>NC_140183.1:47596513-48196513 GCF_963971535.1 Notolepis coatsorum | reverse complement strand
ATGGTATAAGATGCCCAAAGTGCGTGGCAGGGAATGTGTTAAGACTCACATAACGTTAGCTAGCTATCTCCGGGGTTCCCTCCAGCCTAAATCGTATTGTTGTTTTGATTCGAACGTGGCCGCGAGGCCGAGGCGATGACATCGTCACGTTTAGCTTTTAATGTGATTTGATTGATTGGTCAATCGGTGGACATGTTCTGGTGGACATGTTCTGGACCTTTATTAAGCTAGAATCTTATTGGCTAATAATTGGTTGTGGAGTCCACAACCAACCACAATGTGGACGGACCAGGACGCTAGAAAAAGACACCTCCCCCTCTATTCAGCTTGAGCTGCAGTGAGCACAGAGTGACTGCCAGTCTGACAGAGTGTTAGAGAGAGTGAGAAGGAGAAGACGGAGAAAATTCTAAAAAAAAATTATAACACAGAGAAGAAAAATAATGATTTTTTAATTATTATTGTAAACTATATAAAAAAAAATATTGGCTTCCCTTGGCTTCCATGAATATTCGCCACTGTACATACCCCCAGGTCCCTAGATGTTCCTAGATACCAAGAACATGCTAATTGACCTTGTAGAAGTGGAGCAATCTTCCATTTACTTAGGCATGTACCTTTCTTTAGGCAAGATTTCTGAAAATAGGGCTACAGGTTGAGGAAGATGATCCGAGCTGCTAACTACTGTCCAGGAGAGACAGCGTGCAACTGTAACTCAACACTGCAGCAGCAGTGGGTGTGTGTGTGTTGGATGCTGAGATCTTTTTAGGAAACCAAAAGAGCGTATAGACATGCATACATTTTCTTTTAAACACACCATGTGTAGTATAATTCTCTCTTTAGACACCATTCAGGGCAGCTGGTTCCAGGAGCTTAGCTACAAGATGCGCGCCGCTGCTGTCTGCCAGCCAAGAGGGATGCTTTTCTCATTTTAGGCACGGTTCCTTGGTGGATGCTCTAGTCTATCTTGTCCTGGGGAGTGCAGTGTATGGTCTCAGTATGCTTAGTGAAGGCTAGTGACTCACCCAGCGTTCTCTGTGATAGACGTCTATTTTTCTTTACCTCTAAATTATGCAATTCTATGACTGGTGACGTCCAATGACAAAGCAGATAAAGAAAATGACAGCCCAATCAGACTTGTTTGAATATAAAACCGAGGCCATCCGACACAATGTATCGGAAAGCCTGAAATGGTTTCTGTGTTTTTCATTTTGTAATCGAGACCACTATTGTTAACCTAAGCTGCACATCTTGCACCAAACAATCATATATTCATAACCACAGAGTTGTCTGTTTCATCTGTGTGATTGATTAACGACCAGGCGAATCTTTAAATCTATTATTCATAAACGTTCAAGGCCACACGTCTCGGATAAAAAGGCAATTTACCGTTATTACACTGATTGTCTCAAGTGTCGTGTAGGAACATGTTCAGAGAGGAGTTTGATGCAAGACATGGGAGAGGAGGTGTAAAGACAGCGCGGGTAATAGTGGAGTTTCATAAAGCTGCCATCATGTGAGGAGTCCGAATTGCGTACAGGGCATTGTTCATCTACGGTCAGAGCCAACAAGCTGTAATGTGGATGCCTTCTAGCCACTACCCTCCCATCTTGGTAACAACATTGCCCTATAATAGTGTCTCAATAGTTTGAGCATGGAGCACATATATTACATGTTAGATTACAATTATGATGTAAGGACTGCTACTACATCACCGGGATGTTGCTAGCTAGCTTGCTAACGTTAGCTAGCTGCGCTAACGTCAGTTGGTTGCCGGTCTGCACTGCGACAACGGGCTGAGACATACCATTACCACTTTGAAAGCTCAGGAATTTAACTACCGGCACCTGTGCCCGAATAGCTCACTGTGATCTCAGCACAATAAATAATGAAATGAGAGTAACGTGTCATTGTGCATTCTCACATAAACCCCACACTCCTGTCATCCATACCGACTCTCTGACATTATACCATGGTGAAAGGGAAGACAGGGGAAAAAAGAATTAAAAAAAGAAATATGGCAGATATGAGACATAAGAGACAGAGGCTTCCAGAGTTTGGAACAAAATGTCTCCCACTCACTGACCGGGGTGAGGGGACGTCTCCATTGGCTCACAGAGCTTCTGACAGCTAGACGGCTGAGGGAGTCAGTAGCGTGGGCCCACACACACAGAGATAGTGTGTAGGCAACCGCTTAATGCCAGATGTACCTGCATGCCTGATGCTCCGAACGCAGACTGTCAATTCCTTTCAGTGCTATTCATGAGCAGGATCCACGCTGAGCTTAATATGGGTTATGAGTAAACAGCCATGTCCTTTTTACCTTGGCTCCACATGGAAAGTGAGGTGGGGCTTTGGGTTGTAAGTCTCTCAACTATTATTCATTTCCGCTGCTGGATAATAAATAGGATTTCAAGAGGGTGTTACAATGGGGGTTGTATGGGTTGAAAGTGAGTGTGTGTCACACAAAGGCTGAGGCTTTTCAACAATTGTCTTCGAGAACAAGGGGAAAGAACGGTGAGATGGTGCTTGCATCATTTCAATGATAAAGCTCAGAGGCATATCACCCCTCAAGTCTATGTGAGATCTCTTGATGTGCTCCACTGAATGCACTCTCCTCTTATCAGCTGTAATACAATGGCTTTATTTCTGCTCTTGAAAGTGGAAGCATTTTCTGATGACAGAATAATGCACACATAGGACAATGTCTTGTGTTATACTTGTAGGCTATTGAACATCCATGTGTGGGGGGGGGGCATTGCTAAAACATGCAAGACTGATCATTTATGTGGTGAAAAAGTTAAGAAACCAACTCAGCTCATGCAGTGTATAATTTGCCTGGAAGACTGTTGAGCCTGCATAAATTTGTTGTTATCTTTGAAACTGCACAGGGATGTTGTTACTATAACATTGAGACTGCACAGATATGTTTTACTGTACCTTTGAGACAGCACAGAGAAGTGTTTACCTTCCAGACTGCACAGAGAAGTGTTACCTTCCAGACTGCACAGAGGGTTTACCTTCCAGACTGCACAGAGGGTTTACCTTCCAGACAGCACAGATAAGTTGTTACCTTCCAGCACAGAGGGTTTACCTTCCAGACTGCACAGATAAGTGTTTACCTTCCAGACTGCACAGAGAAGTGTTTACCTTCCAGACTGCACAGAGGGTTTACCTTCCAGACTGCACAGAGGGTTTACCTTCCAGACTGCACAGATAAGTGTTTACCTTCCAGACTGCACAGAGAAGTGTTTACCTTCCAGACTGCACAGATGGTTTACCTTCCAGACTGCACAGATAAGTTGATAAGTTGTTACCTTCCAGACTGCACAGATAAGTTGTTACCTTCCAGACTGCACAGAGAAGTTGTTACCTTCCAGACTGCACAGATAAGTTGTTACCTTCCAGACTGCACAGAGGGTTTACCTTCCAGACTGCACAGATAAGTTGTTACCTTCCAGACTGCACAGATAAGTTGTTACCTTCCAGACTGCACAGAGAAGATGTTACCTTCCAGACTGCACAGAGAAGATGTTACCTTCCAGACTGCACAGAGAAGTTGTTACCTTCCAGACTGCACAGAGAAGTTGTTACCTTCCAGACTGCACAGAGAAGATGTTACCTTCCAGACTGCACAGAGAAGTTGTTACCTTCCAGACTGCACAGATAAGTTGTTACCTTCCAGACTGCACAGAGAAGTTGTTACCTTCCAGACTGCACAGATAAGTTGTTACCTTCCAGACTGCACAGATAAGTTGTTACCTTCCAGACTGCATTTAATGGGTTGCCACTGTTCAAGATTATCTGTAAAAAGAGCATATCCTTCTGCATTATCTCTCTACAGTAGGAATGATGCCTGTCTACTGAGCTGGTATGTATGCCAACAATGTACTGCATCGCTCCCTTCCTCTGTCTTTTTGCCCTCTATTCTGACATTCTTCCTTCACCCCCCCCCTCACACACACAGTCACACAGTCACACACACACACACACACACACACACACACACACACACACACACACACACACACACACACACACACACACACACACACACACACACACACACACACACACACACACACACACACACACACACACACACACACACACACACACACACACACACTATGGTGACAGATGACACTGGCTGCAGGGGGTCTGGAGTGCCAGTCTCTCCCCCCTATAGCCTGGCATATGCCAGCATCCGCACCACTGCAGCACTTGCATTGCCCTTCTCCCAAATCACAGCTTAATAGAGCCAGAGAACTCCGGCTCCCCAGACTGCTTTGAGCTAAAACTCTTTGACTTTCACTCACCGTCCCTGGCCTGTCCGTTTCAGGGATTCAGTCGGCAGCCTCTGTCTTTGTCTTTGTCTGGGCCCATTTAGGAAGAGGACAGCAGATGCTTCCATCGATGCCGCTAGTGGTGCAGGTCCAGTGGGCAGCCCAAGTCTGTCTCGCTCTGCCGCCCCCTCCCACTGCTGTACGGTGGCATTAAGGCACATGTACACACAGTCCATCACAGCATAGCAGACAGACACCTGCCATGCAGAGGCTAGTTTTTTGGCCACTCTACGCGTGGTAAGGGTCACTCATGCAGGGTTTGTTTAGGAATGTCCTTGTGCACAGGAGCAAGCAAGCACAACAAATTCTCCCTCTTTCTCTCTCCTCTCTCTCTATCTCTCTTTCCTCTCTCTCACTCTGTTTCTCTCTCACTCTCCCTCTACCTCTGGATTTCTCTGCTCCCCTTTCCTCCTCTATCTCATACACTGTAACACATGCATCTTGGGGGATGTTTAATAATATAATATTGTTATTAAGTTATGAATAAGTTATTACGTTAGTACAGAGCCTATTCAGTATAGCCTATGTATTGCACAGACACCACATTTAGAATTATGCAATTTAGTAGCATAATAACAATGCATTTTTTAAACTCCATTAACCTGTTTCCAAATGTCAAGTTATGTTAATCCAACCATTTTCCACACACAACATGATGAGCCTGCCTCGATAAAAGAGGACCACGCTAACGTAATGTGAATGCCGGACCAAACGGCCAAGGTAACATTGGCAAACTAACACCATAACCCTATTGTGGTGTCATGGTAAAATGCTACAGTTCTATTGTCCTCAACTCTAGCTAATGTTCTGTATCACACTAGCTCACGCTCAGCGTCTCATGCATATATCTCGCTTCAGCATATATACACTGAATACATTTCAAAATGTACCTTTAAATGCCAGCATTCATCTGGCCACACCCCCATCCGCTTACCTATATAAGCAGGGGTGGTGCCACACTCTCATCTCCTTCTCAAATTTCATCACAAGCAACGTGTTGCTATATGCCCACTTGACGTGGAGAAAAATATTGGCTGGAAAAGCAATGTTTACGGGGAAAGGAAGAACAAGGAGATACGTTGACATCATATCTTTATTTTCTCTCTCACTATTTTCGAGAAAATATGGCGATATTGTCTTCGTCACTGGAGTGTCTGGAAGATGGTGATCATTCTAAAAATCCTCCACCGGTTTTCGTATTGGGAGCACGCCGCTGCATGCCTCTCAACTGCAGTTCCTTGCTGTGTTGGTTGGGGTGAAACCTTTCAGGACACAGCTGAACTGTAGGACACGCCGCTGTTGTGAGAAGCGGTGGGTTTCAGGTTGGGTGAGTACTGTTTGCTTGCGGCTCCACTTGTCTGTTAGTGCTATGGGGGCTAACTGACAATGTTTACGAACACCGGCCCCAGTTTAAGGTCTTTTGGTTCAGCCTCTTGGGCAGCAGCGGAAGACCTTGATCTGAAGCCCATTATAGTTTGACTAGTGGGCCACGACCATTAACACTGGTGATCCCTGTGTTTTCTGGACGAGTGGATATCTCTCTGTCACCATGTTAAGGCCCCATCTTTCATAGCCAAATGAGAGTATTCCCTCACGAGGAGATATGGGCATAGATGTTCTTTAGCGGAAGATCTGTGTTCAAAGTCAGCTACACAGGCCAGTTGGGTATTGTGCTGGCTCCGTCGGGTGTTGGTAAAATCACTGTTGTAAAACTGTGTTAACATCTTGTTTCTCTTTTCTCTTAAAAAGTGAGGAGGGTTTCAGAACGGCGGCCTGTCTGGGTGAGTGTTATATCATTGTGTACAAGTTCAGGTGATAGCTGCTTAGCTTACGGTTAGCCAGTCAGCTGTTAGCTGCGGCGTTAGCCTGCTGTGATCACTGCGTGGCCTACCTAGGTTGGGCCTACTGTTAGCCAGTCAGCTGTTAGCTGCGGCGCTAGCCTGCTGTGATCACTAGGAAACGTTAGCTTGCTGCTATCGGCCAAGGCCCAGCGCGGGGTGGTTCCGGCTCCTCGCGCGCCGCCGCGAGCTCCCCTCTGGTCGCGTGCGCCGTTCGCTCGCCGTCTCGCGGGCAGGGGCAGTAGCGACCGACGGTTGGAGCGGCCGTTAGCTTAATGCTACTCTGTTGAACGTGCTTTGATTATAACATGTTTTAAACACTCTTGACTACGACGTCATCTTTGACAGAGGATGTTCGTCGAACCTGCCCTGGGCCAGGACGGCAAAGCCTGCGTCAACAAAGGGGACCGTAGCGACGGGTTGGAGCGGCGACGCTGCCCAGATCGAACAACACAGGACGGCTGTGTTTTCTACGGTGTCTTGAGACTGCACTTCGTTGATCTACGCTCCGGGTAGGCCAGGTCTGACCAGACCTTGTACACTTCTTCTGGCTTTCCCTTCTAAATGTTTTGTAAATAACGATGTTTTCCAAAACGAGTGTTACTGCACTACATTTAGGATACGACGCGAGTTGTGTGTGAATTGTCTTGTCACTAGGTATTTAGCTTCTCCGTGCAAATCGGGTTGTTGTTTCAGATGTGAAAATGATCTGGTTTGTTGTGTTGAGAAACATCATGTGTATTTATATGTACCGTGTACTCACAACTAAGGGGGTTAACTAACCTATAAACTTTAGTATAAAGCTATGCTTAGTGACAAATGAGTAAAGAATGTTCTTTTCTCAGCCTGTAATGACAATGAACAGTGTGTTCACATATTAACAGGTTTTCCTGTTTTAACTGGCCGTATTAAGGGTAAAGTAGGAGGATTGTGTTTCCCCCCGGTTCCCTGGGGACTTCTTCATCCTCCTATCAGACATGTTGTTGCACGGATCTCCTCACTGGTAAACAAGAATACCCTGAAGACTCTAGCAGGAGCACTCATTCAAGGGTACTACGACTATGCTTGCACCTCATGGTACCAAAGCACCTCAAAGGCGCTAAAAACAAAATTACAAACATCTCAAAACAAACTGGTCAGACTACTGCTTGACCTTACTCCTAGAACCCACCTCACCGCTGCCCACTTTGACAACCTAGGATGGCTTAGAGTAGACGACAGAGTACAGTAACTTGCAATGGGCCTGGTCTACAAGATACACTACACGACCAAGGTACCCATGTACATGACAAAATACTTCCCAAAGGTCAGTGAATACCACGATCACAACACCAGAGGGAGCTCCACAAATCATGTTAAACCCAGATTCGGCTCAAACAAGGGACTAAACACGTTTCGCAATTATGCCACATCAATGTGGAACGCCCTACCCAAAGCTGTAAAGGAATGTGAATCACTACCCACTTTCAAAAACACTCTCAAAAAACACCTAAGGGAGACTGCAACTCGAAACTGGCCCCTGTAAATGTCCGAACACAACCCCCTCCAATGTACAGTAAATTACCAAGTATGGTCTTGTCAATAATCCAATGTGCAGTGTTGTTTGTACAGTTGTACAGTGTCCCCCACCCACCCCTCCTACCCAACCCCCCCCCCCCCCCCACTCCTACCCAACCCCCCCCCCCCACCCACCCATCCACCTCCAATGTACATTCCCCCCCCACCCCCACCTACCCAATCCAATGTACAGTTTCTACGTCTAATGTATATACTCTTTTCTTTCTGGACTCTTTTTGTATCACAAACAGTACTGTAATTGCAAATCTGGTATGTCATAAATGTATAGATGTAGCAGTACTGTCTATCGGAATGTCATGTATGTCACATATGTTACGATGAATTGAAAATGGGGGACCCTGATGTAAACAAGACGAAAGTCTTTCTCTGGTCTGCATCCCCTTAACAATTGTATGTATTGAGCTGTACTGTACTGTACCCATTCTGCAATCTGTTAATAAAGTTTTCAATCAATCAATCAATCTACATTGTGTCTCTGTGTGGTAGGGATGCAATGTAACCCTTAGCTTGATTGCTGAGGTTGTGCTAAAACTGCTGGAGAAACTTTATTTTCCTAAAAGAAAAGATTGTTTGGTCGCTTTCATGTGTGCTTAGCAAGGCCTGTGGCCGATACTAATCGAGAATTATGTATTCTCTCATTATGAAAAACGGTGTTCCTCTGTAGAGTGTTTTTGCCATTTTTTGTAGGTGATGATGGGTTGTGTGTGTCATGTGACCTACAACTGGGTTGGACTGGCCACAGAAGCACATGTGTAAGTTTGGTACCGGGGCTCTTGAAGAGCCCTCTCTATTCTGTGTTTTTTTCCTTAGTAAAAATCAGATAGCAGGTTAGCTCATGCGCTGTGTGAAGCTGTCAGACGCTTCATAGAGCTGACTATGACTGTGTCATATTCTCTTTTTGTCATTTACATTTACATTTACATTTAGTCATTTAGCTGACGCTTTTATCCAAAGCGACTTACAAGTTCTGTACGACAAGCCATCAGGAAGGGCACAACTCTATCAGCTGAGTAACAATGTTCGTCAAAGTGTTGAGTGCTACAGTGTAGGTTAGTTTATTAGGACAAGTGCATGACAGTATGGTTAGTTAGGGTTAGATAATTTTTTTTTTTTTTTTTAATTCAGATAATGGTTGAAGAAGTGCGTCTTTAGTCGACGGCGAAAGATTGGACGTGTTTCGGCTGTCCTAACTGGGGTGGGTAGTTCATTCCACCATTGTGGGGCAAGGACTGAGAATAGGCGACTTCTCTTTGATGACCCTCCCGGAGCTTCGATAGTAGTAGGTCTGAGGCGGTCAGAAGATGCAGAGCGTAGGGGTCTTGAGGGTGTGTAGTTAGAGACCATTGACCGGAGGTAGGCAGGAGCGGTTCCCTTTGCCGCACGGTATGCTAGGTCGAGGACCTTGAAGCGGATACGTGCAGCAATGCGAGCTCAGACGTCGGTCGCATTTCAAAGAGCTCCCGGGAAATTATTACTGCATTGAGCTGCGGGCACGTTTGATACTCACGTTTTTAAGTGCTTTTAGCCTGTTTTTATCAAGTGTTTTATCCGATTGTACCCTGATTTATCCTGTTTTTACCACTCTCTGCAAAACTTGACCACACACAAGCAACATCCAGACATTTCGGAGGTTGTTTACATACCTGGCTTGTTGGCTTGGAGACGCCGACGCGGAAGTATGGCCGCGACTTCGGACATAGAAGTGCGGGCCGAAATTAAATCCATAGAACACCTCATTGTGGAATTTCTTAGTCGCCAAACTGAGCTCCTGTCCCGACTGGATGGTATGGAGCCATCGGCCGCTGTCCCCTCGCCTGCTCGCCCCTCCTGGGCAACAGTTGTGAGGAGGAAAAGAATAGTATCCCTTCCTCTCTTCGACCCCATGGACTCCCCGATGCTCTCAAATCGTTATGCTCCATTGTCAGAACACTTAGACGCCTCGGGATCACCTTCTTCTGACAAGCATGGTGTTAACCAAGGAGCAGCTTCCCCAGATCGGACCCTCCGGCGTGGCGGTGCCGCTTCGCTGGCTGCCTACCCTGGGCTAACGCTAGCCGCAAATAGCAAGCCTCACACCGCATCCTCCTGGGCCTCGGTGGAGACAAAGGGATTGCAGACAAAGAAAAGAAAGCTGACCCCGCAGTTTCCTGATCCCCTGAGACGTGATGAGGAACATCTTCAACTCCACGATGAAACGCCACCGTCTCACTGCCCCGAGATCTCTCCAATTCGGCCACATAGCGCCGCTGGACTAGCTGCCTGGTCCAAGACGGTGAAGGGAGACGGGGCTACCTCACGTAGGAAACGCACCTCTGCCGGCAGCAACGTTTCCAGGTCACAGTCTACGTCTCGCTCTCCCTCCGGTAAGCGTACACGCAAATGCTCCCCGCTGGCCCCCACAGCCTCCCTTGTTTCCTCGCACGCTGATAACGCTGCTACAGCTAGCATAGCTGATGCTAGCCATTTACCTCCCCAGGATACCGCAAATATTGGCAAGCCCTCTTTGTTTTCCCCTCCGGAATACATCCTTGTGGGGGATTCCATAGTGAGAAGCGTCCCGATTCCCAAGGGCATCTCGTACTCGTTTTCTGGTGCAAAAATTCTTGATCTAATCCAACATATCCCATCAATTGTGGAGCGCTACCCATCTGCTCATACAGTCATCGTGCATGTGGGAGTGAATGACGTCAGCCTCAGGTGTAGACAATCAGCAGAACATCGCGAGACTTACGGGCACAGCAAACTCACCAAAGATTACGAAACACTGGCAGTGCTGATAGAGAGCCTTGGGAAAACCTGTACATTCTCCGGTCTAATCCCCACCCTCAGACGGAGCTCAGAACATTTTAGTCGGCTATACAGTGCCGATCAGTGGCTGCGACATTTCAGCTCAGCTTGTGGACACGGCTTTATCAGCCACTTCGACTCATTCTGGACTGAGTCTAATCTTTACAAACATGACAATCTCCACCCCAATCACAATGGGATTGCAGCTCTGGCCATAAACTTTGCACGTCACATCTCCAGCGTCGAGGCCTGACATACCACCTTCTCTGTGTTGGATGCTCAGCTGGACCAACACCCTCCCTCCCCGGTAACTAATAACCCAATGCTACATGATGAAGTCTTAGAAGAAGTCTTCAGACCGAAAGGACTTCACTTTATGCACCTGAATGTGAGGAGCTTACTACCAAAGATAGATGAGATTCGTCTGCTGGCTTATAAAACACAGGTGGGAGTTATTTGTTTTACAGAGACCTGGCTTGATCCCAGTATCAGTGATTCAGAAATAGATATACCCAATTACTCTGTAGCCAGAAAGGATCGCAGTCGTAATGGAGGGGGGGTCTATGCTTTTGTGAGAAATGATATTAATTTTACTGTTAGGACTGACGTGGGTGATGAAGTTGAAGTGGTGCTGCTGGACATTCACCTGACAAAAACAAAACCAGTGCTATTGGGAGTTTGTTATAGACCACCTGATCAAAGTGCATTTTATGATAATCTAGAGAATGTATTTTCTAGCTGTGGTGTGACGAAAAACGAATGTATTTTGATGGGTGATTTTAATACTGATGTATCTAACAAGGACTGTCCAACGCATGGTGCTTTTACTAGGTTTAGCAAACTGTTTGACTTAACTCAGCTGATTAATGAACCCACCCGAATAAGTAAAACTACCCAAACTATAATAGATCTTATCATGGTGTCAGACAAATGCAATATATCACAACATGGTGTGATTGCTTATGGTATCAGTGACCACTTCATCACATACTGTTCCAGGAAGGTTCATAGAGAAAAATGTTCTAGCCATAAAAACATTAAAATCAGATCTTACAAGAATTACTGTGTTGAGTCCTTTAGGGAGCAGCTTAGGAACATGTACTGGTGTGCAGTGTTGGAAAATGATTGTGTTGATGGTGCCTGGGATTTGTTTAACCACTGTTTCCTTAAGGTAGTGAATACTATGGCTCCATATAAGCAAGTTAGGTTAAAGCAGAGATCAAGCCCATGGCTTAACCCAGAAATTAAAAATGCTATTAAGCAAAGGGAGGAGGCCTTGCTGAAATTTAAGAAATCCCATGAGCAAGCAGATGCTGATGTATATAAACAACGCAGAAATGAAGCACAAAGAAGGATTAAGGTAACCAAAAAGGAGTACTACATGAATCTAATAAAGGAAAACAAAAATGAACCTAAGAAGCTATGGAAAGCTCTGAAAGACATGGGTTGTGGGGGCAAAGCCAGCAGTGGCAAGCCCAATATTGGCCTAAATATCAAAGGTAAAATAGAATTTGATAAAGCACAGGTGACCAATGAATTTAATGCCTTCTTTACCTCAGTAGCCAACAAGCTTGTTGATGCATTGCCGCCTAAGACAGGAGTATATGGAGAGGAGTTTATTCAGAGGTTTTATTCTGGCCGAGGGGTACTGGCCAATTCGTTTACCTTGACCAAAGTGACAGTTGAGAAAGTAGCAGAAATGTTGGCCGAGCTTAATATAGCAAAAGCCACTGGCTTGGACAACATTTCTGCAAAGTTTTTAAGAGATGGGGCACAGGAAATAGCTCCATGTGTTGCACATCTTATTAACCTCTCCCTAGAGCAAGGCATTGTACCAAGTGGTACTAAACATGCAAAGATTATTCCCGTGTATAAAAAAGGGAATAGCTCTGAGCCTGGTAATTACAGGCCAGTATCCATTTTGAGTGTCACGTCCAAGATTTTAGAAAGAGTGGTGCACGAGCAGATATCAGAATATGTAAGCAAGGACAATCTTCTATATGAATTTCAATCAGGGTTTAGGAAGTCATATTCTACAGACTCATGCATCCTTTATATGACTGATTTTATTAGAAAGGAGATGGATGAAGGGAAACTGTGTGGAATGGTCTTACTTGATCTTCAGAAAGCCTTCGACACAGTAAATCATGGTCTACTGCTTAATAAACTGAAAGCTCTGGGACTGAATGATACAGCTGTAAAGTGGATTGCCTCATATCTGATAGACAGGGACCAGAGGGTAGAGGTCAATGGTTTTTTGTTGAATGCCAAACAAATAGTTTGTGGGGTGCCGCAAGGAAGTGTTTTAGGACCATTGCTATTTTTATTGTACATAAATGATATGAGAGAAGCATGTTCTTGTAATTTATTCTTATTTGCAGATGATTCAGCTTTGCTCATCTCCCATAAGGATCTGAGTACACTCCAAAGAAGGCTAGGAGAGGAACTCTCTAAGGTCAGGAATTGGCTGTCTGACAATAGGCTCTCACTTCACTTAGGCAAAACAGAGTCTATTTTGTTCGGATCTAAGCCCAGATTAAAAAAGGCTCCTGAACTCAAGGTAGAATTAGGGGTAGAAAAAGGATTCATTGATATGATTAAAGTATTATACAAAGACCCATCGGCCATGATTACAACAGGTACAATCATCTCCAAAATCTTTCCGGTATCACGCTCAGCCAGACAGGGTTGCCCTCTTAGTCCCGGACTATTCAATCTATCATTAGAGCCTTTAGCACAATATATAAGACAATCCCAATCCATAGAACCAATCGTAATCAAGGGCACACAACATAAAATTTGTTTATATGCGGACGACGTAATATTGTTCATGCAAAACCCCAACACCACATTGCCTCATCTGCTCAAGTTGATTGAGAACTTTGGTGATTTATCGGGATTTAAGATAAATTGGCCGAAGTCGGCTTTCCTTCCACTTAACACCCCTGCAAAAAAAGATATAACCCTCCCAGGACAGATACCGATGGTGAAACATTTTGGATGCTTGGGAGTGGAAATATTCCCCACCATAAGACAAACGGTGAAGCACAATTACACAAAAATCCAAAACAAAATCAAAGACGACCTTGATAGATGGGCAAAACTTAAAAACACAGTACAAGCACGGATATCAATAGTTAAGATGGATGTACTACCTAGAATCAACTTCTTCAGTTCAATGCTACCGTTACCCCCTCCAGAGGGTTACTGGAAAAGATTACACTCCTCCACATACAAATTTATTTGGAATAACAAACCACCACGTATAAAAAGATCCACTGCAAAGAGAAATAAAGCAGATGGTGGCATGGCATTTCCAGATTTTTTCCAATATTTTAAGGCGTACACATTAAGACCATTGACAACATGGTTTGACCCCCAAGCATTAGTATCCTGGAGAAAATTAGAAGAAAACATAGTAGCCCCACATAGACTGAAGGACATAGCATACACTAAACTACCAATCAAGCACTGTGAACGGAAATTTGGCCCCATAATTACTCATGCGATCCGGATATGGCGTGAAACACACAAAAAAATCCTAACCCACATAAATGGCACAATCATACTCCCTTATTCAATAACAATGCACTCTTAATTGAAAAACTACCTATAAGATTCCCTATATGGGAAGAGCAAGGCATACACTCATTAGGGGATGTTTTTAACAAACAGGGTTTTTGTAGTTATAAAGAAATACGCAAAAAAATTTATCTCACCAAGTCCACATGGCTTTTTTACATACAGTTACAGCTATGTTTGAAGTCTCACGGTGTTCCATTAGACATACCAATTGTACACCACAGATACCACAAATTCTTCTATGAAAGAGAGACATCGAGAGGTTTTGTTTCAGATTTTTATCATCAATTACTAACGTCCTCGTATGAAACCCTCCAACTAGACTCTGCCTGGAGGAGGGATATACCAGACCTGGAAAATGACTTTGATTGGCAAGGAGCCTGGGCAAATGTCCGACTTACATCAATGAACCCGGACCATCAACAAATCAATCTTAACTATATTCACAGGACATACTTGACTCCTATAAGACTGTGCAGAATGGGTCTTAAACAAGACTCCAAATGCTCCCAATGTACAAATGGGGACGAAGGGACATTTATGCACATGTATTGGGACTGCCCACCAGTTAAGGCATTCTGGAAAGATGTGACCCAACAATTATCAAAACTCGTATCTTGGAATATACCTGTACACCCCTCGGTATTACTATTGAATGATGTTTTTGAGTTTGCA
Source organism: Notolepis coatsorum (assembly GCF_963971535.1). Lineage (NCBI taxonomy): Eukaryota > Metazoa > Chordata > Actinopteri > Aulopiformes > Paralepididae > Notolepis > Notolepis coatsorum. The sequence continues at coordinate 48,181,710 of NC_140183.1, read as the reverse complement.
GTAAATCCACAGCTAAAGAGATTGGTTTTATCGGGTATCACAGTAGCTAAAAAGCTGATCGCATCACGCTGGTTTCAACCGGAAAAAATTTGCCGGAAAGTTTGGTTTCTTACATATCTCGATGTGATTTATCAAGAAATATCTACAGCAAGAATTCTGGGTCTCAATGAATCCAAAATGTCAATGTGGTTAGAAGTGGTGGAGAGAATAAAAGCTAGCTTATAATGGTAGTGTCTGGTTAGGTGCGAGGGATAATGGAGGTACTACCCAAGGTGGGGTCCGGGAGGGGGGGGTTCGAGCTGGAGCATATGTGTGTAGGTTTTTAGATAACAGGTATTAGGGGTATATCTTATATATGACAATTAACTCAAATGTGATTTCATTGGATGTGCTCTGACAATTAATGCTTGTATATCTTATCGTGTGTTGTCATGTTTGTTTATGTGTTTGTTTAAAAAAGAATAAAAAAATAAAATACAAGGTAGAATTAGGGTCTGAGGTTATAGCAACAAGAACGGCAGTGAAGTACCTGGGCTGTATGCTGGATGACAGTCTGGGGGGGGAGGGAATGGCCTTACAGGTGCTGGGTAAGGTAAATGGTCGCACAAGGTTTTTGGCTAGAAAGGCCAATCTACTTGACAGGGAAAGCCTTAGACTACTGGCCAACAGCCTGGTGCAGTGTCATTTTGATTATACTAGTGTAGCCTGGTTTGAGGGACTGTCAGCTTCATTAAAGAATAAACTACAGGTGTCACAGAATAAGCTGATCAGGGTTGTGATGAGCCTAGGACCTCGTGATCATGTTGGGAGGAGACATTTTCAGGAGCTCAACTGGCTACCAGTTGAGGCCAGAGTAGCCCAGCTTAGGCTCAACATGGTACACAAAATAATAAATAACAGGGCCCCGAAATATTTTAGTAACTATTTTACTAGTGTTAGTGAATCACACAGCCACAGAACGAGATTTAGCATAGCAAACCTGCATCCTCCAAGGTGTAGAACAAAGATGGGGCAGTGCTCATTTGCTCACAAAGGAGCACAGGAGTGGAATGAGTTGCCTTTGACCACCAAACAGATCGTGAACCTGTATAGTTTCAAGGTGAACTTTAGGCTCCTAGAAAATGTCCCAGAGTAACTAAGGAAGGTTTTAGTTTTTAATGAAGTGTAGTGTGTCTGTACATTTTGTATATTGTATTTGTATATTTTATTAATAATGTTGTATTTGACTTTTTAAATCTATTTTTACTTTTAGCAATATACTGTAGGCTGATGGTAATATGTGTAATACATGTTTATGAAAATACCATGTGCTGCTGAGACCAAGGACCACAATGGAAATAAGTCTGTGACTTTTTTGTGCTATCCTTGATAATGTTAGGATGCATGACTTGTAACATGTAATGTATTTTTTAACAATTGTCAAATAAACTAAACTAAACTAAACAAAAAAAATGGGGAGCCAGTGCAGGTCCCTAAGAAGTGGGGTGACATGGGCCGACTTCGGTAGGTTTGAGATCAGGCGGGCCGCTGCGTTCTGAATGAGTTGAAGAGGCTTGGTGGCAGTGGCCGGGAGGCGTGAATACTTTACCCAAGGCAGTTGTCCTTCCGCGTTCGGTTTGCGCGCCCTGATTGGCCTCTCAGCGCCAAAATCGACTATCGCCTAACTACTCGCTCAATATACTACTCAGCTTTCAGTTCCACAGCCCAAGTCCTCTATATTACCGGCTCGCTAGTTCTGCCTCTACTAACAGCCTGCATTATCCAATTCATATCAATCGAAATAACGTATCTCTCTATATTAACGGCTCGCTAGTTCTGCCTCTACTAACAGCCTGCATTATCCAATTCATATCAATCGAAATAACGTATCTCTAACGGCTCGCTGCCTCTACTAACAGCCTGCATTATCCAATAGACCTATCTCAAACCCTGCCCTCTTTTCTTGATCCTCCAATCACAACTGTCACTTTGTTTGTCTGAGGTAAGCAACAGTTGTGATTGGAGGATCAAGAAAAGAGGGCAGGGTTTGAGATAGGTCCATTCATATCAATCCTCTCTATATTAACGTGATTCCATCAACACAACATAAATGTTCAAAACACGACAAGACCGTTTGCATCACTTCCCGCTGTTCTCGGCACTTATCCTACCAGTAGTGTGGTAGTTGTTGCCACGGTCGGTATTGGGTCTTTGGGTGAATACTTCATTGGCGGGGAAGAAGAACACTGGTAGCGGGGTGTGGACCGTCCCGCGAGCCCCAGACCACCGCCCCGCGAGCCCCAGACCACCGTCCTGTGAGCCCCAGACCACCGCCCCACGAGCCCCAGACTCTGGGGAGCCTCTGGGGCTCGCGGGACGGTGGTCTGCGGCTCGCGGGACGGTCCACACCCCGCTATCAGTGTTCTTCTTCCCCGCCAATGAAGTATTCACCCAAAGACCCATGGCAACAACTACCGCACTACCGGTAGAATAAGTGCAGAGGACCGTGGGAAGTGATGCAAACTGTCTTGTCGTGTTGATGCACGGTGATAGTAGTTAGGCGATAGTAGGGCTGTTAGGCGATAGGAGGGCTAACGCGATTGGGCGCTGAGAGGCCAATCAGGGCGTGCAAACTGAACGCGGAAGAACAACTGCCTTGGGTAAAGTATGCATGCGGCCGGGAGGCCAGCGAGCAGTGCGTTGCAGTAGTCGAGGCGGGAGATGACTGTTGATTGGACGAGGAGTTGGGTGGCTTCTTTTGTCAGGAAGGGGCGGATCCTTCTGACGTTGCTCAGGAGGAATCTGCAGGTTCTGGTTGTCGCTGCGATGTGAGCAGAGAAGTTCAACTGGTCGTCGAGGACTACACCAAGGTTCTTGGCGGTCGGGGACGCGGTCACAGCTGCATTCTCGACTGTGATGGAAAGGTCGGTCAGGGGGGAGGATTTGGCCGGCAGGTGGAGCAATTCTGTTTTGCTTAGGTTCAGTTTGAGGTGGTTGGTCGTCATCCAGGCGGAGAAGTCGGACAGACAGGCCGAGATCCGCTCAGAGACGTGGATATCTGAGGAAGGGAAGGAGAGGAAGAGTTGAGTATCATCGGCATAACAATGATACGAGAAGCCATGAGACATGATAATGTTACCCAGTGATTTAGTGTAGAGGGAGAAGAGAAGGGGTCCTAGGACCGAGCCCTGGGGGACACCCATCCACAGGGGGCAGGTGGCTGACAGGGTCCCTCTCCATGACACTTGGTAGGAGATATGAGAGAGAGATTAGGGATACACCAGCTGTCTCTCCTTATAAGGAAATTTTGATTGATTGTAGCCACGCCCCTTTTTGGAGCCTTCTGATTGGTCGAGAGGTTTAAGGGGGCGGGACTTAGGGTAGGTTATTTTGAGATGATTTATGACCCCCTAGGGCTTCTCTGATTGGTCGAGGATGTAAGGAGGCGGGACATCCGGTTTTGAGGGAGGGACATCCGGTTTCGGAAGGGGAGGGCCATCTGGTTACGGAAGGGGAGGAGTTTTCCATTTTTTTTCAAAATAAACGTTTACTTTTTTTTCAAAAAAAAAAAAGTCCTTCAAAATAAAAGATTCACATTTTTTTTTTTTAGATTCAAACGTTTTTTTTATTTTTAGATTGTGTGTATTCCAAGGTTTTCACAATATGTATTTCTGTATTCCAAGGTTTTCAGATTAAACATTTCACATGTATTAGTGTTTCTTCACAAAATGGTATTTTGTGAAGGTATTTTGTGTATCTTCAGAATATAGTTTCACAACAATCTTAAGAATAAATGTGTGTGGTTTAAGTTACACAATTAAGAATATATGTATATCTTCAGAATAAAATACATTTTGTGTATTCCAAATGCTAAATGTAAAATACAATGTGTGTTTTCTTCAGAAAGTGCATTTATTTCAAATGTGTGTGTGTTTTCTTAATGCCAAATGCTAAATGTAAAATACAATGTGTGTTTTCTTCAGAAAGTGCATTTATTTCAAATGTGTGTGTGTTTTCTTAATGCCAAATGCCAAATGTAAAATACAATCTATTATTCTTCAGAAAGTGCATTTATTCCAAGTGGTGTTTGTATCTTAAGAATAAGTCTATCTTCTGTCTCTTTGCTGTGGGGTGTGTAGAAAGAATACTCCCCAAGCTCTGTTTGACTCCACTCTGTAGGCTGTGTGTTCTCAGTAGACTGAATATTTCTCCCTCTGTCTAACTGCAGCTTCTCTGAAAATTCTGATAGTGACAACCCCCGTAGGTGTCATAGTAGGCGGGAGAATGACTAGGGCCAATAAGATGGCTCAAAACCATCTGCCAAAAGCAGATTTACGACCCTGCGACTTCTCCTTTCTGTAGACCACACAGTCCCCCCAAGGTGTGGGTGTGTGTCTGTGTGTATTCCAAGGTTTACAGATTAAACATTTGTATTTGTATTTATTGGTTTAAAATACAGAGAGAGTGCATATTAAGGAACATTTGACTGTAAATATGCCAGTTTAGCCAAGTTAGCTAATTTTCAACTGTAGTCTCTGGGGCAGGTGACATGAGCACAACAATAATTAAAACATAGTACAATAATTAAAACACAGTAGGAATCAGTATAGGTTACAATACACTAAAATACATACAAATAAATACATTAAAATACAACCCCTCAGTTAAAAAACATAGTACAGTAATTAAAACACAGTAGGAATCAGTATAGGTTACAATATACTAAAATACATACAAATAAATACATTAAAATACAACCCCTCAGTTAAAATGGTCGCACACTTGACCATCTCTCAACCATGATTTTAAGTTAGTTTTAAATGAGATGTAACTTTGATACTCCCTGAGCCGTGTTGGCAGACTGTTCCAGGTGTGGGCTGCTCTCACGGAAAAGGCTGTCTGACTAAAAGCAGACCTCCTGTTTGGGACTACACAGTCCCCTCTGACTACAGACCTATCAGCAGATGCTTTCTGTTTTATGAAAGTACAGAGGGGGGGGAGGAGCCAAGCCATGTAGCAGGGCTGTACGTTAACTTTTTTTGCACATAGCACTGGTGCTACAGAGGTTGATAGTTTTGTAGCACAGGCCAAAATCTTGTAGCACAAGTATAAAACATGTTATATTTGTAACAGTCACAAATGTGCCTATTGTATTTGTGTTATTTAGTTGCAGTGCCATGTTTGGCTGTCATTTAGTATATCGCCATGTGTTATTATTACTATAATAGTAATACTCTCATATGCTATTTTCAATTAATATCATAAACAACATAAGGAATATTAGCATAATTTTGAGTGGACTGAAGGAATGAGTCAGCGTTAATAGTTTTAAATGCAAATAATTTATTGAAACATAGAAGTGGGGTCGGTTGGGGGACACACACACACACAATGGGGGACCCTGATGTAAACAAGACAAACGTCTTTCTCTGGTCTGCATCCCCTTAACAATTGTGTGTATTGAGCCGTACTGTACTGTACCCATTCTGCAATCTGTTAAATAAAGTTTACATTCATTCATTCACACACTGTTTCAACTCACCACCCCTGCATCATATTGTAGTCTAGTCTGTCTTCAAACTTCCACTCCTCTCGAAATTTTTTATATTTGAATATCAACATTATCTGTCCATCCTCAGTTTACTATAATATACTCCTGTCCTGAGTCCTGACTAGTGACTTCATCGTCTTTCCAAACGCACGCACGCACACACACACACACAGGGAAGGGGAGAGAGTGCCCCCCCATTTCCCTTTCCACACTGTGTCTGCTGGCTCTGCCTGTGATCAGGATTAGCTTGTTAGCTTGCTAACGTTGTAGTGATTGTAATGGTACATAAACGTTAATTTCGGGCGATGTGCGCATAAAGGAATGGCGACGGTGCAAAGCATGTAGATGCATTTGACCCGTTGCGAGAAAAAAAAAACACCACGGACTTATTTCGGGACGTGTAGGCGCACTGCTGTGTACGCAGCAGCAGTGCGCACCAACACGCTGCTCTGCTTGCAAGCACGGATAGGGCGGATATGACTCGTCGAGTTGTCACGGAGTTTTTTCAAAATAAGAGTATCATATGCACCTGAATGTTGCTAGCTGTCGAGCCTAGTTATTATAGCTGGAGCTGCGCGTGGGCAGAAATGAGACCCGCTACAGGATTTTCAAAATAAGAGTATCTATATGAACCGAATCCCTATCGCACCAGTGCTAGTGAAGTAAATCCATTCATCGCACAGACCGCTGTTGCTGTAGCACGTATCTCGCACTGTACAGGCCTGCATGTAGGATTTTATAGGTAAGGCAGGCATCTTTGAATTTGACAAGATTGTCCCAGCTCAGTAGGTTCTGGTTTGCTATGCTATAACAATGGTGGTGGCTGTTTGTTTTCCTGTCCAGAACTTTCACAGCCTGATGGTAAACTACCTGTACAGATCGTAATGTTGTACAGGAGGCTTGTGTCCAGCTAGTCAGACAGTATGTTAAGTGTGACATAATAATGGCATTAAAATACATCAAAAACATTTAAACTGTGTGTGAGAATTAAGTTACAGAATATAGGTTTACAAGGTTGAATACATTTTGTGTATTCCAAATGCCAAATGTAAAATACATTTTGTGTATTCCAAATTACAAATGTAATGTGTAATGTGTCTAATGTGTTTAAGCAAAAGTCTAAATAAAAGAAAATACTTTTGAATCTAAAAAAAAATAGTGATAACTTGTAACCACAATAAGTATGTATGTATGTATGTATGTATGTATGTATGTATGTATGTATGTATGTATGTATGTATGTATGTATGTATGTATGTATGTATGTATGTATGTATGTATGTATGTATGTATGTATGTATGTATGTATGTATGTATGTATGTATGTATGTATGTATGCATGGCCGCCTAGTTATAGTTGAAAGTGGGGGTGCAATTTTTTTTAATTTTTTTTTATTATAAATTTTTTTGTTTTTTTTTTACATGCAAGGGGTGGTTTGGAGGGTGTCCAGCACGACCCCCTCCACGGCAGATATTTTTTTCATTTAATGAACCTGTACGTGCAATTTCCTGCAATATAGAGCCTTCAATCTTGACCAATAAAGCTGCTCTTTTCACTATAAAAACTCAGTTTATATTGCAGTATGATAGCCAATTACTATAATAATAATAATATATTAATATATATATATTTATATACTGTATATATACTGTATATATTTTTTTTTTGCTCTTTTATTTTTATTAAATCAATCTCCTTTCAAATAGGCCACGTTTTAATAAGAAAGAGAGAAAAAATACCAACAAGGAACAATAACAGGGTCTGCTATAAATATAGCCTATTTTGTGTCTTAATTTGTTATGTTATCCTACACTTTAAGCTGTCTGATATTTCCATGACCTGTAACTCTTGGGTCTCTTTCTCTCCTTCTCTGCCTCCTCCCTGAGTCTGCACAGTCACCATATCATTCTACATTAAGGAGAGCAATACACTTATGAATACACTGAACCGGTTTGAATACACAATCTTTATGCTACTCTGTAAAGAAAGGGAGAGAGGGGGGGATATATAATCCAAGTATTTGTGTCTTAATTTGTTATGTTATCCTACACTTTAAGCTGACTGTCTGATATTTCCACTAGCTGTAACTCTTTGGTTTCTTTCTCTCCTTCCTGAGTCTGTACAGTCACCATATCATTCTACATTAAGGAGAGCAATACACTTATGAATACACTGAACATCATTATGAAACATTTCTATTGCACCCTTACTTACAATTCATTATGAATTGAAAATGGGGAACCCTGATGTAAACAAGACGAAAGTCTTTCTCTGGTCTGCATCCCCTTAACAATTGTGTGTATTGAGCCGTACTGTACTGTACCCATTCTGCAATCTGTTATTGATTGATTAAAAATGTTATTAACATATTGCAGAATGGGTACAATATAGTATGGCTCAATACACACAATTGTTAAGGGATTGCAGACCAGAGAAAGACTTTTGTTTTGTTTACATCAGGGTCCCCCATTTACAATTCATAATGAATTGTAAGTAAAGGTGCAATTAACACTGTGCAATCCATTATTTGTGGAGCCCGCCCTTTAAGTCTTTGAGCTATTAGGCTACTAGGGTTCTTACTTTGCGTTTTGGTGTACTGAAAAATGCTCCGATGTCTGTATTCTTTCTTTTTTCTGCCATGTTACCTGGTTGGCTGGACACACACACACATTTTCATTTCAGGTATTGTACCTTAAGATAATTGAACATCTTGATTTACCGTAAATCCTCAAATATAGGACGGGTCTTCTATTTACCTCAGCTGCAAAGAGCACCAGGCCTTTATTAGAGAGGCTTATATAAGAGGCAGGCCTTAATTTCTAAAAATGACACTCATGGACATAATCCCTTCATTTTCAGACTTTTATTGCATTATTATTATTATTATTATTATATAAAAAAAAAAAAAAGTAAAATCTTTTTTTTGGGAGGGGGGGGGGGGGCTCGTCACTATAGGCCCACGGGCCGCGGCCGTCGTTAATCCGGCCCTGCTCGCGAACGTTAAAATTTGCAAACGAAGTCAACGTTATCCAGCTGACGACACCACATATCTAGATATATGACAACGTTAGCTAGCGGCTAGCACTAAAGCTAATGCCAACCAGAGGGAAACTTTGTTATTATTATTATTATTATTGGTATGACCAGATGGCATTTCGGGATGTGAAACACTTTTATTGTATTGCGTGGTAAAACCTCTACCACTCAATAGTAAACGACATGTCTAACATAAATAATCTTAACAATCATAAACAACTTACTGGAAAATCCTGCCTGCCACCAAATGACACACTTCTGTGGCCTTTGATATTTACACTCAGCCTACCTGCAGCGCCAGCGCCGTGCGCCACTGTCTGCTCTGCTGGGGGTTGGACTTGGAGAGGCACTGGATCAAACCATATGGGGGAGCAGGGGGGGGGGTCGCAATCTTTGGAAACTTAAAAACTTGCTATTAAGTGTCATTGCGTATTATTAATTTGATTGAAATTACGTAGTTATGGTTAGATTTATATATGGGAGGGGGGGGGGAATATCATATTTTTCATATGATCAAAAAGTGGGGGAGCAAAATCAGACGTTTGCCCCCCCATGTTCAATAGTCGTAGAGCAGCTGCTTCGCGTGCTCTATTGCGCAGGCGTCTATGTATGTATGTATGTATGTATGTATGTATGTATGTATGTATGTATGTATGTATGTATGTATGTATGTATGTATGTATGTATGTATGTATGTATGTATGTATGTATGTATGTATGTATGTATGTACAGTATGTATGTATGTATGTATGTATGTATGTCTATATTTTAGTTTCCTGGATAAAGACATAATCTTTATACACTTGTGTTTAAAGGAAAACTCCAACATTTTGGGAAATTAGCTTATTTAACATCTTCCCTGGAGTTAGACAAGAAGATGCATACCTTTTTTGTCTCTGTGCGTGCATTTAGCTTAGGGAACAGTCGCTCTGTTAGCGTAGCTTAGCTTCATCACTGGAAGTGGGGGAGGGTTTGAGCCTGACGTTCCCTACAGTGCCCTACAGTCACGAAATACACTCCAAATACAACTCCAAAACGTTCCTGTAAACATGTTGTGACCTATGTATTTACCACGTGGAGAAATTAAAAATAATTGAATTCGACAAGCAGATATACTCTGAACAATTTTTTGCCGAACGACTCCTCTCTGAGCGCAGTCAGTGATTTCTACGTGAAGCCGTGTTTGTTTACATTCTCATTCATTCAAAGGATTCGAACCGATTGAAGTTTATAGATACCATGACTTAAAATCCTCTTACCTTGACGATTAAAAGCCTCCCCAATTTAGAAAACAGTAATCCAATGGCTGGTATTGATATACTATTTACTACTGCACGCTAACGGAGCTAACCGGACACTCAAGCAGATAACGAGAGCAATGACTTCCTTTCTGGGGGGTTTCAAAATAAAAGAGCGACGTCTATAGCAGCGGAATACGTTTATTTTGTACATTATCTAACGTTAACACGAACCTAAACTAACTTTAGGTTAGTTGTAACGTTAGTTTAGGTTCGTGTTAACGTTAGATAATGTACAAAATAAACGTATTCCGCTGCTATAGACGTTGCTCTTTTATTTTGAAACCGCCCAGAAAGGAAGTCATTGCTCTCGTTATCTGCTTGAGTGTCCGGTTAGCTCCGTTAGCGTGCAGTAGTAAATAGTATATCAATACCAGCCATTGGATTACTGTTTTCTAAATTGGGGAGGCTTTTAATCGTCAAGGTAAGAGGATTTTAAGTCATGGTATCTATAAACTTCAATCGGTTCGGATCCTTTGAATGAATGAGAATGTAAACAAACACGGCTTCACATAGAAATCACTGACTGCGCTCAGAGAGGAGTCGTTCGGCAAAAAATAGTTCAGAGTATATCTGCTTAGAAAACATAATTGTCGAATTCAATTATTTTTAATTTCTCCACGTGGTAAATACATAGGTCACAACATGTTTACAGGAACGTTTTGGAGTTGTATTTGGAGTGTATTTCGTGACTGTAGGGCACTGTAGGGAACGTCAGGCTCAAACCCTCCCCCACTTCCAGTGATGAAGCTAAGCTACGCTAACAGAGCGACTGTTCCCTAAGCTAAATGCACGCACAGAGACAAAAAAGGTATGCATCTTCTTGTCTAACTCCAGGGAAGATGTTAAATAAGCTAATTTCCCAAAATGTTGGAGTTTTCCTTTAAACACAAGTGTATAAAGATTATGTCTTTATCCAGGAAACTAAAATATAGACATACATACATACATACATACATACATACATACATACATACATACATACATACATACATACATACATACATACATACATACATACATACATACATACATACATACATACATACATACTTATTGTGGTTACAAGTTATCACTATTTTTTTTTTAGATTCAAAAGTATTTTCTTTTATTTAGACTTTTGCTTAAACACATTAGACACATTACACATTACATTTGTAATTTGGAATACACAAAATGTATTTTACATTTGGCATTTGGAATACACAAAATGTATTCAACCTTGTAAACTTATATTCTGTAACTTAATTCTCACACACAGTTTAAATGTTTAATCTGTAAACCTTGGAATACACACAGACACACACCCACACCTTGGGGGGACTGTGTGGTCTACAGAAAGGAGAAGTCGCAGGGTCGTAAATCTGCTTTTGGCAGATGGTTTTGAGCCATCTTATTGGCCCTAGTCATTCTCCCGCCTACTATGACACCTACGGGGGGTTGTCACTATCAGAATTTTCAGAGAAGCTGCAGTTAGACAGAGGGAGAAATATTCAGTCTACTGAGAACACACAGCCTACAGAGTGGAGTCAAACAGAGCTTGGGGAGTATTCTTTCTACACACCCCACAGCAAAGAGACAGAAGATAGACTTATTCTTAAGATACAAACACCACTTGGAATAAATGCACTTTCTGAAGAATAATAGATTGTATTTTACATTTGGCATTTGGCATTAAGAAAACACACACACATTTGAAATAAATGCACTTTCTGAAGAAAACACACATTGTATTTTACATTTAGCATTTGGCATTAAGAAAACACACACACATTTGAAATAAATGCACTTTCTGAAGAAAACACACATTGTATTTTACATTTAGCATTTGGAATACACAAAATGTATTTTATTCTGAAGATATACATATATTCTTAATTGTGTAACTTAAACCACACACATTTATTCTTAAGATTGTTGTGAAACTATATTCTGAAGATACACAAAATACCTTCTGAAGATATTGTATTTTTCTGAAAAACCTTGGAATACATATTGTGAAGATACACATAAAACATATTGTGAAGAAACACTAATACATATTGTGAAATGTTTAATCTGAAAACCTTGGAATACAGAAATACATATTGTGAAAACCTTGGAATACACACAATCTAAAAATAAAAAAAACGTTTGAATCTAAAAAAAAAATTTAATCTTTTATTTTGAAGGACTTTTTTTTTGTGTGAAAAAAAATAAAACTTTTATTTTGAAAAAAATCTGAAAACTCCTCCCCTTCCGTAACCAGATGGCCCTCCCCCTCCGAAACCGGATGTCCCTCCCTCAAAACCGGATGTCCCGCCTCCTTACATCCTCAACCAATCAGAGAAGCCCTAGGGGGTCATAAATCATCTCAAAATAACCTACCCTAAGTCCCGCCCCCTTAAACCTCTCGACCAAAAAGGGGCGTGGCTACAATCAATCAAACTTTCCTTATAAGGAGTGACAGCTGGTGTATCCCTAATCTCTCTGATATGAAATGGGATAGGGAACTTTTGTTGATTCCAAGAAGGAAATTATCTATTTACTGTATACACAATGTATAGGATAATGTATGTCCTACTACTGTCTCAATGATGTTGTACTTGCATGCCACATTAAGGTCTGTTAGATTTGTGTTGCAATTGTCAATTCATAAATATATCAGTATATACTCAACAGGTAAATCAAGCTGCAGTACATTTTTCATTTAATAAAATGTCCAACCTTTATTTAAATTCATGAGACACTGAGGTTACCCTTGTTTACAGCAACGACAAGCTTACAAAACAAAGATACAGTGTATCAGCAAATGCATACATATAGACACAACAAATAAGAATACACAATACAAATTAGACAGTTACAAGTCTACACACTGATTGGAGATCATACTTTTAAATACTTTTTTTCCTAGTTCAGAGCAAACTCGATGAACCCTAAGAACCAACCATTTGAACACGTAGAATAGGTTCCAAGATTACATTCGAACAGTGTTGTGATGTAAAAGGGAAGTTTATCAATAAGGGCTTTAAAAATAAAGCACACAGTGGTGGGTATTATCAGGGCCGCCTCAGGGGGTGTGCGAGCAGTGCGGTCGCACAGGGCCTCGCGGGAAGGGGGGCCTCGCACAAAAAAAAAAAAAAAATATATATATATATATTTGTCATTTATTTATTTTTTATTATTATTATTATTATTTTTTTTTTTTGCGAGACCCCCCCCCCGCGAGGCCCTTTTTCATCACAGACCTAAAATCTAGTTTTGCTTATATGCTTATATATTTCACATTAGACACGTTTGTAGAATGTTCCTGGATCTGCGGCTCTGCACTATTCTCTATTGGAGCTCTGGGGCTCTGCAGATTGGTTTCAAGAAGGGAGGAGTTACATCATGTGTATGCCGGCGTGCGTCAGCTGTGTTTGACTATTTCGCGCGTGCAGCTTTGGAGGTTATGCTTAGTTATGCCAGCCAAAACGAAGAGGACGGTCATTCGGCAGATGGACTGAAGATGAAAGTTGTTGCATGTTAGACAGTTCAGTCAGGCTAGCCATCCCGGCTAAAGGCAGGGACAGCTAGTTAGCTTTATCTACGTTATAATATCGAGTGCTAACGTGTGGTTCAGTCGGGATAGCCATGATGATGTCGGCTAGTAGCTAGCTTAGCTAAAGGCTAACTAGCATTAGCTAACCTAGAGAGAGCGTGTGCAGCATTGTTATGCCAAGATGAAGAGGACGGTCATTCGGCAGATGAACTTCGTCAACTCCACGCGGTTGTCTCCATCCTCTTGGACGTTTGGTGAGTTTTTAATGCACTCTATTCTATTCCCGCCGTGGATATATCTCTCTCTCTCTCTCGGGAGCCAAACGGGCCGGCTAGCTGTTGTAGTAGCTAACGGTGTGTGGCCTGGTGTCAGCACCTGGTGCGAGGGAGGTGAGCTTGGTGTTTCATTATGAGAATATCTCCATGCTCAAGTCGGCTATAGTCCGCGAGGGACTTGTTGCCGGCACCGCTATGGTAAACACCACTCTGTAGTGGGACGTGTATTGCCTTCTTTTTCCCTTCCCTCTTCGAATGAGAAGAGGAAAACACAGCGGCTGTCTGAAGTGTTGGCCTGTATTGCTTTTTTCACGTTGTACAGTTTTTCAGTGGTAGCCGCATAGCTTGCTTCTGCGTTAGCTAGTGGTTAGCGATAGCCGGGTTGAGCTAACTGTTAGCCAGTTAGCTGTTTAGCTATGACGTTAGCTGCTCGTTTTCGCTCGGCTGGGAACGTTAGCTTGATGCTATCAGTTAGCCTAGAGTTAGCTGTTAGCTTGTGCTACGACCATTGACATTAGCCGTGAGAATAGCAGGCCCTGGCACTCTGACTACGACATCATCTTTGACAGAAGATGTAGTCGGGCCTGCACCATGACAAGGCCCCGGCCATAGCTTCTTTTTGTCCCGCCAGCGAGAGGCCTTTCGTCAACGTGGAGACCTGTGTTGCGGCCTTTCGCCCTGCGTTCCTTGGTGCAGGTAAGATGTCCATTGGACATTACCCCACTCTTCCTTCCTTCCCCTCCCGAATGTTTTGTTAATAACGATGTTTTTTTCCAGGCAAAACATATGTTACTTCACAACATTTGGAGATACGACATGTGCTGTGTGTGAATTGTCTTGGTCGTTTGTGTAACTTGGGTAGCATTGGCCAAAGCTGTGTGTGGCCTGGTGTCAGTACCTGGCTACTCTATTTGCAGTTAGCCTATTTAGCTGATGTCGGCCATTGGCTCCTTGCTACTTTGTTTTCTCTGGTATAGACCCTCTTCTCTTTGGATTTAAGTGTTGATCTTTGTCCTTTTGGATCTATGTATATTCATGTTGCCTTTGTGAAGTTATCTTTTCCTTCTGTTTTGTTCTTCCATTAAAAGTTGAATATCCTTTAGGGGCTCATCTTTGCTTATCTCTCTCATACATGCTCTCTCTCTAACACACACACACACACAGACATGCTCTCTCTCTCTAACACACAAACGTGTGTTAAATCTCGCACAGGGCCTCGCATTTCTCCCAGGCGGCCCTGGGTATTATATCCTTCACCAGTAATAAATCTGAGGGCAGAATGATAGACCGAGTCCAGAGGTTTAAGAGTTGAAGGCGCAGCATGCCTATAAATCACATTCCATAGTCCAAAATGTATAAGAAAACAGCTTCAACAATCCTCTTTCTACTAATCACAGGAAAGCTGGATCTATTTCTTTACAGGAAGCCAATTTATTGTTGCAGCATGGAACTTAAATGAAAATGTCTCATCGAGCCACAAGCCAAGGTATTTATACTCAGTGACTCAATCTTAGAACCGCTTACAGTAGATATATGTACTTCATCATAATCAACATTTCTGGCTCTGGAGAACAGCATATGTTTTGTTTTACTTGCATTGAGGACTCATTTAAGATTGATAAAAGCTTCCTGAAAAACATTAAAAGAAAGCTCCAAGTCCTCAGTATCAGCGATACAATACACAATAGTATTGTTCGCATATAAATGGGCATTCAAAAAAGAAACAAATAAATAAAAATAGTAAAAAGGACAGGACCCAAAACTGAACATTGCGTAAAGGACACTTTTATTAAAGGACAATAATTGAAATTGAGCAGGACCCGATTACACACGCTGATGCCTAGAAGATAGATAATCCTGAAACCAATCGCATGCATCACTATCCATGCCAATACTAGATAACCTTTTTAAAAAGCAGGTGATGATCAACTGCATCAAATGCTTAGTTTTGACAGATCTATAAAGAAAGAGGGCATATGGTAGCTACACCCACCAAGATGGTTGCATAGGAGAAGACGGTCTCAGCCAATTCATTAAAACACTCAGAAAAATACATTATACAAAATACATGACCTTCACATTGAACAAGCAGCGATACAAATGATCCAATCCAGGAGAAGTGAAAAACATTCTTGGTCTCTTGGGAGCGGTGGATGAAGCTGAGGTGGGGAGAGGAATGCGCATTGACGTCGAGGACTGACACGGTTGCTTGTGACTGTGAATGGCTGATGGAATATGGATTACAGCAATGACTGACTGTTTGGTTTGAAGAGCACCTACAGAAATTGCATCACGCATAGCCTACAGGACTAATAGCTGTTGAGTACCAGCTATAAACTGCAACAAATGGCCTTTTTTCATTCTGTCTTGCTAGCCTATAACAGGCTGGCTGGGTAAGATGTGTTCTCTTTCATTTCAGGTTTGAGGTTAATATGGCTATATATATCTTTATATGACATGTGACTGTGAGGTCATACGTATTAGTGGACTATCTTTTCGTTTTCTATGTTTTGTTTTCCACCAGTGTGTGTACAGTAGGCTAGGTAAAGGGAAGATAATTATGACACAGTCACAGACAAAAGGGGAAAGTAATAAGCCTACAGCATACAGTACATGGGATGTTATTTGGTGCTCTCTAAGTGGTTTAGTTTTAAGTCATTGCTTAGTACTGTTTTTCTAAAAGAAGGAATATGAGCTGTAGAGACTCGTAGAGAATTTAATCATCTATCAGCATGAGGGTGAAATGGTATGTGATCATTAAGATGTGTGTAAAAGAGACTGCGCTTGATAGTTAAAAATATTTATAATAATAATAAGAAATAATACAAAATATCAACATAATAACTACCAACAAGGGCTGGGAGGGGGGCCAATATAGGAGCCATCAACAGGACCACCAAGTTATACGGACCCACTGGCATTAAACTGCGGGGGTTAGCTGGCATATGGACCGGCTTATTTTCGTTTTCTTTTTTTCTTTTGGTGTTGTGTATATGTGTCAGATGTTTAGTCATATGAGCCTACAAAAGAAGATAGCCTACTACAGACAGTTTTAGTTACTGTAAAACTCAAGTATATTTTTCTCCAGATGAAAGCTTACATATATATACAGCCTAAAGGCAGCTTTATTTCTTATATGGACACTGGATCTCTAGTAAATAGGTATGGGCTTACTTAAAATAGTTTCTTGTAATATAGCAGGGTGCAATCATGTTATTAAAAGGAAGAAAATCCTAACATATCTGAAACACAAAAGGCTGATATAGCTCTTATTCAAGAAACACATGTGAATGAGGAGGAATCTGCTAAATTGAAAATAGATTGGGTGGGGCATGTTTATTATAGTACTTTGTGAGGTTATTATTCTTGTTAAGAAAAACACAGATTTTTAGGTGCTGAATCACTTCTCACAGAAAGAGGGCAGATGGGTGGTTGGTTATAGGTGCTATAATGGGAGGTCAAAGACACTGGCTAATATACTGTATATGGCCCAAACTCAGTATCCCCAGATGTGTTCCATGAAGTCTGCAATGTAACTAGAATCATAGTGCAACATAGTGCAATAGCTAAAAGAGCAGAAAGTGAAATAATGTTGAAGCTAGAGCAAGACATAAAGAAACTGGAAAAGCATACAGCATCCAGACCCAGAAATATGGAATAATCGTAATAAACTAAAATGTGATCTGAATAATAAATTACAAAGAAAAAAAATGGGGGAGAGAGTGGGCAGGTTATTGGCATTATAGAGTAAAGCAATTACAACTCAAAACCTTATTCCCTCAATATATAATAAATACAATAAATGTATCACAAAAAAAAGGGATTAATGAGGTGTTGAAGACCTTTTACCAAGAGCTTTATGCTTCACAGGGGACAATGGAAGACACTAAATTGGAGAGTATTTTTGTCAATCAATATGCCAACCCTAACTGAAGCTCAGGGAGACACCTTAGAAGGATAAATCTCTATTGGAGAAATTCAACAAGCGATTATGAACCCGGGAAAGCGCCAGGAAATGATGCGCCAGACTTTTATAGGAAATTTGTTGACGAATTAGCCCCAAGATTACAATGGTGTATCAAGATGCCCTACAGAAAGGTCAGCTTCCTGAAAGCATGAGATCAGCTGTTATCACATTACTGCATAAAAAGGGAAAGGATCCGCAGTACTGTAGTAATTTCCGTCCAATTTCACTCATTCATGTGGATGAAAAATTGCTGGCTACAATTTTAGCAACACGATTAGAGGATGTGATTCCACTTTTGATACATTCAGACCAAGTAGGACTGGGTAAAGGGTAGAAGCTCGACTGATAGAATAGATAGAATAGAAGTACTTTATTGATCCCGACTCCCGAGGGAAATTCAGCACCACAGATCGCTCTCAATAAACAGGTAGTCAAAAATATAAAATAACAATAAGAATACAGTCAAAGATATACATTCTAAAATATGTATATACATTCTAAAATATACAGCCAAACACATACAGTAATATACAGTCAAATGTAAAATGTAGATGTAAAATGTACAGGAAGATATGCAAGAATGTATACTATTACTCTGTGCTCAGTGAGGCGGTATACAGTCTGATGGCTGTTGGTATGAAGGACTTCCTGGGACGTTCAGTGTTGCATCTTGGGAGTCTGAGTCTAACACTGAACATGCTCCATCTATTCGCCAAGTGGGTGAGAGGGGTTGTCCATGATGGCATGGAGCCTAGCAAGACTCCTCCTTTCTGACACCACCGCCAGAGAGTCTAGCTCCCCCCCCCCCCCCCCCCCACGTTATTGGCTTTCCTGACCAGCTTTTCCAGCCTGTTCACATCATGGCATACAAATATAAATATATTATATTATGGATGCACAGAACCCGTGGTTAGAAGGCCTACATGTGTTGGGGAAGAGATTTTGGTAGCATCCTGGCATATACTCATGTGAAATACAATCACAACTTATTCATTATAAGATTATCAATAGAAGCTATTGGACCCCTTGTAAACTGGCTAAATTGAAACTAAGAGACAATGATGCCTGTTGGAGATGTGGTAAAGAGACTGGGACCTTAGTGGACTTGTTATATCATTTGGAGAAAACAGTTTGCATGTGGGATGAGATTATTGTTTTCATGAATAAGATGTTGAAGTTACCATTGATTAAAACCCCTTTGTTGCTTGGGGTTGAATGTCTAAACATATGAGGTTACAAGATTTTCTTTAATTACAGAGCAAAGTTTGTAGAACAAATTAATAATTATTGACAAATGTAAATAATCAGAAGAGAAAGTAATCAACAGGGGAAAATAATTATATTTGTGTAGGAACAAGGTGATCCTGGAGAAAACCTGTGATTTACCTGAAATCCTGATGGCCTGCTTGTTTTGGCCCTCCCAGGCATGTGGGGCGGATTTAGGATTGTAGGAGATCCGGGGCTTAGCCCAGATAGGTGTCCGCATCAGCGGGCACGGATTTTTTTTTACTTCGACACCACAACCTTTAACTTATACCACCACATTAAAGCGGACAAAAGGCACTAGAGAACACTTAAATTCACACCCTTTAATTAATGAAGCAAACAATAATAATAATAATAATAATTAATAATAATAATAATAATAATAATAATAATAATAATAATAATAATAATAATAATAATAATAATAATAATAATAATAATAATAATAATAATAATAATAATAATAATAATAATAATAATAATAATAATAATAATAATAATAATAATAATAATAATAATAATAATAATAATAATAATAATAACAACAACAACAACAACAACAACAACAACAACAACAATAATAATAATAATAATAATAATAATAATAATAATAATAATAATAATAATAATAATAATAATAATAATAATAATAATAATACACTGTATTTGTATAGCACCTTTAATTGCAGCTCAAAGTGCTTCACATCAGTAAAAAAAGACACAACATTGGCAGATCAAGAGCAATGCATAAAGTGCAGACATAAAGCATAAAATAGATAGCAGCAAAATAGACAAAGTCAAGGTAAGACATAGAACATTAAATCACATCGTTTTTCATATTAGGATCTAAGATCTAGGGTTAACTCACCGAACGTTGAGCGCCAGGACCCCCGAAAACCAGAGTATCGTCGGGTTTTCATCGTTGTTTCTTTTATTCGATATTTCCATTCATAAAGACATGCCGGCAGCCTGTGTTATCACTGGGGATGGGTCTGAGATTGGGGCGGGGTCTAACTACTCGTCAAGCCAAACGCTTATAACGCAGTACGACGAGGGTCGGGTTCATGTTCAATGCTGGATTACGTTGGCACCTTGATCGACAACTTGGAATGGCGATCAGATAATTGGAATATTCTTTTCGGGACAGATCCTGGTCAAGGTAAGGTTTGCGTTGATCCAAAATGTCCTTCATGCTGACCGGGGCGTGAAGGAAGTCAAGTGAGACTTCCGTCTACATACTCTGTCAATCCCTGGCCAGGGTACTCCTGGGTCCTACTGCCCCCCCCCATGTTACACTATAATATAATATTATGTCATGCACATGTATTTTATATGTTAATAAAATTGTATCTATCTATAGTCCTAATTCTGTCACTGTTTGATGTCACAAAGAAGGGTGTATCCGAAAGCTGTCTACAACATTTGTAACAGGTGATGAAAAAGTAAACAAATAATTAACTGTATTAGACATTTGTTAATGATGAATAGGCTTCACTTCAGATTAGGGCACACAATAGCATCTGCAAATGATTTATGGATGTTTTATGAATGTCTTAACAAATCATTTGTTGAACATGAACAAATAAATGGAGGTACAGTATAGTCGTTTTTTCATATCCATTTTTCAAAGCATCTACAAATGTGAAATGATGAACAAATCAAGTACAAACAATGTTGATAATGAGTTATAAATCATGTAGAACTAATTTGTAAATGTTATACAAACATAGTTATAAATGATTTAATAGTAATTTACGAATGTATATAAATGATTAGTTCATTATCTACAAATACCTTATAAAGGTCTTATAACTGAGTGTTATTATAAAGTGTTACCCAGTTTTTTTAATAAGTCTTGGAAAGGAAAATCTAAATCGATTCTGATTTTTAATAATACAGCTTCTGCAAAGAGGTTATGTGTGTCCAGATTTTACAACCAGTTCTAAAGTGGGATATACCCCAAAAGGGTGCTACTAATCAATACCCCAAAGTACCACAAAATACCCCAAAGTATACCCCAAAATACCCCAAAGTACCACAAAATACCCCAAAGTATACACTAAAATACCACAAAGTACTACAAAATAGCCCAAAGTACCACAAAATACCACAAAGTATACCCCAAAAGTACCACAAAATACCCCAAAGTACCACAAAATACACCAAAGTATACCCCAAAATACCACAAAGTACCAGAAATACCCCAAAGTACCACATAATAACCCAAAGTACCACAAAATACCACAAAATACCCCAAAGTACCACAAAATACCCCAAAGTATACCCCAAAGTACTGTACCACAAAATACCTCAAAACTTTGGTGCATTTTTCTGATCAGAATAAAAATTCTCATAACTGTTAGTTCAACCTCCTTCAACCTTTTGGACATGCATCAATTGCTTTCATACAATTCTCTGCTGTTTTATAACATTATCATTTTCTTATGTCATGTCAGTCAAAATGAACTATACTTATGAATGCTGAATAATCATTCTCTATAAAACCAATAGTCCTCATTTCATTGCTTGAGTCAGCTAGTTGTCAAAATCTGTCCATTTTGGACCATGTGGTCAATCACAGCCTCACAATGGCTGAGGCTGGTCGAAGGGTGCAGCCAAATGTTGGGAGAACCACTGTAAATTAAATTATTCAAGCATTTAGTCGGGAGAACAGGTGTGTATATTGGATAGTAATTCAGCACTAAACAATCTGCACTGCACTCCTGCATTGTGTCTTACATGAAGCTTACAGTGGGACAAGAACCTTTTACATTTTACATTTAGACTTACAGCTTTACTGCAGGGACAGATTTACTGTATTGTAGTGTAAAGTAGTGTTACAGTAAAGATTTGCCATATTTACAGTATGGTACTGTACTGCAGCATTTTACAAGTTGGAAGCACTGTTATTGTACACTACAGTAATATGGGTTACTGTAAATCAAATCAAATCAAATCAAATGTATTTGTAATGCCCGACAACACACGTTAATGTCTCCATGGGCCGTACACGTCTTCTTTAAACAAGTCAAGAAGAAACATCACAATAAGTCAAGAACAAAACAAGAACACCATAAGGTCCAAAATGTTTTAAATAAATGCAACACTCCCAGACATACCCTATGCGAAGGTAAGGAAAAACTCACTAAAACCTAGCAATAGGGAAAAATGCACCACCGGCAATGTGGAGGAGAGAAAACTTAGAAGGGCCATTCAAGGGGGGATCTCCCTTCTTAGATGTCGGTGATAGTAGTGTTGCAGTAAAAACAGGCGAACAGTTGGTAAGCATGCACTCATGTGTGTAGTGAAACACAGATGAGTGCATGCGATAGCAACTGAAGATTTTGAAAAATTAAAGATAGAGCTGATAGCGATAGCAACTGAAGATTTTGAAAGATTAAAGATAGATCTGATAGCGGATCTATTTGAGGCACAGGGGCAGCGCAAAGAGGGTCGCGTCCGCCCTGTCTTCATCACGGGACGTCCAACACTCCGGTCATCACTCCGAGACAGCCGAAGACAGGGAGATAGGGGGCGGCGCAGAGAGGGTCGCATCCTCCCGGTCATCATCACGGGACGTCCAACACTCCGGTCATCACTACGAGACAGCCGGAGACAGGGAGACAGGGGGGCATGCAGAGAGGGTCGCATCCTCCGGTCTTCATCACGGGACGTCCAACACTCCGGTCATCACTCCAGGACAGCCACTCACAGGGAGACAGGGAGACAGGACAGGCGTTAGACAGCTCGCGTGATTGTGATGGGCGGAGATAGCAATAGATACAAGTGGTAAGCATATATGTGAATAGAATAGATATATGAAGTACGCATATTATGTGAATAGAATAGAAGTACTTAACCCAGCAATGAAACCACATTGACAGACCACGGACAGAAGACGGTAATAAGCTGATCCATGGCCTCGGTGGTGCACGTAGAACAGTCACTGCAATCTTGGCCAAGACCCGGAGACATCCACCACCTTGGTCAGCACTACGAGACAAGCACTCAGAGGGGGGGGGGGGGGGGGTTGGGGGGGGGTTAGACTGGAGAGTTCCCATGTTTGTAGTGGGCGGAGATGGAGCAATAAATACATGTAGTGAGCATATGCATACATGGTGGCAGTAGAATCATAGTATATAAGAAAATTGTGAAATAGAGTAATAGATAGAACTACTGCAAGCGTATGGATACAGGATGAGATACAAGACAATAGCTCAGGGCCGTATGCCCCGTGGGGGCAGGAGAAGTCACTCAGAAGGTTCAGCACTGCAGGCCAGACAGAAGACAGTATGAAGCTGTTCCATGGGACCGGTTGAGACAGAGACAGAGGTTAAAAGGTTCTCCCATGTCTGCAGACATGGGAGCAAATAGACATCCTAACTAAACTAGACTGATTAATCTAAGGGTCAGTCCCCGACCAGGTGAGATCAGGGTAGGTTGAAGGAGAGAGAGAAATCAGGGATTTAAAAGCTTCGACAGAGCAGGCGCCCCTGACAACGGCAGGTAATTTGTTCCACAGGTAGGGAGCGTGGTAGACAAAGGCCCTGTGGCCGGCGGATTTCTTTTTAACCCTAGGAATTGTTAGAAGCCCCGCATTTTGTGAGCGCAGAGCACGAGCGGGCGAGTATCGAGAGATGAGATCGGATAGATAGAGCGGTGCAAGCCCATTAAAAATGTTGTAGGTGAGGAGTAGCACTTTAAAGTCAGATCGGGTTTGAATAGGAAGCCAGTGTAGGGCGGACAAAACTGGTGTGATGTGATCAAATTTTCTAGTTTTAGTTACTATCTGTGCAGCCGCATTTTGCATGAGTTGAAGATTTTTGATGCTTGAATTAGGTAGGCCTGAAAAAAGTGCATTACAGTAGTCTAGACGTGATGACACAAAAGCATGAATTAGGGTTTCAGCATCAGCCAGAGTTCAAATGGGGCGAATTTTTGTGATATTACGAAGATGGAAGAAGGCAATTTTGGTGAAATTTTTTATATGTGCATTAAATGAGAGGGAGGAATCAAAAATTACTCAGAGGTTTTTTATGGTGGAGCTCAGGGATACATGACAAGTATCAAAGTTGAGGGAGATGTCCTGAAACAGACCTCTGTGGTTTGGGGGGCCAACAATTAACATCTCAGTTTTCTCTGCATTAAGGAGTAGAACGTTTTGCGACATCCACTTTTTGACGGCAAGCAGGCAAGCCTCAAGATTTTGTAATTGGGAGGAATCATTTGGCTTAATAGGTATATATAGTTGGGTGTCATCAGCGTAAAAATGAAAGTTTATGCCAAATTTGCATATGATATTGCAGAGGGGTAGCATGTAAATCGAAAATAGCAAAGGGCCCAGGACAGAGCCTTGTGGGACATTGCACTGGGAGGGTCTCGGATGTTAAATCATTATAGACCACGCAGTGTGTTCTATCAGTTAAATACTATTTAAACCAAGCAAGTGCGTGACCCCGAATGCCAACATGATTCTCATTTCTCAAGCAGTGGCGTCGTTTCAGTAAAAGCCAAGGTATGGCAAGGAGGGAGGGTGGGGGGGTGAAGAGGGGGTTTGCCCCCCTTGGTGGATTTTTTTTGTCAAATCACTTGTGCAATAGTCACTTTTGGTGAGTTGTTTCTATACAATTCACTTATATGACAGGCAGGTGGACCTGGTTCAACTTCAATTTCCTTAGAAACAAAACAAAACATTACAGATTTAGCTACTCTATAATATGCAATTTGGTGGATGCCTTTTTTACAAGTTATGCTCTATCCATTAAGCTACACAGGACTACAAAAGCATTTAGTATAGAAATGTGTCAACAGACTAAAGCAGGGAACTACAATATTCTGCATACAAATTATGCTGAGCAGAATGTAATATCATAACTGTCTATTATTTTTCTTGCAATTGAGCTCATGTTCCTTAGGTACGGTTTTGAGGTGTGTGTTCAACAGAATGTAGTATCAAAAACACATTCACAAAAAGTATGGGTTACTCTGAATGCTGAACTGCACTGTTAGAATCACTAAGCTATTGTAAGACCTTAGTTACCTGTGTCCCTGTATCACTTGTCTCTGCTGCCCTTTGACTAAAAAACTTCCGTATGTCCATTTTCCTTTTTTTTCTTTCTGGCGGCATATTTCATTTGAGTTAGTCACCTAGTAAAAGTGAGATGACAATATCAAAACATGCTTCACTAAAATAACATATAGAACGTGTTCGTATTGACACAACATAACATGGACTTGTTAATGAATTTGAATCAACAGTATTATGGCATTTATACAGTTTGTTTAATTTAACCCCACCTGAAATTCGGACAAGGTTTTAGCGTTAACGTTAGTCCGTGGCTTGGTTGTTTATTCTGAAATAAAGAGCAGCCACCTCTATCTGGCGTTCAACTACAGCGCGGCACCGCCATCTATAGGCTGGGTGGTGGGGTGTACTAAAATGACAGAGATCAACATTGCGGACGAACCAAAACACCAGCGTGCGTCACGCAAATTAGATAATCTTTTCACAAGCCAAGGTATGGCAAGTGCCATACCTTGCCATACCAAAACGACGCCCCTGTTCTCAAGCCGACCTAGAAGAATCAAATGATCGATAGTGTCAAAGGCTGCACTGAGATCAAGCAATAAGAGCACAGAAGTTAGGTTTGAGTCAAGAGAGAGCAGTAAGTAATTTGTGACTTTGGTAACCGCCGTTTCGGTGGAGTGTAAGGCTCTAAAGCCAGATTGAAAAGATTCATTAAGATTGTTTAAGTGTAAGTGTTAATATGATTGTATGTAACTGCACTTTAACTGTTCCACAGTAAGAGGGCGCTATAGGCATAAGGAGATGCAGCTATTGTAGCTGACGTCAGGTAGCAGGTATAAGAGGGAATGTTCCCTCCCCCTCTGTCTCTTTCACTCTAACTCTCAAGGAGAGTAGGTCGCGTGGTGCAAATGTGCATAAGAAAATAAACCACGCCATATAAGGCTAAAGAGGACCGTGTTGTCATGACCAGTTATTTTGCTCCCCAGGTGACTCTGTCAACAGGTTATGGGCCCAGATCACGGAAGAGCAAAAATAATGATAGCTAGTTAGCTGAAAAGTATAGGCTAGTTTAGCAGCGGGAGAACCGTGTGATGCTAAAGCTAAGCTAACGGGCAGCTAAGCTACGCTACCATCAAAAGATGGCGACAAGAGGAACGAGCAAGTGGCCCACGTTTAACGGAAAGGCAGAAGAATACGAGCTCTGGGAAGAGCGAATGTTGTGCTGTATGCACGGAGTGGAGCTGAAAAAGACAATCTTGACGGGCCTCACAGGAGAAATAACGGCGGCCGCGCAAGCCCTGGATACAAAGCTGAATGCTGACGCATACTGCGAGCTAGCACCACTCCTAGACAACACGAGCTTGGGGCTGATATTCCGGGACACAAAGGACAAAGGCAGAGAGAGTCTAATAGTGTTAAGAGAACACTACATCGGCAGAGGTAGGCCCCGGATTGTATCCCTGTATATAACGTTGACCGCGCTGAAGAAAGCTAACACAGAGACTGTGACTGAATACGTCATCAGGGCGGAACAGATCATCATGATGGCGATGGTTATGAGGGGACTACCGGAGATGTATAAACCATTCACACTGTTGGTGACACACAGTTCAGCGGACATGTCGCTGGGGGAGTTCAAGGCCAAGCTGCGGAACTTCGAGGCCTCAGAAAACTCAGACCCGGTCGCCGAAGAGGCGGGAGAAAGGGTAATGAAGGCCCGGGCAGCGCCAAAGAGAAAGACCGGACCCCTGACGGAGATGGCGTGTTGGGGATGTGGAGAAAAGGGTCACCGAAAAGATAAATGCACAAAAACAGGTGGTTTTGGTGTAGTTTCTGTGGAACTTCGGGACACGCGGACAGAGTGTGTAGAAAGAAGCGCGAACAGAGCGCTCGGTACGCGCACGTGCAAGATGGCGGCTGTGTGCAAGATGGCAGCAATGGTGGACGTGAGGCTAGTCGAGATGACGCCCGGAGAGCAGCGGGAAGAGAGGACTTCACCTTCGGGGCGCAGACAGCATACGTCAGCCAGTCAACGCAGCAGCAGCAGGTCCAAAGGAAACAGAATGTAACGAAAATGATATGTGTAATGTCAGTCATGATATTCAGACATGGCATGAGATCATGGGTCATTGTAATTATGAGGATATACTGAAGCTGCAAGCGGTGACAGTAGGCATGCACATTAACGGTGAAAAGCATAGACCTAACAAAGAATGTGATGTTTGTATAAAGGGAAAGTTCACTCAAACAAGGAACAGAGGTCCCACGGAAAAAGTAAAGACACCACTTGAGCTAGTTAACACAGATCTAGCCGGTCCAGTAAATAATGAGTCCATAGGTGGCTTTAAATATGTACAGTCTTTCACAGATGTGTGTACAGGGGCAGTGTTTGTTTACTTTCTCAGAGCAAAGAGTGACACACTCCAGGCCACAGAAAAGTTCCTTGCCGATGTAACTCCTTACGGCAGCATAAAATGCTTAAGGTCCGATAACGGAACAGAGTTCACAAATAGAGAGTTCCAATCACTGCTGAGAAGGAACAAGATCAGACACGAGATGTCCTGTCCTTACTCCCCGCACCAGAACGGGATAGCAGAGAGGGAAGGACGCACTCTTTTCGAAATGGCTAGGTGTAAGCTAATAGATGGTAACTTATCTAAGAGTCTATGGCATTATGCGGTACAAGAAGCCGCTTACACCAGAAATCTGTGTTTTAACAAGCACACGGGCACCACCCCGTATACAGCACTGACAGGAAAAAGGTGTGATCTAGCCAGGATGCACAAGTTTGGGTCAGTGTGTTATGCTTACCAACAGGACAGAGGAAAGCTCGAGTCCAGGTGTGAAAAAGGACTCTTTGTAGGGCATGACAAGGGCAGCCCCGCTTTTCTAGTCTACTATCCCGATAAAGGGAAAGTGCAAAAGCACAGGTTAGTAAAGTTTGTCACAAAGACAACATGTGAGAACGAGACACAGACACAGGAGCCAGAGCTTGACTCCAGAGTAGGGTGTGAGGAAAGAGAGACACTACAGCCTAGTGTACTGAGCACAGACATGCAGACAGACAGTCAACAACCCCCAGAGGATGATGACGGGAAGCACCCTAGGGTGACGTCATGTGCCTCATGCAGTGGGAGATATCCCTCCCGGGAACATAATCCCCAAAGGTATCTGAAAGACTATGCCCAAAGAGAAAGTGACGAGGATGACAGTACACTTACCAGCATAGATTACTGCTACAGAGTAGTGAGTGGTGTACCTCAGACTTTTAAAGAGGCCATGATATCCCCTGAGTCAGGAAAATGGGAGAGAGCAATGGATGAGGAGATGAGGTCCCTAGAGGACAATCATACTTTTACTCTAACAAAGTTACCAGAGGGTAGACAGACAGTGGGAGGCAAATGGGTTGTGGTGTCTCCATTAGGCCTGTAGGCGGAGCTCTAACCTAGAGCATGGGTTACACCGGGGTGATGTGCCCCGGCGTGACACACCACTTCAGGTGAAGGACTGAGCAAGTTAGCTCTAGGCATGAACGTGAATAAATACAGATACCATTGTTTGGGAGTGGAAGGACAAAGACTTTTCTATACAATGACGGTGGCAGATGATAAGTACGCCACAGCTTTATCAGTTATTAGAAAGTTCTTTACACGGAAAGTTAATGTAGTGGCGGAGCGCTACCATTTTCGTCAACGTAGCCAACGCAATGGCGAGAGCACGGACCAGTACGTTGCCTCCCTGAAGGAGCTAGCTACAACTTGTGAGTTCGGGGGGATGGAAGAGGAAATGATCCGGGACCAGCTGGTCGAAAAGACCAACTCAGCACGCATCAGGGAGCGATTACTACTGGAAGTTCCACTGACACTGACCAAGGCTGTAATGATCGCTGCTCAGATTGAAACCGCGTTGTCAGAGGCAAAAGCCATGCTTCAGGGACAGCCGGAGAGCACGGTGGAGGCGGTCCAGTTTTCACGCTCGCGACAGTACAAGTCACAGCGGGGTAATTTCAATGCGTCACCGCAACCCTTGCCTACACAATCTATGCAGGGTAAGACATGTTACAGATGTGGCTCTCCTCAACACATCGCCAGCTTTGATGGATGCCCTGCTAGGGATGCACTGTGCAACACGTGTAAAAAGAAGGGACATTTTTCAAAAGTGTGTCGGGGCTCTAACAGAGTGGGTGAGGTAACCGAGTCTGAGATTGTACCTGAAGTGACTGTATTGTGCATGGTAGATGGTGCACGTTCGGTTGAAAAGATAGTGTGTACAGTGCAGGTTAGCACAGACGAACGAGACGGTCAGGACATTGAGCTCATGCTAGATACAGGTTCAGCTGTGTCTATTTTGCCCAGAGCGAGTTACATGCAATTATTCCCTAATGCATCTCTTACAACACCAAAGCTAAGTCTAGTCAGCTACGGAGGTAATGCAATCCCCGTTCATGGATGCTTGAAGGCTAGTGTAGCTTTTGGTGACCGCTGCACTGACGCAGAAATTTACATTGTGCAGAATGGGTCCCCAGTGTTAGGGAGGGACCTGTTTACTGCGTTACAGATGCAGATACTAGACGGCAAGGTCACGTCAGCTCAGTACAACCAGACAAATTCAGTTGCGACCAGTGTTGAGAAAAATACACTTGGGTGTGCAAAGGCATCACACATAAGGTGAAAATACGTCCAGAAGTCAGACCGGTACAACAACGACTACGTAGATTGCCATTCTCAGTTAGAGCAGCTGTATCCCAGGAGATAAAGAGACTGGTAGAGCAGGACATAATCGAGCCTGTAGAGGCATCTGAATGGATCTCACCCATAGTCGTTACTACAAAGAAAAACGCAGAATTACGCCTCTGTGTGGACCTGAGGGAGCCAAATAAGGCAGTAGTCATAGATGGGTTTCCACTACCCCACATGGAGGAACTGTTTACAGAATTGAGGGGCGCGACACTGTTTTCGACATTAGACCTCCAGAGTGCTTATCACCAGGTTACACTACACGAGGACAGCCGTAGCTTGACGACATTCATTACTCATGATGGACTGTTTCGCTTTAAGAGAGTGCCGTACGGACTGGCATCGGCACCCAGCTGTTTCCAACGGATGATGTCAATAATCCTCAAAGGGCTGTCGGGGGTCCAGTGCTATCTCGATGACATCATTGTCACAGGTACATCAGTGGAGGAGCACGACAGGAACCTGACGGCGGTGCTGCGACGCATAGACGACGCGGGGCTCAAGCTCAACTACTCCAAGTGTCACGTCAGGAAAACGGAGCTGACTTTCCTGGGGCACACAGTGTCAGCAAAAGGACTACAACCTGACGCATCTCACGCTGCTGCTGTGTCTGAGCTGCCCCCACCTACAGATCTCATCAGGCTGAGGTCATTCCTGGGGCTCACAGGGTGGTATGCAAAATTCATCCCAGACTACGCCGTTGTCGTGGAGCCGCTGCGAGCGCTGCTTCGAGGGTCAGCAACATTCGACTGGACTCCTGAGGCCCAGCAGAGTTTTGAGGCAGTTAAAGGACTCATAGTTGATAGCCCTGCACTCTCACTCTTTGACCCTGAGCTGCCCACGGTCGTCACTACAGACGCATCGGACTACGGTCTGGGCGCCGTCCTCACCCAGATGCATCCGGACGCCTCAGAAAGGACTGTGGCGTTCGCCTCCCGCACGCTGTCCCAGGCAGAGAGGAAATATTCTACTGTGGAAAAAGAAGCGCTGGGCTGCGTGTGGGCAACGGAAAGGTGGAGGACATACCTGTGGGGAAGACACTTCACACTACGGACAGACCACAGTCCCCTGACCACACTGCTCTCTTCGAAAGGTCAAGGTAGAGCGGGCATGCGCGTGGCCAGGTGGTCCGCTAGGCTAATGTCATTCTGCTATGACATTCAGTACAAGCCCGGCAGAGAAAACGTTACTGCGGACTGCCTGTCCCGTCTTTCACTGCCCGGCTCAGAACCTAGACAGGAGGAGGACGTGGAAGTGGTAGCCTTTGTCTCTGATTTCTCAGCTATCACGGCGGCGGAGTTCAAAGCTGCATGCACTGCCTGCCCGGTGCAACTGAAACTACGTGAGATACTCACCTCCAGATGGCCTAAATCCGAAAAGGATCTAGACCCGGACCTACGGAGGTTCTTCAAACTACAGAACGAACTCTCTCTACACGAGGACTGTGTCGTGCGAGGCCCATATAGACTGCTCGTCCCAGAGAGTCTACAGCCCAAACTGATCTCCCTGGCTCACGACACTCACCAGGGAATCGTGAGGACAAAACAGAGACTCAGAGAAGTATACTGGTGGCCTGGCATGGATGCCCAGGTTGAGTCGGCTATCAAAACATGCAACACATGCCAGTCACATGACAAGTCGGCAGTCACACGCACCTCTCCACTGCAGCCTGTGCCCTATCCTACTGGGGCTTGGGAGAAACTGGCAATTGACGTGGTGGGGCCCTTTGATAGAGCGCCCATGGACTGTCGCTTTGCAATCACACTAATAGACTACTACAGTAAGTGGCCTGAGATAGCTTTTGTGCCACAGGTTACATCACGGACTGTGACAATATTCCTATCTACAGTTTTCAGCAGAGAGGGCAATCCGAAAGAGCTCGTCTCTGACAACGGCTCTCAGTTTGTGTCTCGGGAGTTTGAGGCATTTCTCCAAGACAGGGGCATAGTGCACAGGAAGTCATCTGTGTATTATCCTCGGGCAAATGGGGAAATAGAACGCTTTAACCGCAGTTTGAAAGACAGTTTGCAGACGGCCTCGCTGGAAGGCAAGCAATGGAAGGAGTTTACAACAGACTTCTTACAGGCCTACCGGTCTACTCCTCACTCTGCGACACAGCACTCACCAGCAGAACTGTTGCATGGTAAGCCTATGCGCACCAAACTCCATGTGGCTGGATTTCAGATTCCACAAGCCACACCACACTCGTCGGAGGACATAGCCGCCAGAGTGGCAGTGCAACAGGACAGAAGCAAGGCGTACACGGATCAAAGGCGAGGTGCGAAGAGTGTGTCATTCCCCTGTGGCTCATACGTTCGGGTTAAGAAACCTGGCATTCTTCCTAAGACTCAGTGCAAGTTCTCCAAGCCACTCAAGGTGGTGGGACAGAAAGGGCCGCACACCTACATGCTGGCTGATGGACGCTGTTGGAATGCGTCCCATCTGGCACCGGTCTCTCTTTGGAGAGGAGAGGGGGACGGCGAGGGGTCGCCTTTGGACGGTGACATTACAACAGTGCCACCTTCTGACACACACACAGAACCTGTAAGACAGGCCAGGTCGAGACGAGCACCTGTGTGGACTCAGGACTTTGTGATGAGCCACTGAGAAAAGTGTTATGTAATATTGATATTAGTAATGCTGAAAGGTGAAAGAATTAACAGTTCTGGTTAATTATAATTGTGGCAGACTTGAATGCTAGTAATGCATAGAATTGAAATATGTATACAAATGTTTATTCTGTTTTTCATAGGCAGGAATAAGAACAGTAGAGTAAATGTTCTTTTTACTGTTTAGCTTTAATGGACTCTATCTTAGTTATAACTTAAGAAAGGTAAGAGTAGCCTACACACTTTGAAATGTTCTTTACTGTTTAGCCTTAATGGATTCTAAGTTACTGTTATAACCAGCCATGTAAGTATTGTCTTATTGAGAAGGATATGTGGTGTCTCCATTAGGCCTGTAGGCGGAGCTCTAACCTAGAGCATGGGTTACACCGGGGTGATGTGCCCCGGCGTGACACACCACTTCAGGTGAAGGACTGAGCAAGTTAGCTCTAGGCATGAACGTGAATAAATACAGATGCTGGTACTAAAGTGTCCATTACTTCTTCTTACTACGACATAACATGGGTGTACTCAATCAAGGAGGGTATTGAAGGCCACGACAAGTACAAGGCCAGGTTTGTAGCTAAAGGCTACAGTCAGAGGGAAGGAATAGACTACGGTGAGACATTCTCCCCTACAGCCAATCTGACCAGTGTACGGGTAGTGATGCAGAAGGCAGCTGAAGACAGCTTGATTTTACACCAGATGGATGTGAAGACAGCCTACCTGCACGCACCCATCGATAGAGAAATATATATGGAACAACCTGAAGGTTACGAGAAGAAAGGAGAGAAGCTAGTGTGTAAGCTAGAAAAATCCATTTACGGCCTGAAACAGTCTGGGCGAAATTGGAACGAGATGCTTCATACATGTCTAATTGAAGATCACTTCATACAGAACCCAGTAGACCCCTGTGTTTACACAAAGGAGTCAAAAGTGATAATTGTGATTTGGGTGGATGATTTAATCATCGCAGCAGACAACACTAGAAACCTAGAGCAGGTGAAAAGTATGCTCTCCACCAGATTCAAAATGAAAGACCTAGGTAGGTTCAAAAATTTTCTAGGCATGGCCTTCGAACAGTCTGCCAGCTGTGTAAAAATATCCCAGAAGAGATATGTGGAAAAGATCCTGAATCGTTTTGACATGCAAGAATGTAGAACTAGGGAAACACCATGTGATCAAAAGCTAGACTACCAAGAGGATGCTCAGAAATTGACAGATGTAAAAATTTACAGAGAAGCTGTAGGTAGCCTCATTTATTTGACAACATGTACTCGCCCTGACCTATGTTTTGTAGTGAGTAAATGATCACAGCATTTTGCTGATCCCACAGAAGAGCACTGGATTACAGCAAAACATGTTTTTGTTATCTCAAAGGCACAGTAGATAAACAGCTTTGTTTCAGAAAGAGCAGCGAGGGCTTAGGGCTTCAAGCCTATAGTGATGCAGATTGGGCGGCAGACGCCACAGACAGGAGGAGTACCACAGGGTATTGTGTGAGTATGGGTACAAACAGCTCACTGGTTTCATGGAAAACAAAGAAACAGCCCACAGTGGCACTATCAACTTGTGAAGCCGAATATATGGCTCTAGCTTTGACAATACAGGAATGTATTTATCTAGAACAACTGCTTGAAGGAATGGATACCTATGTATATAAGAAAACTGTTGTTTATGAAGACAACCAGGGAACCATTGCACTTGCTAGAAACCCTGTGTGCCGACAGAGGTGTAAACATGTGGATATAAAATATCACTTCATCAGATCTGTCATCAGAGAAGAAAGGATGACACTTGTTTACTGTCCTACAGACGACATGGTTGCAGACGCTATGACCAAGCCTGTCTCCAAACTGAAATTGAGAAGATTTGCAGAGGTCATGTTTGGTGTGTAAAATATTGTTATGTAATATTGACTGCCATGTTCTTTTGATGTTTTGAACTATATTTCTTTCTTGGAAAAGTTGTACAGTATACACGTCATTCATAAGTGGGAGTGTTAAGTGTAAGTGTTAATATGATTGTATGTAACTGCACTTTAACTGTTCCACAGTAGGAGGGCGCTATAGGCGTAAGGAGACGCAGCTATTGTAGCTGACGTCAGGTAGCAGGTATAAGAGGGAATGTTCCCTCCCCCGCTGTCTCTTTCACTCTAACTCTCAAGGAGAGTAGGTCTCGTGGTGCATAAGAAAATAAACCACGCCAGTTAAGGCTAAAGAGGACCTCGTTGTCATGACCAGTTATTTTGCTCCCCAGGTGACTCTGTCAACAAAGATTATTGTTTAATAGATGGTCAGTAAGTTGTGTTGCGACAATCCGTTCTAATATTTTGGATAGGAACGGAAGATTGGAGATGGGTCTGTCATTTTTCAAGATTAGAGGGTCGAGGTTCGGTTTTTTAAGTAGTGGTTTAATGACGGCTGATTTATAGGCCAGGGGCACCACGCCAGTAGACAAGGAGGTGTTGAAGATATTGAGTAGGGCAGGGCCTAGAGTTGGGAAGAGTTTTTTGATGTAAAGCAGTATATCTCATGTTTACTGTACATTACTGTAATTTTACTCTGCACCACATAGGATTGCAAGACAACCTCGCAGAGGTGGAAGAGGGCCCCTTTTTACTCCACAACAAGAGAAAGCCATTACTACCTGTACTGTAAGTGCAATGGTGATTGCAAACAATGCCATAAGGTTGAGAGAGATACTGTACAAAGTGCTGTTAAAGAGGATGACAATATCTTTGGGAATATTGAATTTGTTTCAATCGCTACAATTGACAGAGTGCTCAGGATAAATGAAATGTGCATGAAACAATTGTAGTACAATGTGCCATTTGACCAGAACAGCGACAGAGATCCGTCACCAGTATGTGCAGGTAAAACATGTGTTCTATGCATAATCGAATGTGCTGTAAACTGGTTACTTTGTGTAGTGCCATGCAGTACACTTACATGACAGTTCATAGTGTACAATATGTTGTCCAAAATGAATTATGTTACACAGGAACAGTTTTTATAGTTTTTCTCTCTTTCTCTCTTCTGGGATAAAGAGTGTACTGGAGCTGGAGACCAGGGAACCGCTGCACACATTCATATACGTTGATGAGGCAGGTTTACAGTAAATCTGGCAAAAGGTACAGTAGAAGGCGTGGAAGAAATCACATTGGACAGAGAGCAACCATTGATGTCCCAGACCAACGAGGATGGAATATTACAGATTTCAAATGGCTGTGCAAATAGTGTATAGTGCTGTCTTGAGCATTTTTAGGTAGTGTCACCAAGATCTGACTTTTTTCCATTGGAAAACACTTACAGAGTGAATTGTCATAATGAAAACATAACAAAGCCATTTGACTATCTTGTTCATAAACAATGGTGTCGGGACTTTTCATTTTGATAACACTGACACTTTCGTTGGTCAACATGAATACTTGCTTTTGAGGAATGAACTATCCATTTTGAGCAAGTGACACACTTTTGCAGGTTATCAACTAGGTTTAGCAGTTTGTACTAATTGTTTTGAGAAATGCACTAACTGTTGTGAAAATGAAAAATAGTGATGTGAGAAATGCACCAAAGCGACTGAGAAAAACTGTAACAGAATAAGAAATATTTCCGAGAATTTCCAGATTTTAGTTTTTCATTTTAGGTATTTTGTGGTACTTTGTGGTATATTTCCAGGCACTTTGGGTATTCTGTGGTACTTTGTGGTATTTTATGGTATACTTTGGGGTATTTTGGGGTACTTTGTGGTATTGTGTGGTATTTTGGGGTACTTTGTGTTATTTTGGGGTATACTTTGGGGTATTTTGTGGTACTTTTGGGTATTCTGTGGTATTTTGTGGTACTTTGTGGTATTTTGTGGTATTTTGTGCTACTTTGTGGTATTTTGGGATATATTTTGTGGTACTTTGGGGTATTTTGTGGTATTTTGTGGTACTTTGGGGTATTTTGTCAAAAATCATGGAACGGGGGAGACACGAAAAAACACAACGGGAGTAAGGTTAGCATGATGATGAAAAAAGCATAAGCAATAGAGGTAATGTCAAGATACTTGCCAGGCCGTAAATAAACAAAGATCTGACACTGATGCAGATCCTGGCCCCGTTCCCCGTACCTGGATAACTGAGTTAGCCGGATAACTTTCGGTTAAGTCTGACTTAAGCCGGACTTTCCGGCTCCCCGTACCTGGATTTTCCAAATCACCATGACAACAGATCCAAAAGTTTGAGCCTGGTCGAAAGCAGGGTTTAAGTTCAAGTTAGCCGGATCAACCATCGCCACGCCCCCGCAAAGGAGTGACAGCGCGTTTCCTGAAATTATTCTCACAGTCTAGGATCTGCGTTATACCATTCTGAATTACGTTTTTGTGCTCCATTCTTCCAGAGGGGTCTTTTGAAATGTAAAATAGACCCAAAATGCTGATACTAAATTCACTTTGTCCTAAATAATGCACGTTATATACCGTGGCGCTCGCTCGGTGCAACAACAACAAAATAAAGAATATTCTAAACACGGGTCTCTCGTTCATTAATGTATAAACAATGAATTTATCCCATCTGGCACAGTGGCTCAGCGGTAGTGCTCAATCCTGGCAACCCAGCGACCGGTGTTCGAAACCCCGTGTTTCCAATATAATTTTTTTGAATATAATATTAATTATTATACGCAAAGGTAGCCTGGTTTTAAGTTAAAATATTATAAATCTACATGCATTGAGGATGTCATTCTTTATATAGCTCTCAATGTGCACCAAATTGAATTATTCCTATATTGCAAAAAGAAGGAGACGACTGGGTTTCGAACCCCGGTCGTCTGCGTGAAAGTCAAAAGAAGAACCCGTTACACCACAGAGAAGATAAGTAAAAGATCGACCATACATCAATCAATGGGTAAGGGAGCCGTATCGTTATTCTGTATAACAGTTTTACTAATTATTTTCGCTAGCAAGATCTCATTTGATTATTCAATCCAGCAGGCAAGTTTAAAGAAATATAATCTGATTGATTGAGGTAATGAGGGACTTAAAATTAGCCTATAGATAACGCATTTAACTTGTCGGCGAGGCGATTGAGCCGTACTGCAATATGTTACTAAAGTTTTAAATCAATTAATCAATCAATGCCGCTAGAGAATCAGGATCTCTGCTCTCGACACTTGCTGCCTTCTCGGCTGAGGCGGGCACGCGCATTTATCCTGGGTCTCAAGTCTGGCTTGAGTTAACGAGACTGAATCCACCTTCGAGGAACAGGAAAATCCCGGCTTCAAACATCGGGTTAACTGAAGCTGGATAATGACATCTTGATCGACTTAGTTGAACCAGGTACGGGGAACGGGGCCCAAGGTCTTCTTGTAGGTGGTGTGGTGATTAGGCAGCAGGTGTTAATTTCGTCAGCTAATTTTTATTTTAGTTTTAGTCTTAGTCATGTGTCAAATGCTCTTTTTCGTTTAGTCAAGTTTTAGTCAACCACAGGTCTGAGCATTTTAGTCTCTTTTTCGTTTAGTCTTGCCACTCAGTTACAGCCTCATAAATTGGTGTGAGCTTTTTCTAAACAAAAACAATCTAGTTAGTGCTAGCTGATTAGACTTATGTAAGCTATTTAAAGGTCCCATGTTTTGCTATTCCTTTCACTATTTGGGCAATTTTACACAATTCCTGTAAGTCTATGGAACACATCTGTAATTTCAAATTCATTGTTTTGCATTTCTAATCAAGTACTCTAAAGCAGCATTTTTCCACTTCAAGATTTCAAGCTGTTTTGGGCTGGGCTCCGCCCATACTCGCAAAGCGCTTTGAGTGACAGTCACCAACCAACATTACATCCAGCCTGTTAGTCTGGTGAAAACGCACCTTATGTTATGGATGGATCATCACTGTTTGTCCTCTTCCTCTTCATAATAATATTAAATCGTTTGCTTTAGGCAATCGCCATTATAGGCGATCGCCCAGCTGTAGTTCAACTCGGCAACAAATAATGCCTCGGCCGGTGTTGTGCCGAATTCGGACTCCCTGCCAGAATCCGACTCCCCCTCGCGTGAACGTACACTATCAGATTTATGTCATAAAACAATAAAGCGGACAGAAATGCGGGAACGTTTTGATTATATTTAAAAGGCTTTGACATTGTAAAAACGAAAGTCTTTCGAAACTGTAAACTGAATACAAGTCATAGGAACACCCACGTTCTTCCCCCTTCCTACTGTATAAGAAAGAGGAAAATTGCAGATTTTTGCAGATCGCAAAAACACAGAAACGCTACAGTAAAATAGTAATTGTAGTAGGGTGGATTATCCCTACTTAGTGAGGGTGAATTTATACTGTCACCAGGTAGTGGGAACCCGGCAGAGCTGAGTCCGGCTGGGCCCCCGACTGCAGTGTAAGAGTACTAGATTCAAGGTTAACAAATGGGGCGGATGGGGCCTAGGATTTATTAACCTAGGTGGTGTATACTGGTCCTTCTCACCCTCCAGGGCGATGCACAGCAACCCCTAAACACCCCTAGTACGTCCCACACCCCCTCACACCTGGTGGCAGTAGTGGTGGATGGTATAATTCTTCCCCAAAGCAGTACCGTACCTTGCTGACTGTTGGAGACCTGTAAGGAGCACCTTCCCCAATTACACATATACAGTGGATCAAAAGAGGTTAGACAATAATGATAATAATAATGAATAATGAAAGAGGTTAGACGATAATGCACATTAATTCACACACACACAGTGAATCCAGTTACTCGCCTCTCCTTTTACTGGAAGATACTGCAACAATCAAACAAAAGATAACACCATTGGCCTATGGGTTA
Source organism: Notolepis coatsorum (assembly GCF_963971535.1). Classification (NCBI taxonomy): domain Eukaryota; kingdom Metazoa; phylum Chordata; class Actinopteri; order Aulopiformes; family Paralepididae; genus Notolepis; species Notolepis coatsorum. The sequence goes on along the minus strand of NC_140183.1, from coordinate 48,142,641 downwards.
ACGCTCAGTACCATACCCCTAAGGGTTAACGTTCAGCACAGAATCCCTTTAAGGGTTAACACTCGCTCCGCACACTTCCCATCATTATACGCTCTGCAGTACCCAATCTGGAGGACGTTAGCACAAAGCTCGAACGAGCTACCTGGATGAAAAACACCTGTCGCCTATAGGTGCTGCAACACAATATACACACACAACCAAAATAAGTGGGGCCCACACTTTATAAATAATAGTCCCTAAAGCTAAGCCGGCATTACCCAAAATAATAAAAGGTGGAGCACTCGGTCGCCGCTTGGGAACGTGGTGGCTCAAAACGTGATAGCCCCTTCGCTCTTAGCGAGCATGCTATCAAAATAAAGCAGGTGAGAGTTCGGCCGTGAAGGTCCTGAGCTACCGTCACGAAGGCAGGGTGGTCTGGTGGGGAGTAGGTAGGGGTGGTCTGGCGGGGAGTAGGTAGAGGTGGTGATGCCTTGGACGTCTGGTGAGCTGCAGCAGAGCCGAGGCGACGGGCTGAGCTAAAAGCTACTGTCCTATACGTTAGCTAACTACCAGCCGCGGCGGCTAGGCTAACTCTCCGACTATACTTATAATACGCAACGCTTTGGTGGTTGAAGTCCCCGCCCATCTGTTGAACGTCCTCTTCGTATTTCGCCCCTACTCACTATACTGGGAAGCTAAACTCACGCCGCACGACGCTACTTCCACTGGCTCCGATGCACATGGCGTTCCGCGTGTTTTCCAGGTAGATGGCTCTCCGCCGACACGTCCTCTCTCATCTGGGAATTTTTGCGAAGAGAGGGTTCTGCCTGTGAGACTCCTCCTTGATCCCAGCTTCTTCGTCCTCTACCTGTTGCCAGACCAACTCCCACCAGCTCCCCCTGGCGATAGTCCTCTGCCAGGTCTCACTGAGTCCAGAGCAAAAACGAGTCACAAAGCAAAATTACACAACAATAATAATGGATTGGATTTATATAGCGCTCTTCTCTGACTGACTGTTGCTCTGACTCAGAGCGCTTCACAGAGTCCATTATTCGTTCATACACAGTCATACCGGTGGTGGTAAGCTACAATTGCAGCCAGAGCTGCCCTGAGGCAGACTCACGGAAGCGTGGCGAATAATCAACGCCTACGGCCCCTCCGACCACCACCAACATTCATTCACATGCATACACATTCATACGAGGCAAGTAGGTTAAGTGTCTTGCCCAAGGACACAACGGCAATGGGATGGACATGGGCTTGAGCGGGATTCGAACCACCAACCCTTCGATCATTGGACGCCCCGCTCTACCCCTGAGCCACGCCGCCCCACAACAGTCAGACACATTCACGTGTCTGCATAATGCTTTGAGAGGCTGGTCAAGGACCACATCTGTGCCTCTCTCCCTAGTAACATGGACCCACTGCAGTTCGCATATACTGTAGGACAAACAGGTCCACTGACGATGCGGTCTCCCAAGTACTACACAACACACTATCTCACCTTGACAGTCAGAAGGGGGGCTATGTGAGATTGCTGTTCATTGACTATAGTTCAGCTTTCAACACCATAGTCCCCACCAGACTGGTTGACAAGCTGATCGATCTGGGTCTGAGCTCCGCCATGAGCGCCTGGATCCTGGACTTTCTAAGTGACAGACCCAGGCGGTCAGGGTAAGGGGGTCATACCTCCAGAAAAATCACCCTGAGTATCGGGTCCCCCCAGGGCTGCGTTCTGAGCCCCCTGCTGTATTCACTGTACACACATGACTGTGTGGCCACTGGCCAGGTTCAGCTCCAACTCCATAGTGAAGTTTGTGGACAACACGTGGTGGTGGGGCTGATCTCTAACAATGACGAGAAGGCCTATCGGGAGGAGGTTGATGAACTGGCACGCTGGTGCCGGGATAACAGCCTACTACTGAACATTGGTAAAACCAAAGAGCTGATTGTGGATTTTAGGAGAATACAGCAGGGGACACACACACCACTGTGGATAAACGGGGCTATCGTGGACAGGGTGAGCAGTTTCAAGTACCTGGGAGTCCACATCACAGAGGACCTGACATGGTCAACACACATAGATTCTGTGGTGAAAAAGGCGAAACAGCGCCTCTATCACCTGAGACAGCTAAGGAAGTTCAGAGTATCGGGGAAGATACTCCACTCCTTCTATTCCGGGGCTGTAGAGAGCATTCTGACTGGAAACATCACTGCCTGGTTTGGAAACAGCATGGCACAGAACAGGAAGGCACTCCAGAGAGTGGTGCGCTCAGCAGAGTGTACTACGGGTATTGCACTACCACCCCTGCAGGACTTATATAACAGGAGGTGCAAATCCAGAGCCTACAGAATAATGAAAGACCCCCACCACCCCAACAACAGCCTGTTCAAGCTGCTGCGGTCAGGCAAGATACATTAAGAGTTAAAATTGTAAATTGTATATTGTATAGTAGTGTATATAGGAACCAGTTTCTCAAGAACTTAGCATGTCTTTTTTTTCATGCATATCTGGTGTCTTACCTATAAAAAAAAATCTATGCCTATTTTTATTATTGTATTTTGCACAATCAATGCGGGCATGACCACCCACATTTCACTGTATGCCCGGTATGTATGTGACAAATAAACCTCTTGATTCTTGATTGATGTTCCATTAATCCCATGCCGTGTGCAGTTACTGCTATCTAGAATGCTGGCTAAGAACATATAACGCGAATGAGGAAATGCACACAGGAAATATAACTAGGGCTGTCAGTTTATCGCGTTAATTAGATTAATTAATTACACAGCAAATTATCGCGTTATGAAAATTAACTCAAAATTAATTACAAAAAAAAAATTTTTTTTTTTTTTTTAATAACTTTTTTTTTTATCTCATTCATTCCATAAGAACGTAGAATACACATTACAGACTTTTTTTTATATGGTCCATTTGCATGTTCTTGGTATCTGATTCTAGGGACATTCCCAGTGTCCGAAATACTGTGTCTGTTACTAGGCTTGAGTAAATTGTAATGAACCAAATGAGAATATCAATAAAAAATTTTTTTATCTTTGACTGTGAATAACACTATGCTCAAATTGACCAGACCTGAAAAATCTAAGCAAATTAATAGATGGAAGATGATTAAACAGAAGGTTTTGTAGATACAGTACTGAATTCTGCCATCCGGACACATGCAATTTGAAATATGATTATAGAATATAGAATATCAGGCATAAAATGGTTATGCGATTAAAATGCGATTAATTAGATTAATTAATTACAAATCCTGTAATTAATTAGATTAATTTTTTTAATCGCCTGACAGCACTAAATATAACATGAATTATTCTAAAAGTTGTAATTATTTTGTCTCGTCTTAAAATGAAGAGAGATTTCGGCAAGATTTTATTTAGTAAACTAGATTTTGTGTCGTCTGCATTGCATTAATTATTTAATTACGTTAGTGTCACATGATCTACATAAAACGTGACGTCTCGTCTCGTTGTCGTCAGGGGGAAAAGCTTCATTGACGACTTTAGTCATCATTTTCATTGACTAAATTAACACTGGTGTGGAGTCTTCATCCATCAGCGCGATGATCAGCTGTGCCTTTTGCGCGCCCGTAGAGCGAAGGGCAGGGAGTGAATGGGATAGACACAGGGTTAGAGACAGACATAGGGGTGTGTGAGGGAGACAGAGTATTGTGCAGGTGAAACCGTAACATCGTGTGAGCGTATAATAATGCTGTACATACAGGTACTGTGGCAGATATCATCCCTCATTACTTGTATTGGTTACGTGGAGGAAGGGAGATACTATTGTCACGGGCCGAGGAGAGTTAATTGAGGAGTTGATTGGGACTGATGGAATACACCTGTGCACCACGTGATCACCCACATCCTACACACACACACACAGCATAAAGCCCTAGGAGAGACAGAGAAGAGTTGAGTGGAGGTGAGGAAGGAGCAGAGATTGTGGAGAGAGTGTGATATACTGTACAGAGTTTGTGAGGTGAGATGCAGTTGGAAGGAGAGGTTAGAGCAAGAAGGTGTTCGTATTACTGGATCCTGGACTGGCTGAGATACCCCCTTGTGAAACTGACCATGGACCGGACAACAAACCCTGAGTATTGAACGTTCCCTTTTTGTATGAGAGCCTGGAATGTGTTTTGACCCTGGACTGTAATTTGACTACTCTATTGCCCATCGGACCTGTACTGTTGATCAATAAATATCACTTGTTTATTGAAATTGTGCTTGTGTGGACATTGGAATTGTTTGTTTTGGTCCGTGTCAAGCCTGAACACCACAAGGCTTGTCACAATACATTAGCTTAGCATATTTACTCTGTAACTTTGCCATATATACTCTACATATTGACATGTTATACTGCGATGAACTTTACTGCTACTTTGCACTCATGCCAACTTAATTTTGTTGTACTCTGTACTTGTGCAATAACAATAAATGTAATCTTTATTTTTTTTTATCTACTTTTTCTCCCCATTTTCTATTGTTCTCCCTTGCCCAATTTCGTATATTGTCCAATTCTCCCCTCCCCTGTCTCGAACGTTGTTAGGCCATGCCTCCCACAAGCCGGCTGCAATGTGGACGAAGCCTTGCATCACGTGTCCCCTCCGGTACTCGAGGAGGCAGCTGTTGCATCTTCTCACTTTGGAGTATGGGCTGCAGCTTCTCACAGCTTCGTGAACCACTCCATATATAGTGTCTTTGGTGTACAGACACACAGAGAGCAGTGACTCAAACATCCTCCTCTTCCTCCTTCTCCTCCGGCTTCCACTCAGCCGCCTCCTCACACCCTGAGCTCAGATCTGTGCCGCTGCCCTTCCCCGGTTCTCCCTCCCCAGTCAGGTACTATCCCTGAGTTAATGGGCCTTGTCCTCCTCTCCTCTCCTCTCCTCTCCTCTCCCTATCTGGCTCCATAGAACCAGTATGTCTCACCTCCGGTCCGCTTCCTCTCTCTCTCCTTGCCACACCTTCTCCCCCCCCCCCCCCCCCACACACACTCCAGTAGCCCCCTCCGCTCTATCAATTTCCTGCCATTCAATCTGTAGAGCACAAATCTCTCTCTTTCCTCCTCGCTCTCCTTCCCATTCTTTCCCCTCCTTTTTATTTACTCTCACTTCATCTCTCGCTGCGTTGTCTTTTTCTACCTGGTGTTGCCTCTATCTCTCTCTCTTTCTCCCTCTCCCATCTACATCTACACCTATGTGGTCTGGTTATGGTCTCTCTTCCTCCTCCACCTGTAATATCAGGTTCCTGTCTTTCCTTCCTATCGCTCCCTCTCTCTCTTCCTTGATCCTTCTGATGATTTTATTTTGCCTCTTTCTCCCTTCTTCACACAGCTCCCCCAAGCAGTGCCCGGTGATGCACCGTTTGACTCCCTGCCAACCCTCTGATGGTTGAGGTGCAGCACGACATTCAAATATCATATAGAATCTGTCAGGCTGACTCATTACAGGACAGATATTTATTCTCTTCTCTTCACTGCTGCTGTCGTCGTTGTCTCTCCATCTGTTCCTCTTTCTCTTTCCTTCTCTCTCTCTATTCCCTCACTTCACTTTCTACATAATTTATTTGACTGCTCTCCTTCCAACCTTGCGCTGGGTTTGGTCCACCACCCCCCCACTCCCCCCTCCCCAATCCCGTTTATAAAAGGAAAACAGTTCTGAAAATTGTAACCACCATATCAGAAACTTCACATTTTAATGAAAAAATATATATAATTTACTGCAAGAGGAGCCAAAGCAAACAGCAGTGGAGCTGATATGTTTTTGGCCGGCCCTCTGGACTGAAATGTAATAGTACATTTAAACAGATAAAGGAGATACAACTTACAGTATGCACTCTGCAAAGAAAAGAGGTGATGAAACCCCAGGAGAATGGGTTCATCTTTTTATTTATATATATAAACAAAACAAAAAGATTTACATTCATTATTTCACTTATCTGTCTAATTATCTCATCATATTGCGTGAACATATTAATTATGTTTCACAAACAGCTGGCCGGGAATGGGATGCATCTCCTTGATTATATTTTACCCTGGGATAAAAACAAAATTAAACCATTGCATCGCTCAAGACATGAGAACTAAAAATACAATATGGAGAAAATGTGCTCATTAAAGCCAGAAACAGTACACACAAAGCGACCAGCAGAATTTCCCCAGCTCAAATCATGGGGGGATTTCCATTGTTGGTATTACTTCATACTGCTATAACTGTGCCTCTTGCTGACTCAATTATTTCCATCTTATGACCTGTTTCCTGGCCCCTCATATTTGACTATTAACACTATTTGAATGACCTACACCTACCCATATCTGTTGATACACTCACCCAAATCTTCTTTAATTAAACGTTGTTAGCTCCTCTCCAGCTCCTCTTCCTTGTTGACCTCTGACCCTGAGCCAGCTGACCTGCATTAGACAAAACTCTTGGCAGGCCCAGTCAAGTGGACCATTTGATTGGTTGAGGCTATGAAAAATCATCATCAGCATCATCAAACCATTTATTTATACTTGCTATTGTTGTAATCAATTGAGGTTGCCCTAATGTCTAACGATGATGAGTTACAGATAAAACACGATTAAAAGTAATAATACAACAAGATAAAAACAAAGCTAAAAACTGGGGAAATCATCTCAAATACAAGATCAATTAAGATAAAATAAAGAGAATCAGCTAAAACGATTACATACTGATACACAGTGATTAGTGATCATGCATTGAACTGTGCATAGGTTGGCAGAGTATTGATCTTTAAAATGCAGTGAAGGATGTTCCACGAGGAGCATCAACAGAAAAGGCAGATCTTCCAGCTCAGAACAAGCTCAACCTTCAGCACAAGTCAGATAGGGTCCAAAGTTCCAATCCAGCAACGTTGTGATGTAAGGTGGTAGTTTTACCAATAAGGGCTTAAACAAATACCAAGGATTATTGTGTCAAACCAACCCTATCATACAGGAGACAATGGTGAGTGTCATGCACCGTTATGACTGGGCGGTTGAGTGACAGGGAGGCGCTACCCAGTGGAACTGGAACCAGTCAAGTGGAGAGTTGGTTCCCACAGTGCCTGGAGCTCTGAATCAGCACCACGACAAGTGAGCCAGAGCATCAATCACAAAGCTAGGCCATGTCAGCCTTTTTCCTCCCTTCCACACAGCTATCTGCAGAATCATCCTTTTGCAGATCATACAAATGAACGCACAGAGCGATAACAGCTTAATGACAATGCAGTTTATGGATTTGCCTATATGGATCTGAAGGTATCTGATTCTCTGGTGATAGATTAGACATCACAATGGTTGTAGCAAGAAGGAATATTATTTATGAACAGACGTATGCGTTCACATCATGCACCGCATACCCTATTTGATTACATATTTTGTGCGTGTCTGCATGTGAATATAAATAGCTGTTGTGGGCGTTGGAACAAATCACATTCCACAGTCATACATATAGCCCAAGCATGAGTAATTGATTCCTTCCTATTCAATATATGCAGCTGATTTGTTTATTTTTCACACGTATTTGCCCACACATCCATAGAAAGAGGCCTGTACGTGTGTCCGCAAGATGCATGTGTGAGCGTTAGAGAGTGTGTGTCTTTATTAAGACTGCCTTTTGCTGTGATGCGCTGCCCACCTGTCCTGCTACATGGCTGGTGCCTGTAGATGGGCCACCTACAAGCCTGTGGTAATTAAAGTGTTTGATCTCCCTCCCTTCCCTGCAGAGACACGCATTTCCAGACCGGCACACACCGATATTGCCACTGTGATCAATGACTGAGGGAGAGGCGAGAGCCACAAACTGACAGTGCAGAGATTGAACAGGGGTGTGGGGAAGGGTGGGGGAGGGGGGCGATGTGGGGGACAGAGGAGAAGAGAGAGAGGGGGGGGGTTATGCAGGAGGGAGTGAGGGAATGAAAGAGGCAAGGAGGCGAGGTCTGATTAAATAAGTTGGGGGGGAAAAGTGACCTGTAAGTGGGGGCTTTAGCTTCCATGTCTTGAAATAAGAGAGTTGTGTGGTTATGTTACCCTCATGGGCTGCAAAATGGATTTTTTTTTTTTTTTTACTGCACTTAGTCCACAAAGACATGATGTAGTGACATGTATAGCATACACTCATAATGCTCGCACACACACATGAACAGATAACAAGGCAGACAAACACACACACCCACACCCACTCACACACCACAGGGCACATAGAGGATGCACGCAAACCTGCTCCATCTTGAGTCATGCATCTTGCTCGTACACTCCTTGATATCTGTCCCCTCTCTCTCTCTCTCTCTCTCTCTCTCTCTCTCTCTCTCTCTCTCTCTCTCTCTCTCTCTCTCTCTCTCTCTCTCTCCTCCCCTCCCACCTCTGATCCTTACCCCTGTCCCCAATCTCCCTCCATCTCCGCCACTCAGCCCTCCCCCCTGGCTCGCCTCTCCTGCAAACCTCTGTGTTTGGCTGACCTTGGGCCAGGCTAGATGGAACAGAGACAGGCAGACAGGCCGGGCCGGGCTGAGAGGTCCTATTCATCTTGCGCCGGCACACCAGCCTGGCCAAACAAGCTCGGGGAAACAATCCCTCGCTAGGGAGGTCTCCAAGCATCGTTGACGTGAGTGGCACAATGCGCAAATTACCGAGCCCTCTGGACCATAACCCCAGCCCCATACAGAGAGGGAGGCTGCAGACCTCTGGTTGTGCATACACTGTGGTGTGAAGTAACAAAGTAAAAGTACTTTGTTGCAGCACTTAAGTTCTTTTGTTTAGAGTATATATACTTTTTATTACGTTTTTACATTTATTTTGACTTTCACTTTTACTTCACTACATCAAAAATAGAAAAGCGATACTTAATATAAGGAAGACGAACACCTGTGTCCATATGTACAAAATGTTTTGCCTTAGCAGCGATCAAAGATTCATCCTATGTGGACGAAGCCTTGCATCACGTGTCCCCTCCGGTACTCGAGGAGGCAGCCGTCGCATCTTTTCACCTGCACAGCGCGATCTCTCAGCGGCGAGGGTCTGCGTGGGAGGGACACGCCGCCCTCATCGCTTCCTGATTCTACTGCGCAGGTGCACCAACCGACCTGTAGGAGTCGCTGTCCACAACGTCCGATCCCCACCCACCAGCTTCCCACCCCCTAATACTGCCAATTGTATTAGTATGAACGACCAGCCAAGCTGGTAGCAACGCCGAGAGCTTGGCTCGAACCCAGCACCTCCTGCGTTGGTGGCGAGCGCCTTGCCCACTGCGCCACCTAGCCGCTCTTAATTCAAGCTACTTTAAGACTTTTACTCAAATGATTTTCTTATGGGTGACTAACATTTACTAGTCACTTTCAAGTAAGATATCTTTACTTTTAATCAAGTATGGCTTTCAAGTACTTTATACACCACTGTGCATACAAACACACGCACATACATATGCAAGTGCACGCATGCACACATGCACACAAACATGGACATCACACACACACACGTTAGACTCCCAAACAGCATGGGTTCATCCTGACATTTATTTTGGCTGTTGTCGCTCTCTTGTTGATACCTCTGTGTTCCAATTTTTTTTTCTAATACCAGGTGTGCAATACGCATTTTCCCAGGCGGTGGCGCCTCTTGTAAGAAGTGGTCATCGTGGAGCCAGGGCTTGTCCAGCTGCACGTCCGCTAATTTAATATAATGATACTAGTGAATTTTTTTTAACTCTGTCAAAATAAACGAGCTGCATAGGCATAATAAACTGTAAGCGACATATACATGTTTGCACTGTCTTTTTTCTATTATAAAGTGCCTCTCGAGACTCGGGTCCACATAACAGATCAGTCATTTGATTGTAATGCAGGTGCTCGCATTATAAATCGAATGTATGCGAGACAAACAATGTAATCGTTTTGATGCATACATCTCTGCCCAGCCTACCCCACCTGTTGCTGTTGCGCCCCCGCACAGAGAGACCCATATCCCCGCACCAGAACGCTACGACGGGGACGTCTCTAAATGTCATGCCTTTATTTTTCAATATTCACTAGTATTCGGACATCAGCCGCACACTTAAAGTGATACATCTAAAATCGCTTACCTTACCTGTCGGGGTCCAGGGCCCTCATTCATCAACGTGGACTTTGACCTTGACCTACTTCCACACGTAAGCACGGAATTTAGAACTAGCGCACGCACAGGGAAGTCGGCATTCATCACACGTGCGTAAGCAGGCTCTACGCACACCTGTCATGATGAATCCCACCTTGGCCCTGCGCCGCAGCTCGTGCACGCTTTCACGTATTTGCATACCAAAACCGCCCCGACCAACCAAATATGGTCAGGCCCTCCCCTTCAAATACCATGAGGGAATCCCTGTGCGTGGAATGTTGGAGGATGGCAAAGCGAACGAAAAAGAGAAACTACACAGACACCGAGGTGGAGGTCCTCGTAACGGAGGTGGATAAATAAAAGGCGGATTTGTAAACGGTGATGTCAGATATCAACGGCTCCCTAAGACCATTGCTGCAATTCTGCCTGGACAGCTCAAAATACTAATAAAGACCGTTCGTTGACCACTGTTTGGCGTTGGTTGTGTTGTGTGTCATTATAACCGTGCTGTACAATATGAATGCCTTTATTAGTTGTGTTCGATTGGCTATATGATTTTTAGAGGCATCTATTTTGTTGTCGGCTAATAAAGACCGCGCTGGAATATGACTGCCTTTTCCCGTGTTGTTTGATTAATACCCACGGATTAAAGTTCTCCTCAATTTTATTCCAAATCGCGATGGATCTCCCGTCAATTTTCTACCTGCTGCATGATTTCTAGAGGCATACTACTACAATCTATTTTGATGTCAGTATTGGGTAGCCTATATAAACAATATAATACGAGAGCATATACAAGAACAATGAATCTCACTGCATGTATGATGTATCCTGCCTTTCAATACATGAACTTGAATCCCATCATATACATAGTCTGTCCACTATCTGGTGTCATTGCAATGCGTTTTCTATTCTTTCTTGTACAGTAAAAAGGGGGAAGAACACTATATTCATATGACTTATTCTGCTTACAGCTTCGAAATTCCACTTGTTTCGTTTAACGTAAAGCCTTTTAAATATAATCAAAACGTTCCCGTGTTTCGGCGGTCTGTGCGCAAAATAATAACGAGTTGAGCTTTATGATTTATGATGAATTGAAAATGGGGGACCCTGATGTAAACAGGACGAAAGTTGGTCTGCATCCCCAATTAACAATTGTATGTACTGAGCTGTACTGTACTGTACCCATTCTGCAATCTGTTAATAAACTTTTCAATCAATCAATCAAGCTACGCGGAGCGCAGTCAGTCAGTAGCCTACACCCCGTATATTCCGATAACGCTATATAAACCATGAATGAATGAATGAATGAGAACTTTATTAACAGATTGCAGAATGGGTACAGTACAGTACAGCTCAATACATACAATTGTTAAGGGGATGCAGACCAGAGAAAGACTTTCGTCTTGTTTACATCAGGGTCCCCCATTTTCAATTCATCGTAACATATATGACATGCTGCATTCATTCTGAGAGAAAGATCTATTATTCCAAATGCTATTTATAGGGTTTTGACCATAATTACACTACTGTTGCTATTTTACAATGAACTATAATGAACTACGGTTCATAGAACATCCAGTGTTATTATGCACAGAAGCTCATTTCCTTGTTGTAATAATATATTCTACCACTGGGCGCGAGGTACGCCAGGTCCGAAATGTGCGTAGATGTAAGCACGAAGTCAAGTTCAAGTTGAAGTTGATGAATCCCACTCTTTGCTTAGAAATGATCGTACGCACGGGTTACGCACAGATCTGTGCGTAGAACACGTTGATGCATGAGGGCCCAGGACTCCTGCGTTAGAATGGGCGACAGGCAGCTCTCCACTTCCCTCTGCAATTCGTTCCCTGCATACATCGCAAAAGGTATTCGACCACCCTCCCGGGGGCTCGGATAGTTCTTGTAACTGCCTCCGTGTTCAAGTTTAAGTTAAGTATGATGTCATAGACTATGTCAAATGTCATGACTCATAGTAGAATCGGCTGGCTTGTTCGCCATCCGCCAGGGAAACCGCAGATATATTCCTTTACTGCGAATTGAGAGCGTCCCAAAAATGATTCCAGGCCGCTATTTCTTTACCAACGGATTTCCAGTTCCGCGTTGACGCTTCCAACTGGTGCATGCGTCGGCTACACGCTGCTTTAATAACACTGCATTATCGAGACAGCGCCCCTATGTATGACTTTGAGGATCTGGCAATGAATTCCAAGAGTAGGGTAAATCTGCAGTGCCGGCACTGTGTAGTAGCGACTAGCGAGTCACAGTGCTGGCCGCCAGGCCGCGCAGTTGCAGCGGTTTGGGGGTAAAAACATGGGGGGGACAAATACTGCATTCTGAAATCATGCGCGGGACATTTTCCGGGGACCCCCCCGCAAGTTACGCCCCTGTCTGTGTGCCTTTGACCTCCTCTCACCCCCAGTTCACTCCTTATTCTTACAGTCTTGTTGGTTCACATCCCAAAAGCTGTGGCTTTGTTTTTTCATACACTTCCTGTCTTGGTGGTTTTGTTGCTGTGCCCCCCCACCCTCCTCTCTCTCTCTCTCTCTCTGGTTGTCTGACAGGAGATGACCTCGCTCTTCCTCCATCACTCTCCATCTTCTCTCTGTCTGGCAGCTTGTGTCTTCCCAATCAGCAGCCTCTCTTCCCTCTCTCACTCCCCCCTCTCTCCATCCTTTTACTTTCTCTTTTCACACCTCTCTCTCTTTCTCTCCCTCTCTCTCTCTCTCTCTCTCTCTCTCTCTCTCTCTCTCTCTCTCTCTCTCTCTCTCTCTCTCTCTCTCTCTCTCTCTCTCTCTCTCTCTCTCTCTCTCCCTGTCTCCTTACCCCTGTCTGTATGATATGTGGTCTTCAACAAAAAAAAAGGGAAAAAAGTGACACGTCTTAAGATCCAAGCGCTGTGTTTTTTTCTCCCCTCTTACATGGTAATCAGATTGCAAATCAGTGCAGTGTCAGGCAGAGTGTTGCCAAGTTGTTTGGATCACTCCGCCTTAATCTGGGAGACGGCGGAATCGTTGCGGACTGCAGAGCACGCCAGTTTGGAGTGGATTTATGTTTTAAGGGAGGCTCAGAAGGCGGAGAAGAAAAACGATATTTGGAGAAATGGAGTTCTCTATAAAAGAGCTGCAGATGCGACAGAATACAAAAAAAGAATCATTATACTCTTCTTTATGACACATTGATGAATTTATTTATATATAAAAAGTATATATATATATATAGGCAAAGATATTTTCAAATAACTATTCCTAAAAAGCAGTAATCACGCGTCTATTTCCGTGTAATATTCTCCGTATTGAGATTGAACATATTCCTATTATCGGCTCATTTTGTGATAAAGGTCTCTAGTGCATAATTTATTAGTGTGTTTCGGGAGCCAACCCACAGAGTTACTGGTAAAATTGTCAGCAGTATTGTTTACCTTTGTTCAGCCTTGATAGTCGATCCTTATTAGAAAAAAGAATGCAGCTAAAGGTCATGATGGTTTACAAGCAAAACAGTCAATACTTTATCAGCCCTTGTAGAATAAGGGAGAGCGTAAAATGGCAGGATGGGGGAAGTGGTTTCTACAAGTACCCCTCAGGGACCTTATCTTACCACAACCCATTCCAGGGAAGCTAAGCCAATGGAAAGGCAGCGTGGTCACAGATCTGAGCTGTTTCTACACACAGTGTGGCCAGCGTTCCAGCACCGGCCCTCATGGCCTCAGCAAAGCCTGGGATTGGCTGCAAGTGAAGTGAGCTACGCTGGAGGGGCGCTTGCAGGATACATGTGATGGCATTGGATTAATAGGGTACACTAACTAGAGCCAGCATTGGCACCGTTCCTACGGCTACGGAGGATGGGGTACCGGGAAGAGCTGGGCTACTGCCCCCCCTCCTTTCCCCAAATCTCTGTTCCCTTCCATTTGGCCTGTCATGCAGCAGTGAGCACAGACGGAGTGTTTTCGGGGGAAGTCACATTCGAGGACCATGGGGACCCCACAGCTGCGCCACGCGGCAAACGCACTCGCCTTTGACGGAGGGGGCTGGGCGACAGATGACAGACCCATACTGCACCAGCACGGGCTGGGAGAGCGAGGATGAATGGATGGAGGTTTGGGGGAATGAGGTCAGGGGTTTGCTGATTTATGCTCTGGGGTGTCACAGGAGTGCTGAGTCAGCTGGAGAGGGAGAGGCTCTGTGTCTAATTCCAGAACTTTTCTCTACGTCAGTGTCTTTACCTTTGCCTCTATCCAGAGGAGAGAGAGGGGACTGTTCGGAGGTCATTGTCCAAATTTGTGTGTGATGGCTTATTTGAAGAAAGCCTCGACCCCCGTCCTGTCCTGAAGTCCCAGGGCAAACTGACACGACAGCTATGCTAATGAGTTTATTGATCATTCAAATTGTGCTGCGTCATCGCACACACACACACAAGCGCACGCACACTAATATGCATGTGCACGCAGCACGTGTACACATAGACAGACACAGGCACTCACACACACTCATTATGCATACAACCCTTCCCCAACCAAGCCTAGATAAATTTGTATTGTTTGATGAGGGAGGAAACAGTGTTACCTTTCTTTCTCTCTCTGAGGCACACATGCCAAAGCAGATGATTATGATGCGCTGTGCTGTTAACATGTTGCTTTCAAGAGGCGCTCACACAAACCATCCAGGGCCTTCTGTTAGAGGATCAGCTGAGTGTTACAGAAGAGGGTGCAGGAAGTTGGAAGGCATACGAGAGAGAGGCACAGGAGAGACGTTGGAGAAGGACTTTCTTAATTACACTGATTGTCCAGCAGCCCACTCCCCATGTTGCTTTGGTCTGGAAGCATCCTTGGAGAGTCTGCCACCAAGGGAGCTGAGTCAATGCATTTTAACACCCCCCCCCCCCCTTTGGTCTCCTTCCTTGTTTACTGACCTATTTTTATTTTATTTTTTTATTAAATTTTTAGAAAGAAGCTTTTAGTCTTTTTTATCCGAGCTTCACTGTACCCGAATTCCATCTCCGGCAAAAGGAAAATTATATGAAGGAGGCACTGGCACGGCAAACTAAACTAACACCAAGAACCGTGGTGGAGTGCTGTTGAAAAAAGATCTTGGCAAGAGGGAGGAACAGGAAGAGAGGAGAACGAGAACGGGGGGAGGGGGGGCTGAGGGTAACGGATGGTGCAACCCAGAGCTCATTTTCAAATCCTGGGTGGAAGTTATTGTGCAGGCGCCGTGGCGATGGGAGACGGGGAACGACACATTTGCCTGCAGAAGAGATGGTGTCAGCAGGAAACACAGCTCCCTGGGGAGCCATAACGCAACCCCCGCTAATATCAGCCCCCCCCCCCCCCCCCCCCCCCCCACACACACACTACACTACACTATACTACCACACGTGACCTTACAAATCACTGGCGTTACGCCGCTCAACTCACCGTGCCTCTAGAATACATGCACACTGGCAGCTAATTGGAGTCATACATTATACGCCGGTAGGCCTGATTCAAGCTAGCGACTGTTCTCTCTGATGGATGTGGATGAAGGATAAGGGAGAAGGTGAGGGGGGGGCGGGGGTATAGAGAGTGAGAGAGAGAGGGAGGAGATTAAGTAAGTCATCAAAGCCATTATTACGTTATTACATGAACATGCACCAGTGCGTTGGCTTCACATCAAGTGTATTCGTTTATTACACAAATCCTAGACTTAATTTGACCCACTCGACTCCGGACACGCTCCCATAGATTTCCAACGTGAACCTTTGCCACTAATACGATTCCGCACAAGTCTTTACGATCAAGTATTAACATGCACCCTTTGAGCAGTGGCATCTCTTTGAGGCACGGAGAATGAAAGAACCTCATTATCTTTTTTTCTTTTATATATATTATATACAGTATCATTCACACAGTGATCTGATCCCATTGCATATTTGAGGTTCAACGCGTCATCCCCTCCTCCTTCAATGTTTCATCACACATTCTTCGTTAAGCACTACAGGGGAATGTGTGTGTGTGTGTGTGTGTGTGTGTGTGTGTGTGTGTGTGTGTGTGTGTGTGTGTGTGTGTGTGTGTGTGTGTGTGTGTGTGTGTGTGTGTGTGTGTGTGTGTGTGTGTGTGTGTGTGTGTGTGTGCGTGTGTGTGTGTGTGCGTGTGTGTGTGTGTGTGTGTGTGTGTGTGTGTGTGTGTGTGTGTGTGTGTGTGTGTGTGCGTGCGTGCGTGCATGCGTGCACGTGTGTGTGTGTGTGTGTGTGTGTGTGTGTGTGTGTGTGTGTGTGTGTGTGTGTGTGTGTGTGTGTGTGTGTGTGTGTGTGTGTGTGTGTGTGTGTGTGTGTGTGTGTGAATGACACATCTGTGCTTCTATGACTTTGGAGTGCCGTTACATTGAGTGCAGGTACGCTGGGGAGCCTATATGACTGCATGGTGGAGTGTGAACTCAAACTCATAAAACAATGACAAGCCCTATCTATCCACCCCAGGGTGGCTCCTCCGAAGTCTGCCGTATTAAACTGAGCCCTGAGATAAAGGCGGCTTCATGCATAGTTCAACCGGGGAGTGGGGGCGGGGGGGGGGGGGGGGTTGCGGGTGCCCCCTCTTCTCTTTATGTATTCCAGCCGCGGCACATATTGTTTGATATAATCAGCGTGGACCCGGGGGTAGCGCGCTGCACTCAAACGCACAGCTCTCCCAAGGGTAATATAAGTCTGAATAACACTGACATGATTTATGTGGATTCAACACATGGCTATGTGTGATATTGCATGTGAGGGAACATGGAATTTCCAACAGCTTTTCGGAGGTGTTTTTTAAAGTTGTGTGTGTGTGTGTGTGTGTGTGTGTGTGTGTGTGTGTGTGTGTGTGTGTGTGTGTGTGTGTGTGTGTGTGTGTGTGTGTGTGTGTGTGTGTGTGTGTGTGTGTGTGTGTGTGCGCGCACGTGTGCGCATGCGTGCGTGCATGCGTGCGTGTGTCCAGAGAAGCAAGCTTTGCGTGGTCATAAGCCAAGAGAGAATATTGCCCAGAGGGGAGTATTTGGTGGGCTTTGGCAAAATAGCATCTAAAAGCCCCATTGCTATGCTGCACCTGAAGTGCATTACTTCTCCCACACGAGTAAACCCTATATCACAATGCAGAGTGGGAGCATAGAATAGGCGTACAATGCACTCCTGCGCTGTATACATTGCCACAGATTGGCTGGCACCCAAGTGACCTTAGAGAAGCAGGGGCAGTTCTACTTGCCTAGCACAAGACGGGACTTTACATATTAATGGGATCAACCGAGTGTTGCCAAAACAATGACCCTATATTTTTTTTTCAAGAGCCCTACAAACACCACATACAAGCCTCCCCCCCCCCCCCCCTTAGTTTGGGGTGTGCTGTAGGCATTGTGATTATAAGGCCTTATGGCGTAAGCCATTCCAGTGGCTGGGTGGAGTGTTTGGTGGCGAGGGACCCGGAGGACTGGATAG
This sequence comes from Notolepis coatsorum, assembly GCF_963971535.1. Lineage (NCBI taxonomy): Eukaryota > Metazoa > Chordata > Actinopteri > Aulopiformes > Paralepididae > Notolepis > Notolepis coatsorum. Next base: position 48,125,114 of record NC_140183.1, on the reverse strand, counting down.
GTAGGCTAATGTAAATCATGTTATGTGCTTCAGGAAAGAGAGAGAGAGAGAGAGAGAGAGAGAGAGAGAGAGAGAGAGAGAGAGAGAGAGAGAGAGAGAGAGAGAGAGAGAGAGGGGTGGTGTGGAGCAGAGCGATCCTATCAGAAACCGAGCCCTTCAAATGCAGCTTTGAATAAGAATGAAAAAGATAAAGCATGGAGGAGCCATCATAGGAACTGTAATATTTGACAAACAGGAGATTTTCAATCCTGCTCGCTGAAATATCACGGCACATTATCAGTGCATGCTGCCTGGTGGAACGTTATTGCCTGAATTTAGTGGACAATGCGCTCGCTCCTCTCTGAGGCACAGGCGCCGCGCCATTTGAGACAGACCTGTGTCGTTTCGACCTATAGGCTTTTTCTCAAGATGTGATTGATTGATTGATTGAAAACTTTATTAACAGATTGCAGAATGGGTACAATACAGTACAGCTCAATACACACAATTGTTAAGGGGATGCAGACCAGAGAAAGACTTTCGTCTTGTTTACATCAGGGTCCCCCATTTTCAATTCATCAGGACATATATGACATACATGACATACAGATATACAGTACTGCTACATCTATACATTTATGACATACCATGTCTCGAGAACATTTAATCGCACATAAAATTACACAATCAAATGAGTTAACCAATATTACATTGAGCTCAGATGCCAGTGGGTTAGAACAAGCCCGGTCGGTAAAAGAAAATTAAATGATTAGGAAAAGAAAAACGCAAGGGTGCATCAGTATTCTGCTACCCTCCTCCGCCCGCGAGGCTAGGTGGGAGGAGAGAGGAGCTCCAATCGCTCCCCTCGGCTAATTAAAACTAACGACTCCAGGTGCTGCACGGTGCCGGGCAGGAGGAGGGCTGGGCGGCGTGTTTGTGTTGGTGGTTCGCCTTCATTACCATCTCCATCCATTCTGTTTAGGGGCCCCACCATGGTATCGACTGGGAGCCTGACGTACAGTGTGGCGTCCGAGAGACGAGGGGGTGATCTAAATGCAAATCATACGGTGTAATATATTACACGAGGAGGTGTGAGGGGGGCTGGTGATACAGGCAGCAGCAGGGCAGGGAGAAGGCCTTTCTTTCTTTTTTTTTCTTTTTTGTAATGGTGGAATCTCTATAATAATGGCTGTTCGCCGGTCAATAGTAGTATCAGTCCTGTAAATGTTCCCCGAAGCTTGGGAATGTGGAAAGATTGTTTCTCAGGAGGCAACACACAGTCGATTAACATGTTCTTTCCCTTGCCTTCGAGCTAGATAGTCTATGATCAATGAGAGAGAGAGAGAGAGAGAGAGAGAGAGAGAGAGAGAGAGAGAGAGAGAGAGAGAGAGAGAGAGAGAGAGAGAGAGAGAGAGAGAGAGATAGGCAAAGAAACAAAGGGAGTGAGCAACCATTCCTATTCCCATCCCTGTCATGTTGAATCACACAAACACTACAGAGCCTGGGGGTCATCCTGAGATTGCATCACACACACACACACACACACACACACACACACACACACACACACACACACACACACACACACACACACATACACACACACACGCACACACACACACACACACACACACACACACACACACACACACACACACACACACACACACACACACACACACACACACACACACACACACACACACATTCTATTATTTCAGTAATAGTCTATTTATGTATAGTGTATCGTGCGGCTACCGTTCTACAGTGACCAGCATTACCAACGCTTCCTCGTACCAGCTAGTGTGCTTATCCAGGCTGGGCGGCTTAACCTGGTGCCGTCATCCGAGGAGCCCTAGACGAGGACCGTGTGGATATGTACACTGGATAACCTACCCGACGACTACATAGCCCTTTTCGGCTGGATTATATTTGCTTTGGTCCTGTAGCTGATGGAGCGGAGAATCGTCTACACCCACAATTGTGTGGGATTTACCCTGTGAGGAGCAACGTCGAGCCCGCCTCTAGGACGCCTGAGGCTGGCTAGCTTTCTTCCATGCGGAGCTGCATACCGGAGAATAGCTGTTATTCGTCTGCGGATCAAGAGATTATTGCACCGTCTCCTGTACCTGGAGTCTCCTTATTCTTCGTTGACCCAGACTTTCGTTACCGACAAATCCTCCCCCCTGCTGGCCTACAACCGGAGGGACCCTACTAGTATCTCCCGCTGCCCTACTAGTGTACCATAGATATAATTCCTAAGATACAGGTGGTATTCATTATCTCCTGCGTAATATTCTAATGGACTTACGCTCTTGACTTACTCACGCACATTCTTCGCCTTACAAGCGCGACTCTAAGTAAAGTAATGTAATCTACTATTATTGCTGCTAATAAATATTATTCTAACCAAGATTTGTGTGGAACCGTGTCATTGTGGAGGTGTTCATCTCATATACCTGTGTACTGTATGGCCAGTAGTAATGTACATAAGACAGTAGTGGTTTAATGATACCATACTTATTTAATGCAGTCAGGGAATTGTACCCCTCAGTTACAACAAGCAAAGGTCTTAGAAAATACAAAAAACACCCACTTGAGGAACAGAAATGGTCTGTAGAACTGCCAACCGTGGAATCAATCTGTTGTTTGTATTTAGCTATGGCTGCAGACTGCAGCTTGCGGAACACACTGAGGTGTCACTGAACCAACCTGTCAGTCACTGATTCAACTAGTTCATTCCACCCCCGACCTCCGGGGGCTCTAGCTCCGTCAATCATTTGGCGATCTCGAGAAATTTTGGACAGCGTTGTAGCCAATGAGTGTGGCTTTCCAATGATACCCCATGATATGATAATTGGGGATCTAATATGGTCTCTATTGATCGATTTATGGAAAAGCAGGGGGGACCTACGGACTTGACAATATAACACACATCAAACATCTCAAATGAGTAGATTGTTGGAGATTTTTTATTTGGAATGCAGTAGACGCCCACGCATACATTCAGTTTCCAATAGTTTGTTTAATTCACTAGAAAAATAGAGAGCCATGGGAGAGGAAGGGAGGAGAGACACAGGAGAGGAGAGGAAGTGAGGAGAACCATGGGAGAGGAAGGGAGGAGAGACATGGGAGAGGAGCGTCTCTACATTTCGTAGCCATATTTCTGCAGACCCCTCTCTGATTGGTTGAACTCCATTTCTGCAGACCCCTCTCTGATTGGTTGAACTCCATTTCTGCAGACTCCTCTCTGATTGGTTGAGCGAAGCCCCTCTCTGATTGGTTGAGCGAAGCCCCTCTCTAAGGTACGCGCTTGGTTTGAGCAAAGCCCCTCTCTAAGGTACGTGTAAGGTTATCGCGGTGCTCGCGCCAAGAAAAGAAAAAAGATGCCGCACATTAATATGGCAGCTAATCTTACAAGACGCGTCAGCAATGATGAGCGTTTTCCCTGTACTCCGCCATGTGAATCTAATCTGGATGCGTACCCTGAACTTGTGGTAGGCCTAGACATTTTCAATTCATCGTCTTGTTTACATCAGGGTCCCCCATTTTACTTGTTTTATTGCACAATGTCGTTCTATTGACAGGACCTAAATAACTTATGTACATATACCGATATGCATATATTGTATTATGCACATCGTTGCGGGCAAGACCACCCCATTTCATTGTAAACTTGTATGCAAATAAACAACTTGTGACAAATAAAACTCTTGACTTGACTTGACCACCAGCCTCTCTCTGACCACCCGCATTTCATGAATGAATGAATGAATGAAAACTTTATTTAACAGATTGCAGAATGGGTACAATACAGTACGGCTCAATACATACAATTGTTAAGGGGATGCAGACCTGAGAAAGACGTTTGTCTTGTTTCCATCAGGGTCCCCCATTTTCAATTCATATAGACATTTATGACATACACAACATACATGACATTTATGGCATAGGGACATATAGGTATTTAGTACTGATACATTTGTGACATAAACGGTATTCAAATATACAGTACTGTTACCCCTAGATCCTGACAGAGTATATATGATGGGGAGGGGACTGTACATTAGGAGGGGGTGGGTGGGTGGGAGAGAAATATGCATACGGCGGGGAGGGAATATATACATGCGGTGGGGAGGAGACTGTCTATTTACTCTATTAGGAGGTGGTGGGTTTTTTTTTTTTTTGTTTTTACTTTGACCAGTCAGCTGGTTCTTTTTAGCGTTTATCGCTTTTTTTTTTTTTTGTCGCATTCATACTTGGTCAAGTTCGACCGACAGAAGCAGGCTGAAAGGGTTCAGATGGGGGGAAAGACACTCTGGGAAAGGCACGGCTGCCGTCCGGGATTCGAACGCGCTCAGCCCCAGATCCGCGCGAGCGCGGTTGTCCACGGCGCTGAAATAGCACTCGCGGTACGTGGTGAGCTACTGGAGCTCCCCTGGTGGTGGGGGTTTTGGGCATTTACGGTGGCCAGTTTCGAATTGCAGCCTCCCGTAGGTGCTCTTTAAGAGCGGTTTTGAATGTGGGTAGTGATTCACATTCCTTTACAGCTTTGGGTAGGGCGTTCCACATTGTTGTGGCATAATTGCGAAACGTGTTTAGTCCTTTGTTTGAGCCGAATCTGGGTTTTACATGATTTGTTGAGCTTCCTCTGGTGTAGTGGTTGTGGTATTCACTGACCTTTGGGAAGTATTTTGACATGTACATGGGTACCCCGGTCGTATAGTGTATCTTGTAGACCAGGCCCATTGCAAGTTGCTGTACTCTGTCGTCTACTCTAAGCCATCCTAGGTTGTCAAAGTGGGCAGGGGTGAGGTGGGTTCTGGGGTTCAGGTCAAGTAGTAGTCTGACCAGTTTGTTTTGTGATGTTTGTAATTTTGTTTTAAGCGCCTTTGAGGTGCTTTGGTACCATGAGGTGCACGCATAGTCGTAGTACCCTTGAATGAGTGCTCCTGCCAGAGTCTTCAGGGTATTCTTGTTTACCAGAGAGGAGATCCGGTACAAGAATCTAGTTCGTTGGTTGACTTTTTTTATTACATTGGATGCCATTTTGTCACAGGAAAGTTTGCCTCTAGGATGGAACCCAGGTAGGTAATTTCATCTTTCCTTGTGACAATATTGTCACCCACTGTAACTGAGAAGCCGTCGGTCTTGCTGAGTTTGTTATTTGAACCGAAGAGAATGGACTCTGTTTTGCCCATGTGTAATGATAGTTTGTTATCAGCGAGCCATATGCAGATTTTGCCTAGTTCCGTGCTGAGGGTTTTTTCAACCTGCAACTTGTTCTTGTCAGAGACCAGCAGGGCTGAGTCGTCCGCAAACAGGAACAAGTTGCAGTCACAGGCTGACGACATGTCATTTGCATAAATTAGGAAGAGTAGCGGTCCTAGTATGCTTCCTTGTGGAACACCACAGCTCACTGTGAGGGGGGGGGGGGTAGAGTACCGTTTACCTCTACCATCTGTTCTCTCCCCTCCAGGTAGGATTGCATCCAGCTCACTGATAAGCTATCAAAACCAATTGCTTTTAGCTTGTCCATCAGAATGGAGTGATTGACAGTGTCGAAGGCCTTTTGTAGGTCCAGCATGACCATGCCGCAGTATTTGCCCGCGTCCACCTCTTGTTTGATGTGGTCGTTCAAATAGAGGAGGCATGTGTCAGTGGAGTGGGACGTTCTGAAGCCAGATTGGAATTCGTAGATTAGATTTCTTTCCGCCAGGTACTTTTCGACCTGTTCGTAAACTATTTTCTCCATGACTTTCGAGATGGAGGTAAGAATAGAAACAGGGCGGTAGTTGCCTGGGTCTAATTTGCTGCCCTTTTTGTGCAGAGGGGTCACTCTCGCAATTTTGAAGTCCTTGGGGACGTGTCCCTGTTTTATAGAGAGGTTTATTATGTGTGTGATGACTGGGGTGATGGCGGCTGCTGCGTCTCTGAGGAATTTGGAGGGGATGTTGTCATGGCCAGTGGCCTTGTTAGGTTGGAGGGCGCTCAATTTTTTGAGTACCTCATCAGTTGTTACCATTTCAAGTTTGAAGTCATCTTTGTGGACCCCTAGGTTTTTGTAGTATTCTACTATGTGTTCTACCCCATAATGCCCTGAGTGGGAGGGTAGTTTGTTTACCAGTGTTGTGGCTATGTTTGTGAAAAAGATGTTTAAGTAATTGGCTACATCCAGCTTGTCTGTGATGAGCGTGTTGTCCGTCTTTATGTTTATGTTTGAGAATCTGGTTTTAAGTTTTTTACTGCAGCCTAGTTGATTATTGAGTAATTTCCAAAGTTCGCAGGGTTTGTTTTTGTTTTCCTCAGTTTTGTCGTTGATGAAATTCTTTTTTGCGGTTCTGATCATGGTGTTTACGTCATTTCTTAGTCTGTTTCTTTGAATTTTTTGTTCAACCACGTGGGCTTGGAGTTCACTGTTTGAGCTTTTGGAAAGCTTTGTCTGACTTTTATGAAGTTCAGAGCATTTTTTGTCTCTGGTTTTCATAGCGGCCAGTATTTCAGTGTGCATCCATGGCTCAGCGCGATTTTTAACCCTGGTGGTTCTTATGGGTGCCATGTTGTTGAGTATTGCTGTGAATTTGGTTTTGAATCCAAGCCATGTTTCTTCAACCTGTGTACCACTGAGTTCATCTGACCAGTCCAAGCTCCCCAGTTCTAGGTTAAAGGCCTCTCTAGAGTAAGTTTTGAGGTCTCTAGATGTGACTGTTTTGTGACAGCCGGCCTTCTGTTTTAGCTTTTTGCGGGTACAGAAAATCATATAATGATCACTTAACCCGCATGCTATCACCCCTTTATTGGAGATCATGGACTTGTCAGAGGTCAAAATGAGGTCAATGGTGGTTTGTGTCGAATCACATACCCTTGTGGGTTGGGTGATTAGCTGGCTGAAACCATGCAGATCAGAAAATCTACTGAAGGCCTTGAAGACGGGTGCTGCTTTACGCAGCATATCCGTGTTCCAGTCCCCAATAAGAATTTTTTTCTACCCCCTCCACCCCAGCTAAACACCCATCAAGTGTGTCATAAAAGCCGCTCTGTTCTGGCGGTCTATATATTGTGCCTACTAGTACTGGTTTCGCCCTGTCTAATAAGATTTCAATCCAAACAGTTTCAATTTCATCATGGTTAAGGTCAGTACGGTTGATGTATTTGGTATCCTTGTGTATATACACGCAGACGCCACCTCCATACTGGTTTCTATCCCTCCTGACTATTGAGTAGTTTTCAATTTCAATCTCTGGATCTTGTACAGATGAGTCTAATTTTGTTTCTGTGAAACACAATATGTTAGCCTTACCGTTTAAAAACAACTGTTTGATTTCAGCCAGTTTAGGTCTCAGGCTATTTGTATTAATGTGGAATATGTGAAGTAAGTAAGTAAGTAAGTAAGTAAGTATTTATAAAGCACCTTTCATACATGTCATGTAGCTCAAAGTGCTGTACACAATTATAGGCATATATAACGATAAAAGCAATAAAGTCATAGTGATCAGTTAAGATCAATGTTTAAAAAAAAAAAATAATAATAATAATAATAATAATAATAATAATAATAATAGTAACGTAAAAATGAAAATAACGTAAAAACAGTCATTTGCTTACCAGTTTGGGAGAACAGGTCCGCACAAACATTTCCGCTCAGTGGCAACCGGAAGTGCACTAAACCAATGCACTTGTATGGTAGGTAGCAATGTTTAGGTCTTATAATGCTAGTGTAGTTACGTTTTTATCAGTGGTCATAGTTGGGTCCATAGTGCTTTACCAAGTCCCATGGATCCATCAGTGGCCGTGTATTGTGTGCGTATGTACCCGTTCGCTCATGTGGTCAGTGGCCAGAAGTCCATTTTTGCTGGTAATCTGATCTCCTCTCTGGTAAACAAGAATACCCTGAAGACTCTAGCAGGAGCACTCATTCAAGGGTACTATGACTATGCTTGCACCTCATGGTACCAAAGCACCTCAAAGGCACTAAAAAACAAATTACAAACATCTCAAAACAAGCTAGTCAGACTACTACTTGACCTGACTCCTAGAACCCACCTCACCCCTGCCCACTTTGACAACCTAGGATGGCTTAGAGTAGACGACAGAGTACAGCAACTTGCAATGGGCCTGGTCTACAAGATACACTACGCGACCAAGGTACCCATGTACATGTCAAAATACTTCCCAAAGGTCAGTGAATACCACGATCACAACACCAGAGGGAGCTCCACAAATCATGTAAAACCCAGATTCGGCTCAAACAAGGGACTAAACACGTTTCGCAATTATGCCACATCAATGTGGAACGCCCTGCCTAAAGCTGTAAAGGAATGTGAATCACTACCCACCTTCAAAAACACTCTCAAAAAACACCTACGTGAGACTGCAATTCGAAACTGGCCCCTACAAATGTCCTAACCTAGTTGTACAGTAAATGACCAAGTAAGGCTTGGTCAATATTCCAATGTACAGTGTAAAATGTGTGTGTGTCCCCTTCCCAACCCCCCCCCCCCCCCCCCCCACCTCCAATGTACAGCCCTCACCCAACCCACCCAACCAACCTCCTCCAATGTACAGTTTCTATGCCAAATGTATATACACTCCTTTCTGGACACTTTTGTATCACAAACAGTACTGTATTTGCAAATCTGATATGTCATAAATGTATAGATGTAGCAGTACTGTCTATCTGTATGTCATGTATGTCATATATGTTATGATGAATTGAAAATGGGGGACCCTGATGTAAACAAGACGAAAGTCTTTCTCTGGTCTGCATCCCCTTAACAATTGTATGTATTGAGCTGTACTGTACTGTACCCATTCTGCAATCTGTTAATAAACTTTTCAATCAATCAATCAATCACACTGGAGGTAACTCTGTTAATTTGTGTCCTGTCCTGTGGTGGGGGGAGGGGGGGCGTTGTTGTTGTTTGTGCCGTGCGTGGGGAGGGGGGGAGGGGGTGATCCTTTGTCCTTTGCTGGAGTTTGTATTCCTCTGTGTGAAAGCCCGCGATGTGGGGGGGGGGGGGGGGGGGGCTGGTTGTTTACAGATGTGTCTGTTCGTACTCCATTGTGGGGGAGGGGGGGTGCCTTTTGTCCTGGCCCCGGCCCGGGTAGACTAGCTGGCATGGCGGGGCCAGCCAAGCTAACCGTCGCCGTCGGGTTCTTGGTGATCTTGATGTCCCGCGCCGGTAAACTTGTATGCAAATAAACAACTTGTGACAAATAAAACTCTTGACTTGACTTGACCACCAGCCTCTCTCTCTTAAGGCATTAACTGGGTTAATTAATCTAAATGTTATATTGTAACTGTCTAGTTAGGCATTAACTGTGTTAATCTAAATGTTATATTGTAACTGTCTAGTTAGGCATTAACTGTGTTAATCTAAATGTTACATTGTAACGTTATAGGTTTATTCACATAACGTTATTTCACGCGACGCGTTCAACTTGTTTACACTCCCCACTTACGCTAACTGTACCATGACGCTCAACCAATCAGAGAGGGGCTTCGCTCAACCAATCAGAGAGGGGTCTGCAGAAATGGAGTTCAACCAATCAGAGAGGGGTCTGCAGAAATGCGTCTACGAAATGTAGAGATGCGGGAGAGGAAGGGAGGAGAGACATGGGAGAGGATGGAGGAGAGACACAGGAGAGGAGAGGGATGGAGGAGAGACACAGGAGAGGAGAGGGATGGAGGAGAGACACAGGAGAGGAGAGGAAGGGAGGAGAGACATGGGAGAGGGATGGAGGAGAGACACAGGAGAGGAGAGGGATGGAGGAGAGACACAGGAGAGGAGAGGGATGGAGGAGAGACACAGGGGCTCGGGAGGTAGAGCTGTCGTCTGGTGATCCGGAGGTTCCCGGTTCGATTCCCGCTCCTCCCGGGCAGCATGTCGAAGTGTCCTTGAGCAAGACATTTAACCCCTAATTGCTCCTGATGAGCTGGTTGGCACCTTGCATGGTTGCCTCCGCTGTCTGTGAGTGAATGGGTAAAATGTGAGGAACAAATTTGGAATAAAGCGCAATATAAATGCAGCCATTTACCATTTATCATTTAGGAGAGGAGAGGGGTGGAGGAGAGACACAGGAGAGGGATGGAAGGTCGTTTAACCCCTTCAGGTATACAACGTATGTTTCATGCGGCACCCTGTACCGTCATTTAACTCTATATTTGGAGATGAACTCTAGATTTCTCTCCATCTGTCAAAACACGCTTGACACTGTCGCTCGACTCAAAGACAGGCGCCCCAAGCCTAAAACGGAGCCATGAGTGAATGATATAACTCGGGCTGCCCGACAGGAATGTAGGAAAGCTGAACGAAAATGGACGAAAGATAAGCTGCAGGATTCTTACATTTTAAAGGATAGATGTTGTAAATATCAGAACATACAGCCAAAGCCCAGAAAAATAAGTATTTTGCTGACATTATTGAAAACAACTGTCACAAGCCCTGTGTCCTATTTAACACTCTTAACTCTGTTCTAACCCCCCCCCCCAATCCAGCTGTAGTGTAGCCTCTGCTAAAAAACAAAAAATCCATCAAAATCTGTGTTGTTGCTAATCATTGACACATGATGATTATAACAATTATTAGCCTGTAGTAATAATCCACCCCAGAAAAATCCACTTTGCATTTGATATATTGAAAATATTTACATATTTGTGTTTTTTTAACAATAATTTGTGATGCCATCACAAACAATGGCATTTAAAGGGTAAAATTTATAAAAGTCCTCCACCAGAATGCAGGCCATTTTTGTAACAAAGATTTTCCTGGTGGGGGACCCCCAGACCCCCGCTTAAAAAGTGGCCGGACTGGGGCTATATTTCGCACTATATTTTCCGGCCTGAATCATTTCTCCAGTCCGGCCCTGGGCCCCACCCTACCTCACCGAGATCCTGCACCCCTACACCCCATTACGGTCTCTGGGGTCTGCTGACCAGTCCCTCCTTGTTGTCCCCAAATCCAGGCTAAAGAACAGGGGGGACCGCATGTTTGCGGTTATAGTCCACAAACTCTGGAACGAGTTGCCTCCCCACATTAGGCTGGCCCCAACGCTCCCAATCGCATCTAAAAACACATCTGTTCTCCCTAGCATTAAAAAAAAATTACAGTCTGCTGCCGTAATCTGTTTGTAGTTCTGTGTGCATTGTATTGTGATTAGTCTATGTGTTTTTTACTGTATTGATTGATTGTGAAGCACTTTGGTCAAATCTGTTGTTTTTAAATGTGCTATATAAATACATTTGGATTGTATTGTATTGGTCATTGCAGCAGCTGGAGAAATAAACGTTGTAGCCACCGTTTGTTCCTACAAACACTGCATTGTAATTATATGTTAATTAAATATAATTTTTTTTAAATAATTTTATTTATTTATTTAACCTTTATTAAAATAATTGTATTTATTTATTTAACCTTTATTTAACCAGGCAGGTCAAATAAGAACAAATTCTAATTTACAATTACAACCTGGTGAGAGGACAAAAGGGCCTCTCGAAGGGTAAAAGGGAAAGGGGGCTCCGTACCCTCGGCGTAGAAGTCCTCCCAAGGACGCGCCTCCTGGGTTGCCTCTGCGTAGTAGTCCTCCCACCAGGGCGGCGAAGGGGACCTGTCGAGACGGGAGCCTCGTCTCCTCCTGGGGCTGCGGCGTTGAGCTCCGCGTCTCGTCCTGGGAGCTCCACGGAACACACGACCAGTCGGAGGAAGACCCAGAGGAAGACCCTCCCATGGCGGCGCCTGGTCTCCGGAAGACGCTCCCTGGAGCTCCATGACAGCAGAGAAGGCGGCGCTGGCCGTGGCGGTCGTGCTGGAAGCAAGGCCGGTGCTGGAGGTTGTGCCAGTTCTCCCTCGTCCTGCTTGCTGGGTCCAATTTATGGTCGGTTTGTTCTGTAAGAATCTCGTTGTTGGTGGTGTGGACCCAGGCGCAAAACAGGAATGAGAGAGAGAGGCAGGACACAACTGGGTGTAGTTGGGAAGAGACTTTACTTAACTCTTTACAGTACAACTACAACAACAAAACAATAAACGTACCACAGCCTAAGCTGGCAGATAATGATCAAATAACAAAGGGTACAAATGTGGAGAGCACGGAAAGGTGCTGCTTGAAACCACAACCACAATGCTATGAAAATGATGGTAACAACAACATTCACAAGTAACGTTTACAAACCGACAGGGGAGTAACAGGACAGGGCCCCGTTCCCCGTACCTGGTTCAACTAAGTCGATCAAGATGTCATTATCCAGATTCAGTTAACCCGATGTTTGAAGCCGGGATTTTCCAGTTCCTCGAAGGTGGATTCAGTCTCGTTAACTCAAGCCAGACTTGAGACCCAGGATAAGTGCGCGCGGCCGCTCCAGTTGAAAAGCCAGCACGTATCGATAGCAGAGATCCTGATTCTCTAGCGGCATTGATTGATTAATTGATTTAAAACTTTATTAACATATTGCAGTACGGCTCAATCGCCTCGCCGACAAGTTAAATGCGTTATCTATAGGCTAATTTTAAGTCCCTCATTACCTCAATCAATCAGATTATATTTCTTTAAACTTGCCTGCTGGATTGAATAATCAAATGAGATCTTGCTAGCGAAAATAATTAGTTAAACTGTTATACAGAATAACGATACGGCTCTCTTCCCATTGATTGATGTATGGTCGATCTTTTACTTATCTCCACTGTGGTGTAACAGGTTCTTCTTTTGACTTTCACGCAGAGGCCCAGACGACCGGGGTTCGAAACCTAGTCTTTCCCTTCTTTTTGCGATGTAGGAATAATTCAATTTGGTGCACGTTGAGAGCTATATAAAGAATGACATCCTCAATGCATGTAGATTTATAATATTTTAACTTAAAACTAGGCTACTTTGGCGTATAATCATTAATATTATATTCCAAAAAATTATATTGGAAACACAGGGTTTCGAACACCGGTCGCTGGGTTGCCAGGATTGAGCACTACCGCTGCGCCACTGTGCCAGATGGGATCAATTCATTGTTTATACATTAATGAACGAGAGACCCGTGTTTAGAATATTCTTTATTTTGAATGAAGTTTTATCTCTTTATCCTCATTCATTAATGTGACGTCAACGGCTCATTCAATTTCTCAAATCCGTCAAACAGCGCATCTCATCAGACATCTTAATCCCAGTTACAATTAAAATAACCACATAATGTGTACATCGCACCGAGCGAGCGCCACGGTATATATAACGTGCATTATTTAGGACAAAGTGAATTTAGTATCAGCATTTTGGGTCTATTTTACATTTCAAAAGCCCCCTCTGGAAGAATGGAGCACAAAAACGTAATTCAGAATGGTATAATGCAGATCGTAGACTGTGGGAATAATTTCAGGAAACGGGCTGTTCTTTGCGGGGGCGTGGCGATGGTTCATCCGGCTAACTTGAACTTAAACCCTGCTTTCGACCAGGCTCAAACTTTTGGATCTGTTGTCATGGTGATTTGGACAATCCAGATTCGGGGAACCGGAAAGTCCGGCTTAAGTCAGACTTCACGGAAAGTTATCCGGCTAACTCAGTTATCCAGGTACGGGGAACGGGGCCCAGGACAGCATATATAGGAAGACTAATGACTAACAAGAAACACCTGGAACAAACACACAAGCTGACATTAACAATAAATAACAAGACAGGACTGAATAACGATGATACATACAAATACAACATTAAACCAGACCGGGAAACACACTCAGGAATGCAATACACACATTGAACATTGGGGTACATATTAGAGACAACAAGAGAAACATATGGAGACTGATTAACATAGGCAATAATAACACATTGAGTCCAGGGAGTACCGGGAACACTCCACTAGAGGGAGGTGTAGGGCAGGCCTTCTGAGGCGGAGGGGCATTGTGACCAGCCTGGGGAAACGGAGGGAGAGCGGTGCCAGGCTGGGAGTGCAGATTATGACATGTCTTTAACGTTGCTCGCATATGCCTCCCACTGGCCGGTTGTAGGGAGGATAGAAGCCTTGCATCACGTGTCCCCTCTGATACACGAGGAGGCAGCCTGTCACATCTTTTCACCTGCCAGCGCGGACTCTCATTGGTGAGGTGTAACGTGTGGGAGGCTCACACTACCCCTGCCATTTCCTGTCTCTGCTGTGCAGGCGTCCCCAACCGACCTGTAGGAGTCGCTGTCCACAACGTCCAGATTACCACCCATCGACTTCCACCCGCTAACTCTGCCAATTGAGTTAGTATGACGGCTGGCCCAAGCCGGAGGCAACGCCGACAGCTGGAGTCGAACCCGGTGTCTCTTACGTTGACGAGCGCAATGTCCGCTGTGCCACCCAGACGCCTCAATTTGTCCATTTCCAAAGTCTTTTGCATCTTGTTCCAATTGCTGGGAGCAGCAAATTGGAAGATGGATTGAACAAAGGAAGTGTTAAGGTCCCCTATTGTAAAAATGGCCTTTTCCAGTGTTTTGCATTGTTTTCAAGCAATGTGGGGTTGGTCAACACTGAGAAAATGTGAAATCTGTACCAAGTGCAGTTTCTGCTGTTCAGCTGTGACAAGAACTCTTTCTACTGAAATAAGCCATTCAAAATGTACTGGATCTGTGACATGTAAGAGGGGCTGACCAATCACTGTTAAGCTAATATCTGCATACCCCCGCCCCTACTATGGTTGTAGTCACCGCCCACAATCAACCATTTAGTGCAGGTGCAAGCAAGTGCAACTGACGTTCAACAGTGATTTGAGTAAGTTAGCATAACATTAAAATTACGTCCTTGCACACACGCAAGCAATGGGCCAAGTTAGTTTTTGGAGACACCCCAACTGCTGTCCCAACTTCTCATAGTCGGGTGTGTACCGCACATTTTTGCAAAGACGACATTGAGAATCAAGGACTTTATAATGCTGGGGTGGTTTCCAGGCTGTTGCTAAATAAGGGAGCTGTCTTCAGGACCCGAAAGAAAGTATTGAATCAGTAAGTACATAAGTCATAATTAGTTAATTAGCCAGACTAGTGTCAGGTAACACAAGGAGAACATGCACGCGAACAGACTGATTATTTTCGGTAGTGGTAAAGTTTATTCCCTTTTCTAATTTGGCTAATATTTTCTGTTTGTCTCAATAGTGTATTAACGTTACTATTTTACTGTAGCGTAATCTTTTATTTGTATTTTTATTTGTATTACATTTTTTATCATTCTTTCCAAAAGAAAAGAGGCCTAGAAGTATGGCTAACGCTAATGGCACGTATACCAGAGGCTAACTGCCTAAGAAAACAGGCACAGAGGCACTGAAAGAGGATTTCACCAGTGATGCCACTAACGCGTTACTAAGTAACGCGTTATTGTAATCTGATTACTTTTCCCCGAAAATAGTAATCTAACGCGTTAATCTTTACAAGCCAGTAATCTGATTGCAGTTACTTGTCCAAGTGGCTGTGCGTTACTATTTCGTTACTATCTCATCATAATGCAGGCGGAATGCAGTATTTTCTTTTGTTTTCGACAGTCAAATATACGTTTGGAAAGCTTTTCCTTGTATTGGGGAGTGACGTCACAGCACGCAACCTCGCGTGTTGAGCCATGCTGGTGGGTGCGGCTGTTATTGTTATTATCAGGCTGACCTGCGAGCTAGCAGGGAGACGCTCGCGCTCCTAACGCTTTCTTGCGCACTGGAAGTTCACTAGTCTACTTAACGTTTGTGTAAGCTAAGCCGGGTGAAAAAAACATTCACTTTGCGGAGGAAACAAAATACTGTCTACCGCATATGGAATATACAGCACAGCATGACCATCGACTTCTACAGGATTCGGAGCTGCACCAGCCAAACAGTATGTTCCACCTTTGAGTTAAACATCTTTTGCATTGCACTATTCATGAACATGGAACACCATACTGCAGTATGTAGGTTGTCAGTAGCACACTGACAACACTGCAGTATATATATTCCCTCCCCGCCGTATGTATATTTCCCTCCCACCCACCCACCCACCACCCCCTCCTAATGTACAGTCCCCTCCCCATCATATGTATATACTCTGTCAGGATCTAGGGGTAACAGTACTGTATATTTGAATACCGCTTATGTCACAAATGTATCAGTACTAAATACCTATATGTCCCTATGCCATAAATGTCATGTATGTTGTGTATGTCATAAATGTCTATATGAATTGAAAATGGGGGACCCTGATGGAAACAAGACAAACGTCTTTCTCAGGTCTGCATCCCCTTAACAATTGTATGTATTGAGCCGTACTGTATTGTACCCATTCTGCAATCTGTTACATAAAGTTTTCATTCATTCATTCACACAATAATAAATAATAATAACGTAGAACCATATCTGAATGGGGCAGGCCTCAAAGGTAGGCTACATATCAGCCTACATGTGGTGTTATTGACCATTTATCTTTTGTGAAATCTATAGATCTATAGATAGCAAGATAGGCCTACCTGCCCTATTCCCACCACTATATCACTTCCAACGCGACAGCTAAGAGAGAAGGCAGCCTCCTCACTCCACTCTGAGACGTGGCAGTGACTTCCAATGAGGGCCTCGTGTGTGTGCCATCTTCCAGGTTATATCCACTCATCCAACTGACTGCCCACAGGTGTAATCAAGCAGGTGCAATCAGCTCAATCAGGAGGATGAGTGGTATCTGGGAAAAGAGAAAAGAAACAAGATTAGAAGATGACACATCACACAACCAAGAATAACATAACCCATACTCATGATACTAATCTGATGTTCACATGGTCTTCCAAATACAGTAATAATGATAATGACCAACCCACGTACGTCACAGACTGGTAACCGACTCTCTGTGCACTTTGTGCTCTCAAAGGGCCACTGGCACTTATATGCATATGTATTGTGATTGCCCACCAGTAGCCCGCTTCTGGAGGTCAATAACGGACAAACTTTCAGTTCTATGTGGCTTAACAATCCCATTCACAGCTGTTATGCTACTCCTGAACGATATAACAACACTACCCGCGTCCGTACAACAAAAAAGGGTTATCCTAGCGGGCGTCACAGCAGCGAAGAAGTTAATACAGTGGCGGCCCGTCAATGGGGGCGCTAGAGCGCCGCCCTCCCTGTTAACAGAGAGAAGAAGAAGAAATATTTTTTGTTTGTTTTTTGTTTTATAGCCCTATAAATAATATAAACATGTTTAAAATGAATAATATTTTAGTATGTTTGTGTTTCCAATGCACAATATAACGTTAATATATGAAATATAAATAACTGTTTCCCTGAACACGAAGTGACTGTCTGATAGAGAATACGTTCCGTAGCCGTATTTCTCTCGGGCAACCCGTAGCCGCATTTCGCTCGGGCTAGACGCAATAGCGCTTACAGTGGGCGTGCACGCCGTGCACTGGTTTCATCACTGTATCCGTCGCAGCCAATCAGTGCGTAACGCGCTGTGCGTTGAAATATGATGTATTATGATGGAAGCCGGGCGCGTTTTAAAGCGATCAAAGCAAGCAGCGTCTATAATTTCCGTAGCCGCATTTCTCGGAGACGCTCTCTGATTGGCCGATGCCAGTTTTTTCCGTAGCCGCATTTCGCGGAGACGCTCTCTCTGATTGGCCGACGTCAGTTTCTGGTTAGTAGATAGTTACTCTATGCTAGCTGTTGTGTTGTTGTGATGCAGTCACACTTTGTCTTAGAGCGTGACGGCAAGTTCTTTCGACGGTTAAGCTTAGGCACTCTTTCAAAGTTGGTTAAGGTTAGAGTTTGTCTTAGAGCAGGGCGATAGGAACGCCAGGTAGTTTACAGGCTGTTCGACGCGGAAATGGGCAAAGACACAGCTCGTCACTCACACAGTACTTGTTGGCTAACAACAAGAAGCTATATATGGATGCAGTGTGGACATGGATGGACATCAACACAGTCTGGACAGTGGAGTGGATATACTTTATCAAGCCCTTCTGCCTGCTGGACCACTGTGCGTTTCAACTTAACAAGGTAGAGTTGCGATCTCTCTCTCTCTCTCTCTCTCTCTCTCTCTCTCTCTCTCTCTCTCTCTCTCTCTCTCTCTCTCTCTCTCTCTCTCTCTCTCTCTCTCTCTCTCTCTCTCTCTCTCTCTCTCTCTCTCTCTCTCTCTCTCTCTCTCTCTTAGTTGTACCTAATTAAATATTCGCCAATGCATGGTACATGTTTGCAAAATGTTTGGTATAGCGCCCCCCATGGAGAAGAATGTACCGGCCGCCACTGAGCTAATAGCATTGAGATGGAAGGAGCCTGAGAAGCTCACAGTGATTAACTGGTGAGATATCCACGGCGTGGGTGATTGGGGTGGGGCAGGCTGGGATTGAACTGTGGGTCGCAGCAGCTGAAAAGGTCAGAACCGCCGTGTGCGGCTGAGCGGGGTTGGGGTGCTTGTCCGGGGGAGTCCGGCGGTCTCGTGGGAGGGGGAGGAGGAAATGTCTTGTCTGTCTTGTCTTTTGTGTTGTCCTCTTGACTTTAACTGGGGGGATTTTATTGGGGGGGAGCTATTTTGCTATTTCTTCACTATTTGGGCACTTTTACACGGTTCCTGTGAGTCTATGGAACACCTCTGTAGGTTTTTGTTTTTCAAGAAGGTTCATTGTTTTGTATTTCTATTCGGGTACTCAAAAGCAGCGTTTTTCTACCTCAGGACCTTAGGCCGTTTTGAGGCTGGGCTCCAACCACTGTGTGGCCCGGTGGCAACTGCCACATTGTTATGCAGCTGGGAAATCTCTGACATCACTGATATGCACATTTTGAGATGACTCAGTTCGGTGAGGGTGAATGTTGTGAGGTGAATTGGAAGAATACGCCTTTTTGAGAATTAGAGAAATACGTTTTATTAATATAGGGCCACACGGCCGGGAAACGGTGCTGAATACTGGGAAAGGCCATTTATGAGAGAGTAACCCTTTAAATTTAAAATGTTGTACTCTGTTTTTTTTTTTTTTTTTTTTTTTTTTATAATTAGTTATTTCTGTATTATTATTGTTTCTGTTATCTCCCTGTGAAGTTCTGTATATTGTTATTGTGGTTATTGTGTTGTCTTGTTTTCATGTAAGTAATAATAAAAAAAAATTGATAAAAAAAAAAAAAATTTATCTTGTTCCCAATTACAAATATTCCTAACAAATGTATCAAAATAAACTACAAGATGCTTCTGGGAAGGAATGTCTTTCATTAAAATATGTGTATTTCTTGTTATCAAAATACTGGAAATACATCTTTTAAACAGATTTCAGTGAAGTTATTGTTACAAATGACGTGATGATTTTTGATTGGCTGCAAAATACAAATGACATAATATGTCAAAGTTATTACATGTATTTCAAATGCATGTAATGGAAATACTGCCCATCTCTGCGTACATGTGTGTGTGTGTGTGTGTGTGTGTGTGTGTGTGTGCGTGTGCGTGTGCGTGTGTGTGTACGTGCGTGCGCACTTCATCATTGTCTCTGTCACACAGATGGTCAAGATACATCATCCACTGCAACTGCACATCCTTCCAAGAACATAGAAAGTGCTGACGCACTTGTTTCACTTCATACTGTGAGTAAAAGTTTCTATATTGGAGTTCAGTTAAAACATATCTGTGTTCACATTTCCTGATGATACATTAGTAGTAGATTAATAGAGATAATGGAACATTAGTAATAGATTGACTAATAGATATAATGGAACATTAGTAATAGATTAACTAATAGATATAATGGAACATTAGTAATAGATTGACTAATAGAGATAATGGAACATTAGTAATAGATTGACTAATAGAGATAAATGTGCATTAGTAATAGATTGACTAATAGAGATAAAGGTACATTAGTAATAGATTAACTAATAGAGATAATGGAACATAATATATTGACTAATAGATATAATCGAACATTAGTAATAGATTAACTAATAGATATAATGGAATATTAGTAATAGATTGACCAATAGACATAATGAGACATTAGTAATAGATTGACTAATAGATCTCTAATTTGGGTAATTTTCATATGTGGTCTTAAATCACATATTAAACAGGTAAACAGTTGAACAGGTAAAAGAAGCAAAGCTACTAGGTATAACATTGGACAGTCATCTGAACTGGTCAACGCATATAAATAACATAACAAAAAAGATGGGGAGAGGGCTGGCTTTAATTAGAAGATGTGCAGAATTCCTAACTCCGGAGTCGGTGATCCATGTTATCCAGGCTCTGATCCTTTCACATCTGGATTACTGTCCGGGGATCTGGGGAAGTGCTGGAAGAGAAAAACTGGGAAAACTACAAATGACACAGAACAAAGCAGCGCGCCTTGCTCTGAATTGTAGGAAAAGGTCAAACATAGTAAGCATGCATGAAAAACTGTCATGGTTAATGGTAGAACAAAGACTAAATGTAAATATCATAATGTTTTTTAGAAATATATATAAGAACAAAAAACCTGCTTGTCTATATGATGAGATACAATTCACAATCAACAGACACAGTTACTCCACCAGGCATGTGTCAATGGAAAGATGTACTGTAAAGATGCCAAGAACAAATGCAATGAAAAGGACTGTGATGTATAGAGCCATGACTGCATGGAATTCCTTACCACCTGCACTAACTAGGGTTGAAGACAAACAGACATTTAAAAAACACCTTAAAAATCATATAAGAAAGAGTGGTACTGTCAGTTAAGTAAACATAGTGGGTGATTGAGAAGATGGGTATGTGTGATTGTTGAACTTAGATTTTTAATATATTTGTATATTGTATTGAGATGTATTGTTATGCTTTAAGTCAGTGTTTCTCAACTGGTGGGTCGCGACCCAAAAGTGGGTCGCGGGGCCATTTTGAGTGGGTCGCGGATGTGTGTGTAAAAAAAAAAAAAAAGTAAAAAAATTTTTTTTTTTTTTTTTTTTTTACTTTTTTTTTCACTACCTATCTTTGTGAAAGTGGCTTCTCAGCTCTGGTCCAGCTGAAGACAAAGCGGAGGAACAGATTGGACATTGAGCATGACCTCAGAGTTGCTTTGTCTACAATCACCCCAGACTTTGAGACTCTTGTCAGGAGCAAACATCATCCCCAGTTATCCCATTAGTCCCATGCATGTCATGGATATATTATTTATTATTATTATTATTTTATTTCATTGTGTTTTTAGCCCTTAGTTGGACTTTTGTTGCAACCCCAGTTATCCCCTTAGTTCCCCCAAACGTAGGTCTGTTATGTTAAGCTAAGAAATCTGCTAAGAAGCATATTATTTATTATTATTTTATTTCATTGGGTTTTTAGCCCTAGTTGCACTTTTATTGCAATCCCAGTTATCCCATTAGTTCCCCCAAACTTAGGTCTGTTATGTTAAGCTAAGAAGTCTGCTAAGAAGCATAATTATTTATTATTATTATTTAATTTCATTGGGTTTTTAGCCCTAGTTGCACTTTTGTTGCAACCCCAGTTATCCAATTAGTTCCCCCAAACTTAGGTCTGTTATGTTAAGCTAAGAAATCTGCTAAGAAGCATATTATTTATTATTATTTTATTTCATTGGGTTTTAGCCCTAGTTGCACTTTTGTTGCAAACTCAGTTATCCCATTAGTTCCCCCAAATGTAGGTCTGTTATGTTAAGCTAAGAAATCTGCTAAGAAGCATATATTATTTATTATTCTTTTATTTCATTGGGTTTTTAGCAATAGTTGCACTTTTGTTGCACTTTTTTGTGTTTATTTCATGTTTTGAAAGATTGCGTATTACTGCAAATATATTTTTTTTACATAAATCATAGTGGTTCAAAATTTTGGGTCGCGACTTAATGACTAAGGAAAATGTTGGGTCCCGAGGCTAGACCAGTTGAGAACCACTGCTTTAAGTGAACATGTATGCCTTGAAACATGAGTAGATGGGTATGTGTGATTGGTGAACTTAGATATTTTATGTGTGATTGGTGAACTTAGATATTTTATTATATAATATTTGTAGGTGTTATTGAGGTGTATTGTATTGTTTTAATGTATTGTATTGTATTAATTGTATTGATTTTATTGTATTGTATTGATTTGTGTGGACCCCAGTAATAGTAGCCTATGCCTGTGGCAATGGCTAATGGGGATCCGAATAAACTAAACTAAACTAAACAATCCAGGCCGGGAAATATAGTGTGAATTATATATATTTATATTTATATATAATTATAATTTTTAAGCTGGGGTCTGGGTGCAGGTCTGGTGCAGGAATCTTAGAATGTTTACCCTTTAAATACCAGTGTTTGTGATGGCATCACAAATTATTGTAAAAAAAAATAAATACACACAAACATTTAAATATCTTCAATATATCAAATGCAAAGTAGATTTTTCTGGGGGGGATTATTACAGGCTAGCATAATGTTAATGATTAGCAACAACACGCATTTCAATGGATTTTTATATAGTTTTTGGTAATGTCAGATTGAAAAAAATACTCTTACCTGTGAGGGTTTCGGTGTGGTATAGAAGAGTGCCCTGTCAAGGCAGACCGCAGTAACTCAAAAAAAGTCAAAATTGAGTTATGAGTGAAATTGAACTTGTCAATAAATGTTTTATCTTATGACCAAGTTTCAGATGTTAATGTCGCTCAGTTTTGGAGATATGGGGTTTTAAAAACTGCAGTAACTACAAAATCACACTCAAAAACCAGGCAGACCGCAGTAACTTCCAAACAGTGAAAAATGGCTTTAAAGTGTTTTGACTTGCCATCCAAAATGTGTTATAGGTAGATAGATGATAGTACCCAGATTTAACATGTATTAATGAAGTAATCTTTAGGCATACAAAAATATGACGTAATTATTTTAATTAACCCCCAAAAAGCAGATACTGCACTCTGCTGCACAGTTCCCTTAAATAATTATACAGGTAATGTACAGGCAAAGTGCAGTAACTTCAAATACAATGTTGTTTTCCCTCCAGCTTTCATAACTTAACCTAGCCATTTTGAAAATGAAATTTAACACCTGAATATATTGGAATGATGATGATCCAAATAAAATGGCTAGGTTAAGTTAAGTTAAGCATAACACATTTTGGATGGCAAGTCAAAAAACTTTAAAGCCATTTTTCTCAGTTTCACTTTTTTGAAGTTACTGCGGTCTGCCTTGACAGGGCATGTAGACCCCAAATGCAGGTAACACGAGCAGAGAGAGAAGAAGCTGAGACGACGGGATGAAGTGAACAGGCTTTTACTAGCAGTTGCAAACAGGATACACGTTAAAACTGTTACAAACAAAAGCGAACTGCAAAACCCGAAAACAATACACAGCAATGCTGGAAGAATAAGGACTAAATAGGAACGGACTCACAGGAAAATACAAGTGACAAACGGTGAGTACGTGACCGAACACAACTACAATACAAAACAATAGTGCGACAATGAATGTGAGGAACGGGCAGGTCTAAATAGTGCCTGTGAATAATATTGACTAATGAGTGCCAGCTGGTATAGGCCAGGCATGGCCAAGACAGGTGTTACGACCCTGGCTCATGGGTACGCAACCTATGTGTAATCAACACCAAAACCCTGTGCTCTAACTCAAAAATGCTACTAAACCAAGGAACTACTAATATAACTATAAACTAATGTACTGGTAACCCCACGGACAAGGACTGTAAGAACCTGACAGCTCTTTCACTAGGCACAGACAGTGCATGTGTGTTACTGGGTCTGCCTTTGAAGCTCCCCAGCAGGTAACCAATCAGCACTAATTGGCTAATTGGCAGCCCTCACCTGTATGCCCTGGTGACACAGGAGTGACTAGGCCTCTAGTACATAACACCTCCCCCACCAAACTGGTTGCCCAAGAGGCAACCACTACACAACAACCCATAAACAAAACAAAACCAACTGTGACCCCTTAGTTGTCAGGGCCACTACCACAACAGCGATAACGGGTACCACAAACACCGGCACTATGATCGTGAGAGGGCGTCTTCTAGCACGTTGTCCCTCCCACGAATGTGGCGAATATCCAAGTTATACGCCTGGAGGAACAAACTCCATCGCATCAAACGATGGTTCGAATTCACCATGCTGCGAAGAAAAACCAAAGGGTTATGGTCTGTATACACAACAAGGGGCAAACTGGAGGATCCAACGTAAACATAAAAATGGTTCAAGGCAAGAACCGGGTCGGCCCCTGTCGAACACGACCACCGATACCGATCTGTCAAAATTATACTGCAAACCAAAATCAACCTGAGAACTGCGCTTAACAGAACAGACCACAGCACAACAAAACCATAAATCACTGATACCACCACCGCACCCATATCCATCCCACCTGGCACTGGCAGTTCAGGATACTGCACACGTGAACATCCAGAGTAGGCTGTACCGCCTCAGGTACAGCCCCAGTGTACCGGGAACCAGCCAGCATAACGTCTGGAACACCATCTAAAATGGCGTCACCCAAAATAACTTTGTCCTGATCAAAATCAAAATGGCTGCCACTCAACAGACCAGGTCGCGAAGGCGGCTCCTGCTCCACAGGACACAGGTAACTAGGTTGACCATCACACCTAGTGCATGGCAGAGAATCAGTGTGGACATGTGGATCAATGTCAGAATCATCAACTGACATACTGGGACCATCCCTGCCCACAAGTGAAACATTAGGGACAATAGAGCTATTGTGGGAAGGCTGGCAGCCTAAATCAAGCTTAGTAGCCCCTCCAACTAGAACGGTGTCACCTGAAAAAACAGCACCTCTCATAGCATCCTTCCCACACTCCTCCAATTCGTTCGTGGCCTCAGCCACCGTACAGGCTGGGAAGACCTTGAGACATTGCTCTGCCATATCATCTCCTGTCACATGCTTCTCCGGCACGCCTGTCAACTCTGGTTTCACCACCGGGCCTAACACAAAACCACAATCAAGAGAATAATTATGCAGAGGTACATCCACAGTGTGCTTTCCAAAATTCTCAACAGGTGCACCTTTTAATTCAACAAAGAATGTGTCACTAAGTGTAATGTCCCAAGTCGAAGTATCAACAACATCACTTTTGTCCTTTGACATTTCTCGTGCCACAGCACACACCGGAAACACTCCTGGATGTTTCTGTGCCAGCTCATTAGAGACCTCAGAAACCACAGGAATGGGAGTTACAACCGGAGTAGCCAACACTTTGTCACCAGCCAAATCATTCCCTAGAATGAAGGACACCCCCTTTATGGGAATGTGAGAACATACCCCCACAACAACATTGCCTGATACTAAGGGAGAATTGAGCGTGACCTCATGCAAAGGTGCATCCACAAATCCACCCCCAAAGCCCTGAACAACGACATCGGAATGCAAAGAAGAGTTTGATGAAAATGGCAAAACCCCCTCCAGAATGAGGGACTG
The DNA here is from genome assembly GCF_963971535.1 of Notolepis coatsorum. Classification (NCBI taxonomy): domain Eukaryota; kingdom Metazoa; phylum Chordata; class Actinopteri; order Aulopiformes; family Paralepididae; genus Notolepis; species Notolepis coatsorum. The sequence goes on along the minus strand of NC_140183.1, from coordinate 48,099,787 downwards.
AAAAGCACCGGTATCTCTCCAAATTGTTATAGCCTGTTTGGACTCTAGTGCATTAGTCAGGGAAACAAATCCATTCATCCTAAACCTTGAGGAACCCTCGAGCTCTTTGTCCACACGTTTGATACCTTCCCCATCCCCATCTAACGTTGGCATAGGCGTCCTGCATATGGTTTCTACCAGAGCCACGGTTCTGAAATTTTTCTGCTCAAGCACCGGGCATCCAGCAACGATATGACCAGGTTCCTTACAGTAAAAACAGATAATCCCTTCTGGGAATGCACCAGCAGAACCACCCCGCCTAGGAGGTGAAGTTAATTGACCAGCAGACACAGGTTTTGGGAAACGGCCCCCCTGAACAGGATGCCTATCCCCGGACTCAACACGGTAGTCCTCCAAAAACACGGACTTGTGTGTCAACACAAACTCATCGGCGAAGACAGCGGCGTCGCCTATCTTCGATACCCCACGCTCATTTAGATGTGTGGAAACGGTATCAGGAACACATCTTTTAAATTCCTCTAGGAGAATCAACTGCCTAAGCTGCTCTCTTGACTCTGCCTTCTGAGAAGTGCACCACCTGTCAAACAGGTTCTCCTTCTCCCTTCCAAACTCAACATAAGACTGCCCCTCGGACCTACGATAACCTCTAAAACGCTGACGATGGGCCTCAGGGACCAACTCATAAGCCCTCAAAATGGAAGCTTTAACCAGCTCATAATCAGCGCTTTGTTCAAGGGACAGAGCAGTGTAGGCTTCTTGTGCCCTACCAACCAAAACACATTGCAGCAGCAGTGTCCAGGCGGTATCAGGCCACTTCAATGTGGTTGCCACCCGTTCGAAAAGGGGAAAATATCTTTCCACGTCTTTCTCAAAAAATGGTGGCACCATCCTGATATTCCTGCCTACATCAAACCCGGAACGTGACTCTGGATGCAGAGCACCCGCCTGCAAGGCAGCATGCTTATATTCAAGCTCCTTCTGTGCACGCTCGTGCACCAGCAACATTTGTCTCTCCTCCAGCAACATTTGTCTCTCCTTAAGCTCCCGCTCCTCTTTCCTCTCTTTAAGCTCACGCTCCTCTCTCCTCTCTCTCTCCTTAAGCTCACGCTCCTCTCTCCTCTCCTCACGCTCTCGCTCTAGCTGCCTTTCCTTAAACTCCAACTCCCTAAACCTCCACTCACTCTCTACACCAGTTAATAGCGGAGACACGTCAGACAAAGGAGGCTCCTCCACCCTCTCCTCAAGCACCTGTTCCCTAATGAGCAAAACCCTCAAAGCACCCAAGGCAGATGGTTTCAAACGTTTCTCACTGGGAGTAAGCTCGACCTTGTAGTGCACAGCAAGCTCGAGCAGTTGTTCCTTGGAAAATTTTTCCAATAAGTCATGAGACGGGCGATCAACAAAGTCCCTGATGGAAGCCATTGTCACTGAACTAGACACCCCAAGCTACACACCCAACCTCACAGACACGAAGAACCACTAACAAACCACGAAGACCCCCCCAACGAACCACTGAAGAACAACGAAGAACCACTGAAGAACCATGAATAATGCTAATTGCCAACAATAACAACCAGAAGGGAACGCGGTGGAAATGTGAGCTCTACGGAGCGCACCTTTCCAGGTTGCACAAACAAACAAAAAAAAAATTATAAAAAAAACACACCCACCCTAAATAGACGTGTCATACACGCAGGGTGTTAGGTGCTACCAGGTATGCTCACCAAACACTTAAACAAACAAAATAAATCCAACAAAATATTCCAAACAGGTGCGCCTTCTAACCTGATGTGACCACATATGCTTCTACGTCTAAACTGCAGAAAACCCCGGCCTACCACATGTCTACCCTAAGAAACACTAAATCAAGCCCTACCACACTACCTGTGTTTCCTGGCCGCCCTAACCTACCTACCCTTAAACTAATGCCCTGTAGACCTAACTTTCTTCAACCACACCTGCTACCAGTCAAAGATCATATACAATCATTTCATTGACCGCCCCAGGAGTACGCGGTGCACCGGACGCTAACCAACAACCAGAAAATAATATCCCTATCTACATGTGGTGCCTACTAAACTATATATTTTAACAGCATAAGTAGTCACATCAAATTACAAACAAATACGGCATACTCACCTGTTTGATGAAAATGGCTCAGCCCCCACGTTACACCATGTGTAACGAACACCACCCAAACCATAATATGATGACACCCCGTGCAACACAAAAAGAAATCACCAAACAAAGTGCTAGGGGTAAAAGATCCCGGACGAGCGCCCAATTGTTACGACCCTGGCTCATGGGTACGCAACCTATGTGTAATCAACACCAAAACCCTGTGCTCTAACTCAAAAATGCTACTAAACCAAGGAACTACTAATATAACTATAAACTAATGTACTGGTAACCCCACGGACAAGGACTGTAAGAACCTGACAGCTCTTTCACTAGGCACAGACAGTGCATGTGTGTTACTGGGTCTGCCTTTGAAGCTCCCCAGCAGGTAACCAATCAGCACTAATTGGCTAATTGGCAGCCCTCACCTGTATGCCCTGGTGACACAGGAGTGACTAGGCCTCTAGTACATAACAACAGGTGACACAAGGTATTTAGTAAAAGAACTCACATCATTGTTAAAAGCATGTGTAAAGGAATATCTAAAAGGAAACATATGTAAAACAAACAACCCTTAAGGAACATACATATGTAAAGATGTTAACACTATTAAAAACATGTGTAAAGGGAATGAGCCTTAAAGGAAACACAAGTAATGTATTAACACTTATAAAAACATAATGCAAAAGAGATGAACCTTTAAAGGAAACATATGAAAAGATAAACCTTTTAAAAACACAAGCTAAAACGCACCACACAACATGAACAGATAAAACACAGCACCATTAATAACATCCAGAATAAAGTCCAATATCTGGAGCTGCTGCGTTTGGCCACCAGAGGACGGCAGAAAAGCACTGTTCATATTGTTCGAGCATGATCCCTGGCTGGGAGGCTGGGACCATGACACTTACCATTAGGGGACTAAATTGTCCTCTTCAAAAATGCCATAATTGTGGATTATACTTTTGCATTTGTTTATTTTTGATAGAAATCTCCATAAGCATGTGTCAACAACACTGATTTTGATGGTTTTTTAGTTTTTTTTGTAATGTCAGATTTAACAACAACTCTTTTTAGAAAAGTGGGAGTATTTCATTTTTAATCTGACATTACAAAGAAAATCTAAAAATAAAAATGGTTATGATCAGGGCTGAAGTTGAATAAAAGATGTATGACTGTTTAGACTGCGTTACTATATATATATATATATAATAATATATATTAATTATATATTATAATATATATATTTCTTTTTTATCTGCACAGCCAGGCCACCAGAGCTCCCGATGGCCAGTCCGGGCCTGGATACAGGTCTGATTTTTTGCAATGTGACCTCACTCTGTGAATACAAACATGGAAGACAGCTGTGATGGAGGTGGTCGGTGGAGGGAAAGTGAGGTGTTTACCTTAGTATTTGTTATGATACTTCTCTACAAGCATGAGGGGACATATCATAACCAGTCTGTGTTTGAAAGCATATTGAAAGAATAAATGTCTCTCTTTCACCTCCTCCTTGCCCCCATTATCATCTGCTCTGGAATTAGCTGGCCTCCACTGCTCAATAAACTCGTAATTTGAACCATAAACTGTGACTTTAGTGTTCTCCATGTTAAGCCCATCTTCGTTAATGTTCAGTTGTGCATGCAGATCAGTTCAAGAGCGTGACCAGTTCACACTGGAATCTGATATTGACCACATTTTTTAAATAATGTGAACAAAAACTAAATAATCGTATCCAAGCAATAAATCAGAATTGAGCACTAAGGCTTGCAGCGTGAACGTAGCCATAGTAGTACCCTCTAATACTGTGTCTCTGCAGAGGTAATAATAGTGCAGTATTATGTGTGGATAACGTGTGCATACCACTGATCAGACTGTAGTTCATCTATCATCCAACCTCTTAAACCTCTTCCAGGCACTACACACAATAGGCTGATTTATTAACCATCACTGTTTATGCTACTTCATCACACAAATACACAAATGGATAGAGTATGCTATGATATTGACTTATAGGTTGACTTTTATGGTCATGATGTTATTGACAGTTTTGTGTTCTTTGATTTATGTCTGGAAGAAATAATCATTAGTGATCTACTCTAAGTCAATATAGCTGTAAATCAAAACCAATCTTTTATTTTTTTTCAGCGTTCAATGTTTATTTGTCACAGCGTTGACACGACAGACCAAATTTAGATAAAGAAACTGTAACATTTGAAGAATTTTTAGAAGCACATTTACATATCATTGAACTAAAAAGAAAACCATCAAAGGGTGAAATAATACAAACGTACAAAATAAATAGAAAATAATTAGGCCTTATTGCAATTAGTCACAAGTTATTTTTACACATCTGTATCACTCTACGCAAATGCTTCTACAAAACCATACAAAACAGTGTTGAAAATACAGACATGTGCATCGGAGAAAGAGGTCAAGAACAGGCCGGTTCTCGTAGGTATGTAAAACAGCATAATAACTTAATAGCGTTGCGGGGGATCCTGCAACTTGCAGCAGTAGCCACAACCCTTGTTGTTCCTGCAGCAGTTGCAGCACCATGGGCACATGTGGATGTGGTGGATGTGGCTGAACCCACGTCTCTGCCTGGTATGACTTGGCTTCTGTAGGGGGAGAGAAATGGCAGACACGCATGGTAAGTGTTTACATTGCTGTCATATTGTCATGCACTCCACTCATCCACCCCCTTCAGCAGCGACGAGAGCGACACTGCGCTCCGTGGGGAAAACACATCCACTTAGATTTCAATTTGCTTGCCGGTAATTGGGCTTAATTCATTCAGTCAATTGAACATACCATCCATGATTCCATTGACATCTCTTGATGCTCCGCAACCGGAGTGTCATTGCTCCCTGCCTCCTCCAGCTCTTGCACCTGTTAATGAATAATGCGTGTTTAGGAGCCACCGTTCTGAGCGTGTGCTGGCAACACACCTATTACTAATGAGTGAATTTAATCTTTTTCAAAATCTTACCTTGGCAAGAGGGCTGGCAGAGCTCTCCAGGATGCAAATAAAGGCGAGCACGAGTGTCACTGCAACTGCGATGCTGAATGCCTTCATTTTAGATTTTGGTTTGGATGGCTTGGTTATAAAACCCTTTTGGAGATCAAGGAAGATTTGGTCTTCTCTCTCATGGATGTGGAGGACCTGAAGAGTGTGGTTATTGTCTGCGTAGCTTGATGTCTCTGGGATCTTAGGATGACTCTCTCCCGTCAGGTCCTGTGAGTCCTTCTCCTGGGGTGCGCAAGTGTGCCACTATTTATACACCCTTTGGACTCTGGGAGACCTGGCCCATTCCCGTCAACTATTACATAACTCCAGAATTACAGTATGGGAATTTTTCACTTCACTTTTAACTAGTGCACTTGTACATCAGAATGGGGACGTTTCCTAATCTCTTTTTGATTATGTCACCCTGTGTCTGTTCCACAGTATCAAATCAACGTACAAGAAAACAGAACATACATTTCCACACATGGACAGACTTCCGCCAGAGACTGTCAGGTTCTACAGTATACAAGAGCAATATACTTGTCTTGTACTTTTGATTGGCTGCAAAATACAAATTACATAATATGTCAAAGTTATTACATGTATTTCAAATACATGTAATGAAAATACAGCCCATCTCTGCGTACATGTGTGTTTGTTTGTATTATTTATGCAGTGCTGATATACACTTGACAACATTTTAAAAGATTGATTGAAATAGGCCAATATTAATCTTTTACTGGAAGAATGCGTAACAAATTCAGATTCCCACAGTGAGGGCAGAGGCAGCGCGGGGGGCGGGTTTGTGCATGGCTCAGTGAGCAGCACTCTCTTTGGCCTAGGAAATCCTTCACCGCAAAGAGAAGGAACCACTTTGGAGTATCCATTGCTCAGTGTGAAGGATGTAATTACAATCTTTCAAATGGAATAATTAGCTTCTCATTTTCAGCACTTTCATTTTGTGCACCACGCACAGGAACCCGCGGATGAACCAAATTAAATCCCTTTAAGCACGGCGGAGCAGTAGCCAGCTAGGGCCAGCATGAAAAGAAGTCATCCAGGTGTTTCCTGTGGTCAAGAACGTTATGGAGCTTTTGCCTATTGGGGGTTATGTAAGATCACTTTCATATTTTGAGTTATCTTTTTGTCCTTGACAAGTACGGTACACTACAGTCCAAAGACCATATAGGATTTTTGACAAATACTTTCATGGTCTGTGATGGGTTGTCTTCATCTCAATTCATTGTCTGTAATATAGTATTTAATAATACTTTCATATGTCACATTTTACATTTTATATAATGAAGTTAAACTTTATTTGACAGCCCTTTTGAAACATGGTTACAAAGTGTTTCAGAACAGAATAAAAGTTCAAATATAGTTATAAAATGACACCAAACACATTATAAGATCATAAAATAAAATAAATCACTAAGAAATAATAATTTTACAGAAACATTTACTTAAAATAAAACTACCATGAAAAGGCTTTTACATAAAAGTGAGTTTTGAGAAGAGACTTAAAAGATGATTTTGCTTGATGATTAAGATGATTAATCTTAATTTTATTCATAGGACTTACCTAACTCCTATTCGATTGAAAAACATTTGTTCAAAAAGATGATTTTGCTAGTCTGTGATTTTAAGGTATACCTTGATGAATTGTGTTTTAGGAACAATCAGGAGACCCCTACCCGAGGATCTCAGGCTACGCTCAGGCTCATAGGGGACTAACAGGTCTGAGATTTAACTCAGATCCTGACCTTGTAAAGCTTTAATAGTTACCAGTAAAATCTTAAAATCAACTGTAAAAACTACAGGCAACCAGCGAAGAGAGGCAAGGATGGTTGTAATGTAATGGTCTCGTCTCCTAGAGTTAGTTAGAGGTGTAGCAGCAGCATCTTGTTCCTGCTGGAGGCTGGAAGTGGCTTTCTGACTCAGCCCTGAGTAGAGGGAATTACAGTCATCTAAACGTGAAGAAATAAAACCATGGATGACCTTTTCAGGGTCTGTAAAAGATATGAAGGACCTACTTTTATAGATATTTTTAGATGTAAAACTCTAAAATCAAAAGAGAGATTAGGGTAAAAAATCACCCCCAGATTACCAGAAGCAGATTTAACATCGGTGGACAGGCTGCCAAGATTAGACTGCAGGGAGCTGAAAGCATTTCGGGGGCCAAATAGAATAATTTTGGATTTTGCTTCATTAAGCTGGAGGAAGTTCTGAGACATCCAACACTTAATGTCTGGGAGACACGATATGACATGGACCAAATTACCTGCCTCACCATGGGCTTAAGTGGGCAGCCCTGTATCATGCCCATGTGAAATACAGGATAGTGTGTCATAAAGTATACCAACGCTTTGCTTGAGTTAGCATACAACATTTAATATATAAAACATTTACATCTCCTGTAGAGAATGATTGAGAAAACAAGTTACTCATCTCTAGTAGAGAATGGTTGAGAAAACGAATTACACTTCTATTAGATAATGGTTGAGAAAACGAGTTACACATCTCCTGTAGCAGAGAATGATTGAGAAAACCAGTTACACATCTCCTGTGAGTGAATGAATGAATGAATGAAATTATAATTTTTTTTTTCCTCCTTTTTCCTCAGATTTTCTCCCATCCCAATGTTAGTCGTTATGCCAATTCCCAATCCCCTTCCTGGTCGCTGCACATTTACCCCCCACAGTCGGTCTGGGAGAGTGGAGGCTATCACGTGCTTCCACCGACACACGTCTAGCCAATCAACCGCTTCTTTTCACCTGGCAGCGCGGACTCTCACTGAGAGCGTGTAACGTGTGGAAGGATCACACTACCGCCCTTAGATCCTATCCGCGCTTAGCAGGCGCCCCGACCGAACTGTAGGAGTCGCTGTTTACAACGACCTGGACCCACCCCGTCAGCTTCTCCCACCCTCTAATACTGCCAATTGTATTAGTGTGAACGGCCAGCCAAGCTGGTGACAACCCCGGAGCTGTGAGCTGGATTCGAACAGGCGAATCCAGCGTCTCCGGGGTTGGTGACGAACGCAATCTCCGCTACGCCACCTGACCGCCCTAGGGTCGCCAATTTTCAATTCATAGTGACATTTATGACATGACACAACATACATGACATCATGACATTTATGGCATAGGGACATACATGACATACAGGTATATAGTACTGTTACATTTGTGACATATACGATATGCAAATATACAGTACTGTTACCCATAGATCCTGACAGAGTATATACATATGATGGGGAGGGGACTGTACATTAGGAGGGGGTGGGTGGGTGGGAGAGAAATATACATACGGTGGGGAGAGAATATATACAAAGGATGGGGAAGAGACTGTACATTAGGAGGGGGTGGGTGGGTGGGAGAGAAATATACATACGGTGGGGAGAGAAATATATACATACGGTGGGGAGGAGACTGTCTATGAGGAGGGGGTGGGGGTGGGGGGGTTTGGACATTTATGGTGGCCAGTTTCGAATTGCAGCCTCCCGCAGGTGCTCTTTAAGAGCGGTTTTGAATGTGGGTAGGGATTCACATTCCTTTACAGCTTTGGGTAGGGCGTTCCACATTGATGTGGCATAGTTGCGAAACATGTTTAGTCCCTTCAGGGGTGTAGCTCCAGATTCTGGGCCCCATGAAAGAATGTATTTGTAGGCCCCCAGTGAATATGCGCGCGCGCAAGCGAAAACATTTTTGGCCATTTTTTTATTGATGAAAACGCATAATATGGTTTTCACCTATACATTCGGATCAGCAGTTCAGCACCTGCACTGTTGGTGAGTGGGTGAGCCTAGTAAAGGATGTCGCATTGCGTTCATCTTCAATGAATGGACCAATGCAATAGTCTACCAAAGCCCCCCCTCTCTCTCTATATATCTCACACACACACACACACACACACACACACACACACACACACACACACACACACACACACACACACACACACACACACACACACACACACACACACACACACACACACACACACACACACACACACACACACTTCAGAAAGAAACATAGTATCAATGAGAGCTTCAATAATACACCTGAGTGATGTTGTCTAGTAAAAAAAATTAAAAAAAAAAAAAAAAAAAAAATGGGCCCCCCCCCCCCCCCCCCCCCCCAGTGCTGGGCCCTTGGAATCATCCTAAGCTACCCCCCCCCCCCCCCAGCTACGCCCCTGAGTCCCTTGTTTGAGCCGAATCTGGGTTTAACATGATTTGTTGAGCTTCCTCTGGTGTTGTGGTCGTGGTATTCACTGACCTTTGGGAAGTATTTTGACATGTACATGGGTACCTTAGTCGTATAGTGTATCTTGTAGACCAGGTCCATTGCAAGTTGCTGTACTCTGTCGTCTACTTTAAGCCATCCTAGGTAGTCAAAGTGGGCAGGGGTGAGGTGGGTTCTAGGAGTAAGGTCAAGTAGTAGTCTGACCAGTTTGTTTTGTGATGTTTGTAATATGTTTTTAGTGCCTTTGAGGTGCTTTGGTACCATGAGGTGCAAGCATAGTCGTAGTACCCTTGAATGAGTGCTCCTGCCAGAGTCTTCAGGGTATTCTTGTTTACCAGAGAGGAGATCCGATAGTAGAGAATGGTTGAGAAAACCAGTTACACATCTCCTGTAGAGAATGGTTGAGAAAACGAGTTACACATCTCCTGTAGTAGAGAATGGTTGAGAAAACTAGTTACACATCTCCTGTAGCAGAGAATGGTTGAGAAAACGAGTTACACATCTCATGTAGCAGAGAATGAAGTTACCATTATAAGGCTGGTGCACTTAGAACTCTGGTGAATCCTGTCACCTTGGGCGAGCTAGAGGTTCAGAATCCTGGGAAGTTAATGAGCTAGGGGAAACAGCTAAGAAGGCCGGGCAGAAATGTGTGAGTATGTGAATTGAGAGAGCAAGAATGGATGGAGGTGTGGGGCTTGGGTACAGGAGGAGGGAGTAGGGTCTGACAAATCACTGCTTTGGTGATAAGGTACAGTATAACCCTTATTGTGACCAGGACCTCTGACAGACTGAACAAAATGAAATGATTAAAAAAGATGAATGAAATCAGTAGTTAAAGAAGGAGTGGGACAGAAAACATGGATGGTAAAATCACCAAGAATAACAACTCTGTCATAATGGGGCATAATAACTGATAGTAAATCAGAACATTCTTGAATAAAACCAGCATAATGGCAAATTACTTTGTTCAGGTTTTTGTGTCATTCTAACAATATTACTGAATGTCGAAGATTAATTTCTTTATCGCCTTTCTCTTCATTTAACAGTTGATAAGCTACTTGTCATCCGTCACACTAATCCTCAGTGTGAAATGATAAACATAATGCTTGGTAAACACTGATAATAACTGCATAAAATAAACACTGATGTGATTAACAGTGATTTAGATTCTCGTTATACATCCAAGTGTTTATGAATTGCCTGCTCTGTAGTCATCAGGTGAAATAACATGTTGTAGGACCCCTGCGTCAGTCTGTCTCATTCCCTGATAACCTACAGGTCACCCCCTGTTGACTTTGAGTGACCACAACATCCTGTCAGTCAACACATTTTACCATAAATGACTTAAATCTGTCGGAATCTACCAGTTTATTTGAATGAGTAATAGTAAAAGTGGTGGTCTTGGCAAATGTGTGCGTGTTTGTGTGTGTGTGTATTCAGGGTTGTGATCATTTCACTTTCAATTTGACAAAGTGTATTTTCATTCAAATTCAAACCATTGACCAATAATTGACAATGAATGTCCCATCATCATTAGTACGAAAATCTAAATTTGAATTGAACGTGAATGGATCCCAAAACCCAAGTCAGCGTCTGATGAGGTGGGCACTGTATATACGGTCATATCATTTAGACATTCATCATATTATGGGTACAGATAGTGTCATTGCAGACGCTTTGTCCTGAGCACCCATGCCTTAGTTTCATTCTGATAACCTGCTTTTCAAGTTGTTTACATTTCTCTCCCTCTTAAAAATGCTCCTGGATCTGAGGTTGCTGGATCTGAGGTTGCTGGATCTAAGGTTGCTGGGCCTGAGGTTGCTGGGAGGTTGCTGGATCTGAGGTTGCTGGATCCGAGGTTGCTGGATCCGAGGTTGCTGGATCCGAGGTTGCTGGGTCTGAGGTTGCTGGGAGGTTGCTGGATCTGAGGTTGCTGGGTCTGAGGTTGCTGGGAGCTTGCTGGATCTGAGGTTGCTGGGTCTGAGGTTGCTGGGAGGTTGCTGGATCTGAGGTTGCTGGGTGAGGCTGCTGGGTGAGATTGCTGGGTGAGGCTGCTGGGAATGGAGATAGAGAGGCAAGCAGGATGGTGAGAGTGGGTCAGGAGGTATGGGTAGAAGAACTCATAAAAAAATTTCACTGGAGGCTTCTATTAGCTGACTGGAAGAGGGAGCGATCACTGAGTCAATGGTCTGAAATAGGACCCTGGGATTGTGACAGTGGCACAAATAGAAATTAGGTTAGAACATTTTGAATTCCTGGCATCTTTCACAGCGCTCTGATATATGGACATCAAGCCTTTAAGAGTGTCTAGTGCAGGGGTCTCCGACCTTTAACTGTTAACGAGAATTACTTAAAAAAAATATATATAATAATAATAATAATAATAATAATAATAATAATAATAATAATAATAATAATAATAATAATAATAATAATAATAATAATAATAATAATAATAATAATAATAATAATAATAATAATAATAATAATAATAATAATAATAATAATAATAATAATAATAATAATAATAATAATAATAATAATAATAATAATAATAATAATAATAATAATAATAATAATAATAATAATGGGCGGCTAGGTGGTGTAGTGGTCTAAGGCACTCGCCACCAGTGTGGAGACGCTAGGATTCGCGTGTTCGAATCCAGCTCTCCACATTGTTTTTCAGTTTGGCTGGTCGTCCGCAGTAATACACATTGGCCGTATTACGGGGAGGGAAAACTGAAGGGTGGGGATCGAACGTTGTGAACAAGCGACTCCTACAAGTCGGTTGGTGCGCCTGCGCAGTAGAATCAGGAAGTGTCGGGGGCAGCGTGAGCCTCCCACGCGTTACTCCTCGACACTGAGAGATCGAGCTGCGCAGGTGAAAAGATGCGACTGCTGTTACCTCAAGTACCGGAGGGGACTTGTGCTATGTATGACTTAGTCCACATTGCAGCCGGCTTGTGGGAGGCAAGAAACAGCGTTCGTGACAGGGGAGGGTTGAATTGGATGATACGAAATTGGGATGGGAGAAAATATAGAAAAATGGGAGAAAAAGTGGATCAAAAAAAAAAAAAAAATAATAATAATAATAATAATAATAATAATAATAATAATAATAATAATAATAATAATAATAATAATAATAATAATAATAATAATAATAATAATAATAATAATAATAATAATAATAATAATAATAATAATAATAATAATAATAATAATAATAATAATAATAATAATAATAATAATAGTAATAAGTAATAATAATAATAATAATAATAATAATAATAATAATAATAATAATAATAATAATAAATAATAATAATAATAATAATAATAATAATAATAATAATAATAATAATAATAATAATAATAATAATAATAATAATAATAATAATAATAATAATAATAATAATAATAATAATAATAATAATAATAATAATAATAATAATAATAATAATAATAATAGAAAAGGCGAGTCTCAATTCCTCACTGTTGAAACACGCAAGCATCAGTGTCATTGCATGTATCCAAGTCCGGCTTAACTCAGTTTACCTAGTTTGTTTATTCCACTTGTTCTGCTTTCCTGCATTGCCTTTTAATGTCCCTTGTATGGTCATATATTATGAAAAACTCACTTTGTCATCGCTTGTGCATGTACATTTGGGTCTATGATGTTAGAGTTAGGTGGTGGTGTGGTCGTGTGGACCCAAAATGCAGAACAGGATGAGGAGAGAGAGACAGGCAGGACACGACGGGGTGTAGTTCAAAGAAAGGCTTTACTTGTATTCACAAGGCAGCAACAAGGTACACTACAAAACACGACTGACACTAGGAACGAATGAGCATACAGAGTACAGACCAGAGACAGGAACAGGATACAGGAAATACGAATGACGAACCGACAAGGGAGTAACAGGGAAGCACAGCATATATAGGGAGACTAATTAACAACGAGGCACACATGGGGGGAGACACAAGCTGACAAACCAAAGTGACACCAAATACACGACAGGACTGAATAACAAATACATACACACACAAGAGACAACACACTAGACCAGGCCAGGAAACACAGTAGGCAACATGGACAATATGACAGAGATTACATTAATGACTAAAGACAGATTGATAAAACATGCATGAATAACCACCAACAGCGGCAGTAGCGGAGGTAGTCCACTAGATGCTGGTACAGGATTACGGATGGGAGCAGGGTGAGAAGAGAGCTGACCAAGAGAGACTTAGGGAAGGAGGGGTGCAGGAAAGGGTCTCCGAATTGGCGGGTGGACGTTGCCCGGTTGAATTGGCGGATTGTGACAGTACCCCCCTGTTGAATCTAGAGGTTGTATGTATGGTTGTAACTAACTGTAACTGTCCTCTACTGCTCCCATGACTGCATATATATCTGTGTCCACTGGAGGGCGCTATAGGCGGAGCTTCTACTGTCTACGCCAGATTGGGAGTATATAAGCCTTGGTTCCCTCCTTCTATTTTCTTCCTCCCACATCTTCCTCTCCCGGAGAGGAGATCACATGAGCTGCTGTGTTATGAATCAATATGAATGAATAAACCGCTGCCAGCAGAGCAAGGCCAAAGACAGAAACCATGCCTCTTGTACATATTATTGTCGCCCCATAGCCAATTCTGTTAACAGGTTATGGGCCCAGATCTCGCAGGGGCGAAATAATAAGGGTAGCTAGCTTAGCTGAAGTGTAGGCCAGAGTAGCACCGGGAGTACCGCGTGGCTAGATACTAGGCCGACGGAGCTTAAGCTACACCTACCACCTACCACCAAGAAGGAGGATGGCGACCAAGGGAAGGAGCAAGTGGCCCTCATTTAATGGAAAAGCGGAGGGATATGAGCTCTGGGAAGAGCGCATGCTATGTTGCATGCACGGCGCGGGACTCAAGGCGGTGATCTTGGCGGCCCCCGCGGGGCCACTGACGGCGGAGGACCAAGCCCAAGACGACAAGCTTAATGCGGACGCATACTGTGAGTTGGCGCCGCTGCTCGACGATACGAGCTTGGGGCTAATATTCTGCGACACGAAGGACAAAGGCCGAGAAAGCCTGGGAGTGTTGAGGGAGCATTTCATCGGACGGGGAAGGCCCCGAGTAGTGTCCCTCTACGTAACGTTAACGGCTCTGAAGAAGGGGCACACAGAGACGATGACAGAATACATCATCCGAGCTGAGCAGATCATGACGGCGCTCAAGAGTGCAGGAGAGGCACCAGGTGAGGGGCTAATGATGGCGATGGTGATGAGAGGACTACCGGAGTTGTACAGGCCGTTCGCGCTACTGGTTACCCACGGTTCAACGGACATGACATTGGGGCAGTTCAAAGCCAAGCTGCGGAACTTTGAGGCCTCAGAGGATATCCACCCAGACGCCGCGGGGGGGATAGCACTGAAAGCCAGAGCGACACCGAGGGAGAAGGCCAGGCCCACGACGGAGCTGACGTGTTGGCGATGCGGAGAGAATGGGCATCGGAGGGATAACTGCAACAAGGCGGTCTGGTGCAACTTCTGCAGATCATCGGGGCACACAGATAAAGAGTGCCGAAAGAAACGAGACCAGAGCGCCCGATACGCACATGGGCAAGATGTCGGCCATAGACGAGGCGGCGCCCATGGACAAGATGGCGGCGACGGACGAGGTCGAGGCTACGGACAAGATGGCGGCGATGGACGAGATCGCGGCCGCGGCCAAGATGGCGACTGTGGATGAGATGGCGACTACAGACAAGATGGCGGCGACGGAGATCGTGAGACGAGTCGGGATGACGCCCGGAGAGCGGCAGGACGAGAGGACTTCGTTTTCGGGGCGCGGACTACGGGCGTCACCCGGCCAACGCAGCACCGGCAGTTCCAGAGGAGGGGACTGATCGTGGACACAGGTGCGTCGTCCCACATCATCAACGACAGGAACAGTTTCAAGAACTTCGATAAATCCTTCGAGCCGGAGGGACACAGCATGGAGCTGGCAGACGGGAAGCGCACCTACGGGTTGGCGCAAGGGAGAGGAGACGCACAGGTACGCCTTATAGACAGTAAGTGACGCCGGTGTACAGTGACGTTAAAGGACGCTCTATATATACCCTCGTTCCCACAAGAACTATTCTCAGTCAAATCTGCTACTGCTAACGGCGCCAAAGTGTTCTTCAGTGAAGGTAAAGATGTTCTTGTAGAACGAGATGGTACGCGGTTTAACATCGACGTATATGGGAGAATGTATTACCTACAAACGGAGTGCAATAATAATGACAAATGTAATGTGACTGTCAGTCATGACATCCATACGTGGCATGAAATTATGGGTCATTCTAATCACGAGGATTAACTAAAGCTGCAAGCAGTGACAGACGGTATGCACATTAAAGGTGAAAAGCATAGACCTGACAAAGAATGTGAAGTTTGCATAAGGGGGAAGTTTACTCAAACAAGGAACAGGGACCCCACGGAGAAGGTAAAGAGACCACTGGAGCTAGTTAACACTGACCTAGCCGGTCCAGTATGGAACAAGTCCATAGGTGGCTTTAACTACAGTATGTACAGTCCTTTACAGATGTGGGTACAGGCGTAGTGTTCGTCTATTTCCTTAAAGCAAAGAGTGATGCACTCCAAGCCACGGAAAAGTTCCTTGCCGATGTAGCCCCCTATGGGGACGTAAAATGTTTGAGGTCAGACAACGGGACAGAGTTTACAAACAGAGAGTTCCAATCACTGCTGAGAAAGAACAGGATCAGACACGAGACGTCATGTCCCTACTCCCCACATAAGAACGGGGTAGCAGAGAGGGAATGGCGCACCCTTTTTGAAATGGCCAGGTGTAAGCTAGACAATAGTAACATACCGAAGAGCCTGTGGCATTATGCGGTACAAGAAGCCGCTTACACCAGAAACAGGTGTTTTAATAAACACACGGGCACCACCCCATATACAGCAATGACTGGGAAAAGATGTAATCTAGCCAGAATGCACAAATTCGGATCAGTGTGCTATGCTTACCAGCAGGACAGAGGCAAGCTTGAGTCCAGATGTGAAAAAGGGCTCTTTGTAGGATACGACAGAGGGAGCCCAGCACTCCTAGTCTACTATCCCGGTAAAGGGAAGGTGCAAAAGCACAGACTAGTGAAATTTGTCACCAAGACAACGTGCGAAATCGAGACACAGACAGAGGAACCATGGCTGGACTCCGGGGTAAGGTATGGAGAGACAGAGACACCACAGCCTAGCGTACTGAGCACAGGCGTGCAAGCAGACAGCCAGCCACCCCCAGAGGGCAATGACGAGGAGCACCCGAGGGTGACGTCAAGTGCCCCAAGCAGTGGGAGGTATCCCTCAAGGGAACACAAACCCCCAAAATATCTGATAGATTATGCCCGGAGAGGAAGTGACAAGGATGACAGTACACTCGCCAATATTGATTACTGCTACAGAGTGGTGTGTGGCGTGCCTCAGTCTTTTAAGGAAGCCATAGTGTCGAGTAAGTGGGAGAGAGCGATGGACGAGGAGATGAGGTCCTTAGAGGACAACCACACCTTTACCCTCACAAAATTACCAGAGGGCAGACAGACAGTGGGAGGGAAATGGGTGTACTCAATCAAGGAAGGGATCGAAGGCCACGAAAAGTACAAAGCGAGATTTGTAGCTAAGGGTTTCAGTCAGAGGGAGGGGATAAACTATGGTGAAACATTTTTCCCCACCGCCAACCTGACCAGTGTAAGGGTAGTGGTTCAGAAAGCAGCTGAGGACAATCTGATTTTACATCAGATGGATGTGAAGACAGCCTATCTGCACGCACCCATAGATAGGGAGATATATATGGAACAACGTGAAGGTTACGAAAAGAAAGGGGAAAAGCTAGTGTGCAAGCTAGAAAAATCCATTTACGGCCTGAAACAGTCTGGGCGAAATTGGAACGAGATGCTTCACACATGCCTCATTGAGGATCACTTCCTACAGAATCCAGTAGACCCCTGTGTTTACTCAAGGGAGTCAAAAGAGTCAGGAAAAGTGATAATCATCATTTGGGTGGATGATTTGATCATCGCAGCAGACAACACTAGGAACCTAGATCAGGTGAAAGGTATGCTCTCCACCAGATTCAAAATGAAAGACCTTGGCAGGTTAAAGCATTTCCTAGGCATGGACTTTGAGCAGTCGGCCAATTGTGTAACAGTATCCCAGAAGAGATATGTGGAAAAGATCCTGAAACGTTTTGACATGCAGGAATGTAGAACAAGGGAAACACCATGTGATCAGAAACTTGATTACCAGGAGGATGCTCAGAAACTGACAGATGTAAAAATTTACAGGGAAGCCGTGGGTAGCCTCATCTACTTAACAACATGTACCCGCCCTGACCTATGTTTTGTAGTGAGTAAGTTGTCACAGCATTTTGCTGATCCCACAGAGGAACACTGGATTACGGTAAAACATGTTTTTCGTTATCTCAAAGGTACCGTAGATAAACTACTTTGTTTCAGAAAGAGCAGCGAAGGCCTAGGGCTTAAAGCCTACAGCGATGCAGACTGGGCTGCTGACATCACAGATAGAAGGAGTACTACAGGATACTGTGTTAGTTTAAACACAAACAGCTCACTGGTTTCATGGAAAACAAAGAAGCAGCCCACAGTGGCACTGTCAACTTGTGAAGCCGAATACATGGCTCTGGCCATGAAGATACAGGAGTGTATTTATCTAGAACAACTGCTCGGAGGGATGGATAACTATGTATATAAGAAGACTGTTGTTTATGAGGACAACCAGGGTACTATTGCCATTGCGAGAAACCCTGTGTGCCGACAGAGGTGTAAGCATATGGATATAAAGTACCATTTCATCAGATCTGTCATCAGAGAAGAAAGGATGACACTGGTTTATTGTCCAGATGACATGGTAGCAGACGCTATGACGAAGCCTGCTTCAAAATTGAAACTGAGGAGATTTGCAGAGGTCATGTTTGGTGTGTAAATATTGACTGCCATACTCTTTTTGATGTTCTAAGACTGTGTTATTTTCTTTGTAAATTGTTTTGAAGAGTTCATACAGTGTGCTAAGCAACCATAAGTGGGAGTGTTGAATCTAGAGGTTGTATGTATGGTTGTAACTAACTGTAACTGTCCTCTACTGCTCCCATGACTGCATATATATCTGTGTCCACTGGAGGGCGCTATAGGCGGAGCTTCTACTGTCTACGCCAGGTTGGGAGTATATAAGCCTTGGTTCCCTCCTTCTATTTTCTTCTTCCCACATCTGCCTCTCCCGGAGAGGAGATCACATGAGCTGCTGTGTTATGAATCAATATGAATGAATAAACCGCTGCCAGCAGAGCAAGGCCAAAGATAGAAACCATGCCTCTTGTACATATTATTGTCGCCCCATAGCCAATTCTGTTAACACCCCCCCTCAAAGGACGGCTTCCAGACGTCACATAAGACCCCCCGGG
Organism: Notolepis coatsorum; assembly: GCF_963971535.1. NCBI lineage: Eukaryota > Metazoa > Chordata > Actinopteri > Aulopiformes > Paralepididae > Notolepis > Notolepis coatsorum. The sequence continues at coordinate 48,080,944 of NC_140183.1, read as the reverse complement.
AACAGGCAAGGCAGGGGCCGGGATCCAGGGAAGTTGAACACAGGGAGAGTCTGGGGGAAAAGGTCAGGACGGACAGGGCTAGGATGGGGGGCCCTGGGGCAGGGCAACAAAAACCCAGGGAGGGCATAGGAGAAGGGGGGGCTGAGGAAAGGGGCTGGAGAGGGGGCTGGAGTAGGGAGGATGGGGAACAGGATCAGTGGGACTTGAGGCGGGGACGGGGGGCCGGCGAGGGGAGCGGGGGGGACTGGAGCAGGGGGATGGAGGCAATAGCCCAGGAGTAGGACCTGGGGCCCGGGGGTCGGGGTCTCCACAGCAGGCGGATTGTGACATATAACACCAAGTGGTTATCTAAAACATGTTTCTGACAACATTTTAGGCAAGAAATAATACAGGCAATTTGCAACACCTAGTTTGACAGTTTGATCTGAATTTCAGGAGCCAAGCACACAAGACTTAACACACAGTTCTGGAGCACAGTGTTTGGGGAACAGCAGCTCATTTGCATTTGAAGCTACAGACACAGAAACAGCCTGTCGAGAATAGGACTGAAACAGAGGGGTATAGACACATGCTAGAATGAATCATCTGAGTGGAGGTCTGGGGACCTCAGATACCTATATTAACTTGTTGAAAAGGAGTTTTATGTGACCTTTTTTAAAAGGTGCAATAGAGTCAAGAATATTCAAGTAGCATTCGTTAAAATGGTAAACTAGCTCATCAGTGGAGTAATGAGGTTGCTTAAATGCACCAGATGTACTGCTTTAACATTCCAAAATCCTCAGATCACAGTCTGCCTGAGGGTTCTGGAATGTTGAGCCCCCAGGCCTGCCATATCAACATTCTACTGTATAAAAATTTGTTCAATTTGAAAAACCTTGTTTTAAGGTTTCAAGATTTATAATTGACCAAATAAATTTGCGTATTGCCAATATTTAGATCATTATTAGTATTACCTCAAAATCACAAAATAATTATTAACATACGTAAAAATATGAGCTTGATTTTTTGTTACAGGATATTAAATATATTTCATAAAGGATACCAAAGCTTTGCTCCTGTAGTCGAGAATGAAGTGACCATATAAGGCCTAGAACTGGTGAATCCTGTCACCTTGGTCGAGCAAGAAGTTCAGAATCCTGGGAAGTTAATGAGCTAGGGGAAGCAACTAAGAAGGCCAGGCAGAAACGCTGAGCTGAGTGTGAATTGAGAGAGCAAGAATGGATGAAGGTGTGGGGCTTGGGCACAGGAGGGAGTAGGGTCTGAAAAATCACTGCTTTATGGTCAGAGACAGGGATGTCTAGCACTGTAGCACAGTGTAAATTATCCAGAGACAAACCATAAGACAACAGCACAAGGTCAAAGGTATGACCCTTATTGTGACCAGGACTTCTGACAGACTGAACAAGACTAAACGATTAAAAAAGATGAATGAAATCAGTAGTAAAAGGAGTGGGATGGAAAACATGGATGTTAAAATCACAAAGAATAACATAATGGGGCATAATAACTCATAGTAAATCAGAAAATTATTGAATAAAACCAGCATAATGGCAAATTACTTTGTTGTCATTCAAACAATATTACTGATTTCCAGCACTATTTTAAACTATTTAAAAACAAGAACATATTGTTATTATACAGTGTAATAATGAAACCAAAAGCCCAGCAGCACTAACATGTCGATGATTAATTTATTTATCGCCTTTCTCTTCTCATCCGTCACACTAATCCTCAGTGTGAAATGATAAACATAATGCTTGGTAAACATTGATAATAACTGCATAAAATAAACACTGATGTGATTAACAGTGATTTAGATTCTCGTTATACATCCAAGTGTTTATAAATTGCCTGCTCTGTAGTCATCAGGTGAAATAACATGTTGTAGGACCCCTGCGTCAGTCTGTCTCGTTCCCTGATAACCTACAGGTCACCCCCTGTTGACTTTGAGTGACCACAACATCCCGTCAGTCAACACATTTGACCATAAATTACTTAAAATCTGTTGGATTTGTGTGTGTGTGATTTGTGTGTGTGTGTGTGTGTGTGTGTGTGTGTGTGTGTGTGTGTGTGTGTGTGTGTGTGTGTGTGTGTGTGTGTGTGTGTGTGTGTGTGTGTGTGTGTGTGTGTGTGTGTGTGTGTGTGTGTGTGTGTGTGTGTGTGTGTGTGTGTGTGTGTGTGTGTGTGTGTGTGTGTGTGTGTGTGTGTGTGTGTGTGTGTGTGTGTGTGTGTACAGCCATCAGAGCTATCACAGGGAATCTTGTGGGCAAACAAAGCGAGGCACCAGTGTGTCTGTGACACGTTCACCTCAACAGGCGCCACTCTGCCTCCTCTCCCCCTGTCTGTCCAGGGCATTGGCCGTCTGTTCATCCCTGCATCCATCCAGACATTTTTAACCCTTATTCCCAACTCTTCTATTACACAACCTCTCAGGTGTGCCTTATATAGCCTGATGAAGTGTTCCAAAAACGTACTGTCAGAATAATATTGACTGCCTGGAACCGAACCTGCCTCATGCCCCTTCCCCCCTGAGAAGACCCTTCAGCCTTAGAGCCACAGCATCACAACAGTGTGAGCTCATAATTGTGCAAATATGGATTACAGTGGTGGCCTGCACGCATCTAGTTTTTTACCAACAGATTTCCAGTTCCGCGTTCGCGTTCTGCGATCTGATTGGCCACTGACGTTTCTGGTGCGATCTGATTGGCCACTGATGTTTCTGGTCATGTGACATGCGCCCAATCGCGTGACGCGCCCATTTTCGCCTCAAACAGCAGCAAACTACCTAACGCCTAGTTTATCACTGGTTAAGCTTAGGCGACTCTTGCAAAATCAGGGCTGGTGTTCTATCGCCCTGCTCTAAGACATACTCTAACCTTAACCAACTTCGAAAGAGTGCCTAAGCTTAACCAGTGAAAGAAACAGGCGTCACACGATTGGCGCGACCAGAAACGTCAGTGGCCAATCAGAGCGCAGAACACGAACGAGGAACTGGAAATCCGTTGGTAAAAGTAATCAGGCGGCCTGCACTGCACCCGATTACCTCACTGGTGTCCACATGCAGTGTATGTTTTCAAACTCAGGGGGCAGTGTGGAGCACAGGCTGGCCTGACTGCATTGTGAGCTGTGGTGATCGTAATTTCGGGGTGAGGATTTTCCCAGTCCATGATGTGAGAACAGATGAAGTTCCAGGCCTTCTGTGGACAGAGGAACTACGGCAAATCTTTGCTGTTGTGTAAAATTAAGATATAATTCCAAATCCCTACTGGAGAAACTATATTCCATGGAGAATGTTCATGGGGGGGGGGGGGGGCTCACGGGTCAACTTTATCCAGGTCATGGGACAAATGTATTGTTTTTTAAAGCTAACAAATATATAATTCCAGAGGTCTGATTGATCTGTGCTTCCCCTAGACACTGTTATAAATTGAGGTCAGAGCTTCTCCAACAAAAGTCCCTGACAGGATTCCTATCTCCACCATTACTCGGCTACAGCAGCAAAGGGAGCGTTGCTCCCCTTCTGCTGCGAGACATAATGACATAATGGTGCCGTGTAGTGATTACTGTAGGCCCAGGCCAGATGAGAGGCGATGTGGAATAAAGGTATGAGGAGCATTGTGAAGCAGAACAAAGCCCTTTCTTGCTAGACATTCTTGACAAATAACAACTTCAACAGAGAGCGAGGGGGCTGTATATCAGACAGAGAGGGGGGGCAGTGGACAATATGCGCTGCTGACGATGTGTTTCTGTGCAGAGCTGGAGAAAAGCTCAGAGCACAAAGGCAAGACGAGCATCCGAGCCATGTGGTCCTGGGTTGATGCCTGGTGTGTGTTTGGCTCAGTGTTGTAATGTAATGAAGCAAAAGTTAGTATCTATACTTTACTAGGGTTTCTATATTTAATGTAACTTTCACTTTTACTTACACTACATTAAAAATAGATAAATGTAATGTATGTAGTGGAGTAGAAGTACGATAGACACTTAATGATTAACACAGGACACCTCGTTACGCTCTACAAAATAAAATCTGAATATAATTGTCTCATCATATTGGATCATCCTAATGGTAAATGGTACATTTATATAGTGCTTTTATCCAAAGCACTTTACAATTAGTTCCTCACATTTTACCCACTCATCCATTCACACACCGACGGCAGAGGCAACCATGCAAGGTACCAACTTGCTCATCGGGAGCATAGGGGTTAAGTGTCTTGCCCAATGACACTTTGACATGCTGCCCGGGAGGAGCGGGAATCGAACCGGGAACCTCTGGATTACCAGACGACTGCTCTACCTCCCGAGCCACTGTCGCCCCCAGGTATACGCCGGTGTACACATGTTCATTAGCGTGTGGTGAACAACTGGTGCTCTCATCAAGACTTAAAGGGGACATGCATTGCTATTCCTAGCACTATATGGGCAACTTTACACAATTCATGTGAGTCTATTGAAGACATCTGTAAGGTTCTTTTAAAAAAAAATGCATTGTTTTATATTTCTAATCAAGTACTCAGAACCATAATTTTTCATCCTCAGGATTTCAGGCTGTTATGGCCTGGCTCCGCCCATAAGCACTTTGAGTGACAGTCAGTCCACACAGTCTGCGACTGGTAGACAGAGAGAGATAGAGAGAGAGAGAGAGAGAGAGGGGGGGGGGTGGGAGAGAGAGAGAGAGTTAGAGAAAGAGAGAGAGAGAGAGATAGAGAGAGTTAGAGTTAGAGAGGGAGAGTGAGAGAGAGAGAGAGAGAGAGAGAGAGAGAGAGAGAGAGAGAGAGAGAGAGAGAGAGAGAGAGAGAGAGAGAGAGAAAAAGACAGGCCGTTATTGATAAGGCCCCCACTCTCCCTCCCTCTCTCTTCCTTTATTTTTTTCTTTCTTTCACTCTCTCCCTCTCCCGTTCGGGGGGGTGTGCCGCGCGGCAGGTCCCCCCCCCCCCCCCCCAAGTGCTCCCGAATGCTCTCTATCTCTCTCTCTCTCTCCCTCCAGAGTGCATGCAGAGGTGGGTTTCACTCTGCCGCAGTATGAGGAAGTGGTTTCCACTCGCTGTGTAGTCAGTCTAGGTAGATTGTGGGCGGGCATTAGCTACAACCACAGAGCCAATCACATCACTGTCCGCTACCCAGAGCCTGAGTGACGTCACTCAGGCCTTCAAATCAGGATGGCCTAATTTACTGGAGCAGGAAATGGTCTGAGCTGAATCAGAGCAATCCGCCAATATGGTATTTAGACACTAAAACACATTGATACTAACTCATATTACTATAATACAATGCTAGAGACTGAAAAATTACATTTATAATGCATGTCACCTTTAATAATAATAATGCAGGACCTCTTAGAGGGGTCTTTAATCGGCATGCAACAAACTGGACATGCAATGGGAGCGGCACACACACACATTGAATACACACACACATGCATCTTCTTCTCAGTCGCCGATGCGATTGAGTCTCTGCGCTTAACCCATCCCGTCGTCCTTCCCCCCAAGGGCAGCCGGGAGCAGACAGGGCGTCGATGAGGGGCCACGCCCGGGGACCAATCCAAGTGCTCCTGCCCGTCTTCGTCAAGGACGCAACAGTGTCAGTGATCTGTTGGTTGTGCATGTTTTTCCATTGGGTTTCTCTTATCGGGGGGGGGGAACCCTTGCGAGCACGGGGAGAACATGCAAACTCCACACAGAAGGGCCTGGGAGATACGCCACCTGGGTACCTGGCAATGCGGAAACCTGGTCCCCAAGCGGGAATCGAACCCTGGACCTTCTTGCTGTGAGGCGACAGTGTTAACCACTACACCACCCTGCCGCGTGCCGTGAGGCAGATGGCGTTAGCAGTAAATGTTGTGAGAATTTGTAAAAAAAATTGCTTTCATTACCAATGGATGTGTATAATTAATCAAATATGAATCTTTAGGAAGGAATCAATCACACTGAATTTTGATCGCCACACCTCTATTTTGGTTATGCCACGCACCTTTTGTGAGAAAACAACTCGGGATTAGATGGTGTTTGTTCATAAACTACAACTTTAAGACAAAACACACGGATATAAATCACACACAAATTCATTATCTCTTAGTTTTGGATCATTTGGAGATTCATAAGCGTAATATTAATGTGCAGGTAGATAAATGAGCCGACTGGCATGCCGAAAACCAATCAAACCTAACTGTTCACAATGGTGCGAACGCTCAATGGTGGTCAGTGTTAGAAAGAAATGGTTTAACAAAACAAACGTTTCAAACAATGTAAGCGTTCTGCCCACACTTTTTCTACAGATCAAATACAATGACGGTCAATACAGCATCTGTGTTTTCTCCAAAAGTAGGCCATGAAAAAAGCCTGAGATGGGGAGGAATCTCTTTGCTTTCGCTTTTCTTGCAGTTGTAATATTCCGCTTAATGTCACTCTTAGTGTCTATAGGGAATGATAGAATCGGGCGACTGCTTATTGGGTTACCGTTTATTCACACGTCCCGGGCAGCAATGACAACACAAGGAACAGCGCCTGCATATGAGATGACTGGAATACGTAACACGTCTTCACGCACGCATCATTGCTGTGCTGTGGTAGGCTATGGGCTACACAGATATCCCTAGGATATTACAGCAGTCATGCCTACTTTTGGTGGAAAACACAGACACCATTCCTATAGATTGCTGTTGTATATGTGAGGGATAATACAGGTGTACGTGGTAGCCTTAAGTGGTAGTCAGTCGTAGCGTTAAGTACATTCACTGTTGAGCATTGAATTGAAGACGGGATGTGCCCATGCAAAGTTATGTGATAATGCAAATCCTGGAATAAATTGTCTCTTCACATAACAATCTGCTTTGCTAGATCCATCTTGGAAAAAGAATAATAGACCAAAAGAATAATGCTGCATAATTGCATAATAATAACTATAATTATGTACGTAACACAGCAGTGAAACAATTCATGGTGTTTAATGCAAAATCCAGAGCGCATTCAGCTGAATAGCAAGATGTAGCACATCCTACCTGGTCAGCAACATAGTTGAAAACCTTGCCCCATAAACACTATACCAGAGGTATAACACTCTTTAGACAGACTGAATAATAGACTAGGCTACTACATATATTTGTGCATGGCTTTTTCTCTATGTACATCCCGTCCTTGCAATTCAATTTGCAACAATGAATGAAGGCAATGACTGACATTGCAATATAACTACCACGCACATGAAAACATTTATTTGAGGACAATGAGATGTCTGGCTAACAAGCCCGCCTTTTTGTCAAACATACGGTCTGATCATATCATCATATTCACTGTTTGTGAATCTGGGTCATTGTCATTGGCACACAGGAAGTTTACCTTCAGGGCTTTCTGCCAGAAAGCCAAACAAGCGCATTGATTTTGAACTGTGATGAGGCTCTAGCCATGCAGTATAGACCTTGAGAGTGAGGTGATTTTTGTAGCCACCCATTGAAGATCAAAACTATTACAGCCAGTTGTTTTGTGTAGGTTCATAATCTTACTGTATAAATGCATGTGAAATGTGTCTGTCCAGACACCTTAGGTGTAAAAGACTAAACACCACTTTGCCTGAATTAAAGGTGTTTACATACGAATTTATCCTGTTTTAATCATAACGAAAACCAGTCATATCTTTCAGTCCTGTGATCCAGACTACCTAATTCAAGTAGTTTCAAGTTCAAGTTTGCTTTTATTTGTCACATATAAAGTGCATGTACATTACAGTGAAATGCTTGGTTCTGTATGAGCCCCTGAGAATGTGCTTCATACAGTAAAACAAAAGTAAGAGGAATAAGTCCCAACACAATACAAATATACACTATACAAACTAAAGTACAACATAAGTACAATGAAAGTACAATGAAGTAAAAATGCTGACAATGAGGTAAAACATATATATATAATTCCAAGATGCAAAATGAGGTATGGATGTAGTGTATGGATCTCTTCATCTCTTAATAAATAGATAAATATGATGTAGAGTTGAAGTGTTTAGAGTGTCTAAAGTGAGTGTTAAGGTGAGTGTTTGTTTAAAGTGAGTGTGTGCATGTGGATATGTGTGCAATGAGTGTAGATGGATGGGTTGATGTACATAGTCATTGAGCAGACCTGATGGCTTGGGGATAGAAGTTCCTTCTGAGTCTTTTTGTACTGGCCATGAGACTCCGGTAGCGCTTGCCTGACCGCAGCAGTGCAAATAGGCAGTTGTTTGGGTGACTAGAGTCTTTGGTTATTCTCTTAGCATTGGCCCTGCAACGCCTGGAAGAAGAGATCTTGCATCTCAATGGGACATTCCTGGATAAATACAGGATAAATATAAAAAATTAAAAAAAATCCTGGAGAGTGGGAAGCCCACCTCTAATTGTGCGTTTGGCTGATCAAGTCACACTCTGCAGTCTGCTGCGGTCGTGTGCTGTGCTATTCCCAAACCAGGAGGTGATGTTACCAGTCAGGATGCTCTCTATTGTGCATGAGTAGAAGTTCTTAAGGATCTTCTGACTCACTTTGAACTTCCTTAGGCGCCTAAGGAAGTAGAGGCGCTGCCGTGCCTTCTTCATTACACTGTGTGTGGTCCATGTCAAGTCCTCGGATATGTGGACTCTGAGGTACTTGAAACTGTTCACTCTCTCGTCTGGTGCCCCGTAGATGCTGAGGGGGCTGTTGTCCCTAGCCCCCGACCTCCTAAAATCCACAATCATATCTTTAGTTTTGCAGACGTTCAGGGAGAGGCTGTTCTCCCGGAACCACAGCGCCAGGTTCTCTACCTCTCCCAGGTAGGCCCTCTCGTCGTTTGCAGAGATCAGGCCCACCACAGAGCTGTCTTCAGCAAACTTGATGATCGTGTTGCTGCTTTGCCACACACCTGTGTTGAGAGTGATGGATGAGGTGTAGTTACCTGCTTTCACCACTTGGGGTCTTCCTGTCAGGAAGTCCAAGACCCACTGGCATAGGTCGTACTTCAAGCCCAGGTCTCTGAGCTTGACGACGAGCTTGCAGGGGATGATGGTATTGAATGCTGAGCTGTAGTCAATAAATTGCATTCTCACATAGTTCCCCTGCCTCTTGTCCAGGTGTGATGGTGCCGTGTGCAGCACATGGGCTATGGCATCCTCCGTGGACCTGTTGGGGCGATATGCAAATTGCAGGGGGGCCAGGTTGATGGGGAGGGAGGAACAGATGTAGCCCTTTACTAGCTTCTCAAAGCACTTCATGGCTATGGAGGTGAGAGCTACAGGGCGATATTCATTGAGTCAAGCGGGCGTGGATTTTTTGGGTACAGGGATAATAGTGGACTTTTTCTAACAGGTGGGGATGACAGGGATGTTCTCAGGACAGGTTGAATATGTCAGTGAATACTGGGGCCAGTTGGTCGGCACAGACTTTTAGGATGCGATTGTGGATGCTGTCCGGTCCTGCTGCCTTCCTGCTATTCACTTTTTTAAAGGTCCTCCTCACCTCATGCTGTTAACCTGAACACTGATTCTCAGGGGTGTAAAGTACTTGAGTAATTGTACTTCGTTACAATACTTAAGTACTGTTTCGGGGGATTTGTACTTTACTCGAGTATTATTAGTTTTGTATACTTTGTACTTTTACTCCATTACATTTCAGAGGAAAAAAACATACTTTTTACTCCTTACATTTAAAATGCAGACCTACAAAGTACAAAGTACAAATCTCACAGGTCCAACCATTTTAATTAGTATATTTTAATTGTGTATCTGGCCGAACGTTAACGTTATTAATCCTGCGACCACAGGTAAACAGCCAATCAAATCCCCATCAATGGAAAATGAACCCGCCCATACCCATGCTGATTGGTCCTTGTGCAACACTAGAAAGCGGGGATCTTTGATTAAACACCTGCTATCAGAAGAATAGACAGTCAGATCCGCATTATGCTGTGGTTAATATTGTGATATTATTCAGGGTACTCCAGTATTCTGTCTTTAATATTGTGATATTATTCAGGGTACTCGAGTATTCTGCCTTTAATATTGTGATATTATTCAGGATAATCCAGTATGCTGTGGTTAATATTGTGATATTATTCAGGGATACACCATTGTTTTTAATATTGTGATATTATTCATGCTGTGGTGTGAATGCCGTCCATGTTAGTTTACCTTCAATGGAGAAGTGCATTAAATTATTTGAATGCAAAAAAAAGTGTCCTCTGTTCTTTCATTTCAGCATGGTCTATCACAGAACACATTCCATTGTGGGCAGAGTGTATGCTTGGTTTCATTCCAGCCTTGCCTAAACACCAGCTGATGATTTCACTAATTGGCTCACCTCTTCAACTAACTCACCTGGTGCAATGTATAGTTAAAATGAAAACTTGGCCGATGATGGAATGAGTTTGAGATCCATGGTCTATCCCTTTCCAAAAAAAAATTACTTTTACTTTTTAGTACTTAAGTACATTTAAAAGTAGGACTTTTTTACTTTTACTCTAGTGTGTTTTTAGACAGATACTTTGACTTTTACTTGAGTCATATTTTGAGACAGTACCCATACTTTCACTTAAGTATAATTTCTGGGTACTTTTTACACCCAGTGATTCTCCATCGGCAGTGGCTCTACTCTCTATTGCAGTGGCCTGTAGGCTGTTGTTGGAATTTACAGCCTCAAACCGTGGAATAGAAAGTATTTAGCTAATTTGCCAGGGAGACATCAGTGTTCAGGGGGGGGGCGTTGTTGTCTGTCATCATTCTGAGGCCCTGCTGCCGGGCTCGTGACAGGCAACATGGATGAGCACAAGGTGTCGCACAGTGACGTTGTAGGCTGAGGTGTGCACATTCAGAGCTTCGCTTTTGGTTTGGGAAAACTCTAATTTTGGTGGAGGGGATTATTTCTTCTACCAGAGTACCAACTTTTACTCAAGTATGACTTTCAAGTACTTTATACACTCACTGATGTGAGTTCAATGAGGAAGACTGTGAATCGGTCAACTGTGTGCACATAATTCAGCCCCCTGGCCACTGGTAGAAGAGGGTAAGCAGCATAGCAATTAAAGAAATAAGACTGTTTTCTTATTTGCATGAGTGAACTGCAGCGAGTTGTTTTACCTTTACTCTTAGGACATATTAATAGGAACAGAAAGATTAGCCATGGAAACAGTCACTTTCAAAACGCTGACCACAAAAATTAACCACCGTTTCAAATCCATTAAATCAGGTATATCAACCACGTGAATTCACCGCTTTCGGCAAAGACTCTCGCTTGTAGTACCAATTATTTTTTTGTGAATTAGCTGAGCCGAGGCAGGTATGTGGGCTGATGTAAAAAAAATCTTTTTTTAAACGAACCCTTTATTTATACGTAGGAATGTCAACTAAAGCCACATCATTTGAACCGTATAGGCCTATATTATGCTCCACTTCCCGTAAGATATTTTAGAAGTGAGGTGAAAGAAGAGTATGTCCCAATCCGAGAGGGACGGGGGATCAGAGATCAGTCATTTCAAATAGAACAGGGGACACACAGACGCCAGCCCACCTAGCTGTGTGTGCTTGACTGGCGGCTGTCAGACGGGCCAAGAGACAGAGGTGGGGGTATTGGAAGAGAGGCGAGATTGGTAGAAAGCAGTTGGCACGAGACCAGTAGTGTAGTCGAGAACAACTTTTACTGGGCATATTATGGTATCCACATAGTTGCAATTTGCCAACAGGACTTACATTTTCTTTAGGGCAGTGGTATGGTGTCGTGTGTTATTTTCAAAGAATAATACATCTTATTCTAGGCCAAACATTTTTCTTCATACATGATTCTAGATGCTTCGGTTCGAAAGTAAATTTCATGATTTTTCAAGAAGGCCGCCAGTGGATTTGGACCTCTAGAAAAAAAAGCCTGGGATTTAGGGGAGGGGCGTGGGGGCCAATTTATTTTAAAATGTTATAGTATAGATCTCAAATCAATCATCAAAACATGTTAGCCAGAGAATGGTCACAGAATTGATTAAAGATAATTGAATTAAAAAGGAGTCCAATCAACATTAATTAGGGAAGGCACCTCATTGTAAAATGGTGATAACAAATTTTCCCTGTCAATATTTCCATCCCGTTCCCAATAAGCTATGAAATGGCTGGTATCTACAGATTCCTCCAGGTATCTTATTTATTTCAGTTAACATCTCTATCTTCACTTTGGCTTTACAACAGCCCGTTATAGCCACTGAAAGACTGTCTGGAATACATTTTAGGCCAATTTTGAGAATTGGACGAGTAGAACTCTCTCCTAGATAACAACACTGAAGTCAATATGGAGAACTGGAGATAGTGCTACTGTGTGGAGGTGACCCAGACCTTCTGAGGGTCATGGACAAAAGACTGTTATTCCATCACATGAACAGCAGTGAACGAGACAGATTGGGAGACGTTGCGAGATGTGAGGGTAGACAATGAGCCACAAACCCATTATGGTTATTAGCCAGTGAAGTTTTATTTTTCCACCATTTTACTTAGAAAAGACGTCTAACAATCTAACCTGAGAAATGTGAGGCTGCAACAGAGAGAAAGAGGCTTTTTAGGCTTTTCTTTAGTCATTAAAGAAAAGAAAAATAAGCATGAGGACAAATTTGCCATGAATGACCTTTCTTTTGTGACCACCGTTGTATTCCAAAGACGCCGTCCTCTTCACAAAGATGTATACTACTATGTAACACTACTGCAAAAACGCCCATCATTCAACTTTTTGGAGCTTACGGTTCACAAGATGCTCACTATTCCGTACTTGGGTTGGAATCTTAGCAGCGAGAGCCACGCAGCACTTCCAAAGCATAATGGTGTTAAACTTCCAGTCTTTGAGACGTTAGAATAGGATATAAAACCTGCATGATTTCGTCAGGGGTCTGAACGTTGGCGTTCACTGGATCCCGAGCCGTTGACATGGGGGAAACAAGAGACTCCGAAGCTTGATGTCTCTTCAGACTGCTTCCCCCGTTGCACAAAGCAGAGGAACAAACAAAACAATGTATATTTCATACAAAATCAGCATTGTTAATATTTGCTTTTTTTGGTTTGCACAACCAATTACAGCGTGGGTTATTGTAGGCCTGAGTGGGTAGAGAAGAAAGGGGGGGGGGGGGCTTCCCATGTTTTCTTCTCTCTGCATCAAAAAAAATTAAATAAAGTCTAACCAGTCTGTTTTGCTCTGCTACAAAGTGCGATGTGGAACGTCTCCGTTCTTCCTGTCTCTCAGTACTTTCCCCCGGGGTTCCGTCATCCCCTGTGCATTGAGCTCCATTTGATGTGTGTTGCGACACCAGGATAGAGCAAACAGCTCCAAATGAAACACGTGAGGGGAGGAGGGTCACTCTTACACGTATTGAGAGACACACCGGCGAATCATGATGACCCCACGGGGGGCCTATAGTTAAAGGAACACTGCAACATTATGGGAAATGCGCTTACCGCCTCCTCCAGAGTAAGACAAGAAGATGGATACCAATTTCCTCCTTGTGCATTCAGTAGAAAGCTATCCGGCTGCAACCTAGCCTAATTTAGCACAAGTGAATGGAAGAGGATACGATAGCCTTCTACTGAACGCACAGGGGGGACATTGGTATCCCATCTTCTTGTCCGACTCTGGAGAAGACGGTAAGCGCATTTCCCATAATGTTGCAGTGTTCCTTTAACTTGGCTAAAGTAGGGAATATTAAACGTTCCTAGTACACACTTCTTCCTGGTAAGTCCACACCATCAGAGCACTGATTTGATATTGTTTTTGTTGCACACATTCCCAAGATTGTACATTTCAGTCTGAACTTGATGACAGCTACCTTTTTAAAGAATGCATGACATTTCCCCGGATATTGATGGCCATTTTGCAGACCAATCAAGCCCCCCCCCCCCCCCCCCACACACTGTCATAGTTGGCCCTGTGGCACATAATTTCAAATCAAACTTAAAAAAGGGACATGCGTGTACACTTAAATGGTACTTACTTATGACGAAAAGGCCAGCGTGGAGTTAATGAGTTATTGAATACCGATATGCTACTGTTCACACCAGCAGACATCAAAGTCTGCTCACGAGTAGCATTAGTACTACTGCGTGATCGTCATACCAAAGACGAGCACTCTACCTACAAGCCAGGAGCTGTCACCATATAAAAGCACTGCTTGTTCCTTTGTGTGTCGTAACCAATACCACAGCTATCTGTGACTCTTGGATAAAATCGAAACACTATATCACACTGTGCAGAATGGCAGTGTGTTGCATATTTGGACCCCCCACGTACTTCCATCCAGCTCTCTAGGGGGACTTGAATCAATGTAACTGGTCTCCATCTGGACATTTAACAACAAGCAAGACTAATAAATTAAAACAAACAGCTAAAAACAACAAAATATTAATACAGAACTCAACAATACGCACACAACTCACCGGAGTGAAAGCAAGAACTTAAGTCAAAGAGTAATGATGAAAGAAAAACAACATCAACAGAACAACATAGTGAGAAACGGTCAACATCATAGTCCATTAGTGAGGCTACATAAATAGAAGATAGGAGGAGTTCAGCGGAGGTTCTCTTTCCTACGAGTGCTAGTGTAACACCCTGCTGGGCGCGAGTGGTATTTTCTTTTCCCTAAATGGTGGTCATCTCAACAGGAGTGGAACAGTGAAGTGGCAGCCAATCAGCTGCTGGGGGGAGGGGATTGGCTTCCAGAGCGATGCCCTAAAAAACCCAGGGAAAAAACCCAAAGTGATTCAATCTTTGCTAGTCCGTTCCATTTGTCATTTCACCTGTCCACAACTTCCCTTCCTCCAAGTCGTCCATGTGTCAGAGTAGCGGTGACACTGCCCCCCCCCCTGCCCCCCCTCACTGTGGTGGTGTCTCTCCGACCATCTCAATGCTGTGCTGCTGGAGCTGTGCTCGGAGCAAGGCGTTCTCGTTCTTCAGCTCCTCGATCTAGAAGAACAAAACCAAACCAACATTGATATCGTCATCTTCATTGCCCTCACAGGGGCTACATTTTTATTTAACCTTTATTTTACCAGGTAGTCACTTGAGATCAATGATCTCTTTTTTCGATCAAGACCTGGCCAAAATGTCAGCAAAACAAAACCAAACATACAAATACACAAAACACAGACAGAGACATAAAAGGCAAAGTGGGGCAAGGGGATACATTTGAGCTGCAGCAAACAAGATTGAATGGGATTGGGGGATATTGGAGGGTAGGGTAAAAAAGGTAGAAAGAGGATGGAAGGTGAGGCTTTGCAGGAGGTTGCTGGGGAGAGAAGGTCAAGATAAAAATATAAAATATAACACCACATTATGCAGTGAAGCATCGACATTCTCCCATCTCATTCGTTAAAATGCCCTTAATTTGAACTTTAAAATCAGATATGGTAGTGAGGGCCTACAGTTAAAGGGCCTTTTCCCATTTATGATTAGTGGTGGTGGTGGTGGTGGGGGTAGAGGCTTCTGATGTCCACATGGCGCTGCGCCAGCCCTGGGATTAAAGAAAAGCATACACACAGCTCTTTTTCAAAGACTCCACTGCCCACGACCAACTGGGTTATCAAAAAGGTATGTTGTCTCTGCTTTTTTCCGTGAGCCAATCAGAAATTCACCGGCTCTATTCTACTGCAGGGGCTGACAGGAGAATATGAGGCTTTGAGCATCAGACGAGTACAAATACATGGAGTGCCTTGTGGGCCTGGGATTCAGCGGGGGAACAGAGACAAGCAACACTGCCTGGGATTCAGCGGGGGAACAGAGACAAGCGACAGTGCCTGGGATTCAGCGGGGGAACGGAGACATGCGACAGTGCCTGGGATTCAGAGGGGGAACGGAGACATGCGACAGTGCCTGGGATTCAGCCAATTCTTCTTTGTCAGTCTGTGATGGTAAACTATACAGGTTGAGATTAGGTGTCACAATTCTCCAAATTGACGATTTGAAGTGACTTAAAATGTTACTGTCACATTTTGACTATACAAAATAGGGATGGGACAAAAAACCAATACCATAACGTTACCACAATTTTCTTTTGCCACAACGGTGATTTGAGACTCTAGTTCAATTTCTTCATATCGGACTCTGGCAGTGGCCAGAGGAAGCTAACGTCAACTAGCAGCTACACTAGCTGTGTTCTCTAAAAAGTAATGCAGGCTACCGGGAAGCTAACGTTAACTAGCAGCTACACTGTTCTCCAAAAGTAATGCAGGCTACCGGGAAGCTAACGTCAACTAGCAGCTACACTGTGTTCACTGCCTTTCTCACCCGGGCAGGAAACCATCTCAGCTGTTGGTGGCAGCCAAGTTCGTCTGGCACGGTCTTAAAAAGGATGTTCGGGATTGGGCTAATGCTTGTCTAGAGTGTCAACGGGCCAAGGTACACCGCCACACCAAGGCCCCACTAACCCCTTTCAATGTGCCTGAAAGGCGGTTTTATCATGTGCACATAGACTTGGTTGGGCCACTGCCACCATCACACGGTTGCACCCACCTCCTTACCATGATTGACAGGACAACCCGTTGGCCAGAGGCCGTGCCACTATCTTCAACTACATCTGCCGACATTGCACGAGCGTTCATCGGCACCTGGGTTGCCCGTTTTGGTGCTCCATCGGATATAACCTCCGACCGGGGGCCTCAGTTTACGTCGGAGCTCTGGAATGCTGTGGCCCAGGGTCTCGGGGTAAAGCTGCACCGTACAACGGCTTATCACCCTCAAGCCAATGGACTGTGCGAGAGGTTTCATAGGTCAATGAAGGCCGCATTCAGGGCCAGTCTTCGGGACAATGGGTGGGTTGACAGACTTCCGTGGGTCATGCTGGGCCTCCGATCAGCCCCTAAGGAAGATCTTCAGTCCTCCTCAGCCGAACTGGTTTATGGGCAGCCATTGCGAGTCCCCGGGGATTTCGTGCCCAACACCACAACGCCTTGGTCTGCTGGCCAGCAACGGTCTGTTTTCCTGGACAATGCCAAGGTATTTAGGCCGGTGCCTACGTCACAGCACATTGTGCCCCAGGCTTATATTCCACCTGATCTCCATACAGCAAAGTACGTCTTTGTCCGCCATGATGCCCATCGGTCGCCACTACGGCCACCATATGAGGGGCCTTTTCGTGTTCTGGAGACAGGGGACAAGTCATTTGTAGTCGAAATAGGAGGGAAACCGGACCACATTTCAGTGGACCTTCTGAAACCGGCTCATGTGGACCTGGACCGTCCGGTTCCTGTAGCTCAGCCGCCGCGGCGCGGCCGCCCTCCGGCCATCAGAACCTCAGACCGCCCTCCGGGGTCTACGGGTTCCACCATGACGCAGGGTTTCCCCCTGGCCGTTAAGTCCTCAGACCACCCTCTGGTGGTAACTGGTCCCGTCGCTACACAGACTCTGGACACCTGAAGCCGCTTCGGCAGGATTTTACGGGGTCCTCAACGGCTCATGCTGCCAGTTCTTGTGAATTCTGGGGGGGCGCATGTGGGGGACAATAAAATTCACATTCATATTCTGTCACCTCCATGTTCAATGTTATGCATAGGGTGTGGTTAGAGGGCATTGACGTTATGTAGTCACACGGGTTGACGTGATGACGTATTAGTTTGTATTAAGGAAGTGGGAAGTAAACATGAGACGTTACATCTATTGCATCTAAACAACCGTCTGGCAGTCTGTTTGTTCCGCACTCCTACACGTTATTTGATAGTTTTTTCGTTCGATATTTTTATTCATTATTCATCCGGGGACCTCGGTGTTACCATAGGGAATGAGTCTGAGATCGCGAAAGTGCAATACCGGCCGCATCCAGCTAGACTGCGGTATCAAGCACCCTTTGAAACCTTGTATCTTGGCCTGTGCCACGGCCAAATGTCTCCGGGTGAATGGAGCAGTTATAACGATCGGATTGAGAAGCGGCAAATGCTCCCGATGCATGATGTGTGGTGGATTATGTTGGCGACACGATCGACATCAATACTGGGACTCACGATCAGATAATTGGAATATTCTTTTTGGGGTACTTCCTAGTGAAGGTAAGGGCTATATGATATCAATCCTGCGTTGAATGAATGAATGAATGAATGAATGAATGAATGAATGAAAACTTTATTTAACAGATTGCAGAATGGGTACAATACAGTACGGCTCAATACATACAATTGTTAAGGGGATGCAGACCTGAAAAAGACGTTTGTATTGTTTCCATCAGGGTCCCCCATTTTCAATTCATATAGACATTTTTTTTTTTAGATTTATCTTTTTTTATTGGAAGAATTAGTACATATTTATACATTTCATTTATCAAAATTATACAACTTCCATTTCCTTCCCCATTCCTATCCCCTAATCCCACCCATTGAGGGCGACGACAAACATACATATAAAAAAAAAAAAAAAAAAAAAAAAATTGCAGATAGATATTGCAGCGTTTTCCGGTGTCAAGCCAAATAGTGCAATAAGAGGGCATGGGTCAATATTCATAAAAAATATGTCTGAATAAGATTTAAAAATGGAAGTCCAGAAAGGGGCCAGTACTGGACAATGCCAGAACATATGAATAAGTGAGCCAGGGGCTTGGTGACACCGGTCGCATGTGGGATCCATGCCAGGATTTATCTTCGCCAGTCTAGTCTTTGACCAATATAGACGGTGGAGGAGCTTGAACTGTATCAGTGAATGGCGGGCACATATTGAAGAAGAGTGTATTCGGGCAAGAGCGTTTTCCCATTCTTTGTCTGTAAATTGATGATTTAGATCAGACTCCCAGTTTTGTCTTATAGCCAATACTGAGGAAGGTAGGGATAGGGATATGATGTTATATAGTTTAGATATTGAGCCTTTGATTACAACCTTCACCTCCAAGATGCGATCGATCAAAGTTTTTGGGGGGGTGTGGGGGAACTGGTCAAATTTGCTCTTAACAAAATCACGTATCTGTAGATATCTGAAAAAATTTGTTTTTGGTAAGTTAAACTTTAGGGACAGTTGTGTGAAAGACATAAAAGAACTGTCTTGGTACAAATCATATGGGAATATGACATTTATGACATACACAATATACATGACATTTATGGCATAGGGACATATAGGTATTTAGTACTGATACATTTGTGACATAAACAGTATTCAAATATACAGTACTGTTACCCCTAGATCCTGACAGAGTATATACATATGATGGGGAGGGGACTGTACATTAGGAGGGGGTGGGTGGGTGGGAGAGAAATATCTATACGGCGGGGAGGGAATATGTACATGCGGTGGGGAGGAGACTTGTCTATTGGGAGGTGGTGGGGGTTTTGGGCATTTACGGTGGCCAGTTTCGAATTGCAGCCTCCCGTAGGTGCTCTTTAAGAGCAGTTTTTAATGTGGGTAGGGATTCACATTCCTTTACAGCTTTGGGTAGGGCGTTCCACATTGATGTGGCATAATTGCGAAATGTGTTTAGTCCCTTGTTTGAGCCAACCATGTCTTCACTTCGATCGCAACATGTGTATGCCGTTGGTGACGATCAAAGCATTAAAAAAATACCCCCCCTTCCCCCCTTTCATGCATTCATGATTAAACATAATACCTATGATATGGGAATAGTAGCATGTACAGGCAAGAAACGGAAACGTTTATAGTACAATTGATGTATAAGGCTATTACTCAGCCTTTCAGGAATTACCCCAGACCACGCTATAACTATACTTATATTCACCACGGTATAACACGGGAACGTATGGATGAAAAAATGCATTCGTTTTTCACATATTGAACGATAGATAGGTGATGTCAAAATGGGAAATAGTATTGTATCCATAGCTATAATATAGAATATAGTTATAACTCTACAAACAAGGTGACGCACTCCTATCTTTTAAAGCGTGGCAGTGCTAGAACAGGACCCGTCTAATCCCCGGCGGTCAATGAGTTAACACATTCGTGGCCAACCACATATATATATACGTGTTTCGGATCCAACGCTTGAGGGCCAACCACGTATATATATGTGGTAAGGTTGTTTTGGCTTTTATTCCATTGTAATATCCTACTCAATGTCACCGATCGGCACTGCAGATTTACCCTACTCTTGGAATTCGGAAAAGTGCATTACCGGCCAGATCCTCGTAGGGGCGCTGTCTCGATAATGCAGTGTTCCCTGTTACAGACCGGTGTTTTTTTTGTTTTTCTATCATGGGTTGACTTTTTTGTTAGCCTAAAGCAGGGGTCAGCAAAGAGCCACTTTTCCCCCCTCCCACAAAAAATGCTCAGGGAGCCGCACAACCTATTTACCCTTAAAATGAAGATACCGTTGGGCGGTTAGGTGGCCGAGCGGAGATTGCGTTCGTCACCAACCCCGGAGCTGTGAGCTGGATTCGCCTGTTCGAATCCGGCTCACAGCTCCGGGGTTGTCACCAGCTTGGCTGGCCGTTCACACTAATACAATTGGCAGTATTAGAGGGTGGGAGAAGCTGGCGGGGTGGGTCCGGGTCGTTGTAAACAGCGACTCCTACAGTTCGGTCGGGGCGCCTGCCAAGCGCGGATAGGACCTGAGGGGGATAATGTGATCCTCCCACACGCTACGCCCTCTCAATGAGAATCCGCGCTGCCAGGTGAAAAGAAGCGGTGATTGGCTGGACGTGTGTCGGAGGAAGCACGTGGTAGCCTCCACTCTCCCAGATGATCTGACTGTGGGGGGTAAGTGCGCAGCGACCAGGAAGGGACTGGGAATTGGAATACGACTAACATTGGGATGGGAGAAAATCGGAGGAAAAATGGAGGGGGAAAAAGATCAATACAAAAAAAAAATGAAGATACCGTTGTATATATCCCCAAGCATACCTCACATTTAGCATTAAACGCCTGACAATTGCATACCCAAAGTAATTTGCGATTTATTATACTTTATACTTATAGCACAGTTTGTTGCATTAATGGAATTATAAAGCAACAAAAAGAAAAATGTTGACTTTTTATTGCTGTTTTTATCTGTTATAACAAAGGAAAACCTCAAACTCTTATGAAGAGGGAAAAAAATACTTGCTGTGTAGACCTATTTTTAAATAAAACACAGAAGAGGAGACAAAACACTGGTGTTTGAAATAAAACCCTGAACTATTCAGGTATATTTGAGTCCTTCCCTTAGTTGTGGAACATTTATAAAATAAAAAGTAGTCCACTTTGAAAAAAGACTACCATGTGTAGACCTACTTTGAAATAAAACACAGAAAAGGAGAAAAACACTGGCATCTGTAGACCTACTTTGAAATAAAACCCTGAACTATGCAGCTCTATTTGTGTCCTTCCCTTATTTGTGGAAAATCTATAAAATAAAAAGTACATTTTTCGTTGTTCGCACCACATACAGGTAAGCCTGCATAGTTAGTCGTGAAAGCAAATTAATCTGTCCACGTTGAATTAAACCCTCTATTTTCCTCAGACTCCTTTTTTTGGATTTATCCATGGTTAGCTTACTGGGGGGTCGGAAACTCAAGATTAGCCACTTGCAGACGGCAGGGAGAGGCGCAGGGTGTGATGTACTGTATATTTTAGTTGATGAAATATTTTTGTTGACTAAATATTTTAGTTGATGAAATATTTGTTCATTTCAGTGTCACAGTATGACATCGATATCCAAAATAAGAGAACAAAAAAGAAATACAATTTTAAAAAAGTAAAAAAAATATTTAAATTTTAAAAAGAATAAGAAATTGGGCCAGGGAGCCGCAGCTGATATGCGGCTCCGGAGCCGCAGGTTGCCGACCCCTGGCCTAAAGCTATGCCTTCATCAGATCGCCTGAAATAGTTTTTGGGATGCTGAATTCAGTATGCAGCAAAGGAATATAGCATCAGCCAATGGACATATGGATCTACGAGATGGCGATCGATAACTGGGAAATCCTTTTTGCAGTCCAACCGGCCACAGGTAAGAGCGGTTTGATGTCAATTTCAGCCTGGTCGGGCCTTGCTTTGATAGCCATCCACCCGGTCAGCGTATGAGGCTAATGCCATTATTGTAGGGCTGGGCGATATGGCCTAAAAATTAAATCCCAGATTATTATTTTTTAAATCCGATTTACGATTTTAAATCGATTTTTTTCTCTTGAAAACTAGAAACGCCAAGGAAATCATTCAAATAACCTTTG
Organism: Notolepis coatsorum; assembly: GCF_963971535.1. Classification (NCBI taxonomy): domain Eukaryota; kingdom Metazoa; phylum Chordata; class Actinopteri; order Aulopiformes; family Paralepididae; genus Notolepis; species Notolepis coatsorum. The sequence continues at coordinate 48,058,860 of NC_140183.1, read as the reverse complement.
TTTTTATTTGACACAAAAAATTATCAAACCAAGATGAATGTCCCTATTGGGATTGAAGTGCAAACCTAACTTTCACCAATCTTCACTTAAAAAATATATATATAAGGTTACTCTAGTCTAGATGAATGTCCCTATTGGGATTAATAGTGCAATAACTTGCTTTTTCACCAAACTTCACTTAAAACAAATAAATAATGTGCCTATTGATCATCAAACAAGAATGAATTTCCCTATTGGGATTAATAAAGTGCAAATCTAACTTTCACCAAACATCACTTTTTGTAAAATAAAAAGGTGACTCAGGGTATCTGCAGGTTTAGCCCAGTCAGATTTAAGGCTTTTTAAGACTTTTTAATGCCACTCAGAATTTAATTTAATACCAATTTCACAATAACAAAATGGCAAAAATCATGGGTACTCTCAGTACACTCATTCAAGGGTACTACGACTATGCTTGCACCTCATGGTACCAAAGCACCTCAGAGGCACTAAAACTGGTCAGACTACTGCTTAACCTCACTCCTAAAACCCACTTTACCCCTGCCCACATTCAAAACCGCTCTTAAAGAGCACCTACGGGAGGCTGCCATTCAAAACTGGCCACCGTAAATGTCCAACCCCCCCCACCCCCCCTCCTCCTAATGTAGAGTCTCCTCCCCATCATATGTATATAATATTTTCTGTTAGGATCTCTGGGTGTATTATTATATTATTTGCATATCATATATGTCACAAATGTAACATATAAATAAAGTTTTTCATTCATTCATTCATCCAGTTGTTTTGTTTTTGTGGTTTGGTTGAATGAATACTTTATTAACAGATTGCAGAATGGGTACAATACAGTACGGCTCAATACACACAATTGTTAAGGGGATGTAGACCAGAGAAAGACTTTCATCTTGTTTACATCACGATCCCCCATTTTCAATTCATAGTGACATTTATGACATACACACAACATACATGACATCATGCCATTTATGGCATAGGGACATACAGGTATATAGTACTGTTACATTTGTGACATATATGATATGCAAATATACAGTACCGTTACCCATATATCCTAACATATATATATACATATATAGAGAGTGGGTGGTAGAAAATAAATACATACAGTGGGGTGAAGCTCTCATCGAACATCAACACAAACGTGTCTTTGTTTACATCCGTGAAAAGATTATTTTGGATGTAAGAGGCCAATCCAAACCTGGCTATGTAGGACGTTTTGTCTTTGCCGCATGTTAGCACGGAATACTTCTCCTAGTCCCTCATTGCCAGTGTAGGACTGGTGCTTTGCGACTGTTGAGAAACCACAGTACCTCAGCTTCAAGCGTTGGCGTGGAGCCGAATGTTATCCAGACTTCTGTTGGTGCAGATGTTATAGTCCTACCTGAGATGGCGCAGCTGATGTGGAGGCAGGGGCCGAAAATAAATGCGAAATAGTAGTTTGCAGGTGGGTTTTGTTAATTTTGTTTAAGAATCCGCCTGTGACTTAAAAAAAAAATATATATATATATATATTTTTTTTATAATCGTCCTAAATCATTAATTAGAATTAATCGATAATATCGATTAATCACCCAGCCCTACGTTATTGGTAATCAATAATCAAAAACGACGTCCCCCGCCCCCCTTTTATGCATTCATGGTGGACCATGATACCGACAATATGCATTTTGAGTTTTAGCTCCAGCTTGTGTAGGGCCGAAACGCCATTCGATTTAACGTTATTAGCTTAGCACCCTATATCTCGCCTTCCAGGAAATACCCCAGAACAATCTGGTATAGCGCTTATATTCACGACGCTATAAAATGGGAACGTATTGATGAAACATTTATTTATTTAAGGCATATTGAAGGGACGGTTTATAGTGTCAATTGACAATGACAATGGACAGATAGCAATAATATAAAGTATAGATTTAGCTCTACAAACAGCCTCACGCACAATGAAAGGTTGTTATGATAAACTGGCCTTATAGAGTGAGATTAGACCGAGCCCAATGGCCCCGAATGTGTTAATGAATATAACTGGTCAGTTTCGTCAACATAACTAATCCAATAAGGGCACGGTTGGTACGAAAGTGATGGTGACGTCTTGATGGAGCGCCGAGCACCAAGCGGATGCAGATAGGCTACATCCTTTATGATAAATGTTTTATTGAAATTTGTTTGACGAGTCATATACTATAATATTAGTGTAAAAAATTTGAATGTTGATTTAGAATTCGAATGTAAACGTTATGAACGAAGCTTCGAACTATTCGGTACAGCCCTAACTAGCAGCTACACTGCGTTCTCTAAGGCCTTCGTTACAGTGTTTTTGTGCTTGTTTTTATACGTTTTTGAATACGTTTGCTGTCCCTATTACATAGAAATGCCGTTTTTGCCGGAAACGTTGTGGCCCTACTGAAAACGCTAAATTGCGTTTCCGTTTTGGTATAGCGCCAAAAACTCGACCGACAACATGTCGTGTAATCTGCGCGGAGCCGTTGTTGCTCAACGCCCATGCGCAGTAGATACCATCTGCGTGCCCTTCCGGTGACAACAGAGCTGTCCCAAATAGCTGCAGCTACCATGTGTTGTCAAGTTATTGTTATAAGGACCCCAGTCCAAGCTACAACAGTCTGCATTCCCTTAACAATTGTTTGTATTGAGCCGTATTGTATTGTACCCATTATGCAATATGTTAAATAAAGTTTACATCCATTCATTCTGCTAGCATTACCGATTGCATGAGCACTGCCGCTGGCTAACGTGAGCTAGTGTTAGCTATCAGACCCTGTTAGCTCAAGCTCCTCTTTCAATCTTAACAAGCATTAAACAAAATGGCCCAGTCATCTATTCACCTTTGTTTAATACACACGGCGTTGTCTCTAATGTTATCTAGCTACTGATAACTCCCGATATCATCAGTTTGGTGCTGGCTGGTTAACGTGAGCTAGCGTTAGCTTCTAGCCACAATGCTATACTGTTATACTGGCATATTCCATTCACGTTAGCATGTAGCTAACAATGTAGCTAACAACATTGCCGATCCTTTTTGAGACTAAACTATCCGCTCTTGGTGGTCACTTGTGTTGATGTTAGTTTTGTTTCATCAACAAATGAGAGGCAGAACACAGTGAATGTATCCGTTTTGTTTATTGCACTTTTATTACACTTTGCTGAAAAATAAGTGCTGCATTGGGTAAATAGGCATTTAAAGATGGCGGCGCCTTGTTGACATTTTCTTTGCAGGAAGTGTATTGGCACATTCAAGTTCTGATTGGTTGAAAATTGCCTTCATGTTCGCCACCTACTGCTTTGGCAGTGTACTACATCACTGTACTCAGGTTGCAAAACGTATGTCTCACTCGGCTACCGCTACGTTGCGACCTGGAAAAGCTAAACTCATCTGAAAACGAAACTAAGGTGTAACCGCAGCCTAAAAGTAATGCAGGCTATCGGTAAGCTAATGTTTGAAAATGCAAATCGAACACTCATTTCAATAGATTTTTTTATTTACAATCGGAATCCTGACACCACTAATATATACCGTCTCTGGATAGATGAGTAGCAGACAACTGAGACAGAAAAGAACGCCTGTGAAAGCAATACCCAATGAAAGCAAGCATGCTTATTCGACGCAAGAACAGCCTTGACAGCTGTATATGTGATCAAGGAGGACGGCTTGTTTAATCTCTCGGTGTGTTCACCTGCAACAACAAGCCTGCCCTGTCTTTAAAAGCAGATCATCACCTTAGCATTATTTTTTTTTTATCTACTTTTTCTCCTCCTATTTTTCTGTATTTTTTCTCCCATCCCAATGTGGTCGTTATGCCAATTCCCGCCTCCCCTTCCTGGTCGTTGCGCGCATTTCCCCCCCACTTGCCGGTCTAGGGAGCCCTGAAGTCTATCACATGCTTCCTCCGATACATGTGGAGACAGCCAGCAGCCTCTTTTCACCTGACAGCGAGGACTCTCACTGGGGAAGTGTAATGCGTGGGAGGATCACACTACCTTCCCCAGTTCCCTCCCTCGCTGGCGCCCTGACCGACCTGTAGGAGTCACAGTTTACAACGACCAGGACCCACCCCACCGGCTTTCCACCCGCTGACTACCAATTGTGTCAGTATTGAAGACCGACCAAGCCGGAGGTACCGCAGCAGCCGGATTAGATCCCACTGTCTCTGCGGTGGTAGACAGAGGCTTAGTCCGCTGCGCTACCCGGCCGCACCACCTTAGCATTCTTAACACTTTGGTTGCCACTTGTTAACGTGGTAAAACCCTGTTGAATGTCACCACCCACTTCAATGATAGCGTTGTGAACGCATAATCTCTGTTTTAAATTATGGCTATGTGTCTAATCTGCCCGTCGTTTATCAATGACTTGTTTGCAGTCAACATTGTCGAGACGGATTTTTTTATTTTTTGTATTAAATCGGTTCATTTCCGTTTTATAGCATTTTGAAAAGCCCTAGTTTTTCAGGAAAATATATAGATTCCGTGATAAACGCCCTTTACTGGGATATTCTGGCATACACAAAAAACGTTGTAATTTTTCGGCCTATTTATAAATCGTTTTCAAATAAATGCTAGATTATCTATAGTATATGTGTACTTATGCACGCTATAGAAGCAATCTGAAAAAAATATTCTCTAATTTCCTGATCAACGCACACACACACACACACACACACATGGGGCACACGCTGATATATAGGTCAAAACAGATCCGATTATCCCAAGACTGGTAAAATAAATTGCTTACCTCAGATCAGATGTTATCCAAAAAGATTATTCCAATTCCTGATCGCCATTCCAAATATCGATCGCGTTTATTGATTCAGCGTTGGGTACTGTAAATTATGTATTCCACGCGTTTTCCGGCTCGGCGAATCACTTGGGTCTCTTCAGATGCCTCGCCGGAGAAGTAACATGAGGAGGCTGCCCCCCCCCATCAGTCTAAACCAGGGGTTGGCAATTAGGTTTGGCCACGGGCCAGATTTTCCCCAAGCCGTTGCTTGGCGGGCCAGGATCAAAAACAATGGCTAATTTAACACTTTAATCGCCATGGGTTAAATTCATAATTTACCTACCCTCGCCAGCTCTATTTGTCTATGGAGAAGTTCCCCTTCTTTGCAGGGCTATAACTTTTTAAATTATATTGCTAAATTGCCATTATTATGGCCCATTCAATGTCCTATATGTATTGTTCAGGGTGTAGCAACGTTAAACTTTTTCATTCACATATTCATACTAAAATATGGTCTAAAGTATAAGTATGTTTTTATCGTTTTCTGCAGCTTTCTCCAGAACTTGATTTATAGCTCCAAATGCATTATATTGATGATGAAATACAGTTTGATAGCAATCGGCGCGAGATAAAAAATGTCAACTGGACATGGTTCTAGAAGTTACTGCGTATCATCTGATGATGGCCGGATGGGCGGGGGATCGTTTATAATTCCGTGGGCAGCGTTAGATGATTCATCCAGAGTGGGTCATATGTTCATCATAGCAGTTTATATGGAACACTGTTAGAATATAACGCTGAATCTTACCGTGGCTTCCTCGCGCCGCTGGCAGATGAGCGTGGAACAGAATTTTTTCTATTATGGGATGGAGAAATGCCCGATCCATTTCCAGGTTGTATAATAGTATATACGTCCAAATCATGTTGTTTTTTCGAGTTATTTGCACCGATCGATGTTCACTGTATCAAGACGGAGTCTCTCTAACGATAGCGAGTGCCCGGACCACATATGGATGAGCACTTCCGGTTCAAAGGCTCATTTCCGGTTGCCGATCTGCCAACAGATGGCGCTCTTGAACCGCTAGAGAGTTGAGTGGAGCTTTGCAGTGTGTCTCAGGGCTCCGGAAAAAAAATATGATTTCGATGACAGATTTTTGAAATATTGACATCAAAGACGAGTTACGGCGTCTTCGGCAGAATGAGCATGGCTAGGAATGACGTCTTAACTCGTCCCCGGCGATCATAGTGTTAATATACCGATATTGAAAAAAGACAAACGTTTTTCTCTGGTCTGCATCCCCTTAACAATTGTGTGTATTGCGCCGTACTGTATTGTACCCATTCTGCAATCTGTTAAATAAAGTTTTCATTCATTCATTCATTGCAGATCACCGCGGCGGGTGATGGACAGATCAGAATGCATGAAAACACGACTCACCATACCTTGTTTGTTGTTAAGTCCTCCAAAATCCATGCTAATGTTTGAAACATGTCATATCCACTCGCCGCCCTCCAATTCCAGATTGGCGTTGAATGCTTTATCTGAACTTTATCTGCCAACTTGAACACAGTTGTCATCATTGCCTCGTTGTTGTTGTTGTTGTCGCCACATATTATGCAGAGAGGGCGTCGGCTCGGCACGCAAGAATCACTGACCTGTTGCGATAAACCCGTATTTTAAGTATAGCTCCTGTTTATTAAAAGAAGCGTTATATTTCCCTGTTTTTTTTAACTCGCTCGCATCTCGAACGCGGAAGTGAACGTTCGTTAGGGAAATATATTCCATTGGGACTATTCCATTGGTTCTCCCAGTCCACATGACCATTTCTAGCATTTCAATTGGCTATAGTGACAAACATGCTTTTGATGACTACCGGTAGATAGATACAGCTTCACAATAAAAGACACCCTGGCGTCCCGAGTGAATATTTCCCGCGCGTCACATAAATATCATATTCTCAAAATAATCTGACGGGCCAGAAATGATTGCTGGCGGGCCAATGTCGGCCGGCGGGCCGCCTATTGCCGATCCCTGGTCTAAACCAATGGGGTGCAGTTACACAGGGAGAGATGATAGGGGGCGGTATTTTCCCAATTGAGCTCAGAGAGAGTCTGCAACACTAGCGTGAGGCTCGATTGATGAAATATAAATTCAAATCGCTAATAAAAAAAAATACGACAAACAAACGCTATATGTCGTTGGTGGCACTCAACTGGCGGCATGAACTAACGACAAATCTCGTCCGTGGCACTCAAAGTGTTAAAGCAATATTAAACTTTTGTGGAAGGCTTCCACTTTTAAGCACGAACGCCTCCACAGAAGTTCATGTCGGGAGCAGCTTCTGACTGTAGCTCCCCCGGGAATCTGCTGTCATTACAATTACTAAATTACAATAGGAGGTTACTTCCTTATATACTCCTTTGAGGCGGCACGGTGGTGTAGTGCTTAACACTGTCGCCTCACAGCTAGAAGGTCCTGGGTTCGATTCCCGCTTGGGGACCAGGTTACCGCATTGCCAGGTACCCAGGTGGGGTATCTCCCGGGCCTTTCTGTGTGGAGTTTGCATGTTCTCCCTGTGCTCGCAAGGGTTTCCCCTCCCAATAAGATAAACGCAATGGATAAACATGCACAACAGATCGCTAACGCTGTCTCATTCCCTGGCGAAGATGGACAGGAACACTTGGATTGGTCCCCGGGCGCAGCCCATGTCTGCTCCCGGCTGCCCTTGGGGGGGGGGGGGGGGAAGGACGACGGGATGGGTCAAGTGCAGAGACATTTCATCTGCGACCCAATGCATGTGTGTGTGTTCCTGTGTGTCACCCATCTCGCATGTGTGTGTGTTAATCTGCATGACAAATAAAGACTTATTCTTCTACACATATGCCCATGTGCGCCCATTGCATTGTGCCAGGAGTGCAGAGTAATTTCAGGTGCCCCTAGAGCAGGTTAAGGGTTCCATGTCTTTACCAGTGACACCAGGTCCCTAATTGCAAAAAGACAAATAGATGTTTTTGAACAGTTGGGACCTGGCCACAGAATGAGCCATTACAGCGGACTAATTTGCTTTGATTGTATAATGTTTTCACCTGTCGAGTCGACCATGTTTTCAAAATGAAAACAATTGACTGGTGGTGAATAAATACAGAGCAACCAAAATAGTTCCCAAACCCCCATAGGAGGAATGTATGCTACGAAGCAAAAGGGTTCAATCAAAATTGAAACGTCACACACTTTGATTGGAGTGAAAGATTTTAACAAATCAGGAATTCATCCTTTAACAGCATCCATCCTCGCCCGAGCGGTGCCTGCTCCCTGACGCTCGATCCGCTCACCTGCTGTCTGCATAGCTCGTTATCCACCTGTATACTCTCCACCTCCTTCAGGCTCTCCTGGAAGCGCTGGTTGCTCTGCCGCAGCTCACGGATGTAGTCGCACGCCTTGGACAGGATGCCTCCTTTACTCTGGAGACACAAGAGACATGCTCTGGTTACACGGGTGAAAGCCTGCGCCGCCGGGAGCAGAGGTGGGAAGCTGCATGGCGAGTAGCAAAAAGGGGTCAAGGGACAAGAGTGCCTTTACCGCTCCCGTCTTGGTGCTGTCCATATTGCAGTCTGGGATGATCTTGGAGAGCGTGACGATCCAGTTGTTGATCTTGTCTCTTCGCCGCCTCTCGACTGTGTGAGGACGGTGCAAAGCAGTTAAAATCGTTGTAGTCAGAAAAATTAAATAATTCTATGGTATGTTTTCATAACTCAATGAATAAACTGTCCTCAATAAGAACACCGTCTGAAGCTTAAACGCTACCAGAAAGGTTATCATTTCACAATTGTTGTTTACAAAAGGCTGCCTGCAATTTAGTTTACAAACATATTATAGGCTTATGTTTAGTTCACAGTGCCTGATAACGATTTTTTTTTTTTTAACAAATGTTTTTTATTTTCCCTTTTTTAACATAAAACTAGACACACAATACATTAATAGTAGAAATCTATGATAAATCACAGGACAATGACCGAAATAATATTAACAATAATGACAGTCCAGTACTTAAATCAAAATAAATGTAGATTAAAAGACATACACATAATAAATACAATACAATACAATACATATGCTCTTCCTCACTCTTCCCTTCCCCCCCACAGGACCCCCTCTTGGACTATACATCCATTATTCCGTTTAAGCACCAGGGATTACAAGTTCATATGCTACTGATAATGATTTTGTTGCGATTTATGACGACATCTGGTGATTGTATAATTACATGTACAGTATAGTAAATGTTTTGTAAATTATTTGCAGGCTCTGCAAATGTAACCAATGCTCCCTCCCACGAAACTGCATAATGCACCTTTAAATGTCTCAGGAAATAAGCAGAGGTAGCACACTAGAAAACGGTAGACTCCATATATACAGGGAAACATTGGTCTACAGATTTTCCTGGTTCACAGCCTTCACATTCACATCACATTTCTTTCTAGAGTTGTTTGCTGCTGGAGAGTTTTGACAGCTCAACAGTGGCCTCTAGTGGCCCCGATAATAAATGTGTTGTCATCCATTCCTACTGAAACTATTTGGCTGAGGGCTGATAATAAATGTGTCGTCATCCATTCCTGCTGAAACCATTTGGCTGAGCTTTGTGTTTTTCTTGCAACAACCCAATTTTTTTGGCACCAGAACTGAGAACTAAGCCACACCGGGCGGTCGGTCACTGGAGGAGACATTCAATGACAATTTCCCACCTTCATTATGTTGCGCTCTCCTCCTTTCATCTCGAGGCGTTCGTGGACCATCCATTTTCCTACAGACAAGCAAAACACAACTCTTTTCATAAACAAAAAAACTCTCTCAGCATCGTATAAACACAAACACACAAATCCCTCCTCCTCCAATCATCAGTGCCTATTTCAAAGTGTTGTTCCCCGTTATCCTACAAGTGACCCATTCTGTAACCACAGCCCCACTCCGCGAACAGTGCTACTCCACGAGGGGGCTTCGAGTCTTCGCGTGGCGACTTTCATTGAATCAAATCAATAGGAGGCAACAGAGGCTGTAATAACACCATGACTGGAATACTGAGGCCTGTCTGGACCGGCAGCTCATCTATGTCCTTCCTAGGTGTAGCCTGGAGGGAGTTGAGCGTTTTATTATGTTGTAAAATTACACCACTGTGAAAGGGGGGGGGGAAGAAAATGGCAGAAGCACCAGGATTGGAGTCGAGTGGCTAATGACGCAAGCGCTCTCTCGTCTTCGTGTCCTCCCCTGGGTATTCTTTTAATTAAGTCCCCGAGACGTGACAGGGAGACTTATCCAAAACAGCCCACCATGACACACACAGGGCAGTGGCACGCACTCCTACATAATGAGCCAAGTCTATAAACCAACATCCACTAATAGAATATGCAATTAATATTGTATTTCACCCAATTAATGTGAAATAATATAGTTTGTGGCAAGAGTATTGGGAGGAGCGGAGTGAACTTGGTTCAATATGCCGTAAACTCATTACATTTGTATTCTCTTAAATCAAAATCTACAAGGCAAGAGTTTTCCACCGCATTTAAGAAAATGTATGTTGTTAGGGTCTCAATCACTGTCTCAGGTAAGCCTTAATATTGGGACAATTCAATAAATACAAATTAAAGATCAACTGTCAAGTTTGCAACTCATCGACATTACATTTATATCTCGTCTTTGAGACACTCAAACAAAACAGCTTGTATTTTCTATCTCAACTAGGGACAGCCATTTTGGCATTTCTCCCAGATCAAGGGGTCGCATGAAATACTAGAGTAGCAATCAATTACTTGTGGAGGGATATCCATTCTTCTAACACATGTTAAAAAGCGTGGCAGCAGCAATAACAATGCGCAGCAATATATACTCATGTTAACCCATTCAGCGCCAGCGTGTATCCCCATCCCTGCCGTCAATGGCTTTAAAAGATAGGCATTTTCACAGTGCGTCACGATGTTTGCAGAGCTATATCTATATTCTAGCTATGGAGACAATACTATGGCTCATTTGACAGTCACTATCTCTCGTCCAACATGTACAAAATAATATCTGCCTTTTGATTGGCTCTAACACGTGCATTCTGCAAAGACCAGCCCCGATCTGCCTCTGATTGGCTTTGATCATCACCCTGAAATCCGTCTTGGCTGAATGACGGGCTAAACAAAATAGCCATGTGAGCATCAACTTTCCGAATTGAAACGATAAATAAGCACATCGTCTCATACTGGTTTCATAATACAACGTTTCCGAATGGACGTTTGGATTAAACAAAGTGTATGCAGTGATGCTTTCCCAGCGGAACACAAGCTGCTTAACGTTACACAGGTATGTTATACACGTTAATTAAGCTATGTAACGTTAGAGCGCAGCTAACGTTAAGGTAGCAGGAGCTGTCGGCCAACAAAGTTGTTTAAACAAATGTATTCACAAAATGGATTATCATTCAAACGTTATTGAAGCCTCGATCCCGTGACCAGTAAGTAGGTACTACTACTCAACCACAGCAATGTTCACTATGAATTGAAAATGGGGGACCCTGATATATGTAAACAAGATAAATGTCTTTCTCTGGTCTGCATCCCCTTTGTGTGTGTATTGAGCCTTACTGTATTGTACCCATTCTGCAATCTGTTAAATAAAGTTTTCATTGATACAGTACAATACGGCTCAATACACACAATTGTTAAGGGGATGCAGACCAGAGAAAAACGTTTGGCTTGTTTACATCAGGGTCCCCCATTTTCAATTCATAGTGACATTTATGACATAGGGACATACATGACATCATGACATTTATGGCATAGGGACATACATGACAGGTATATAGTACTGTTACATTTGTGACATATACGATATGCAAATATACAGTACCGTTACCCATAGATCCTAACAGAGAATATATTAGGAGGGGGTGGGTGGGAGAAAAAATATACATACGGTGGGGAGTAGACTGTCTATTAGGAGGGGGTGGGGGGGTTTGGACATTTACGATGGCCAGTTTCGAATTGCAGCCTCCCGTAGGTGCTCTTTAACACATCCACCACCAAGAACGACTTACGCCGTTTTTGCCCGCCATGCGTTGTACGCCAACAACGGCGGACGCCGTTTTTGGGATCAATATTTAATTTTTTCTGCATCGCATTCATAATTCATCCAGCCAACCTCCGGACTCCAGCGGGACCCTGTATGAGATTGCAGCGCTTCAATACCGCCGCCTGGTGGATGGTCGGGCGAGTTACACTCTCGCCAAAACCGGAAGTGCCGATCGGTGCGTCGAGGAAATCCCTCCGGCAGTCACATCTTGTTACGGGACTCCAGACAAACACTATAGTGCATTTGGATTGCTTTCTAAACTTGATAATCGATATGATTTCGGCGTTTATTGCGCCATACAAATCGGCGCACGGTAAGAAGACACTAACGTTATTTTCAGCCCGATTGTTTATTCATTTCACTGCAAACCATCAGATCAACGGATAGTAAATAAAGCCGTTACTGACGATCAAGGAATTATAAACGACCCCCCCCCCCCTTTCCTTCACGCATGATGAAGCATAATGTATACCGATCATATTTATACATTTACATTTTTTAATATAGCGTGTATAGGAAAGAAACGCCTATCGATAATCTATATATGCTTCAGGGCCTATAACTACTGTTTTTGGAATTACAGCAGAAAAGATTAAAAACATACTTATATTCTCGACGCTAGTAACACAACAATGTATGAATAAAAAAATATAACGTTCCCACATCCTGAACGATAGATAATCGATGTTGAATAGGCCCATAGTAAAGTCAATATAGCAATCAAATTAAAAAAGTTATAGCCCTGCAAAGAAGGTAAACATCTCCATAGGCTTTCAACGGTGGCAGACTGGCTATATTGATGGATATAAGTTAACCCATGGCGCCCAATGTGTTAAGAGCGGTTTTAAATGTGGGTAGGGATTCACATCTTTTTACGGCTGTGGGTACTCACATTGTTTTGGCATAATTGCTAAATGTGTTTAGTCCCTTGTTTGTGCCGAATCTGGGTTGCACATGATTTGTGGAACTCCCTCTGGTGTTGTGGTTGTGGTATTCACTGACCTTTGGGAAGTATTTCGACATGTACATGGGTACCTGTGTGGTGTAGTGTATCTTGTAGACCAGGCCCATTGCAAGTTGCTGTACTCTGTCGTCTACTCTAAGCCATCCTAGGTAGTCAAAGTGGGCAGGGGTGAGGTGGGTTCTAGGAGTAAGGTCAAGTAGTAGAGTCTGACCATTTTGTTTTGTTTCTCATCTTGTTTTTAGCACCTTTGAGGTGCTTTGGTACCATGAGGTGCAAGCATAGTCGTAGTACCCTTGAATGAGGTGTAGTGGTTATGTGATTGCTGTTTCCGGCTGGTCCACCATCTTGAAAACAATGAAATGTGCCCATTTCTAAATCGTCTCGTTTAAAACAAATAAAGCATGGTGTACGTTTCTGTGCGTTAATTGTAAAGAAATAACGCCAAATTTTATTTCAAACAAAAATGCTTAACAAATAATGTTAGTGATAGAAGGGAACTCATTTTGTGCAAAAAATGGAAAGCTTTCCAATGTTCATGAGGTAGAATGTTATTTTTTACAATAATTTACATAACATCTTAAGAAATTACTAATGTGTATGGGAATTGACAAAAAAGGTAATGGTAAAGGTAACACTTAAAATGTATTATTGCAGTGGCAAAAGGCACGGTGAAAATGTTTGGGTGCACCTAAATTATGTACTGGTGCACCTAAATGAAAAAGTTAGGCGCATGAATGAATGAATGAATGAATGAATGAATGAATGAATGAATGAATGAATGAAAACTTTATTTAACAGATTGCAGAATGGGTACAATACAGTACGGCTCAATACATACAATTGTTAAGGGGATGCAGACCTGAGAAAGACGTTTGTCTTGTTTCCATCAGGGTCCCCCATTTTCAATTCATATAGACATTTATGACATACACAACATACATGACATTTATGGCATAGGGACATATAGGTATTTAGTACTGATACATTTGTGACATAGGCGGTATTCAAATATACAGTACTGTTACCCCTAGATCCTGACAGAGTATATACATATGATGGGGAGGGGACTGTACATTAGGAGGGGGTGGGAGGGAAATATACATACGGCGGGGAGGGAATATATACATGCGGTGGGGAGGAGACTGTCTATTAGGAGGTGGTGGGTTGTGGGGGGTGGGTTTTGGGCATTTACGGTGGCCAGTTTCGAATTGCAGCCTCCCGTAGGTGCTCTTTAAGAGCGGTTTTGAATGTGGGCAGGGATTCACATTCCTTTACAGCTTTGGGTAGGGCGTTCCACATTGTTGTGGCATAATTGCGAAACGTGTTTAGTCCCTTGTTTGAGCCGAATCTGGGTTTCACATGATTTGTTGAGCTTCCTCTGGTGTAGTGGTTGTGGTATTCACTGACCTTTGGGAAGTATTTTGACATGTACATGGGCACCCCGGTCGTATAGTGTATCTTGTAGACCAGGCCCATTGCAAGTTGCTGTACTCCGTCGTCTACTCTAAGCCATCCTAGGTTGGCAAAGTGGGCAGGGGTGAGGTGGGTTCTGGGGTTCAGGTCAAGCAGTAGTCTGACCAGTTTGTTTTGTGATGTTTGTAATTTTGTTTTAAGCGCCTTTGAGGTGCTTTGGTACCATGAGGTGCACGCATAGTCATAGTACCCTTGAATGAGTGCTCCTGCCAGAGTCTTCAGGGTATTCTTGTTTACCAGAGAGGAGATCCGGTACAAGAATCTAGTTCGTTGGTTGACTTTTTTTATTACATTGGATGCCATTTTGTCACAGGAAAGATTTGCCTCTGGGATGGAACCCAGGTAGGTAATTTCGTCTTTCCTTGTGACAATATTGTCACCCACTGTAACTGAGAATCCGTCGGTCTTGCTGAGTTTGTTATTTGAACCGAAGAGAATGGACTCTGTTTTGCCCATGTGTAATGATAGTTTGTTATCAGCGAGCCATATGCAGATTTTGCCTAGTTCCGTGCTGAGGGTTTTTTCAACCTGCAATTTGTTCTTGTCAGAGACCAGCAGGGCTGAGTCGTCCGCAAACAGGAACAAATTGCAGTCACAGGCTGACGACATGTCATTTGCATAAATTAGGAAGAGTAGCGGTCCTAGTATGCTTCCTTGTGGAACACCACAGCTCACTGTGAGGGGGGGGGATAGAGTACCGTTTACCTCTACCATCTGTTCTCTCCCCTCTAGGTAGGATTGCATCCAGCTCACTGATAGGCTATCAAAACCAATTGCTTTTAGCTTGTCCATTAGAATGGAGTGATTGACAGTGTCGAAGGCCTTTTGTAGGTCCAGCATGACCATGCCGCAGTATTTGCCCGCGTCCACCTCTTGTTTGATGTGGTCGTTCAAATAGAGGAGGCATGTGTCAGTGGAGTAGGACGTTCTGAAGCCAGATTGGAATTCGTAGATTAGGTTTTTTTCCGCCAGGTACTTTTCGACCTGTTCGTAGACTATTTTCTCCATGACTTTCGAGATGGAGGTAAGAATAGAAACAGGGCGGTAGTTGCCTGGGTCTAATTTGCTGCCCTTTTTGTGTAGAGGGGTCACTCTCGCAATTTTGAAGTCCTTGGGGACGTGCCCCTGTCTTATAGAGAGGTTTATTATGTGTGTGATGACTGGGGTGATGGCGGCTGCTGCGTCTCTGAGGAATTTGGAGGGGATGTTGTCATGGCCAGTGGCCTTGTTAGGTTGGAGGGCGCTCAATTTTTTGAGTACTTCATCGGTTGTTACCATTTCAAGTTTGAAGTCGTCTTTGTGGACCCCTAGGTTTTTGTAGTATGCTACTATGTGTTCTACCCCATACTGCCCTGAGTGGGAGGGTAGTTTGTTTACCAGTGTTGTGGCTATGTTTGTGAAGAAGATGTTTAAGTAATTGGCTACATCCAGCTTGTCTGTGATGAGCGTGTTGTCCGTCTTTATGTTTATGTTTGAGAATCTGGTTTTAAGTTTTTTACTGCAGCCTAGTTGATTATTGAGTAATTTCCAAAGTTCGCGGGGTTTGTTTTTGTTTTCCTCAGTTTTGTCGTTGATGAAATTTCTTTTTGCGGTTCTGATCATGGTGTTTACGTCATTTCTTAGTCTGTTTCTTTGGATTTTTAGTTCAACCACGTGGGCTTGGAGTTCACTGTTTGAGCTTTTGGAAAGCTTTGTCTGACTTTTATGAAGTTCAGAGCATTTTTTGTCTCTGGTTTTCATAGCGGCCAGTATTTCAGTGTGCATCCATGCCTCAGCGCGATTTTTAACCCTGGTGGTTCTTATCGGTGCCATGTTGTTGAGTATTGTTGTGAATTTGGTTTTGAATCCAAGCCATGTTTCTTCAACCTGTGTACCACTGAGCTCATCTGACCAGTCCAAGCTCCCCAGTTCTAGGTTAAAGGCCTCTCTAGAGTAAGTTTTGAGGTCTCTAGATGTGACTGTTTTGTGACAGCCGGCCTTCTGTTTTAGCTTTTTGCGGGTACAGAAAATCATATAATGATCACTTAACCCGCATGCTATCACCCCTTTACTGGAGATCATGGACTTGTCAGAGGTCAAAATGAGGTCAATGGTGGTTTGTGTCGAATCGCATACCCTTGTGGGTTGGGTGATTAGCTGGCTGAAACCGTGCAGGTCAGAAAATCTACTGAAGGCCTTGAAGACGGGTGCTGCTTTACGCAGCATATCCGTGTTCCAGTCCCCAATAAGAATTTTTTCTACCCCCTCCACCCCAGCTAAACACCCATCAAGTGTGTCATAAAAGCCACTCTGTTCTGGTGGTCTATAGATTGTGCCTACTAGTACTGGTTTCGCCCTGTCTAATAAGATTTCAATCCAAACAGTTTCAATTTTATCATGGTTAAGGTCAGTACGGTTGATGTATTTGGTATCCTTGTGTATATACACACAGACGCCACCTCCATACTGGTTCCTATCCCTCCTGACTATTGAGTAGTTTTCA
Organism: Notolepis coatsorum; assembly: GCF_963971535.1. Lineage (NCBI taxonomy): Eukaryota > Metazoa > Chordata > Actinopteri > Aulopiformes > Paralepididae > Notolepis > Notolepis coatsorum. Next base: position 48,042,083 of record NC_140183.1, on the reverse strand, counting down.
ATTTCAATCTCTGGATCCTGTACAGATGAGTCTAATTTTGTTTCTGTGAAACACAATATGTTAGCCTTACCGTTTAAAAACAACTGTTTGATTTCAGCCAGTTTAGGTCTCAGGCTATTTGTATTAAGATGAAATATGTGAAGTCCATTTTTGCTTGTAATAAGATTGACGTTGTCACACGTGAGGTAACTCTGTTCAATTGTGTCCTGTCCTGTGGTGGGGGGAGGGAGGGCGTTGTTGCTGTTTGTGCCGTGGGTGGGGAGGGGGGGAGGGGGTGATGCTTTGTCCTTTGCTGGAGTCTGTATTCCTTTGTGTGAAAGCCCGCGATGTGGGGGGGGGGGCTGGTTGATTACAGATATGTCTGATTGTACTCCATTGTGGGGGAGGGGGGGTGCCTTTTGTCCTGGCCTCGGCCCGGGTAGACTAGCTGGCATGGCGCCGGCGGGGCCAGCCAAGCTAACCGTCGGGTCCTTGGTGACCTTGATGTCCCGCGCCGCTCTCCCTTTAGTCACTCGCCGAGTCCGCTGGGGCTTCTGTGAGGGTATGTCGCCGCTTGCTGGTCGGCTGGTGCAACTGCTGGCTGAAGCGTCAATTGCGTGGATGCTGTTGATCTCCGGCGCCGGTGTGAGGAGCGATGCCTCGCTGTTTTGTCCCCGCGACGTGCTGGGCGCCTCGGTTGTGAACCCCGGTTCCTTCCCTCTCGCTGTGGCCTCTCGTGGGTTCTTTTGCAGAGGTGGCAGAGGAGGAATGTTGCCGTTGATCATGTCGTTAGCCGCCGTCTGTGTGGGTAGCAGTTTATCTGCTTCTTGGGTCAGCAGATTTGACTGTAGTCTCTGGTTCCGTGTCATTACGGGACCAGGGTTCTGATGTATGTCACCCGACATGAGCAGATATAATAAAAACATTGATCTCTTATTACACTTGCCTGCCGGGGGTAATTTCTTTCGTTCCGGATTTGCAGTAAGTACTGCGTGGATCGCCGTGGCTCCGAAGGCTGGATGTTTCCTCTCCGTGCCCGTTAACAAGTAGAAGTCGCAATGGGACTGCTGATTTACGTTTTCGCTACCCTCCACTTCTGTCTGGAGTTGCTGCTTGAGTTGTGAATTCAGGTACAAATCCATAATCCACAGGAGGGAAAGTAGAAAATGCGCAAAGTACTTTTTTGTTGTTGCTCTGTTGCGTTGGTTACGGGAGCTACGTAAAATGCGACCGTCCATGTTGAAGCCGGATGTCGATAATGATGCAACCAATGTAAAAAGTTTATTTTTTGCTTTGATGGGCAGTAACGGCATTTGTTTTGAATACCACACACACTGATCAGCTGGATCGATATGAAAACATTGTACGATCAAGCTGGAATTGACGTCAGATAGTCCTTACCTTTGATCGGGGGTATTCCAAAAAGAATATTCCAATTGTCTGATCGTGATTTCCAGTATTGGTGTCCATCGTGTCCTCAACATAATCTGGCACACGCATGCATGGAGGGTCATTGGACGCGTTTCAATGTGATCGGGTGAACCGCTAGACTCGCCTGACCCAAAATATGGCGCCCGGAGGGATTTAAGTGTAACACCCGGTGTGAAGGAGGGTTTCAAAGGGTGGGCGATACTGCCACCTAGCAGGATGCGGCCGGTATTGCACTCTGGCGAGCTCAGAATGATTCCCTATGGTAAGCCTGAGGTCCGTGGATGAATAATGAATAAAAAAAAATCGGGAAAACGGACCAAATAACGAGTATACTCGTTGTTAGCGGTCAAGCGATGGCACCCAATAACATGTTAACTCATTGTTGGCGGGGAATGAGTTAAAGGCAAATAAAAGAAAAAACACGTGATTTCTCGGGTTCTGGAGTTCAACCGCTGGCGAGATAACCCGACTTTTTTCGTGGTTGGCACAGAATGAGATAAAGGACGAACACACCAACTTTTTGGGAAATTAGCTTTTCTTCTCTGTGCATGCATTAGGCTTAGGGAAGAGCCGCACCGTTACCCTAGCTTAGCGTCATTCACTGGAAGTAGGTGTGCCAGTGTAGCCTAGTTCCCAACAGTCACAAAATAATATTTTTGGAAGAAGTGGGCTTTTAAGGTGAATAAATCCCTGCGCCCAGGCAGCAGTGGTTCGGCAAAAGAAAATTCTGAGTATATATCTGCTTAGAAAATGAAAATGTAAAAAAAAAAATCTCCACGTGGTAAATATACAGGTCCGCAGACACTTGATACCGACTCAAAGACTCAAACTGACTCAAAGAATTGGCAAGAATGTCCAGGCGAACCGGTCTATGTAGGCTTTAGAGCAGGGGTCTCAAACTCAATTTACCTGGGGGCCGCTGGAGGTAGAGTCTGGGTGAGGCTGGGCTGCATCAAATATTCCACAAAAAAAGGGTTTCAAGTATTCAAAAAAAAAGTACAACTGATCCAATCTTCTCACAAACTCACTAAAACCTCACAAACACCAGCAACTGAGCATTCTCAGTGGTGTCAGTGGACTCATCCACAGCTATGGAAATGCACTGTGCATTTTTTTTATTCTATCACAAAGCTGTTTAATCAAATCATCAGCCAGTATTTCAGTTATTCTGGTTGCTGTGCTATCCGAGGAGAATTTGCTTTTGTTTGCCTTCAAACATGGTCTCCATCACTTCAGTCATACATTATTTTATTATTTATGCATCAGAGAATGGCTACTTGTTTTTAGCCAACACCCATGCCACTGAGTGAGGACTTCTTGGTTTCTTTTTCTCGTTGTGACATAGCTTTAACAATAATTCTGCTTGCAGCTTGATTATGATGATTTCATTCCATTTATTTTTGTGGTTCTTAGCACTGAATTTGAGGAAATGTTGCATCAAAATAACTGTCGTAGTGGCGTTTCAAATATGCCACTCTTCACAAGAGCTACAGTTTCTTGGCATATTAGTCACATTGGTTTGGTGCTGGGAGGATGCACGCATATTTTTCAGTCCATTCATCTTTGAATTGCAGCGATTTTCACTGTTGACTTTTCTTTTACTGACCATCTTTGAACATGCCACATTTTTCTACTAGCTGCCTGCTGGCGAAACTAGGCTACTAGCTACATTTATCTCACGGAGATACAACTGGGAACTAGGCTACTCGCTACAGTACCTGCAGATTAGACTACCTGTAGATGCGCTGTCAACTCGCTCTGACTGGGACCCGTTGAAAGAGACGACACGCATTCCGTGAAGACCCGCCCTACTCCCCTACTCTGTCTCTGATTCGCAGACTGTGGGTGGGGGGGGGGATGCTGACTGGACGCTGAATGTGATTGGACCAGAGTAGACAGACAGACAGTAGTGCAGCCGGACAGGCAGAGCACTGCTTGCAGATGAGATATCGGAGAATTTCGAGGATGCCTGCCATACGCACTGGATATATTTTCCTTCCACTTGGTATCACTCCGGAATCACGTTTCAACCAAGTCACTAACATAACGTTGCTGTCATGAGCCTGCGCTATGGTAGCCTACAAGTGATAAAATAAATAAAACATCCAACTCGGACAACGACGCGGGCCGCGAGTTTGAGACCCCTGCTTTAGAGGATTAATGCGTATTGTCAATCAAAACAGTCAATTACCATTTGATAAAAAAAATTAATATTTAAAATTAAAACATACCTAACCATGAGGAATTGATCAATCAATTTGAGGAATTGATCAATCAATTACTCACGCCCATCTAGAGCTGCCGCGGTATTGATGTTTTCCTTACCGCACAAATTTGCGAAATATTTCCTACCGCTGCGGTTATTACCGCACACACACAAAAAAAAAAAAATTTGAATGCATTTTTTTGTAGTCTACTCTTTATAGCATATAGCCTGCCTCTAGTCTAAATGTCTATCTTTAGAGGATGACTTTGCAGCATGAATATTGTTTGGGATTCGGCAAGCACGCATTGTTATTAAAAGTGAAACACGGATTCGAAGTCTCCCCTCTGTGTCGCGGGCAGGGGTGGTAGCGGCGCGCCGGCCGGTTTACTCCCCGACCCTTTCTTCTTCTTATTATTATTATGTTACTACTTATGATTACAAAGGCATTCGTTTTGTGGCATTAACGTTATATAGTTACACGTTCAATAACATCAGCGTATTTACCGGACCATAGCAAGGCAAGCGTTACTCAATTCATATCTCAGTTCCTTTCTTTGCTCAGAGCGTGCCGAGTTGTACCCATTCCGTTAATAAAGTTTTCAATCAGACAAGTGTATAGAACGAAGGGCTTTTATTATAACATTCCGTTGCAGTAAAATCATTATGCCTCGTTCCCTGGGGAGCGACGGTAATCCACTCCGGTCTCCGGCGGGAGCTAACGTATTAGCCGTGTTGTGAGCTCTGATCAATGGCTGACAATAGGAAGTAAAAGCACTGCAGGACGCTCCAACGTGTGACGCGTATCTCTTCTGACCAATCAGTGGTCTGCAGTGTTTCATGTGACTTTTTTGGTACCCAATAGGGTCGCTTGGAACCTCGACAGAGAAGTAGGGTATATCTGCAGAGCCGCAAGCCCAACGAGAGCAGGGTACTTTATTATTATTATAAAAAACAGCGGTGATGCGGTATTCAGCCCAACTCTGCGGTGGGCGTGATGTAACAGCGATACCGCGGTAATACCGATACCGCGGCAGCTCTACGCCCATCCCTAATCTCAACGTGTATCAATGGGGTTTCGAATGGAATACATGGATGTCTGTATCACCCCCTCAATGTCCAGCGCCTTCTCTATCAATAGAACAGCTGCCTCTTAAACTGTGAGTGAGGGCCCAGAGGAAAACCTTTTCATCCTCCTCTATCACTAGAACAGCAGTCTCTTAAACTGTGTGGGTCAGTGCCCAAAACAGGTCACAGGCTATTTATTGCGTTGTCTCCACTTAACAAAAGTACTAGTGTGTTTCAAGGAGCATGGCTCCCAGGGCGAGAACACATTTCCTAACCATGGGTCTCTGGATAAAGGCGTTTAACAGCAGCAGTTACAGAGTGCTTTTAGACACTGCAGCTAAAAGATTCATCCAGGCTAGTACAGGGAATACTGCTCACTGACAAAGTGGTGCAATACCGAGCAGTGGAAATGGCTGCAAATACATCTAGGTGGCGTGTTCCCCTAGGGACCACTCTTTAACCGACTCCTAAACGTTTGGTATCGGCCGATACAGAGTTCTGATCCATTACAGAATGTTTACTTTTACTGAACATTATAGACTTAGACCATCAGTTTGGGGTCATTGAACAAAAATGATTGAGGTATGCAATACATTTTTCTCCATTAGAGACGTCCAACATGCGTTAACAATGCAGAACAAGACACTTTGCTTTGATTTACGGCATGTTACCGATGTTTCATGGTATGAGATTTTAGTAGTGGGGAAATTCTGATACCGATACCCTATTTTAGTCAGATCTCATTTGACCTGGTATCGGATCTATTTTGGCTTGGTATCAGAGCATCTTGAGCTAGGCAGGGTCCCTCAACAGATGGTAATGATGGTGATGGGTTTACAAACCCCTCATGTATAAGTAATGTCATTGTTGTTTATTAAGGAATATGACCTGGCATGATTTTAATTTACATTTGTGTCAGGATGTTTGTCCTCAGTGGGACTGGCTGGAACAACTGATAATTTAAACGTGATCCTAACGTCACCTCACCTACGTTTTTCATAAATATTTAGATGAGAAATAAGTTCACTCTACCGTTGCAATACTTTCACCACTCACTGCTGTATATTCATAACTAGACTAAATCAAAATAACTAATATATACTCTGCACTCCCAACTACAAAAGAATGCTTTTAAATTGACACCAAAATAACAGCGCAGCGGAGATCCATCAATTTCTAGATGGAGAGCGGCGACTTAATTTCTGAATCCTAATGGGAAAATAACTCTGCCATGAGTACAGGTAACGACAAGAGATCAGGGTCAATAATGAAGAATTGCTATACCTGTTTCTCTACACATCAAGAGCAGGAGAATCATTGAGGACTATACCGGTTTCTCACACATCAAGAGCAGGAAGAAACACATACAGTAGGACTTACTGGAAGGGAGAGGAGGGGGGGGATAGGTCGGTGTGTTCCTTCTTTCTTCCTGTGATATCATTTGATTGGTTTATTGGTTGCAAATGAGTGTGTGTGTGTGTGTGTGTGTGTGTTAGGGCTGCCCAGAATAAAAAAAAATGTGGGCTTCGAAGCTTCAGCACCAATTATCATTGATTATTACATGGCGTTTTCACATTCGCCGAAATGCTTGCTTGTGATTGGTCAACAGCCCCCCGACTGCGGTCATTATTTTTCAATAATGACCGCAGATTTTTCAATAATGACCGCAGAGCGCAGCTGTTCGCAATCAAGCCCACTGACACACTGTTTCAGTGCAATTAGACACTGCCGTGCCGGCGATGACAGGGGGCGGAGCGACTAGCGCAGCCAGAACACAGCAGAGCCAGAACACAGAGGCTGCCCGCGATAATAATAATCACTTTATTTGGGCTGACAGAGCCACAGAACAACTGCGATTTGTCAAATGAATTAGGTATATTGTTAGTAAGTTAGCCATGTAATAAGCGGGATAATGTATAGCCTACTCGGTCATTGTCGCAAAATAATTGACCTTCACTACGTTTAAAACACCTCGGCGCGGCGCCTCGGTATTTTAAACTCTGTGTCGGTCAATTATTTTGCGACAATGACCTCGTAGCTATACATTATCCCTTACATATTCTAAGCTTCATGACGATGGGCAAGAGGGAGTGGCTGTTATGTACTTTCTTATTCATTAATTATGTCTTCATCATATTATTCATTAGGCTTTATTGTGGTAATTATTAGGTTATTAAGAGTGTGGCAAGGATGCAAAGCAATTGCTACAGTAGACAGCCGTGGATAACTGTCTGCATTTAGTCTCCACCACTAAAGAGGACCGGAATCAATTTTTTACCTTCCTTTTAGTTAGTCCTCCAGTTCTTTCCGTTACTAGATGCACCAACTGAAAAGGGATGTTTTATCCACATCCACCGGCATCTAAAAGAAAAACACTTGCCTCTATGATGATAAACCCCTTATAGATACAGGAAAAAGAGTCATAACTGATGCTGTAGTCTCATTTATTGCCAAGACAAGAGGCCCGTCAAATATTGTGAAAGGGGGAGGAATTAAACAGCTAATGAAAACACTAGAGCCAGGGTAGAGTACACTCAATGACATGTTTGGGTTACTTACTACTTCAATGAGCTCAGTACCATCTCCTGGGCTAATTCTTGTATTTTTGGGGGGGGAAAAAGAAAAAAAAAAAAAAAGAAAAAAAGGGTATTTGAATATTGATTTGTGTCAATTACCATGGCAATGATTGAAGCTTTGAAGCATTCGGGTCAGCCCTAGTGTGTGTGTGGGGAAGTTGTCCATGTGTGTGTGTGTGTGTGTGTGTGTGTGTGTGTGTGTGTGTGTGTGTGTGTGTGTGTGTGAGTTGTCCGTGTGTGTGTGTGTGTGTGTGTGTGTGTGTGTGTAAGTTGTCTGTATGTGTGTGTGTGTGGGGGGGGAAGTTGTCCTCACCAGTTTAAATCTTGTTGCAGCGCCTCGTTTTCATCCCTGTGAAACAGGAGTTTTTTTTAATGACATTTTATTTAACACAGATCAATGATCATGTCAATGGTGATTAGTTTACACTTTAATGAAGGTTTGGAGCCTGTGTCTAAATAAAAAAACATTAATAATTACTATAAGAGGAAATAAAAACAGAAACAAAGACAAATGGGGGAAAAATCGAATAAAAATAAAAGGCTCTAGTTCACTGCACTGCAGAGGTAACTCAGCAGCACCATGACCCGTTTCTTCATATGGGACTGTATGCAAGTCTGCTGTAGCCGGTGAACGACACTAGATTTGCTTTGGGGGGGGGGAGCATAGCAGACATCCGTCAACGCTCCTTATCTATCCCATAGCCTCTAATTGAACTGTCAAACTGTTAAAAGGAAGGCCGCACCAAATATGAGTGCTGGGGGTGTTTACCATTTTTCTTCCGTTGTAACAGCTGATTAAATAAGAGTGCGGTGAATACCGAGGAGGAAATCACGAGACGTGTAACGTGACAGCTACACCCCTACCAATAAAAAATGTGTTATCATTAATAAGACCGCCCTCTTAGTCAATTAGTACACGAATTGATCATTAGGGTTTTAGTGGACTAATACATCATCTTTTGTTTTTGTTTATATTGAATACTTCATGTTTACGTTACTTCAGACAAATATTCACCAATGTGGTTTGGCCTTTAACATGTACCTGAAACATCAGAGTTTGGGGGGATATTTGAATGAATGGAGCATTACAATTATTGGTCAACAAAATTCTATGACTATCAATTTTGTGAGCTAAACATTTCTTTAGTCAGGGGCAGCCCTCATATGATGCATGAATTAGTCAGTTCCACGGGTTAAGAATTAAACACATGCTTGTAGGAAAACGGCAGGGATATCAATGCTCTGCAATTCAATTTGGGAGTAGATCATGTGTTCATTGTGAATGGCCATACAAACAGGCAAAAGACTGTCTTCATCCAACGCACAGTGGAACTAAATATAAATGTGTCCTTAAAAAGGGAACTTGTATCTACAGGCCTTTCCAACACGCAGTCTTGCTCCTGGATCCGAGCATAAGCATGCTCGAATTTCCTTTTCCAAATGACGTGGTAAACACAGAGGTGATGGAAGTATGTTTTTCAGCATGCAGTGAGGAAGTCAATGTAGGGGTGTGAGCTGAATTCAGATGAGGCTGTTGTTAATCTCATACTGCAATCACCAGCATGTTGACTCACAGTTGAAAGATCACTTTGACACATCATTATCGTGATTCATGTTGTTGACTTTTGAAAGAGAAACAAACAAAGAAAAACAAGTGGGAGAAGGAGAACCTAGGTCGACCGGGGCGTCGCAGAGATCCCGATAATAGAACTTGTAGAATGGCCATTCCCAATTCAGATCTATGTTCTAGAATGGTCATTTGGGCTGGTGTACCTACTGTGCCATGGTTGCCGTTACACTCCAGAGCCATCTCTACGCCTGTACGTCACAGCCTGCTAAACAGCTCTGCCCAAGAGAGCCAAAATCTGGATATCCATGACCAAATGAATTTGAAAGAAAATGTGGCAGTAACTTTGAATTGGGAATATTTGAATGAATTTGAATTCAGTTCTTATTTATAAAATAGACTAAAACATATGGGGGGAAATATGTTACGGGAAAATAATACAAGTAGCACCGGTTCTTATATTTCCTCTTTGGGCAGAGATGTTTGACAGTGGAACGTCGTCCAACTCTCTGCGTATGAGAATGGTTTGCCATAGAATGTTTGATAATGTTGTCATGGAAACCAGAGTGGGTTTAGTGCAAGAGACTCCATACTCCATGTGCAGTAAGAGCTGTCCATCACCCAGCCTGAAAGAGCTGTCCATCACCCAGCCTGAAAGAGCTGTCCATCACCCAGCCTGAAAGAGCTGTCCATCACCCAGCCTGAAAGAGCTCTACATCACCCAGCCTGAAAGAGCTCTACATCACCCAGCCTGAAAGAGCTGTCCATCACCCAGCCTGAAAGATCACCCCAGCCTGAAAGAGCTCTACATCACCCAGCCTGAAAGAGCTCTACATCACCCAGCCTGAAAGAGCTGTCCATCACCCAGCCTGAAAGAGCTCTACATCACCCAGCCTGAAAGAGCTCTACATCACCCAGCCTGAAAGAGCTGTCCATCACCCAGCCTGAAAGAGCTCTACATCACCCAGCCTGAAAGAGCTGTCCATCACCCAGCCTGAAAGAGCTCTACATCACCCAGCCTGAAAGAGCTCTACATCACCCAGCCTGAAAGAGCTGTCCATCACCCAGCCTGAAAGAGCTCTACATCACCCAGCCTGAAAGAGCTGTCCATCACCCAGCCTGAAAGAGCTCTACATCACCCAGCCTGAAAGAGCTCTACATCACCCAGCCTGAAAGAGCTCTACATCACCCAGCCTGAAGAGCTCTACATCACCCAGCCTGAAGAGCTCTACATCACCCAGCCTGAAAGAGTTCTACATCACCCAGCTTGAAAGAGCTCTACATCACCCAGCCTGAAAGAGCTCGGTATCACACAGCTTGGATTATCCCAATGTCTCGACTGGCCAGAAACGTGTTAGGGACATGGAGCCATGAATGCTTGCACCACCTGCAACAGAACACCAGCGACACTGCATGCGGACGTCTGCGTCTGCCTTAAGAATATAACTCATTAGTCTCATTATTGTTCACACAGGACACAGTGTTCATTTTCATGACAACATTATTAAAAGATCTATGGCATACCTTAGGTGTACCAAAAGAAATGACCACAATACACTAGGAAAGGCCCTTTCTAAACCATTCAAGTTCTGTCCCTGAGATTGCATCATCCTCTCTGACAAGCCCAGCAGAGAAGGACGCCATAATCAGTGCAGTTTTGTACAGCACCACTAATGCAAGATAACTGAATCAAAAACACAGCTTTATATCTGTGCATATCAAAGAGCAATTGCCTCTACATTATTTGACCAATAAATAAATAAAAACGTAAATTCAATATTGCAATTACTGACTTAATCCACAGTATTAAAGAAAACAGATGAAAGAAAGCAGTTATATTTAGAGACCTAAATCTAATAGTCTTCAAAATGGGTAACAGCGTTTCTCAGGATTGAGCCATGACTGTTGTTTTTGTCCCAGGAGTGGCTGGGAGTGTCTGGGCCTCGCAGTGAGGATTTAAAGGCTGTGAAGCAGATACTCACGCGGGGTAGGACTGTGTGCGCGGGGCTATGGTTCGAGGCGTGCCTGCCTGAATCACATCAGGGGGGGTCATCATCACATAAAACTGACCTGGGATCGGGAGAAGGGGCAGGAAAGCACAGTGCGTACGATCAGTGATGCCAATTTCTTTCACACGGCCCGAACCTCATGGTGAGGACAGGTTAATTCACCCGTCTCAAACCATGCCCTCTTTTCTTGATTGGAGTTTGAGACAGGTCCATTGTGGCTTGGTGGTTCACCGATGCCTACTGAAGGGACAGTAATTGTTTTTAGTGTCCGCTATTGCTCCATAGTATCTAGTGATGTGTAACAATTTAATCAAAAGGTAAATCTGATGCACGATAAAATCCAAAAACATTTATACGTCTCAAATCAATTAAATTCACTTTGAAGTTTTTTTTAATAGGTATACAAAAATGTTATGGGACTAATTCAGTCAGTGTTAAAGGGGCATGCCATCATTATGGGAAATGTGCTCGTCTTCAGACAAGAGTCAGACAAGAAGATGAATACCAATTTCCTCTGTGCGTTCAGTAGCAAGCTATCAGGCTGCCTAGCTAAGCACAAATTAATGGAAGTGGATACAGACCACTAGCCTAGCTTCAAACTCCAGGAGGTGTTTTTGGCCAACAGTTAGGCTAGCGGTCCGCATCCGCTAGTCTAGCTGTTGTGAAAAGGTGCAGATAAAACCTTGCACCAAGGTGTTCCTTTACAGAAGCGCGTTCATAAAAAGAATGAAACGAATGGCTCTTTTCCATGACATGGTACCGGTTCGACTTTTTTGGTTTTCCATTGAGAAGAAGTTGAGAATAGTGCCTGGTGCTCTTTTTGGCATTACCTCCCTCACGCTTCCAAGACGAGATGATACCAAAAGGAGACGTGAAAACACTGCAGACCGCTGATCAGAGAAAATAGTCACTTGTAACACAACAGCACCAAGGAGAGCACTGTTATCTTCTTATCAACCAGGAAAGAAAAAAAAAGAGAAAATGTTTAACTCATTGAGCGCCAAAAACGAGATATCTCGTTTCTGAGAGCCAACGCTTGAGTGCCAAAAACGAGATCTCTCGTTTCTGGTTCCTTTTTTTTATTATTCTAAACACTCAATTGTGCCTGGGACCTGCAATGACGATTGAATCCCGACAGGTGGCAGTATCGCCTACCTTATGAACTGCATGGGCCAGTTTAGTGTGGACCGCCCCACGCCTCAGCGAGAGCTCCCAAAGCACTAGGGCAGGGGTCAGCAACCTTTAGTATCAAAAGAGCCACTTTTCCCCCGTCCCACAAAATAAAATGCTCAGGGAGCCGCACAACCTATTTACCCTTAAAATGAAGATAACAGTGTATAACGTTTTATATATCCCCAAGCATACCCCACATTTAGCATAAAATGCCTGACAATTGCATACCCAAAGTAATTTGCGATTTATTATACTTTATACTTATAGCACACCGTTTGTTGCATTAACACTTTAGTTGCCAAAGGACGAGTTTAGGCGTCCTTCCCCGCCATGCTCAAGTTGCCGAAGACGCCGTAACTCGTCTTTGATATCAATATTTCAAAAATCTGTGATCGGAATCATATTTCCTTTCCGGGGGCCCTGAGACACAAGTGTGATCTCCTCTCAATCCTCTAGCGGTTCAAGACCGCCATCTGGTGGCCGATCGGCAGATCGAAAAAACGGATGTTACCTTTAACCCGGCAGGACTCACTCCATATGTGGTCCGGGCACTCGCTAATGTTAGAGAGACTCAGTCTTCACACAGTGAACATCGATCGCTGCAAATAACTCGAAAAAACAACATGATTTGGACGTATATATTATTATACAACCTGGAAATGGACCGGATATTTCTACATCCCATAATAGGAAAATGTCTGTTCCACGCTCATCGCCCAACGGCGCGAGGAAGATACGGTAAGATTCAGCGTTATTTTTCAATGTGTACGATACTAACTGCTATGATGAACATTTGACCCACATTAGATGAATGGTATAACGCTGCCCACGGAATTATAAACGCCCCCTCGGCCATCCGGTCAACATCAGATGACGTGTAGTAACTTCCAGAAGTACGTGCCGTTGAAATTTATTATCTGGCACAGATCGCTATCAAACTGTATTTCATCATCAATATAATGCATTTGGAGCTATAAGGGGATCAATAAAGGAATATCTTATCTTATCTTAAATCACGTTCTGGAGAAAGCTGCAGAAAGAGATGAAAACATACTTATACATTAGACCATATTTTAGTATGAATATGTGAATGAAAAAGTTTAACGTTGCTTCACCCTGAACAATACATATAGGACTTTGAATGGGCCCTAATAATGGCAATCTAGCAATAGGATTTAAAAAGTTATAGCCCTGCAAAGAAGGGGAACTTCTCCATAGACAAATAGAGCTGGCAACCCATGGTATATAATGAATTTAACCTCCGGCACCCAACGTGTTAATGGGATTATAAAAGCAACAAAAAGAAAAAATTTGACTTTTTAATTGCTGTTTTTACCTGTTATAACAAAGGAAAACCTCAAACTCTTATGAAGAGGAGAAAAAATACTGGCTGTGTAGACCTATTTTTTAATAAAACACAGAAGAGGAGACAAAACACTGGTGTCTGTAGACCGACTTTGAAATAAAACCCTGAACTATTCAGGTATATTTGAGTCCTTCCCTTATTTGTGGAACATTTATCAAATAAAAAGTAGTCCACTTTGAAAAAAGACTACCATGTGTAGACCTACTTTGAAATAAAACACAGAAAAGGAGAAGAAACACTGACATCTGTAGACCTACTTTGAAATAAACCCCTGAACTATGCAGCTCTATTAGAGTCCTTCCCTTATTTGTGGAAAATCTATAAAATTAAAAGTAAATTTTTCGTTGTTCGCAAATTTTGCACCACATATACAGGCAAGCCTTTTGTTGACTAAATATCTTAGTTGATGAAATATTTTTTCATTTCAGTGTCACAGTATGACATCGATCTCCAAAATAAGAGAAAAAAAAGTAAAAAAAAAAAAAGAAAAAACTTTTTTTTGGGCCAGGGAGCCGCAGCTGATTGGCTAAAGAGCCGCATGCAGCCTCGAGGCAGCAGGTTGCCGACCCCTGCACTAGGGAGAGCAGCAGTGAGCAGTACGTACACCCAACTAACGTTCGACAATGGCGATCGCCTAGAGCGAACTATTGGATATTAGAAGAAGACAAAACGAATTATTCATATATGTATTGATCCTGTTCTGATCGAAAACACTTGAAGCGAGAGTGGAGTACCTGCTGACAAAGGTAACGTCTATTTTATCGAACCCCATCATAAAACATGCTTTTGTAATGATCGCAGCATCATTACAAACGTTCGAACCTTCGTTTTTAATCAAAACTAATTTAAAATATTTTTTCCAAAATATTTTATTTAAAAAAAAAAAATCTTTTTTTTTTTAAATATCCTCAAACTAAATCCTCAATTTAAATAAAGTGATTAATCTGATTAAATGAGTCTCTTTTTTATTAAATCAACTTTCTTTAATGAATATAACTTAGCAGTTTTTTTTTATACTATAATATTGGTGTAGCCTAATCTTTATCTGCAACTGTGAAGAAAAACCCCATTGGTTTAAACAGAATGAATAGACACAGACACATACACTCTGCATCTTCTGGCCGCCTCAGACCTACTCCTATCCGAGCTCCGGGAGGGTCATCAAGGAGAAGCCGCCTATTCTCATTTCTCAGTCCTTGCCCCACAATGGTGGAATGAACTACCCACCCCAGTTAGAACAGCCGAAACCCGTCCAATCTTTCGCCGTCGACTAAAGACGCACTTCTTCAACCATTATCTGAAATAAAAAATAAAATAAAAAAAGATATCTAACCCTAACTAACCTTACTGGCATGCACTAAACTAACCTACACTGTGGCACTCAACACTTTGATGAACATTGTTACTCAGCTGATAGAGTTGTGCCCTTCCTGATGACTTGTCGTACAGAACTTGTAAGTCGCTTTGGATAAAAGCGTCAGCTAAATGACAAAATGTAAATGTAAATCTAAAAGAAATATAAAAAATATATATAATTTTCTTTTTTTTATTAAAAATAAAAAATTCGAATTTTGATTTAGAATTTGAATGTTAACGTAACGAACGAACGTTCGAACATTCAGGCTCAGCCTTACCATTGTCTCCATAGCTATAATATAGAATATACGATGGGTCCACAAACATCGTGAAAATGGTCAATAAACATGGCGCCAGGGAGTAAAGATGGAAAAACAGCGCGGCAGTCAATGAGTTAATGCATGCGACATCATATCAACGACAACATGAGGTTCACTACAGCAAATTAACACTTTCTTCGCCAGGCTTATGTACATCATTATACCTTCCTCTGCCAGCTCTATTTGTCTATGGAGAAGTTCCCCTTCTTTGCAGGGCTATAACTTTTTTAATTGTATTGCTAAATTGACATTACTATGGCCCATTCAACGTCAATTATCTATCGTTCAGGACGTAGGAACGTTATACTTTTTCATTCACATATTCATACTAAAATAGGGTCTAAAGTATAAATATGTTTTTATCGTTTTCTGCAGCATTCTCCAGAACGTGATTTATAGCCCTAAATGCATTATATTGATGATCAAATACAGTTTGATAGCGATCTGCGTGAGATAAAAAATGTCAAATGGACGTGCTTCTAGAAGTTACTGCTTATCATCTGATGTGGACCGGATGGGGGGGGGGGGGGGGGGGGGGGGGTCGTTTATAATTCCGTGGCCAACGTTAGATGATTCATCTAGTGTGGGTGATATGATCATTAGAGCAGTTTGTATCGAACATGGTAAAAAAAAACGCTGAAACTCACCGCAGCTTCCTCATAGCGTTGGGCGATGAGCGTGGAGCAAAAATATTCCTATTATGGGATGTTGAAATATGCGATCCATCTCCAGGTTGTATAATAGTATATACGTCCAAATCATGTTGTTTATCGAGTTATTGGTAACGGATCACTATCCATTGTGTCGCGCTCGAGTCCCGGGACCTATAGCGAGTGAACGGACCGAATTTGGATGAGCACCAGTTTCCGTTTCCGGTTTGGGCGATCCGCCGATCGGCCACCAGATGGCGCTCTTGAACCGTTGGAGAGTTGAGAGGGGATCAACAGTAGATCTCAAGTCTCCGGGGGAGAAATATGATTGCGATCACAGATTTTTGAAATATTGATCTCAATGACGTGTTACGGCGTCATTGGCAGAATGAGCATGGCGGGGAATGACGAGTTTAGGCGTCCTTGGCAGAGAAAGTGTTAATGGAGGAAAAGGAGAAACGCAGAAGAGGAGAATGAAACTATAATAGTGTCCATTTCCACAGTAAATCATCTGTTGAGTGTTTGATGGTTATTTATTTGTGCTTTAGTTTAAAACGTAACCTCCATGAAACAATCAGAAGATCACGTTTTATTTAGCTCATTCCTGCTTTGTTCTCTCTACGCCACTCCCTCTTCTCGCTCCACCGCCTTGCTGCTCTCTCTCAGCTTGGTCACGCTCCCTTTTTCCCTCATCTTTTTGGAGCCGGGAAGCTGACAATAAAGCCTAACTTTACTTTTTAACGTTATCAAATGAAAAGAAATGTCCTCCCCTTGTCCTAAATGGATACTAGAATACGTCCGTGTTTTATGAATGAGGCTGTACACAGACATATACAAGCAACTGCACTGCACGTGTTAGACCAGTGGTACTATCTGCAGTGGAAAACGATCTGCAGTGGAAAACTAAGTACCTAGTAACAAAAACAAGTAGAGTCGAGACCATGTAATGGAAAGGATTTCCACATCCACACTGATGCATCAATTAGTGTCGCTAGAGAGCCAACTCGCTCCGACAGCTCGCACCAGCCTATGTTAGCAGACGAGAGCCGACTCACCCCCTGCCTGTGTGAGTGTCGGGTCCGTGGTGGCCTGCACAGACACAGTCCCGTCGGTCACCGCTGTGGCGGGGAAGTAAGCAAAGCGCGTCTCCCCTCCCACCGCCTCTCCCACTGGGCTCCCGCCATTACTGAAAGGGTTCTGGATCACAGCCTGCGACAGATAAAAGAGAGAGGGGAGCTTAAACAACTGACACAGTAGTACTAGTCACCGTAGGTAGAGTCACAACACACCCGTCACACTCAGCACTGTGATATCCGCTCCTGTAGAAGGCTATATTCAACGCAGCTGCCAGTAGTTTAGAATCAATGACAACCGAGGGGCAATTTGACCACGTCCTCCGTGCCCTCCGGATGCTACCGATCTGTGTCATGTTTCAAGGGACAATTTCTTTCCAGCTTCTTAAGAACTTGGGAGGGGACATTGTTGGGCTACAGCTACTCCAAATGGCTGTGGTACCTGAGCCACTGCCTGAGGGGCTCCAGCGAAGGCGGCTGCGGAGACCACGCTCACTGCCCCTCCCCCGTCGTCTCTCCCCTCCAGGTGTTGGTCCGTCACCTGGACAACACGATACGTCACCTGAGGGAAGAAGAGAGAGAGAAATAGATGTTATTGCTACATGCCTGAGGGAGGATGTCCAAGCCTGCAACTGCCCCGACAGTCCTGCTTTCAGCAGAGCATAGATCTCAACAACATCCCACACATTATGCTTATGGTTCAGAATGTGCCTGATTCAATTTATAAAAAAAAAGAAAAAAAGGCAATTTAAAAAATAGGCCCAAAGAAAATCAGCTTGTTTTGCTCCAAATAATCTGTATTTCTACCTCTGCATCATGTGACTCTCCTCCTGACTGACATGTGACACCAGCCGCATGCCAATCCTGGACCCGATTGGAATCACATGATCACTCACACCAAGGGATGTTTACGAGCTCCACGCATCACCTACAGATTAGAAATCGACTCCGGTGCCAATCAGCCACAGCCGTGGGGCAAAATGTGAATGTCAACTTGTTGTATCCCCAATTCAGTTAATTTCCTACCTCATGACAACCTCTGCAACATTGTTCTATTTTCCATCATTGATCATTGTCATGCAAACACTCACAAGACTTCTTAGTTGAGACCAGCCTCTGTTGTTGCCATTGTGTGATGTGAATATATCTGCATATATTCCCGTTTACACATCTGTATACATACCCACTCTGTGCACTGTATACTATATCGGTGTATATCCCTTACCTACTCTTATTAGTTATACCTCTGGGCAGTATGGCTTACACAATAATACTGTACATACATATTAACTCAGTAGCTTTATTATATTCACTTTTTACTAGGGTTGGGCATCGTTTGGATTTGGATTCCTGTTCTGAACGATTCTCGCTTCCGATTCTTTGAGGTGCAGGTCACAGCTTATTTCGCAGGAGAATCTTTTTTGTTTTGAAATTTTTTTTAAAATGTCATACTATTCACATTTTCAGTTGACTTGATACAGTTTAACACTTTGACTGCCATGAAACGTCTTTTCACGTCATTGCTGGCCATGCTCAAGTTGCCGGGGGACGCTGTACAGCGTCCTTATATCAATATTTCAAAAATCTGCGATCGGATTCATATGTCCCCTCCGCTGGCCTGAGATCCACCAGCAGGACCCACTGAGCTCTCTGGCGGTTCAGGAGCGCCATCTGGTGGCCGATCGGCGCAATCGCCAAACAGGATGTTGAATAGAGGTTGTCCTAGACGACCGTAGTACTTCCGGCGCTCGCTATAGGTCCCGCGACTCTGGCTCGTCACACTACACAGTGATCGATTGCCAATAACTCGATAAACAACATGATTTGGACGTATATACCATTATACAAGCTGGAGATGGACCGGGTAAATTTACATCCCATAATGATAAGATTTCAACTCGACGATGATCGCCCAACGGCGCGCGGAGACTGGGGTGAGTTTCAGCGTGTAACGTTACCGTCTTCGATACTAACTGCTATTATCAACATTTGACCCACATTAGATGATTGGTATAACGCTGCCCACGGAATTATAAACGCCCCCTAGCCCATCCGGTCAACATCAGATGACGTGTAGTAACTTCTAGAAGTACGTCTAGTTGGAATTTTTTATATCGCGCTGATTGCCATAAAACTGTATTGCATCATCAATATAATGCATTTGGGGCTATAGATCACGTTCTGGAGAAAGCTGCAGAAAGAGATGAAACATACTTATACATTAGACCATACTTTACTATGAATATGTGAATGAAAAAGTTTAACGTTGCTACACAATGAACAATACATATAGGACTTTGAATGGGCCCTAATAATGGCAATGTAGCAATAGAATTTAAAAAGTTATAGCCATGCAAAGAAGGGGTACTTCTCCATAGACAAATAGAGCCGGCAACCTATGGTATATCATTAATTTAACCCAAGGCAACCAAAGTGTTAACACTTTAATCGCCAAGGACGCCTTAACTCGTCATTCCCCGCCATGCTAATTCTGCCAATGACGCCGTAACACGTCATTGAGATCAATATTTCAAAAATCTGTGATCGCAATCATATTTCTCCCGCGGAGACTTGAGATCTACTGTTGATCCCCTCTCAACTCTCCAACGGTTCAAGAGCGCCATCTGGTGGCCGATCGGCGGATCGCCCAAACCGGAAACGGAAACTGGTGCTCATCCAAATTCGGTCCGTTCACTCGCTATAGGTCCGTTACCAATAACTCGATAAACAACATGATTTGGACGTATATACTATTATACAACCTGGAGATGGATCGCATATTTCAACATCCCATAATAGGAATATTTTTGCTCCACGCTCATCGCCCAACGGCCCGAGGAGACTGGGGTACGTTTCAGCGTTTATTTTTACCGTGTTCGATACAAACTGCTCTAATGATCATATCACCCACATTACATGAATCATCTAACGTTGGCCACGGAATTATAAACAACCCCCCCCTAGAAGCACGTCCATTTGAAATTTTTTATCTGGCGCCGATCGCTATCAAACTGTATTTGATCATCAATATAATGCATTTAGGGCTATAAATCACGTTCTGCAGAATGCTGCAGAAAACGATAAAAACATATTTATACTTTAGACCGTATTTTAGTATGAATATGTGAATGAAAAAGTATAACGTTCCTACATCCTGAACGATAGATAATTGACGTTGAATGGGCCATAGTAATGTCAATTTAGCAATACAATTTAAAAAGTTATAGCCCTGCAAAGAAGGGGAACTTCTCCATAGACAAATAGAGCTGGCAGAGGATGGTATAATGATGTACATAAGCGTGGCAAAGAAAGTGTTAATTTGGTTAGGGTATTAATTAACAAAGTTAAAAAAAAATGTTTAATTATTTTTTTTAAGAATTGAAATGCAGATATGTTACTTCCGGTTCCAGAACCGGAAGTTAGGAACCAGTTCCTAATTAGAACCGGTTTTCGGTGCCCAACCCTACTTTTTACACTGTATATTACACACCTGTTCTGTATATTTAATTGTACCTTAATTTCACCAGGTAGTTCAATTAAGAATACATTCTTATTTAGAATGACAGCCTGGCGAGAGGACAAAAGGGCCTCTCGAAGGGTAATGTGGAAAGGGGACCAAAATATATATATATTTTTTTTTATTATTATTATTTTTTAAACATAACATAAAATTAGACACACAAGCATTAACAGTAAATATCTAAAGTAAATCACAGGACTATACATTCCATTTGAATCAATATAAATGTAGTTTACGAGATATATACCTAATACTTGCAATCCAATACAATACATACGCTCTAGCTCGCTCTTCCCCCCAGGACCCCCACTTGGATAATCCATCCATTTTCATTCCTTTCTAACCAGGAACTACAATTCATATGCTAGCCTTTATTCTCTCCACCACTTCTAACCAGATTGCAATGTTGGTTTCACTGACACCTAAAATTCTTGCTGTAGATATCTCTAGATAAATCACATCGAGATAGGCAAGAACCCATACCTTCCGGCACATTTTATCCGGTTGAATCCATCGTGATGCTATCAGCTTTTTAGCAGCTGTGAGACCGGATAAAACTAGTCTTTTTAGCTGTATAGGGGCTGCAAACTGAGAGACATCATTCAACAGCAATACAGAGGGCTGTACAGGTATGTTCAGAAATAAGAATTCTGATAGTTGCAGGGTCACTTCTTCCCAGAATATCTTAACAGGTGGGCAATCCCAATACATAAATGTACCCTCATCACCATTTGTACATAAGGAACATAGAGCAAAATATATTTTTTTATAACTGTAAATAAAAATAAATAAACCAAACAGCACAATCCAGATAAGACTATTGGACACAGACACAATTCACAGAGGTTTGAAATAAATAAAACACACCAAACAAACAAATAGAATGGCAAGGTATTTAAGATGAAGCAGAACAGACAATTTATAATAATAACAATATTGTTATGCACTTTACTGTTATCTTGCACTCTGGTTAGATGCCAATTTTTTTTGTTATACTGTACTTGTGCTGTACGATGACAATACATCTGAATCCAATCTAATGTGCTTCGATTCCTGTGCTGCAGCAACACCATGATTGTACCCAGTGAAAATGTGCCTATGCCGCTATGAGAATGATAACTCTTTCTGAAATGCACAAAAAGAAATGATTGCAAGTCAAGTCAGCAGTATCAAATTATTCTATACTTGAGACGTACCTGCCCGCCCTCAGTGCGAAATTGGTACTGTATGTTGTGGTCACCGAACGCTGAAGCCTGTTGAATACTGGCTATTGTAAGAGCCGTCTGTTCCTCTCCCCTGGCCCCGTCTCCTTCAGGTGACAACACAGGGAGAAGTGAAAGGAGAAGGAGAAAACACATATCCTGTTGATTGATTGATTGATTGATTGAAAACTTTATTTAACAGATTGCAGAATGGGTACAATACAGTACAGCTCAATACACACAATTGTTAAGGGGATGCAGACCAGAGAAAGACTTTCGTCTTGTTTACATCAGGGTCCCCCATTTTCAATTCATCAGGACATATATGACATACATGACATACAGATAGACAGTACTGCTACATCTATACATTTATGACATACCAGATTTGCAAATACAGTACTGTTTGTGATACAAAAAGAGTGTTGCTATCAAACAATTCAATTTAGCAGTGGCAGACAACATGCACAGTCACTCATTGACATGTCAGACTCCAGCTATAAAACCACCTAGATGGGTTAGAAAACCAATAGCAGGCTGAACAGCAACATAACTATTATGCAAGTGCCATATGCAGTGGCTTTTTCGCCATTAAAACCTATAGATCCATGACCAAATCCTTACCCTCAGATATCTGGACCAACTCCTCTTCTTGCTTCTCTTGGCTGCAAAACAGATGACAACTACTCAATACATATAAGCAGGCGGCAAGTTGCAACCTCCCCAAACTATCTGATTGATTGAAAATTGTATTAAAATATTGCAGAATGGGTACAATACAGTACAGCTCAATACACACAATTGTTAAGAGGATGCAGACCAGAGAAAGACTTTCGTCTTGTTTACATCAGGGTCCCCCATTTTCAATTCATCAGGATGGGTTTCTCTCCCATCCTCAACTTAAGCTAACTTAGTCCAACAGTCACCAACGACAAAGTTATCACAGCCTAGCCTACATAACGTTACTGGTCACCACGCAAGAGTTGTTTATGTTTTGTTGTCTAAAATATCGAGTAGCTAATGTTAACTATTTCTTCAAGGTTCTGTGTCCGCGGATTTGGCGTCTGCACACGAATCCCAATTTTAGCCATTCATATACATTTGCGACGTTAAACACCCACTTCTCCAGCTAGTTTTGAAACTAGTTTTCAGATCAGGCCTATGCTAACGCCATTAGCTTGCCAAATAGCATGTTGTTGCTAGCTTAACTCAAGTTAGCCATCTTGGCTGGCTCTGAATTACCTTGTGGTGTCCAGACTCTGTTCAAGCATGTCCATCAGGGTTGGAATAAAAAGTGATATTCAGTGTCACAGACGGGGTGATGGAAGTGCTGATCACGGGAACAAACACTCGGGTCATGTGAGGGAGACAGCCCAAGACACGTGAGGTATGGATCGGTCTCAAAGTTAAAATGGAGACCGCTGCAGTGCTGCTGGATGATCCGATCTGGCGCTCCCCGAGCTGCCGCAGTCTTGTTGTTGCTGATTTATCGGACGCCCGATTTCACTCTGTTAAAATAACCGCCACTGTGCTGGAAAAGTTATTAATTCAATTGATATCGGGTGACAGATCTTTGCCTTTTGAAGAAGTGGGCACTGTGCACGATACGCTTTCAGAGCCAATTCAGACACTCTTCCAGACAGCATACAGTTAACATGAAGTGGAGTCTGTCGAATTTATCCTCGCTATCCCCAACCCTACCACAAACTGTGAACAAACTGATAGTTATCTCCCCATGTCTCTCCTTTACGTGTTTATAGTTCACAAAAGGTGACTGGAGCCTGAGATCCATTCCAATTTCAAGATATCACTCATTGTTTAATGTTGGAAAAACGTAAAGAGAAAGTATTAAAAAATAATGTCTGAACTTGACTTGATGAAAGCAATATTTGTTTGCAATGATATCGTTTTCTTCTCCTTTTTATAACAACAATAATACTAATAGTATATTTTGTATTGGATTTATATTGAATATATAATTATATTTCATACTGCTTCTAGTATGCTGCTCGCTGGTCAGATGAACTCAGTGGTACACAGGTTGAAGAAACATGGCTTGGTTTC
This sequence comes from Notolepis coatsorum, assembly GCF_963971535.1. Lineage (NCBI taxonomy): Eukaryota > Metazoa > Chordata > Actinopteri > Aulopiformes > Paralepididae > Notolepis > Notolepis coatsorum. Next base: position 48,018,526 of record NC_140183.1, on the reverse strand, counting down.
AAAACCAAATTCACAACAATACTCAACAACATGGCACCCCTACAGGGTTAAAAATCGCGCTGAGCCATGGATGCACACTGAAATACTGGCCGCTATGAAAACCAGAGACAAAAAATGCTCTGAACTTCATAAAAGTCAGACAAAGCTTTCCAAAAGCTCAAACAGTGAACTCCAAGCCCACGTGGTTGAACTAAAAATTCAAAGAAACAGACTAAGAAATGACGTAAACACCATGATCAAAACCGCAAAAAGAAATTTCATCAACGACAAAACTGAGGAAAACAAAAACAAACCCGCAAACTTTGGAAATTACTCAATAATCAACTAGGCTGCAGTAAAAAACTTAAAACCAGATTCTCAAACATAAACATAAAGACGGACAACACGCTCATCACAGACAAGCTGGATGTAGCCAATTACTTAAACATCTTCTTCACAAACATAGCCACAACACTGGTAAACAAACTACCCTCCCACTCAGGGCATTATGGGGTAGAACACATAGTAGCATACTACAAAAACCTAGGGGTCCACAAAGACGACTTCAAACTTGAAATGGTAACAACAGATGAGGTACTCAAAAAATGTAGCGCCCTCCAACCTAACAAGGCCACTGGCCATGACAACATCCCCTCCAAATTCCTCAGAGACTCAGCAGCCGCCATCACCCCAGTCATCACACACATAATAAACCTCTCTCTAAAACAGGGACACGTCCCCAAGGACTTCAAAATTGTGAGAGTGACCCCTCTGCACAAAAAGGGCAGCAAATTAGACCAAGGCAACTACCGCCCTGTTTCTATTCTTACCTCCATCTCGAAAGTCATGGAGAAAATAGTCTACGAACAGGTCGAAAAGTACCTGGCGGAAAAAAATCGAATCTACGAATTCCAATCTGGCTTCAGAACGTCCCACTCCACTGACACATGCCTCCTCTATTTGAACGACCACATCAAACAAGAGGTGGACGCGGGCAAATACTGCGGCATGGTCATGCTGGACCTACAAAATGCCTTTGACACTGTCAATCACTCCATTCTGATTGACAAGCTAAAAGCAATTGGTTTTGATAGTTTATCAGTGAGCTGGATGCAATCCTACCTAGAGGGGAGAGAACAGATGGTAGAGGTAAACGGTACTCTACCCCCCCCCCCCCCTCACAGTGAGCTGTGGTGTTCCACAAGGAAGCATACTAGGACCGCTACTCTTCCTAATTTATGCAAATGACATGTCGTCAGCCTGTGACTGCAACTTGTTCCTGTTTGCGGACGACTCAGCCCTGCTGGTCTCTGACAAGAACAAGTTGCAGGTTGAAAAAACCCTCAGCTCGGAACTAGGCAAAATCTGCATATGGCTCGCTGATAACAAACTATCATTACACATGGGCAAAACAGAGTCCATTCTCTTCGGTTCAAATAACAAACTCAGCAAGACCGAAGGCTTCTCAGTTACAGTGGGTGACAATATTGTCACAAGGAAAGACGAAATTACCTACCTGGGTTCCATCCTAGAGGCAAATCTTTCCTGTAACAAAATGGCATCCAATGTAATAAAAAAAGTCAACCAACGAACTAGATTCTTGTACCGGATCTCCTCTCTGGTAAACAAGAATACCCCGAAGACTCTGGCAGGAGCACTCATTCAAGGGTACTACGACTATGCGTGCACCTCATGGTACCTGTTGTGAAGGATCAGATTAAACCGAATATATATATTTATTTATGGATATATATTTAATAGTATTTGTATATCGTTTGATATCCCCTGTATATTCCTTGTACATATACACTGAATATCCCTTTAGTCTACTAACAGCCCATAATAGTTTCATTCTACCATTGGACGAGAACCTGGCGCCAGCAGCCAAGCCCCTTGGTTCAAGTTCAATCGTGCCGACGAACATGTCGTTACAAGCCCGGTTCCGCGTAGGAATACGTCTGGCGAAATACGAATGGTACTATTTGTTCACAGCGCATATATATATGGCGCAAGTAAAGTAGAACTTTCTTTTAGTCCATTAGTCCTTTACCCTCCAACCTAGTAACAGACGTGAAGCCTCACCCACGACGCACGTGTGGTGCAGTAAGGCCTACTTGGCCTCAGAATAGGCATTGAGACATCGTGTGGATTAATAGTTGAATTGTCATAGTTTGGCACTATACCGTCGAGTGGGACGTATTTCTATTAAGTTAATAATAGTCTATTATGTATGGTGCATCGTTCGGTTAGAGTTATAAAGTGAGCAGTACCCCCATCGTTCCTGACGTTATCTGGAGTCTTAACCAGGCTGGGCAGACCACGTGTGGTGCTTGCATCCGAGGAGCTCCGGGCCAGGACGAGTGGACCTGTACATTGGATTACTTCACCCGGACGACGTCGAGCCCTACACGGCTTGGATTATCTACATGCTTTGGGTGCTTTGATTATGCCATGGATAACGGCCAACACTGCTGAGTGTTGGAACTACCCCCCCGAGAGGAGTCCAGGTGAGACGGCGCTCTACCCCGAGTGAGGTCGCCTCACGTCTCTTCGTTGTGGACCGGCAGCTACCGTCCACCAGAGGGCCCAGCTGTATTCATCTGTGGACCGAGGTTCTGTGGGCACCGTGTTCAGCACTCTGAATTCTCCCAAGAAATCGTCGGCCAGATGGGATACCGCCAGCGGCTCTCCTAACCCCCCCCCTACTGACTTACAACCAGCGGGACCCCCCCCCTTTAGTGTATCCAGCTATAATCATTTAAGTACCATCGCTATAGTTCCCTAAAGAACCAGGTTGTATACTTGCTCCCTGCGTAACCAGAGATTGGACATTCAATGTTGATTTACCTACGAATACTCATTTGCCTTACAAGTGCATTTCAAATCATAAATGTCATTAAGTGAACGTTGTATATACCCTTTGCTATATAAAATATTCGATTTATACATTTGTGTGGACTTCGTTTCATCAGGTGGGAAAGTGTTCATCATATCTATATCATGTACTGGATGGCCAGAAGTTAAAGTACAAGCGGTAGTGGTTTAATGATACCATACTTATCAATACAGTCAGGGAATTGTACCCCTCAGTTACAATTGGTCCTTCGAGCCGGAGGGTAACTAGTGTAATATTAATATAGTGTTATTAATATTGAAATGGCCTATGATGAACACTCCACGAAACGGTCCTCCTAACGTAGAACGCCCGCAGCGCAGACGACAGCCACCTCAGTACTTAGAGGATTACGCTGTCAGTCAACTACCTAGCCTTCGACAAACGGTAAACGCGGTAAAAGTAGAAAGTAAAATTATGTCTGCCCTTAACGACCAGGTTACCCCGACCACAGAGGCCCTAGTGGGTTCTAATGTAACTGACCAAGCTCACGGTGGGGACCAGGAGGGAGCTGACATGCCTTTACCCCCCGCCAATACCGAAGAAGTAGTCCCCGACCAGCCCCGGGAGGAAGACAACCCTACAGAGAGAGAACTCTGCACGGAAGAAGAGGAGGAGAGCGCCGAGGAAATAGAGCTCCAGGACTCCCCAACGAGTACAGCCAGGAGCGGCTCACCCAGGAGCGGCTCACCTCTACAACCGTCTTCCCCCAGCGAAGCGGAGAGGATGCTATCACAGGCGTTCCTCGTCAGCCTGACAGCCGCTACTGAACGCGATCGACTTCAGGGTGAACGCGATCGACTCCAAGCACAGATGCTTATCGAGCGCGAACAACTCCAAGCGCAGCAACGGAGCGAAGAAGAGCGCATACGCCTGGAGATGAGACGCCTTCAGACGGAAGAGAATATGGCAAGAGACCGGGCCGACGCACAGCGCGCCGCTGCCGGTGCCCAAAGAGAAGCAGATCTCACCAAGCGCGAAGCCGAGCGCGACAAGTTACAAGCGCAGCTAATGGAGCAGCTGATCCTCAAGGCAACACCCTCTCCCTCCGCCAGGGGTTCAAGGAACTCGTCGAGACAACAGTCAAGGGCAGCGTCTCCTAACCGAGCAAGCGACCCTGAACTTGACCAACAGACCAAGCCTATACCCCCCGCAGACCCCCTTCCCAGACCGGTCCAAGCGAGACCCAGCTACAAGGAAGGAGCGGCATACACTGCGGAGAAGCTAAATAAACGACTACAGGATCTAGAGGACCTGATAGAAGAAGAAGAGGGAGAGGAGGAGAACCAAGCCCGATGACAGCACAGTACTCCACCGGACCAGGAGGTCCAGTACAGCCCAGGCTATACCCCCGCGGCGCTGCGCTACAGACCCCCGACTCTATTCACGGGTGAGCACGACGCACGACCAGCCCCGAGGAATAGCACCTGGACCAGCGGGCCATGGTACCCTGCCGGTACCAGCCCACAGAGAGGCGCAAGAGGAGACTCGCCTAGGAGGTCTCTCCCCCAACGCTCGCCGATGTATCAGCCATCCACGGCGTCATACATTGCCACGCCGACGTTTCCAGACTTCACCTATGAGAATCGAGCACAGTACACGGAGCTCCGGATGTGCTTAGAGACAATGATGGTGGATGTCGCTGATGAACGCCACAAGTATGCAATATTACTGAAGCACCTGAAAGTACCGCGAGCGCACAATATAGCGCTAGCCTATGCCACCTCTACGACCCCATACACCGCGGCTCTAGCAGCGCTGGACCAGAGATATGGACGTATATGGGATTACGTAATCCAAGAGATAAGGCATATTGATCGCCTACCCCCAGCAACAGACAATCGCTCATTAGACGACCTGTCGATAAAAGTGCAGTCCCTGGTAGGGATGCTGGGAGCGCAACGAGAAAAGGGTATGCACGAGCTATACGCCAACTCTAACGTCGAGAGGATTTTAGAGAAGCTGCCACCCGCAAGACAAGAGCGTTTTAGGCGGCAGAGAGACCACCGTAATCCTAACGGTCCCGAACCATCCCTCCTCGATCTAGCCGACTTCCTGGCGAGAGAAGTCAGCAGCTTACGACTGGATACGTTCGTGCGGAGCACGCCAAGCTCCAGAGAGGGACCCAGGAGAATAAACGATGGAAGAAGATCGGTGACTGTCATGCACCAATCAGAGTCAGTACCGAGCAGTAAGAGCCACAGTACCCCCTCGAGAAAAGAGAAGTGGAAGATGGTGTGCCCCTACTGCGAGAAGGAACACTGGCTGTCACAATGTGACCTGTTCACAAAGATGAATGCAGAAGAAGTGAGTCAATGGATAAAGTCCAACAGGCGCTGTTACCGATGTGCGCGCAGTCACATGGCAGCCGAATGCCGCCTAAAGAAAAGGTGCAGTCGGTGTGACGGAGCCCATCTAGATGTACTACACGACAGTAACAGAAGAAGGCCTGCACCTGCACCATCGAGCAGCACCAAAGCAAGTGTCATGTACATTGACCCCGCCAGCAGCAGTGGCGCCCAAGTGCTCTTAAAGGTAGTCCGTGTGACATTGAGCTACCAAGATAAAGTCATGGACACTTACGCCGTCCTTGATGACGGGTCAGAGAAGACCCTTCTGCTCGCGTCCGCTGCGGCCCAGCTGGGACTGCGGGGGAGCGAGAACCAAATGACGATTCGGACAATAAGAAGAGATTTAAAGACGATAAAGGGCGAGAATGTCTCCTTCACTATCGCAGCAAGCGGGCAGCCAGAGCGACGGTATAGGATTACAAATGCTTTCACCAGCCAAGAAATAGGACTATCGCAGTACACCTACCCCATCGCCAAGCTGATGGATAAATATGTGCACCTGCGTCAACTACCTATCCCGCTCATAGACGGCGCCACCCCGACCCTGCTGATAGGCTCCGACCATGCAGACCTCATCGTCCCGATAGACCGGGTCCATACAGGACCCCGAGGCTGTCCTGCAGCAGTCGAGACCCGCCTAGGGTGGACACTACAAGGCCCCCTCGCTAAATCTCTCAACCGAACAGCAGCCACTAGCTGCCTCCACTCCAGAACGACAGAAGAAGACACCACTCTCCTGCAGCATGTCGAGAGGCTATGGACACTAGAGACAATGCCCTTTAAGAACGAAAAGAAAGACATTCGTTCTAAAGAAGACATTTACGCCATCAACCTACTCGAGCAAGGGACAAAGAGAGTCACAGTCGGCGGAGTGATGAGATACGCAACTCCACTCCTGAGGCGAGAGGGAATGCCCACCTTTCACGCAAAGAAAGACGCCACGGAGCGGTATCTATTGAACACAGAGCGGCGCCTAGCCAAAGACCCCGCTCAAGAGAGTGTGTACCGCGCTGAGATTGAGAAGCTAATCACAGCGGGACACGTGACAAAGATTGACATTAAAGAGGCCGATCAGACGACCGAATCATGGTACGTGCCGCACCACAAGGTCCACCACAACGGCAAGGATCGCATTGTGTTTAACTGCAGCTACCAGATCGGATCCCAAAATCTGAATAAAGAGCTCTTGCCCGGCCCCACACTCGGCCCCTCTCTACTAGGCGTGCTACTACGCTTCCGCCAGGACAAGGTGGCTATCAGCGGGGATATCAAAGGGATGTTCCTGCAGGTGAGACTAGTGGAGGAGGACAAGCCCCTGCTGCGGTTCCTATGGAGAGAAAGGATCGGAGATGAGAACCCAGCCATCTACCAGTGGGAAGTCCTCCCCTTCGGAACCACATGCAGCCCGTGCTGTGCTACATTTGCACTACAGAAACACGTCGCAGAGGACCCAGCAGCGGATGAAGAGGTCCGACACAGTGTGAAGAACAGTTTCTACGTGGACAACTGTTTACAAAGCGTTTCGACTCAAGAAGAAGCCGAGGCTCTCCTAATCAAGCTACGCGCCTCCCTGATCAAAGGCGGCTTTGATCTCAGGCAGTGGGCCAGCAGTGACCCGCACGTATTGCGCAGCCTCTTCCCCGCGGACAAGGCTGCCAGCAGCGAGACCTGGATGGCGACCATCCCAGGAGAAGCCCAAGAAATGACACTAGGACTAGTCTGGCGCTTCAAAACAGACTCGCTCCACTATAGACACAAACCCCTGACCACGGAGCAGGGAAGGTCGACGGCGATACCGACCACCAGACGGAGTGTGTACAGAACACTCGCCAGACAATATGACCCGCTGGGATGTATTCTACCTTACACCACCAGGGCAAAGATGATTGTACGAGCACTATGGGACAAGGACCAGGGCTGGGACGACCCAATACCCGCACACCTTGCCTCCACATGGAGAGAGTGGGAGACGGAACTCCGCTCACTCCCAGGCGTCAATATACGCCGCAGCTACTTCCCACCCACGGTGAGGCCAGAGACATGCAAGATGGATCTACACGTCTTCAGCGACGCCTCCGAAGTAGCCTATGGATCGGTGGCCTACTTGCGTGCCCAAGAGAAGGGAGGAGAGATACACACTGCTTTCATCCTGGCTCGCTCAAGAATAGCCCCACGAAAGCAACAATCTATCCCGCGTCTAGAGCTCTGCGCAGCCCTAGCAGGAGCGCATCTAGCCACGTTAATCCAACGTGAACTCACCATTCCGGTGCACAGAACAATCTTGTGGTCAGATTCCACGACAGTACTCACATGGATCAAGTCTGATTCATGCAGATACAAGGTCTTCGTGGGAGTCAGAGTCACCGAGATTCAAGAGTTAACAGAAGCAGCGAGCTGGCGGTATGTGGACACCAAACACAACCCAGCTGACGTCATCATCCGGGGAATGTCCCTGGATGACCTCACCCGTCGCAACATCTACAGTGACGGACCAGAATTCCTCAAGCTCCCGGAAGAAGAGTGGCCTACGCCCACCCCACGGGAAGCAAGTAAAGAGGAGGCTGAGAACAAGAAACCTATGTTCTGTGGACTGAGCACAGTCGCCTCCACAGACCCCAACATAGATGACTGCATTACCCTACAGAGTGCGCAGCTAAAGACATTCCTGAGGCACCACCCAGAGATTCAGTCCACCACTGACATTTCAGCAGCTGACTACGAAGAAGCAGAACTTCTTCTACTACAACGAGCCCAGAGAGACTCGTTCCCCGACGAGCTAGACTGTCTACAGGGAGGAAAGCCCGTCCCATCAGACAGCAGACTGCTCCACCTGGCACCCGAGAGCGACGCCCATAATCTCATCAGAGTGGGTGGTCGTCTGCGGAGAGCCCCCGATCTACCGGATGACGTTAAGTACCCGATAGTCTTGAACAGCCGACACAAGGTCACAGAGCTGATCATAAAGAAATACGACGAGGATGTACACCACGCAGGAGCAGAGAGAGTCTTCGCGGAGATCAGACGTCGCTATTGGATACTTCAAGGAAGAGAAGCGGTGCGACGCTTCCAGCGAACCTGTCTAGACTGCCGAAAGTGGCGCGCGCAGCCCAGCATACCCCGGATGGCTGACCTACCTCCCTGTCGCCTCCGACTCGGCGACAAGCCATTCCACTCCACAGGCATGGACTGTTTTGGCCCGTTGTATATAAAGAAAGGAAGAGGAACCGAGAAGCGGTGGGGTATTGTATTCAAATGCATGACCACCAGAGCGATACATATCGAACTCCTTTCAACCATGAGCACAGACTCATTCCTTATGGCCTTCCGAAGATTCACATCACGGAAAGGAAAACCGTCTACATTGTTGTCTGATCACGGGACAAACTTCAAAGGCGGAGAAAGAGAGCTGAGAGAGAGCTTCCAAGCTATGGGCCCAGAACTTAAGACCCACCTCGCTCCATCCCAGATTGACTTCCAGTTTAATCCCCCGAACGCACCCCACTTCGGTGGAACCTGGGAACGAGAAGTACGTTCTATAAAGACAGCCCTGTACGCCGTGCTTGGGGCCCAGACTGTGGCGGAAGAAGTCCTAATGACAGTCCTCACGGAGATCGAGGGAGTATTGAACTCCAAGCCCCTCGGCTACGTCTCCAGTGATGTAGCAGATGTCGACCCAGTCACCCCCAACACACTCTTGATGGGGCGGCTAGACCCCGCGCTACCCCAGACAATGTACAGGCCTGAAGAAGCGAACGGCCGAAGAATGTGGAGGTACAGTCAAGTACTAGCTGACAAGTTTTGGAACAGCTTTCTACTCCACTACCTACCGTCTCTACAGACCCGCCAGAAGTGGGTAAAAGAGAGAGACAATTTGACAGAAGGAACAGTCGTCATGATTATCGACCAGTCACTACCCAGAGCTATGTGGCCGGCTGGCCGCGTAAGCAAAGTGATCACCGGTGCCGATGGCAAGGTCCGAGCAGCTGAAGTGCTCGTCCAAGGGCGAACTTACACACGACCCGTGGCGAGGCTAATAGAACTGCCCAGACTCCCAGACACTATCGATGACGACCATGACCCCATGACTTTGTGAGTTGACTGACCCTTACAGCGGACCTTGAGTGGTAGACAGTGCGGTTAATCTGTCTCTGCTTAGCTAATTAGGTGGGACTAATTAGGGGGCGGCTGTTGTGAAGGATCAGATTAAACCGAATATATATATTTATTTATGGATATATATTTAATAGTATTTGTATATCGTTTGATATCCCCTGTATATTCCTTGTACATATACACTGAATATCCCTTTAGTCTACTAACAGCCCATAATAGTTTCATTCTACCATTGGACGAGAACCTGGCGCCAGCAGCCAAGCCCCTTGGTTCAAGTTCAATCGTGCCGACGAACATGTCGTTACAAGCCTGGTTCCGCGTAGGAATACGTCTGGCGAAATACGAATGGTACTATTTGTTCACAGCGCATATATATATGGCGCAAGTAAAGTAGAACTTTCTTTTAGTCCATTAGTCCTTTACCCTCCAACCTAGTAACAGACGTGAAGCCTCACCCACGACGCACGTGTGGTGCAGTAAGGCCTACTTGGCCTCAGAATAGGCATTGAGACATCGTGTGGATTAATAGTTGAATTGTCATAGTTTGGCACTATACCGTCGAGTGGGACGTATTTCTATTAAGTTAATAATAGTCTATTATGTATGGTGCATCGTTCGGTTAGAGTTATAAAGTGAGCAGTACCCCCATCGTTCCTGACGTTATCTGGAGTCTTAACCAGGCTGGGCAGACCACGTGTGGTGCTTGCATCCGAGGAGCTCCGGGCCAGGACGAGTGGACCTGTACATTGGATTACTTCACCCGGACGACGTCGAGCCCTACACGGCTTGGATTATCTACATGCTTTGGGTGCTTTGATTATGCCATGGATAACGGCCAACACTGCTGAGTGTTGGAACTACCCCCCCGAGAGGAGTCCAGGTGAGACGGCGCTCTACCCCGAGTGAGGTCGCTTCACGTCTCTTCGTTGTGGACCGGCAGCTACCGTCCACCAGAGGGCCCAGCTGTATTCATCTGTGGACCGAGGTTCTGTGGGCACCGTGTTCAGCACTCTGAATTCTCCCAAGAAATCGTCGGCCAGATGGGATACCGCCAGCGGCTCTCCTAACCCCCCCCCTACTGACTTACAACCAGCGGGACCCCCCCCCTTTAGTGTATCCAGCTATAATCATTTAAGTACCATCGCTATAGTTCCCTAAAGAACCAGGTTGTATACTTGCTCCCTGCGTAACCAGAGATTGGACATTCAATGTTGATTTACCTACGAATACTCATTTGCCTTACAAGTGCATTTCAAATCATAAATGTCATTAAGTGAACGTTGTATATACCCTTTGCTATATAAAATATTCGATTTATACATTTGTGTGGACTTCGTTTCATCAGGTGGGAAAGTGTTCATCATATCTATATCATGTACTGGATGGCCAGAAGTTAAAGTACAAGCGGTAGTGGTTTAATGATACCATACTTATCAATACAGTCAGGGAATTGTACCCCTCAGTTACAGTACCAAAGCACCTCAAAGGCGCTTAAAACAAGATTACAAACATCACAAAACAAACTGGTCAGACTACTACTTGACCTTACCCCCAGAACCCACCTCACCCCTGCCCACTTTGACAACCTAGGATGGCTTAGAGTAGACGACAGAGTACAGCAACTTGCAATGGGCCTGGTCTACAAGATACACTATACGACTAAGGTACCCATGTACATGTCAAAATACTTCCCAAAGGTCAGTGAATACCACAACCACTACACCAGAGGAAGCTCAACAAATCATGTTAAACCCAGATTCGGCTCAAACAAGGGACTAAACACGTTTCGCAATTATGCCACATCAATGTGGAACGCCCTACCCAAAGCTGTAAAGGAATGTGAATACCTACCCACATTCAAAACCGCTCTTAAAGAGCACCTACGGGAGGCTGCAATTCGAAACTGGCCACTGTAAATGCCCAAAACCCCCACCACCTCTGTCGTGGCTTCCTTCCATTGTCAATCAATCAATCAATCAGTCTTTCCATCAAGCCACTAGACCAGGGGTCAGCAACCTTTTTGACATGGAGTGCCTGTTTGAAATATAGTTGTAACTAGTGTGCCTCAACAATATTCCATGCATCGTAATTTTTTTCTTCTCATAATCAGGTCTTTTTAATGATAATTTGTACATTATTACATCATTATTGTTATTGTTATTATTAACAATATTATTATGATGGTTGTATCAACCCTAAATCTGAGTTGGGGGGGGGGGAATGCAATGCAGACAAACAGCTGCATACAGTGCGACCATTTCACTCACATTTGCCCATTCATTTTTGGACACATCACACACCATCGGTGTGTGTACTGTACGTGTGCTGTCATAGCTCCACCTACAGGCCTAATGGAGAACACCAGGAGAACACCAGGATGTGAATGGAGGGTGATTGTGAGGTATATCGTGTAAATAAGTTTTGATTGATCGCAAGACTACACTGTAAAAAAAAAATTATTAGTTACCAGAACTTAAAAATATTGAGTTCAGTTACTGTGCATTAAGGTTTTCAGTTTTCAATCCATAATAAGTTAACAGAAAAATAAGTACACAACCACATTATTTCAACCTAATAAAACTATGTTTATTGTCATTGTTTTAAGAACACAAGTTGACTTGGTAATACTCACATTTTGAGTAAAAAAAATGGCTTTTAACATGTGCAATGTTCAATGAAATAGAAAAATAAATAATACAATTTGTTGATTAATCCCACTGGTCACAATGGTGACCGTAATAATGTTTTTGTTATAAGGCTCTGCAAATGTTACTGAATGATGTAGCAATGTATTTCCAGCTAAATTGAAATAATAAACAAATAAAGGGTCTCAATTAAATATGTGGAAGTAAAAAGAACCTGTGGGAGGATTTCAACAAGATAAATGCGACAACAGTGCAAAATAGTTCACTATAATATTTCAAAGCAAAAAAAAAAAAATTTATATTTTTTTTTTTTTTTTTTAGTGCTGCCCCCTGTGCCTATGCAAATGCCCCCGCGTGCGTGCCTAGGGTTGCCTACCCCTGCACTAGACACTTTAAACAGACAGTTCTAACTCGTTTCTTTCCTTAGATTACTCACAGTTCGAAGTGTTGCTTGGCCTCCGATGGTTTCGATGATGTTGCGATGTGTTTGCTCAAAATAAAGTACCAAACATTTGCACATGCAACAAAGAAAATAGGCCTTTACAATATTCAAAAGAAAATATGCAAAACTCAAAGTAAATAACAAACAACTTAGGTATTCTTTCTTTCTTGGTAATGCTTATATAACTTTATAACTTAAAGGGTATTTGTACAAGTTGTATGTACGTATAATACGAAAAGGTACGTTATGAAAAGGTAGGAAAAAGTATGAAACGGTTCAAAACTGTTTCCCGACCGCGTCTCTCAACAGGTTGCCTTCATTGCAGCTTTAGCGCAAGGCGCTGTGGGATTTGTAGTCCTTTGTAGTGCATTGACAACAGACGTCACAATTAAGTGGCTTTCTTATGAAAATCAAAATACTGGCTCTAACATACTCCTAATAGACAATCTCCTCCCCACCGCATGTATATATTCCCTCCCCGCCGTATGTATATTTCTCTCCCACCCACCCCCTCCTAATGTACAGTCCCCTCCCCATCATACTCTGTCAGGATCTAGGGGTAACAGTACTGTATATTTGAATACCGTTTATGTCACAAATGTATCAGTACTAAACACCTATATGTCCCTATGCCATAAATGTCATGTATGTTGTGTATGTTATAAATGTCTATATGAATTGAAAATGGGGGACCCCGATGTAAACAAGACAAATGTCTTTCTCAGGTCTGCATCCCCTTAACAATTGTGTGTATTGAGCCGTACTGTATTGTACCCATTCTGCAATCTGTTAAATAAAGTTTTCATTCATTCATTCATTCATTCATTCATTCATTCATTCATTCATTCATTCCTTGAAAGTACTTTCAATCATGCACGTATCACTGATCAGCATACGCCCACTACCTGCTGCATATCCTGGGAGCAGAGGAAAAAGGTGTCTTCTAAGTAATTTCTTTGTGATTTCCTACATATTTGGGGTTAATAAAACATCTTACAATTTAGCCTTTTTTACAGCATGTCCACTGTAATGGACCACAAGAGGCCAAACGTAAAAAGATAACATATTATGGCTGTAGAATATTTTACCAAGAATACATCCCCCTTCTTTAGAAAACAACAGTGTTTGCAACAGCTTTTGAGGAAAGATTACTTTATTATCTAAAGATGGTAAGTTAAAGTGTTGTGTTCAGTCATAGTTAAAGACAGTAGAAGTTGAGTACTTTAGTATCTAAATATGGTAAGTTGGAGTGGTGTGTTCAGACAGTAGAGGTTGATTGAAAATTGTATTAACAGATTGCAGAATGGGTACAATACAGTATGGCTCAATACAAAACAAACTGCTAAGAGGATACAGACCAGAAAAACCAGGGTCCCCCATTTCTCAGGAGGATATAAGCAGGGGTCGTGGCCATACTCTCCCTTCCTCTGCCTTTCATGTGAACAGGACAGCTCATAAGTGCCTAGTATAGCCTACGAGAGCGCGTCGCCACTGAAGAAAGAAGATATAACAATGGATAAGATGCATCCACGTCCCCAACAGCCATTTTCAGGGCTATCCCAACGCAAGCGCTCCAGCACTTCCCACCACAGCCACTCTGAGGAGCCTTTTCAGATAAAAGCGTTTAAGCGCCCAGAGCAGGGGTGGGCAACTTTGTATATGGTGAGGGCCACAAAATGTCCACAATCAATCTGGGGGGCCGCATTGTTTATCGGCAGTCCCGCCAGTAGTACCCCATCACTCAAATAGCCCTAATAGTCACAAGGTATATAAACAATTATAATTTGTTGTAACTTTGTTTTTATTCCATTTCAAATGCATTTAGTAATGCAATTTCAACTTTATGAATTTATAAACAGCTGAATTTAAAAGTATTGCTGTGTAACCCCAAATATATACAAAAATGATCAATTATAATTAAAGGGGAACTCCAACATTTTGGGAAATTAGCTTATTTAACATCTTCCCTGGAGTTAGACAAGAAGATACATACCTTTTTTGTCTCTGTGCGTGCATTTAGCTTTTGGGAATAGACGCTCCGTTAGCATAGCTTAGCTTCATCACTGGAAGTGAGGCAGGACAGTAGCCTTACAGTGCCTTACAGTGTATTGCAAGGTCTGACATTGACCAAACTTGATATGCATGACCTTGGTGGGCTCTAGGTCAACTCCTGAAAAGGGGGTCAATGTCAGACCTTGCAATCAAAAGTTAGGGGGCGCACTGAAATTATGGCAAGGGTTATTACAGCCCCCTAACTTTTGATTGCAAAGTCTGACATTGACCCCCTTTTCAGGAGTTGACCTAGAGCCCACCAAGGTCATGCATATCAAGTTTGGTCAATGTCAGACCTTGCAATACACTGTAAGGCACTGTAAGGCTACTGTCCTGCCTCACTTCCAGTGATGAAGCTAAGCTATGCTAACGGAGCGTCTATTCCCAAAAGCTAAATGCACGCACAGAGACAAAAAAGGTATGTATCTTCTTGTCTAACTCCAGGGAAGATGTTAAATAAGCTAATTTCCCAAAATGTTGGAGTTCCCCTTTAAGGCTTCTAATAAAATAAATGTATGAACTTAAAGCCCACTGCTCAACAAACACAAAGCAGCATTCCTGCTGCATTTCACTACAACAGTAAATCAAAAGTGCAATAATAAATGATTTTGTTAAATGTATAAACTTTTATCCTGCTACTAAACAAAACATTATAACACTGAAATGCATGTTATGGATATGAAGCACTCAGGAATGTTTTGTTTAGTAGCAGGATAAAAGTGTATACATTTAACAAAATCATTTATTATTGCACTTTTGATTTACTGTTGTAGTGAAATGCAGCAGGAATGCTGCTTTGTGTTTGTGTTATTAGTGTTATCTGAACACTACAAAAGTAAACAAGTAAAGTGCAAGTAAAGTAAAGTGCAATACTACATGCCTCCCATTGACCCTTTATCAAACTGGCATGACATTCACCCTCGCCCCACAGTGGGTCAATAATGGTTATAATAATAATAATAATAATAATAATAATAATAATAATAATAATAATAATAATAATAATAATAATAATAATAATAATAATAATAATAATAATAATGGTCCCCTCTCTACACCTCTCCATCATCCCCCCCCCCTCTCTACATCTCTTCATCATCTCTTCCCCCCTCTCTACACCTCTTCATCATCTCCTTCCCCCCCTCTACACCTCTTCATCATCTCCTCCTCCCCCCTGTCTTTAATGAGACACTTGTGGTCTCTCCATTTGGCGCACAATAGCAGGAATGTCAACTTCAATGTTTGTGCATGCAATCTGCATCAGATGAAATAATGTTTCATCCGACAGCCTGTTTCTCTCCTTTGACTTGATGTGCTTCATGTTTGAGAAATTGCTCTCACATATGTATGTGCTCCCAAACATACTGGCCATAGAGAGGGCAAAGTCCCTGAGGAGTGGGAAGCGGGGCTCAGGTAGCAGTTTCCAAAACGAAATTCCCCTCTCATTTCTCTTTGCTTGAAAAAAAGGATCTGACTGTAGCTCGCACAGTTCAAGCTGCAACAGTGGGGGCTGCTCTGACACCGTAGCGGTGAGGGGGCTGGCAAACAGCGCTATCTGTGACTGCATGCCGTTGAAATCTTCAAACCGATCATTGAATTGCATTTGCAGTGTTTTAATGTCGCTCCTGTACTTTCCGACGGCTCAGCCATCGGATTTCTGTGTGTAGCTGCAAGTCGCCATAATCAGTGTCCATCTCTTCCAAAAAGGAGACAAACTTTCTATGGTTTAGTGACCTGTTGTTGCCTCCACGAATTAGATTGGTAACCTTGGTAACCAAATCCATAACATGGCTGTAGTAGTCAAGCTTCTTGGCACAGAGAGCCTCTTATATCAGATGAAAAAAAAAAAAAACTATTGAACGACTCTCGCATATAATTTGACTACACTCGACTCGCATTGGTCATTATAGTGACCCACAATAGATGGAAATTATGTTAGCGAACTTACCTGATGTATAATGCAGTGCAGCATTGGACACTCAACGCCACTCTGCCTTAGAAGCCCGGCGAATCCTGTGCGTTTTCCTTTCATTGCCGGTGCTCCATCGGTAACAACAGCCGACAGTTTATCAAAACCCCCATATTGCTGCACGGCACTTTCAACAGCGTTTCATATGTCCACACTAGGGCTGACCCCTATTAGTCAAATAGTCGACTAATCGATCGAAAGGAGCCATAGTCGACTGCCAGCTCTTCTTAGTCGAATACAATCAAAAAAAATTAAAAAAAATAAAAAAAACAAAAAATAAAAAAAAATTATATTTTCTTTTCTTTTTTTTTTTATATTGGCCTGGGGCCGCATGGAACGTCGGTGAGGGCCGCATGCGGCCCGCGGGCCGCCAGTTGCCCCTCCCTGGCCCAGAGTCATCGGAAAACGAGAGTTCGGAGGAGTCTATTAAACTGGAATACGAGTCGCTGGACCAATCTAGCACCGTGGCTCCTGTCGACCACATAGGCAAGAGCTTTCCGCCACTCCTCCATCCTCCTTCCTTGAAGAAGTGACGAGAGGCACTACTCCTCATCTTCCCTTGGCTCTTCAAGGTTGCGGCCACAGCCTGTGGTGTGCCGCTAACACCCCCCCCACCACCACCACCGGCACCAGAACCCAATGCTAAGGTGGGGGAGTATGTTAGGGAGCCAGCACACCAGGATTAGGATATTTTGTGCCCTTGTTCTCCTGCCTTTGACCCTTATGTCTCTTAGGGACGTGAGAATGTGTCAAGCGTGAAGGGACTTGCCAAGGCCTATCTACATTTTACACAGGGCTATTTGCATATTCTTGGTATCTAGGAACATCTATGGACCTCAATGAATGTATTCTCAGTGTCAGAAATATTGTGTCTATTACTAGGCTTGCTTAAATTGTGATGAAACAAAGGAAAATATGAATTATGATTTTTCTTTTCATCTTTGACAGTGAATAAAACCATGATAATAATGACCAAACTTAAAGAACTGCCACTGATCTCATTCAGTACCCTCTTGAGATCATGTGTACAAAAGATCTAAGGAAATTAATAAAGGGAAGATGATCAAATTGAAGGTTCTGTATATACAGTACTGAATTCTCCCATCCGGACCAATGCAATTTGAAATATTATTATAGAATATAGAATATATGCTTATACATTACCTTATTATAGCCAATTCGCACATTTATATATATATACATATAGTATCTTTCAAATGGCCGAGTTCAATTTGGATATAGTATCACCAGGCTTGCATAATAACAGATACTGATATTTACTGTAATCGACTGTAATATTTTATTTCCCCCACAGTGTAACCATATTGAAACTAATTTCAGATCTAATTCTTCCTACATGTTAACAATAGTTTGGAGAAACTGACTGCGTTTCAATATTTGTCAAAAATGTTACCTTTTGTAGCTTATTATCGCGAATCATAACAATTATTGATATGATTCATTCAGAACGCCGAACTTTGAACCACTATAGTGAACCACAGGAGAAATTCCAACGCAGGCAGATAGCCAGCGATGTCCTCTGCAAAATGGCCGCAAAAAGATTCCAATTCCCATGGTTCAACATTTCCATATCCGGTTCCGGGTCAAAAAAACGTTTGCACATAAAAAACTTAAAATGATATAAATACACTTTTAACCTATTGCTAAACTATTGCCAACCTAACGTTTTACATTCTACATGTATTTGTGACATAGTAGTGATAATAATACTTGAAAACGGTTGATTTTAAAATCACAAATATTTTTCCAGCTTCATAAAAATATAATAATAATTTAATAAGGTCAAAAGGGGTCGGTACCGACCCTGTCGAGTGGAACAGGTTAAAGTGCAATAAAAATGGAAAATACCGCTCAGCCAAACAGCAGTACACACTCAAAGAAAGAGCTTTTAAAAACATGATAAGAAAGCGTCTTCTCTGCTCCCTTCTCTGCGTTTGTTCTAAATAGACATTGCAGGGTTCACTTCTCGTCTCAGGGTCCCAATGAATCTGGCAATGTAACATTACCCAGTTATTCCAGTTTGGCTGATGATAACTCCACTTAAACTAGACATAGGTTAAGGTGTCTCTCTGTATTTAAAATCGAACGTGAAATGTCTTAGTGGGACAATAGCGTGTGCTAGGCTCTCACACACTGCCCAATGGGGTCTGTTGAGGGTCTGTATGTCCTATCAGTTATATTATACATTACAATAAATATGGGCAATAAATCACTTAGAATCTGAATATATACTATGAGAAAGTAAAGTAAACAGTACACACAGGTGCAGTATACATAAGGTACCCTAACTGGCATGATATATGTTTAGGTGGTAAGAGTCAGACACACTTAGTGATCAGACATTCCTAGTAATAATAATAATAATTATAATTCATTACATTTATATAGCGCTTTTCTAGACACTCAAAGCGCTCCTCACAATCTAGGGTGGAAATTGCCTCCTTCACCACCACTGGTAACACCCAACCTTGGGCTATGCAGGCTCAATTGCTGCCATACACTGGCATCAGGCACACATCACACTACACAATGGCTGAACGGCTCAGAAGACAGGGATTGATACCAGCCAATTAAGGGGAAGGGATGATTAGGTGGCCTTGATGTCAGAGACCTGATTGGGAATTTGGCCAGGAATGTCAGGGAACCCCCTACTGTTTGCGATTAGCGCCCTGGGTTCTTTAACGACCGAATTCAGTCAGGACCTCAGTTTAGCGTCTCATCCGAAGGACGGCACTCGCAGCTGTACGGTGTCCCTATCACTGTAACACTACAGGGGCATTGTTACTAACTAGTCCAGAGGACAGAGTGCCCCCTGAATAGAATAGAATCTTTATTGTCATTGTTGGTACAACGAAATTGAGTTTAGAGCATCACCACTGGCATACAAACATACTGAATATAGCATATACAAAATAATAATATTTTCTCAGGGGGGGGGGGGGGGGGGTGTAAGTCTGTGGCTGAACGGACTCCTCATCTTGCCTAGCTCCTCATAGAGGGGTTGGGAGGGGTTCTCCTTCTCATCCTCCTCTCTGCTACCACCTCTAGTTTGACCAGCTTGACTCCCACGGCAGAGCTAGCCTTCCTCACCAGCTTGTTCAGTTTGTGGGTGTCTGTAACGTTCGGGGTTTTGCTCTCCTCAGGGAGCAAATCCCTAGCGTTACTTGGTGGTATTTGACCTGTCTCTCTGCCCTAATTGCATTCATTGGCACCTGGTGTGTCTAGTTAAGGTGGCTTTATATGCTCTTCCGTGTCACTACTGACACTGTGAGTGGATCGCCAGACTATCCGTGAGTACACAGAGTAACACTTATCGCTCCTGCCATGGAGAATAAGTTTGTTCGCCATTTATATTAATTGCAGTGTCTTTGCCTTATCGATTGTATAACTTTAATGTGTGCTTATGTAGCACCGTCGCCCGACGTGTTTCTTTTGTGATGTGTTTTGAAGACAGAGTTTTCTCCCCTTTGCTTTCCCCATTTATTATATAGATCAGTTTATGTGTTTGTGCTATAGTGTGTTTTGGAGACTTGCCTTCTCCCCTTTATTTTGTCCCCTGTGACGTGCGTATCATTAAGCTACTAGAATTAAAAGGAGCAGTGCTCAAATTCAAAGATCAACATCTGTCTCTCTTCGTTTCTGTTCTGCACTGCACCTGGGTCCAACACACCTACCAAACCGTAACAGGTGTCCCTTGAGATGATTTAGCCCCCCCCCCCAGCATACAACAGCAAAGAAAAGGACGCTGGCTACTACAGACTGGTAAAATTACTACAGCAGTCTATTGCACACATTGAAGGGAGAACAGCCTGCTCTGTCCCTTCCTATAGAGGGCCTCTGTGTTGTCCGACCAGTCTAATTTGTTGTTCAGATGTACTCCAAGAAACTTGTATGTCTCCACCTCATCCCCTCAGATGGTGATGGGAGTCGAGGTGGGCCTCTTCTTGCCTCTCTCTCTCTCTCATCTGTGATGTGCGAGTGTCTGTAATAGAGATTAGGTTAATTCCATCACAGGGCAACAGTTTGATAGTTATTTTCAATGTAATGACATTCCTGTGTCCTGCCACAGAGCCAGGGACTTGCTCTGGAGCCCCTACATTCCACTGTTAGTTTATAACTGGGCGTGTGTGGATGTGGATGGTGATATACTGTAGCTTTTAGGCACAATAATTTCACTGTGTTTTGTCTGTGCGTAATGGGTCCAGGAGGGAGAGGGCAGAAGGCTAGTGCCTCCACCACATTTGTAGGGTCTGGGTGTGTGATCAACGAACCCCCTGATGGCCCTGAATGACTCGAGGAGAGAGCTCAAGGGTGGAGCTGTATATAATAATGAGTAATGCACACTGTGAATATTGGGCACCAGCCAAACATCCAGAGCTGACAAGGTAGATGGGGAGGCTGATAAAAAATGTCTGAGCCAAAAGCTACAGAAAAAAGCCCTCTGGAATCATACTTAATTCATAGACGGGTCAATCTATGGGAAAAAAACACCTAACCTCAAGAAAATTGCAACAAAAGGTTTTTCAATGGATTCTGGTACCATTGGTCATGCTAAATAACATACTAAAAGTCTACTCAAATCTAACCTTGCGAAAGGGGTAATTTTCAAGATGGCGGCCGCCAATACACTCAACTAACAGATATCACCATGAAACTTCCCAAGTTGATTGCTAACATCAATACAATAATTTTTTGTATTACACGTTTTTTGAAATTGTATGCTTAAATATGCAAATGAGGCAATATCTGATTAAATATATGCTGAATTGATTTTTTGGAGTGCAGCTGAATTTTAAACTTCCAACATTCTGCAAGGCTCATAAAAAGTGACATCAAAACAATGTCACCCATAAATGATCAGTACCCGACTACAGAGACACCAACTACAGGCTTCTCTTGATTACATTCCAGAATCCCTCTGCACTAGTGCACTGTGTTAAGTTTGTTGGGAAAGACAAATAGCGGAAAGTTGCTAGCATTGGCCATTCAATCATACAGTCAGTCCGACCACGAGCTGTCGTCACCCCTTTGTAAATTGGTCTTGCAGTGCAAATGCACCACTTAAATCGGTCTAGGTTTCTTGTGGATACCTTGAGTCAGATGGGGTTCTGCTCTTCCTATAGCAAAATGCAGAGGTTTGAAATGAATGCCGCAAATTGTGCTGCACCAAACATGCTTGGTAAGGATATTGATGTGTTGAACACTGCCTTGTTATTTGCAGCAGACAATGTAGATCATAACATTCTCACAATTGATGGGAAAGGAACATTTCATAGCCAGAAACGTCTTCCGGAAGGCTGATAAGCCATGATCTGTGACGCAAGTGGTGATGCAATACTAGATTCTGTACCACAAACAGAATGCCACGTCCTTGATGGAGGTTCACTCCTTCACCGAATACCATGGAAGTGCAGAAAAACCTATGGTGAAATAGCACAGTCATATGCTGACCATCCGGCATTATGGTTCAGCGACGACCACTGTCTTTGATGGCTATGAGGAAGGGCCGACCATCAAAGACAACACGCATCAAAGACGATGACAGAATATTCATCCCATTGTCAGCTTCACTGCTGAAACTGAGTTATCTGGTAAGAAGGAGGAGTTCCTGTCAAGAGATATCAATAAACAGAGACTTATCCGGATGATAACTGATGAACTGAAACAAAAGGATTGCACTGTGGTAAATGCATCTGGGGATGCTGATGTAGACATAAAGGCTGCAGTGGAGGCATCTCTTCTACACACCACTACGCTGATTGGAGAAGATACTGATCTCCTTGTCTTACTCCTTTACTATGCAAAGGAAGGTAGTAAGGGCCTTTATTTCAGATCGGACAAGTTCAAAGCGGATGGCAGTGTTAAAGTGTATGACATACATCGCCTGCAAGAAGTCCTTGGACATGACATGTGTTCTCAGTTGATATTCATCCATGCTGTGACAGGTTGTGACACAACTTCTAGGATTTTTGGTGTTGGAAAAAATACTGCTTTTCAGAAGCTTGTAAAAGGAGACCCTATTCTTTTGTCTTGTGCCAATTCATTCACCATCCCAAACCAGACCACAGAGGTGATCGATGACCTTGGGTGCCAAGTAATGGCTGTCCTTTTTGGTGGCAAGTGCACAGACTCCCTTGCGACAATGAGATGTAACACCTTCAGCAAGAAAGTTGCCTATGCTTTGTCACTTGTAACGTCCAAACGTCTGCCCCCAACTGAATCTGCGACCAAACTTCACTGTCGTAGAGCATACTACCAGATCATGGTCTGGATAGGAAAAGAAAAGGGAATGAATGGCATGAACTGGGGGTGGAACCTGCAGGACAATCGGTTTGTCCCACTTATGACAAGTATGAATGTTGCTCCAGACAGTCTCTTGAAGGTCATTCATTGTAACTGCTCCACTGGCTGCAAGACACTCCGCTGCTCTTGTAGAAGATATGGATTACCATTGTACTACTGTCTGTGGACCATGCCAACTTGAAGAATGTGACAATCCATATAAGTTTCTTCTAGAAGAGTCATCAGAGGATGAAGAAATATTGATGAGCGTCCCAGCCTGAACGTGTGTATATTTTCCCCAACGGAGTTTCACTTCCGCGTTCGGTTTGCGCGATCTGATTAGCCACTGACGTTTTTTTCAGCATCAATCGCGTTACTCCTAACAATCGCGCCAGCAGGCTGTTACCCTAACCCTAACCCTAATGTAAGAGCCAAAGCTATATATATTTAGGTTATTGTATTATATGAATGTTTAATATTGATTGGATTTAGATAAAGTCATTGAACCGTCGTATTTGTCAATAGAGCATTCTAGAACATAGAACCTTCTAGAACGTTTGTGGTGATGTCATAATAGAGTTTCTAGAACATAAAACATTCTAGAACCACAGTATGACATCATGATAGAAAGTTATGGAACCTTTGTGATGTCACGTATGAGGTCATAACCGACATTCTAGAACATTTGGGTCTCTATATAAGCGGGCGTTAGGGTTAGGGAATTTGTTCAGAATCCTCTTAGGTGTTATAGGTGCGGTTTGGCCATATAGCTATCATGTGTAGGAAGGGGCAGAGGTGCGCTAGGTGTGGCGGGGAACATGACTATGGGAAGTGTGGAGAGGGAGTGAAGCCGAGGTGCTGTAGTTGTGGTGGGGAGCATAGTGTAGCGTTTAGGGGGTGTGAGGTGATGAAGGAGGAGGTCGAGGTGATGAAGAAGGAGGTCGCGGTTCGGAGAGTGAGAAGGAAGGGTAAGTTGTCGTATGCTGAGGCGGTTAGCAGGGTAGGACAGGGCAGCCAAGAAAGGGTGCAGGGGGTTGGAGAAGGGCATTTGGCAGAGAGGGTAGAGCAGGAGGATAAGAGAGGAGAAATTTGGTATAGTGGCCTTTGTGGCAGGGGTAGTTACTGGTCTGGCAGAGGCTAAGGGTAGAACAGATAAGGTAAAGATGATTGTTAGGATAGCGGTTCAACATTTGGGAATGGAAGGTCTGAAATGGGAGGAGTTGGTTAGGGAATTGGGTGGGACCAAGGGACCAAGCAGCCCAGAATAAGATCGCAGGGGGCAAGGAGGGTCCCGCGGAGGGGGGCTCAGACAGGAAGTAGCAGCATTAGCTGCACTCCAATGGACAATGTGGATGACGGGTTCCAGTAGACTGCGGGAAAATAAGAAGAAGAAGAAGAGCCCATCAAAAGAATTGCGGAGGGCAGTAATAAGCCACGATGAGTCTACACTGCCGGAAATTCAAAAAAGAAGAAGAAGAACGGCAGTTTTTGCATCTTTGACCAGACTGAACAGGACTGAACGGATGGACTCAACAATGGACGGAAGCCAGGAGCCAGCACGTGGATTTACGGCTTTCACATTACGAAGGAATTTTCATGTGTCGATAATTTTGGAGACTGGGAAAATACAGTTTTCTTACCTTGTAGTAGTACTTGTAACTTGTAGTAGTATTTGTAGTAGCGACAGGAATATTTAGGAAAGTAGATTTAGGACCACTTCTGTAAAGAAAGACATTTGGATATCTTTACTTTGCACTGGAGCGGCTGTGGACATTGCTTTTCTTTATCAGCGGACATACTACTCACGAGTAGGGTTGGGCACCAAAAACCCGTTCTAATAGGAACCGGTTCCTAACTTCCAGTTCTGGAAGTAACATATTTGCATTTTGATTCTTAATTTTGATTCTTAAAAAAAATATATACCGGTGTATATATATATATATATATATATATATATATTTTTCTTTTTACTTTGTTAATTAATACATTAGTAGCAGTACAGCAACCAAATTAAACTATCAAGTCAACTGAAAATGTGAATAGTATGAACAAAATAAAAGAATTACATTTTTTTTTAATTCTCCTGCGAAATAAGCTGTGACCTGTTTTGACCTGCACCTCAAAGAATCGGAAGCGTGAATCGTTTAGAACAGGAATCGATATGGAGAATCGGAATCGGAACCGGAATCGTTCAAATCCAAACGATGCCCAACCCTACTCACGAGTAAGTAATTTAACCAGTGGAGTGAATCGTCGGCCCTCACACCTAACCTTAACCAACTAACCCTAATCCTAACCTTAACCTTAACCTTAACCAACTAACCCTAACCCTAACCCTAACCTTAACCCTAACCTTAACCAACTTCGAAAGAGAGCGACTTCGAAAGAGTCGCCAAGCCTAACCAGTTTGTTAGGAGTAACACGATTGGCGCTGAAAAAAACGTCAGTGGCCAATCAGATCGCGCAAACCGAATGCAGAAGTGAAACTCCAGCCTGAACACATCTACATGTTAATATTCAGTTAAAGTCATAGTGCCACCTACTGGCAACAGGAAGTGACATGTTCCATACTTTGATGTACTCCGGCTAGCGGGTTGAGCAGATCCACCTCAAAACTGGTCAAGAAACCCTTAAAACCTTGATGATGCTTGATTGTGAAGACTGTTATTTTTTATTCTTTATTTTTTTGTCTGACGATATGTTTTTCTGGATTGTACTTGATTGTTTGGTACCTGATGTGTTTTCTGACTGGTCCGAAATTGTATTTTCTGTCTGGATAGTGTTGTGAGCAAGTGGAATTCCACATGGGGGGAGTGTTACAGAGTTATGTGGTTGATTCCACTTGCAGGGAGTATTAACCAGTCACACTGAAGTTGTTCAATTGTGGATTTGCATTTGCTAGTGTCTGTAGCCTAAATAACACTGTGTACAGTAGCAATCATAGACTGTACAAACATTTATAAATAGCTGACTTTTGCATTCACATTCACTCTCTGGAAATGTATTCAATTCAGCATATATTTAATCAGATATTGCCTAATTTGCATATTTAAACATACAATTTCAGAACTTGTAATACAAAAAATTAGCAATCAACTTGGGAAGTTTCATGGTGATATCTGTTAGTTAATTCTTTACCCTATTCACCTGTAGTGAATAGTGTATTGGCGGCCGCCATCTTGAAAATGACCCCTTTCGCAAGGTTAGATTTTAGTAGACTTTTAGTATGCTATTTAGCATGACCAATGGTACCAGAATCCATTGAAAAACCTTTTGTTGCAATTTTTGAGGTTCAACCATATAGCCTATTGACCATTTTATTTATCATTAAATTCGATCAATTAGAACTAGAGTGGGAAATAAGTAATGTCCTTGTGTGTAAAAGCCATGGGATACGCTTCACCAGAGACAGTAATAATAACCCTGCCCTGCCTGACTCATACAGTTAGATGGAGCTAGACTGAGGGGAGACTCCAGTTCTGAGGACAGAATGAGAGATGGAACTCTCAGCCATGTCCAACAGGTAGAACCGGATAAAGGGACCAAGAGGCTGCAGAGCATACAGTATGTCCACCACAAGACCCCCCTAAACAACGCGGATGAGGCAGCAACTCCACAAGTGGAGTGAGCTCTGATCCCAGGGTTCTGTCCAGCCAGGGTGTAGGACAGGGGAATACCCTCGCACAACCAGTGCCTTTAGTAGGCCCCCTGTGGCACACCAACAGCTGCTGGGTGAACCTAAAGCCGTTTGTGCATTCCAAGTAAATGGAGAGCGCATGAATGGGGCACAGCAGGTGCAAGCTCTTCTCCGTGTCATCAAGATGAGGAGGCGGATAGAAGGCTCTTGGGGTTAAAGGCAGGGTTGGGAACTGAACTGCTACCATTACCGTTGGTATGGATGCATTTAGCTGACGTGATAGCTGTCTTGAAGGAGGGCTAACAAAAGGTTATTGCATAACCTAGTTATATGAATACTGGCTGAGTGTCTCGCTCTGCCAATGAGATATCCTCTTATCTCCACGCACATAGCGTGCACGCGAAACAAACAAATGCACCCACTTGCAAGTGACCAAGCCACTCCCATGCGTCTCCCTATATGACGCCGGAAATGGTCACGCTCCACCTTCCTCAGAACGATTTCCATAAGCGGAAAACCATCCAAGGGACCTCAGGGCGCTAAGAGCGAGACGCTCAGCCAGTATTCATATAACTAGGTTATGAAATAACCTTTCGTTATATATCATACTTGGCTATCGCGTCTTGCTCTGCCAATGAGATATGGGGCAGAGCGGACGCGTGGCCCAACAAGTGTACTCCCTGAGGGCCCGTAAGCCCCAGCCAGGGAGGAGGGGAGTCCTAATGAAGGGGGGGAGGCAGTCAACTCCACCAAAGTGCGAAAAAGGGGGAACCAGGCACCCCTGAACGCACAGCACAGGCGGGACCACGTGTGACACAGCACTCCGTGGCCCACACCCCCCCTCCATGCTAACCCACCAAATGGCGGGACGCAGGAGAGGTCCCAGACCTCAGAACCGCCTGGGAGACAGAACCCCCAGTCATGTCCACGAGGTAAAACTTAACGAAAGGACCCAGGGAGGACCAGGAGGCCGCAGCACAGATGTCCTCCACCGAGGCCCCCCCTAACAGGGCAGCAGAGGCCGCCACTCCACGAGTGGAGTGCGCCCTGACGCCCCCGGAGGGGGGGACCTGTCCAGCCAACGTGTAGCAAAGGGCAATGCCCTCGCACAACCAGCGCCTTGGACGCCTTGGACAGCACCTTACCCGTGCGAGGGCCACGTAACAAACAAACAGTTGATCGGAAGAGATCCTGTGTCCAACTGAGGTAAACCCCCAGTGCACGGACATGACACGACAGGTGAAGGCTCGCCTCCAACTCACTAGTGTGAGGTGGCGGATGAAACGCCTGAACCGCAATATCCCTGGAGCGAAAAGAGTTCCGGATATTCTTTGGCACGAAGACTGGATTAGGCCTCAGAGTCGCACCGCTATGGGCCGAATAGACAGGCACTCAGGCCGCACCGAGAGAGCACACAGCTCACCCACATGCTTAGTGGAGGTGATGGCCAAAAGGCGGGACCACGTGTGACACAGCACTCCGTGGCCCACACCCCCCCTCCATGCTAACCCACCAAATGGCGGGACGCAGGAGAGGTCCCAGACCTCAGAACCGCCTGGGAGACAGAACCCCCAGTCATGTCCACGAGGTAAAACTTAACGAAAGGACCCAGGGAGGACCAGGAGGCCGCAGCACAGATGTCCTCCACCGAGGCCCCCCCTAACAGGACAGCCTTAAAGGACAGCCGATCCAATGGCGCCTTGCCAAGAGGCTCAAACAGGGCCCCCGACAACCGGCCCAGGACCAGTTGGAGGTCCCAACTCGGAGACAGAGAACATTCCACAGGCTTGAGACGCCGAGCGCCAAGCAGGAAACGCTTCACGAGAGGGTGGCTGAACAATGTTCTGCCCCCACACTTGACCATACGCCACTTCCCAGCGTAAGCCGCGGTAGTGGATGGAGCGCACGCGTACCGGATGGCGTTAACCACAGAAGAGTCAAGACGCATCCCCACCAGATTCACTCTTCAGCAGCCAAGCCTAGAGGCTGCCCCAGAACAGGAGGCAGAACAGAGTTCCGCGTGCCTGAGAGAGGGCCCGCGGTGACCACGGAACAGGCCACGGCAGGGCCACCAAGAGCTGAATCAGGGCCGGGAACCACACAGCTGAGCCCCGGCCCGGCGTGACCAGGATCAAGTCCTGCGCTCCTGACGTACCCGCCCCAACAGCTGAGCTATCAGGTGTATGGGGGGGAATGCGTACAGAATCCCGGGCGGCCACGGAATCGGTCCCAGACCTGTCTGACTATGTCTGGACGTAGTCCCCACTCGTCAGGGTGAGGACCGCCCCGCGACATCACATCTGCACCCACATTCTCCCTGCCGGGGATGTGGAGAGCCCTCAGGCTGCGCAGATGGAGAAACGGCCATAGCGAGAGCTCGACCACCGCCCAGTGCAGACGTTGGGAGCGCACTCCTCCCTGTCTGTCAATATACGACGCTGACGTTGTGTCGTCCGTCCTGATCAAAACATGCTTGCCCACCACAAGGTGGCCGAGCCGTTTGAGGACCAGAAGGACTGCCCTCAATTCCAACACATTGAATGTAGTGCAGACCGGGCAGCATGGTCTTGCCAGCTGCCCCCTACTGCGTTGGCCCGACACGTCCCCCCCCCATCCCATGAGGGAGGCGTCGGTGAAGACCGTGACGTGTGACCTGCTGCCCACGGGGACCCTGCTGGTGAGGGCCCCAGGCCCTCCCCAGAGGACGCGATCCCCCAGTACTGACATGGGAACCTTCAGCCGCTTCCACTTGTCTCTCACCGGGCTCATTTCCATACTGGAAAAACCACCTCTGTATCCTCCTCATGAAGAGGACGCCAAGAGGAACCACAGAGTGAGCAGATGCCATCATACCGAGCAGGCGCATCACGGACAGCGCCGTAACCGTCCTAGGACGGAACCTCCAGAGCGCACCGAGAACATTCACTTGCCGCCGCTCTGAGAGGGATGCCCATATAGACCTTGAGCTTAGAAATAAGCCCAAGTACTCCACCCGTTGACTGGGAAGAGGAGTACTCTACTTCCAGTCTACAGCAAAACCCAGGCTGGTGAGGAATTCCACCACCAGCCTGGTATGAGACCTGGCGATCTTCTCTGATCGGCAGAGGACCAGAATGTCGTCCAGGGTAGAATAAAACTTGTATCCCCCGACGACACAGAGACCCCAGCATGGTCTCCACGCACTTGGTGAAGATGCGGGGAGCCAGAGAGTAGCCGAATGGCAGCCTCTGATACTCGTACACTAAGCCCTGCAAAGGAAGCTTAGGTATGTTCTAGGATGGAAGATCGGGATGCGAATACGCATCCTACAGGCCTATGGAGGTGAACCAGTCCCCCACCTGACAGCGCCTAACAGGTGGGTGACGGTCAACATTCTGAACCTTCCATGGGACAGGTCCAGTATGGGTCTGACACCCCCCCCCCCCCCCCCCCCCCCCCGATTTCTCGGGCACCAGAGAATATCGGGAGGAAACGCCGCTCACCGCGTCCTCTCATGGGACCACGACGACGGCCTGCTTCGTTGCCAGAGAACGAATCTCCTCGGCCAGGGCTGTCACTGCTACGGACTCTGATAATAGAGTCTGTACCAAACCCAAAAACGGAGGGCGGGGGTGTGTAAACTAACATAAGCGCCGCCCTCAGCGTTCTCTCCATCCACACCGACATATGGCTACCACTGCAGCCATACGTGGTAAAATTCCAAAGCGCCCCTGCCGCCAACTGCCGCTGGTCCGCTAGGAATCGACAGGTGGCCCGGTCCCTACCGCTGTGCGTTGTCAACCCTGGTCTTGCCAACCGCGCGAGCAGGGTGTCTCGTGGAGCCGGGATATCGCACCCTGACTCTACCCACGAGGCAATCGCACCCAAGGGGGGACCCCGACAGAAAGGGCCGGTCTGATACGGGGAGAGCGGCCATCACACTTGGTGACATAAGCTCCCCCACTGAGCATCTTCCCGGCATGGACTGCTGAGGATAGCCTGCTCTGCAGCTGGACATGCAAGGCGTGTGGTCCCCACACTGCCCGATAGGGTGGGTTCCTACACACCGTAGCCCTGTAGTGATATTACTACCACCCAAACCACGCGTGCCTGCCTGACCACCACCGGTCTTCCGGTCGGGGGAGGCACTAACGTGATATCCGGCCTGGTGAGGGCGGGCTGGGGGAACTCACGCTGCGACCTCCTGGGCCTCGAGTTCCCCCGCTGACAACCTTTTTCATCGACAGAAACAACACCAGGCTCACCAAACACAGACGCAGAACGTGTGGTATGGGAGCCGCTTGACAGCACAGCATTCTCACAGGCAGACCCAGGCCTAGCTAGCAACTGGGTGTCAGCCCCTGTCCCCATGAGAAGCGAAACGTGGGGCCGTTTGCGCTTCACTGAAAGCATGCGGCCCGCAGCCAAAGGGAACAAATCAGAGCCCTGTGTCCCGTAGCATAGGGGGGGGAGTGACCGGAGAGCGTGCTAGACACAGCTAGACGGCGGCGGTTTTTTAGGCCGTGCTCATCTAATGTAGCCGATCCCTCGGCCGCCGAGGCTGTCGGCCTTGTGATCACCTGTTTTCTTTGTGTCCAGGGTATCTCAGGCGGGGGAAACATGGCTGCTGGCCGGGGGCCTCGCCACAGCCGCTGGCGAGGCCGTGCTCTCACCTCTGGCTGCGCGGTGTGGGGCAGCATGGAGCCCAGGTCAAATACCGCCCGCGCCTCCGTGGACAGACCAAGGTCCATCCGCGGAGGGGGGAGCCCTGAGGAGGAGACCCCTCAAGGGGAGATTGCTCCAACCAAAAATGCCTGTGAACAACCGTTGACAGCATCCTAGCCCTCCCTGCGGTTATAGCTTGCGGCTAGGTCAAAAGCTGAATAACCTCAAAACCTTGCGTGATGGTTTTGACATCGGCTGGCTCTAAGCCCCCACCACCCGACACCATTTTTGACAGAAAAACAGCAAATTGAGCAATGTTGCCAGTCGCTGCTAATTCTGTACCGCGGCGGTATAGGCTTCATCAGCCCACCAGCCACCTGCCGGGCCGACTCGCCTCATGGCGTCGGCCGGGCGGGACACCGTTCCACCATGTCAGGGCAAAGGACTGATGCCACCTGCTTCACTAAGCACGGAACACAAGTGGTGGCTGCAGACCAAAGTCTACTACTAGTGAAGCACTACCTCACTAGTAGGCATGCAACAACCTCCACTGCGGTGTGCACCCACGAAGGGATAATGAATGAATGAACGGAAACTCTATTAACATATTGCAGAATGGGCTAGCCCAATACACACAATTGTTAAGGGGATGCAGACCAGAGAAAACATTAGTCCTGTCCACACCAGGGACCCCCATTTTCAATTCATAGATTCACAAAAAGCACACCTGCCCTGAGCCTCAGCCCATCCACCCATGTAAATGGTAAACAAGCCCCCGTTAAACCCCCAACATTAGACACCGATTGACCATCAGCATGAATGGTTAAGAGGAGGGAAGACAGTAAAGACAGCCCTCGGCGGGGAACAAGGGGAACGGCGCCCCAACATTGCTCTTCATCTCCCCCTTGGTCACAACATCCGTAAATACCATCTCAACTTCCCCTGCTACGCTGATGATACCCAAATCTACATCAGTACACAATCCCCCCACAGCCCACCCCTCAGTCACATCGAATCCTGCATTACTGAACTCCAAACCTGGATGACTCACAACTTTCTCAAATTAAACAGTGACAAGACGGAACTTATTGGCACCAAAACCACCCTCACCAGATCCGGACCCATCACACTCTCCATCAATGACTCCACCATCACCCCCTCCCTCCTAGTCCGAAACCTTGGTGTCCTCCTCGACCCCACCCTCTCATTTGACCCCCACGTCCGCTCCATTGTAAAAACATCATACTTTCACCTCCGCAACATTGCTAAAATCCGTCACTGCCTCTCCCCCCCTGCTGCTGAATCCCTCATACACACCTTCATCTCCTCCCGCCTGGACTATTGCAACTCCCTCCTCACTGGCTTCACCTCCCGCTCCCTCCATAAACTGCAAATGGTCCAAAACTCAGCCGCCCGCCTCCTCACTAACTCCCGGTCCCGTGAACACATCACTCCTGTCCTCCACTCTCTCCACTGGCTCCTGATCAAACACAGCATAAACTTCAAAACACTACTCCTCACCTTCAAAGCCCTCCACAGCCTAGCCCCCCCCTACCTGACTGATCTCCTTCTTCCCTACCGCCCCACCCGTTTCCTCCGGTCCTCCTCCACTGCTTCCCTCACTGTCCCGACATCCAAACTCAAAAACTTTGGTGATCAGGCCTTCTCTCGCACTGCACCCCGACTCTGGAACTCCCTCCCTCAGTCCATCAGAGACTCCCCTATACTCTCCACCTTCAAAGCTCGCCTCAAAACCCACCTGTTCTCCCTTGCCTTCAACCCCCCCCCCACCCATAACCCCTCCCCTCCAACCCGATTGATGTCTGTCTTCTGTCGCTTTGTCTTTTTGTGCTATCTCATGCTGTCTTCCCCTGTTCCCCCCATGGTCTCATGTTCCTTTTGTTTTTTTTGTTTCTTTGTTTTTGTTTCTTTGTGTTTTGTTTCTTTGTTTTTACTATGTTCCTAACTACTGTCAGCGACTTCGGGTCATTGAGAAGCGCTATATAAATAAAATGAATTATTATTATTATTGTAGCATTAGCATTAGCTGCACGCTAGGATACTTGGAAAACATCCAAAAGAGAGTCATGTTTTCCCAAATATCCCGCCCCCGCGCCAATACATCACTCGGTCGTCTCACGAGACAACGAGCAGTATTACCCATGCTAGTATCAATGCCTGATAGCGCAGGCCCTACCTGTGCACGACTTAGCTCGACTGCTAACCGTCGCACGACGTCCCTCAGTCCGCTGTCACGAGACGAGGAAACCCAGGACAGGCCCGTTGTGCTGTTAGGATGTGCCGAGAAGGTTCCGGGGGCTGGTGAACTTCTGGCGAATACCCAACATTGTGTAATTTCTCCCTACGTTTTCATAACAACTAGTTCACGGAGTGCACTGCTACTTCCGCATTGGAAACTAAATGAGGAAGGTGGAGCGTGACCATTTCCGGCGTCATATAGGGAGACGCATGGGAGTGGCTTGGTCACGTGCAAGTGGGTGCATTTGTTTGTTTCGCGTGCATGCTATGTGCGTGGAGATAAGAGGATATCTGTTAACAGAATTCAACTATAGGGCGACAATAATGTGGTCAAGAGGCATGGTTTCTATCCTGAGCCTGAACTGGCATGACTTCTTTTATTCACATGGTAAGCAGCAGTAACACAAGTCTTCTCTCACTGAGAGACATTGGGGGAGAGAACGAAATGGGTGGATACCTTTCCTTTTATACTCGCCATAAGGTAGAGTACCTGGGTGGCTCTGCCTAGAGCGCCCTCCAGTGGGAACAGATATATATGCAACTAGACAGTCACTGGTGGAGACAATTATATATATATGCAGGTAAACCGTTACTAGAGTAAACAGCCAAAAGTACAGTTAGACAGTTACTAACAATCCTACACAGAGCCTCTGATCTCAACACTCCCACTTAGGTTGCATTAGCATACTGGCTGACTTCTGGGAAAAACATTTAACAAAGGAAATAATATAAATCCCAAAAACATCCATAGGGTATGACAGTCAATATCCTCACAAACATGACCTTTGCAAATCCCTTCAATTTTAATTTGAAAACAGACTCCCTCATAGTATCTATTACTCTGTCGTCCGTTGGACAGTAAACCGGCGTCATTCTTTCTTATCTGATGGCATACCTGATGAGATGATATTATTTATAATGACATGTTTACATCTATATTGACACATTGGGTTCCTAGTAGGGATGTCCGATATTATCGGCCGACCGATACTATCGGCCGATATCGGCAGTAAAATGTGATATCGGAAAATATCAGTATCGGTTTAAAAAAAATTAAAAACAATAACAATATTTGTTATATATATATCCAGTGAAATTATTAGTTACCTGAAATTATTCAGTTTTTTGGACGGGGAAACCCTGCATTTATCGGTATCGGTTGATATCGGTTGATATCGGTATCGGAAATTAAGAGTTGGACAATATCGGAATATCGGTATCGGTAAAAAAGCCAATATCGAGCATCCCTAGTTCCTAGTAATCACAATGGTCCCCTGGTTGTCCTTATAAACAACAGTCTCCATATATACACAATGTTCATAATTTTAAACGGTTTTGACAACGCCCATTCTTCAAAAACACCATATTCGGTATGGAGTATATATTTCAATTACCTACTGCATTTTGAACAATACATTCATAACCTTATCTTCATCATTTCGAGCAGTTGCTCTAGATAAACACATTTTGCATTGTCATAGCTAGAAACATATACTCAGCTTCACAGGCTGATAGTATCCCTGTAGGCTCTAAGCCCTTAAACCTTTGTTGTCTTTTCTGAAACACCGCTGTCCGTCTGCAGCACCTCTGGGATAACGAAAAACATATTTTTGACGTAGTTCAATTATTCTCTGTGGGGTCAACACTCTTGACACTCTTACTCACTACAGAACATAGGTCAGGGCGAGTACAGGTTGTCCAACAGAATGAAGCTACCCACAGTTTATCTATACATTTCTTACTTCAGTCAAAAACATCTCAGGACCTTTCCCCACATATCTCTTCTGGGATATTTTTACACAGTTGCAGACTGTTCGAAGTCCATACCTATAAAATGGTTTAACCTGCCTAGGTCTTTCTTTTGTGGTCTGGAACGATGATCAAATCCTCCACTTCTGTATTTTAAACATAGATCCTCTTTTGTATTTACACATTGAATCACCTCTGTACTTTAACATTGTAAACCACCCACCTTTTTACTTAAACATGGGGTTAAACATAAGATCCATTTCAGTATTTTAAACCTGGTAACTCATCCACCTCTGTACTTAAACATGGGACCAAACATATGGCTCAATTCTTCAGCATTCAATAAATTTTCTATGAACCATGCTTTGTATTTACCGTGGTCTTCAATACCCTCCTGGATCGAATACAACCATTTCCCTCCCACTGTATGTCTGCCTTCTTCGGGGGACAATGTGGCGTCCTTAAAGGTCGGGTTTACCCCACTGGCTACCCTGTAGTAGTACTCAACGGGGGTAGGTGTATTGTCCTCCTCGTCACTCCCTTTCCTGGCATAGTCTGGCAGATATTCTGGGGGTTTGTGTTCCCTTGGGGGATACCTCCCACTGCTTGGGGCACTTGACGTCACCCTCAGGTGCTTCTCGTCATCGCCCTCTGGGGGTTGCTGACTGTCTGTCTGCACAACTGTACTAAGTACACTGGGGTGATGTGTTTCTATTTCTACACACCTTGCTCTGGAGTCCAGCTCTGGCTCCTCTGTCTGTGTCTCGCTCTCACAGGTTGTCTTCGTGACAAACTTGACTAGCATGTGTTTCTGCACTCTCCCGTTACCTGGGTGATAAACTAGGAAAGCAGGACTTCCTCTGTCGTGTCCTACAAAAAATCCTTTTCCATCCTTGGACTTGGGTTTTCCCCTGTCCTGCAGGTACGCATAACACCCCTTCCTGACAGGGAGCGACGCGAGCGAGCGTGATTGCGAAAATGATTAAAATGTATTTGTTTCAATCAGACTATCCTGACCTACCGCGAGCGACAGCGAACTGAGCGGCGATGTCGTTCCCCCCTCAAATATTTGCTCGCTGTGTCTCTAGTTGAGCGATTACTTGGCAGAGTCCCGCCCCTAAACACTTTTTATTGGTCAAGAATTGCAGGCTGCTTTGCCCCCGTTAACACACACACAGACACACTCGGACACGCGCCGCCTCATATCAGGACAGTGTCGCGCGCGATTTCGTCTCCAGTTCGCTCGCTCGCTGCCTGTCAGGAAGGGGTGTAACACACCAAATCGGTGCATTCTGGCTAGATTACACTTCTTTCCTGTCAGCGCTGTATACAGAGTGGTGCCCGAGTGCTTATTAAAGCACCTGTTTCTGTTGTAAGCGGCTTCTTGCACCGCATAATGCCACAGGCTCTTTGGTAAGTTACTATCTGCTAGCTTACACCTAGCCATTTCGAAAAGGGTGTGCCATTCCCTCTCTGCCACCCCGCTCTGGTGTGTGGGATATGGACGTGACGTGACGTCTCGTGTCTTATCTTCCCTCTGAGCAATTTTACGTTGAATAGACGTTTAAAAGACGTCTAAATGGCCCATAGACGTCTAGGCTAAAGTCGGTCTAGAATGGGGTGAAAAGTGAAAGTTTGGTAGACGTCTATTCCAGACGTGTTTTCAACGTCTAAGCTTAGACGTGTTTTGAACGTCTATGTTTAGACGTTGTTTCAACGTCATGACATAGACGTCTAAAATCAGTCTAGAATGGGGTGAAAAGTGAAAGTTTGGTAGACGTCTATTCCAGACGTGTTTTTAACGTCTAAGCTTAGACGTTTTTTGAACGTCTATGTTTAGACGTTGTTTCAGCGTCATGACATAGACGTCTAAAATCAGTCTAGAATGGGGTGAAAAGTGAAAGTTTGGTAGACGTCTATTCCAGACGTGTTTTTAACGTCTAAGCTTAGACGTTTTTTGAACGTCTATGTTTAGACGTTGTTTCAACGTCATGACATAGACGTCTAAAATCAGTCTAGAATGGGGTGAAAAGTGAAAGTTTGGTAGACGTCTATTCCAGACGTGTTTTTAACGTCTAAGCTTAGACGTGTTTTGAACGTCTATGTTTAGACGTTGTTTCAACGTCATGACATAGACGTCTAAAATCAGTCTAGAATGGGGTGAAAAGTGAAAGTTTGGTAGACGTCTATTCCAGACGTGTTTTTAACGTCTAAGCTTAGACGTTTTTTGAACGTCTATGTTTAGACGTTGTTTCAACGTCATGACATAGACGTCTAAAATCAGTCTAGAATGGGGTGAAAAGTGAAAGTTTGGTAGACGTCTATTCCAGACGTGTTTTTAACGTCTAAGCTTAGACGTGTTTTGAACGTCTATGTTTAGACGTTGTTTCAACGTCATGACATAGACGTCTAAAATCAGTCTAGAATGGGGTGAAAAGTGAAAGTTTGGTAGACGTCTATTCCAGACGTGTTTTTAACGTCTAAGCTTAGACGTTTTTTTGAACGTCTATGTTTAGACGTTGTTTCAACATCATGACATGGACGTCTACCAAACTTTACATTAAAGCATGAGCGTTGAAAATGCATTGTTTAAACATTAACACATCAATAACATGGAATAGTCAAAAGTTAGCCGTTTTTATAATTTCTTTTTATTTTAAAATACTAAAGGCTGGCCCAACACACATACATAGCAACTGAACATTTTGAAGATTAAAGATAGAGCTGATAGCGGATCTATTTGAGCTAAGGGGCGGCGCAGAGAGGGTTGCATCCTCCCAGTCTTCGGCACTTCGAGACAGCCGGAGAGGCGCAGAGGGGGTCGCATCCTCCCGGTCTTCAGCACGGGACGTCCAACACTCCTGGACAGCCACTGACAGGGAGACAGGGAGACGGGACAGGCGTTAATACAACTCACGTGATTGTGATGGGCGGACATAGCAATAGATACAAGTGGTAAGCATTAGTAGGTTACAGCAGTAGGGATGACCCCCGGAAATATTGTGTCTATTACTAGGCTTGCTTAAATTGTGAAGAAATGAGAATATGAATTAAGATTTTTCTTTGCATCTTTGACAGTGAATAACACCATGCTAATAATGACCAAACATTAAAAACTGCCACTGATCTCGTTCAGTACCTTCTTGAGATCATGTGTACAAAAAAGTCTAAGGAAATTAATAAAGGGAATATGATTAAACCGAAGGTTCTGTAGATACAGTACTGAATTCTCCCATCCGGACCAATGCCATTAGAAATATTATAGAATAGGAGGCGTATAAATTACCTTATTATAGCCAATTCGCACATTTATTTATATATATATATATATATATATATATATATATATATATATATATATATATATATATATATATATATATATATATATATTTACATATATTAGATACATAAATATACTGTAACAGGTTAAGCCTTTGAACATTAAGGCAACTAGGTAAATAAAATATTGCTCCACTTCTACAAGGACATTTGCATATTCTTGGTATCTAGGGACATCTATGGACCTCAGGGAACGTAATCACAGTGTCAGAAATATTGTGTCTATTACTAGGCTTGCTTAAATTGTGAAGAAAGGAGAATATGAATTAAGATTTTTCTTTGCATCTTTGACAGTGAATAACACCATGCTAATAATGACCAAACATTAAAAACTGCCACTGATCTCGTTCAGTACCTTCTTGAGATCGTGTACAAAAAAAATCGAAGGAAATTAATAAAGGGAAGATGATTAAACCGAAGGTTCTGTAGATACAGTACTGAATTCTCCCATCCGGACCAATGCCATTAGAAATATT
The DNA here is from genome assembly GCF_963971535.1 of Notolepis coatsorum. Lineage (NCBI taxonomy): Eukaryota > Metazoa > Chordata > Actinopteri > Aulopiformes > Paralepididae > Notolepis > Notolepis coatsorum. The sequence continues at coordinate 47,979,672 of NC_140183.1, read as the reverse complement.
ATTATAGAATAGGAGGCGTATAAATTACCTTATTATAGCCAATTCGCACATTTATATATATATTTACATAAATATACTGTAACAGGTTAAGCCTTTGAACATTAAGGCAACTTAAAGGAACACTCCCAACATTTTGGGAAATTAGCTTATTAAACATCTTCCCTGGAGTTAGACATGCATGCATTGCATTAGGCTTAGGGAACACCTGGACCGTTAGCCTAGCTTAGCTTCATCCGTGGAAGTAGGTGCTACATTAAGCCTAGTTCCCAACAGTCATGAAATACAATACCTCTCCTATCTCTCCTCTGCTCTCTGCCTCTAGACATTTTTTAAATTCCGTTATCCGTTCCAACATACACGGTAGAGGGCAGTCTCCTTAAAGGCCCTCTTGTCTCGTAGACCACCCCCTTTTAAATTAAAACGGGACATGACTGCATTTGTCATGAGTCTCTAAGAGAAAGTCATGACATTAATAATTCAAGCAATTCAACAAGTGACTAGTCAAAACAAATACAAATTGAAGGGAAAGGCTGTACTATGACTACAAGTGTATCACCAGTTTCATAAAACCCCTTCCTCCCATTGTTTTTTGTTTCATGATGATCATGAACACATTTATTATGCATTGTATTTTTTGTTTAAATGTCAACATCATCGGTCCATCCTCAGTACATTTACTATAGACCACCGTAACACTTCCGGGATTCTGAAATCAGGGAGGAGATTGCGGGGGGGTCAAATGAATGAATGTGGACGAGAGCCGTGATGTAAGTGGTTGCCGATACGGCTGTGGGGGTGCTAGAGACATGATCGAATAGACGTTTATGCGCCTCGCTCTCCTGAACACGGCGTGACCCATAACTAATCGATCAGAACTAAATCGGCAGAGAAAAAGCTCATTTTAAAGCACCTATTCCGCATGGACATGCGCAGAGTGCCCATGGAGTCTGGACGACGCGAGATGACGCTCGAATGAATGTGGACTGTTCCATCAGAGGGGGGAGCTTCGATGGTCATGTAAGTGGCTACAGACCGCTGCACTTAAATATAAACATTAGTCTACCTGTAGACTCAATGAGGTAATTGTAGATGTCGCCATAAGACACGTCTGGCCATTTAGTGGGATAATTTTTTCATTATCCTGTTCGGCTGAAAGGACATTGGCCACCGAAGCTCCGCCCTCTGATGGAACAGTCCACATTCATTCGTGCGTCATCTCGCGTCGTCCAGACTCCATGGGCACTCTGCGCATGTCCATGCGGAATAGGTGCTTTAAAATGGGCTTTTTCTCTGCCGATTTAGTTCTGATCGATTAGTTATGGGTCACGCCGTGTTCAGGAGAGCGAGGCGCATAAACGTCTATTCGATCATGTCTCTAGCACCCCCACAGCCGTATCGGCAACCACTTCCATCACGGCTCTCGTCCACATCCATTCATTTGACCCCCCCGCAATCTCCTCCCTGATTTCAATGTAACGCGGAAGTGTAGTGGTCTATCAATATAATATACGCGTCTGACTTCATCTGGTCTTTCCAAACATAAACACAGAAAGTGAGAACGCATGCCTGCCTGCCTCAACCTGCATCTTTGTACATGCATATAAATACCTGTCCATCATCTTGTTAGTGCAGTCGCGGACACTCTTTCCCCCGATCCCCGTCAATGTGGATATCTGAATAAGAAAAAACCAAATGACATGTATATTAATGTAACATCATGTACAATACAATTTAAATCCTTTGAACATATGAGTCAGTAATCCCTATCCTAGGAAAAGATTTAAAAGTCACCATTTCAACGCCTCCTCTGTCTGGCAGGGGTGTATGTCGACCCTCCCATCCGGATGAATTTCTTTGTGGAGTTTTTTGATATCATCCTTGATTTCCAGGAGGGTCTCCATCACTTTTCTCTGGAACCCTGATATAAATGACAATTATTAGTTAAATGTAGTGAAAACATTCCGTACTTCAAATAACCGCAAATATTGTGCAAAACAACTCAAACCGTTTGTGACTGAGGGCGTTTTAATGTATTCTCCCATACTTCACAAAGGAATAAACTCAAATTACATGCTAAGGTTTTATCACTGTTAGTTGTTGAAACAACGGTCACCAGTGTCTAGGCATTTTTACCCAACTGTAAGAATGTTTACACCAGCAATAACTTATAATATGGTAAATTCTATTTATAATCTTAGTCTTTTCAGGCAGAGGAAATTTGTCTCTCCTGGGAGTGGGCCTTGTCTGGGGTACATCTGAAACAAGTACAGAATATTTCTGTGACAAGCTACAGAAGCTTCAATACACGGGTGCGTTTATGGGGGACGCTGATGTAAACAAGACGAAAGTCTTTCTCTGGTCTGCATGCCCTTAACAATTGTATGTATTGAGCTGTACTGTACCCATTCTGCAATATGTTAATGAAGTTTTAAATCAATCAATCAATAAATAAATAGCATTTTTATGAAACTATTGTATATTTGTATGTCTCTAAATGTTTTGATGAATTGAAAATAGAAGACCCTTATGTAAAAAAGCCGAAAGTCTTTTTCTAGTCTTCATCCTCCAGTCCACTGTTGTTGTATTGAGCTGTACTGTATTGTACCCATTCTGCAATCGTTAATAACGTTTTCATTCATTCAATCATTCAGCCGGCAACAGAATAATTTTGATTGACAGTCGAGTCTGCCAATTACGTCACATCGCTTGCACCCGCCCTGCTGTTCTTAGCACCAATCGGCAAGCGCTATGCGTTTTTTACTTTCCTGAAAGTCCTCCATTGATTTTGATGAGCTCAGCTCAACGACAATTTTCATAGCACCACGACATTGTGTCGCACTGTACAGCCTTGGTTGTAGGCTAAAGTTTTACAATTTTTTTTATCCAATTTGTATTGATTAATTTAGGAGTGAAATGCCAATGAAGGTTGAAATCACTACTCACAACGTTGCTCCCAGATATTATTTTTCACTCGCAACGGCCAAATTAATAGGCAATTTGCGATCATCTCGTCGCAGTGTACAGCCCTGCAAACATTAGAGCTGCTACGTCAGCCATCAAATGTTACAGCTAACACTAGTTGCGTTAATCAACGCAACTAATACCAACAGCAGTGGAAACAAGAGATGGTGGGATGATGTCACAATTTACCAGCTCTGGTGTAGAACCAGTTCTCATCATTAGGGGCCAGCTCCTTGTGTTTAGCCAGCTTGACCAGGTCCACCCAGTCTGGCACCTTCAGCTTTTCTGACCTGGTGACCGAAGAAATGTATCATAACTGTGGAATATGCTTTTTTATATTCTTTTAATAGTGTGACTGTCACACCCTTGGAGGAAATTAATTAAGTCAACTCACTTTTTCAGGAAGGCCGCCAGGGCACGAACAAACTCCTGTAGGTTGACATCTTTCACTGACGCCCCGCATCTGGACACATGCAACAGAACGTTACATTTTAAATAGGGATTAACATAAGTATTTGACCTCTAGACTAACGTACAAGTGTCTCCTCAATACAAGTATATTCGATTTAGTTACACAGGATATTGGCAGCAGGTCACAGCATAATTTAAATCAATCTCCTTTCAAATAGGCCAAGTTTTTAATAAGAAAGAGAAAAAATACCAACAAGGAACAATAACAGGGTCTGCTGTAAATATAGCCTATTTTGTGTCTTAATTTGTTATGTTATCCTACACTTTAAGCTGTCTGATATTTCCATTACCTGTAACTCTTGGGTCTCTTTCTCTCCTTCTCTGCCTCCTCCCTGAGTCTGCACAGTCACCATATCATTCTACATTAAGGAGAGCAATACACTTATGAATACACTGAACCGGTTTGAATACACAATCTTTATGCTACTCTGTAAAGAAAGGGAGAGAGGGGGGATATATAATCCAAGTATTTGTGTCTTAATTTGTTATGTTATCCTACACTTTAAGCTGACTGTCTGATATTTCCATTACCTGTAACTCTTGGCTCTCCTTCCTGAGTCTGTACAGTCACCATTAGAGCTGCCGCGATTACCGCATTACCGCGGTATTATCGCTGTTACATCACGGCCACCGCAGAGTAGGCTGAATACCGCGTCACTGCTGTTTTTTATAATAATAATAATAAATTATCCTCCTCTCGTTGGGCTTGCGGCTCTGCAGATATACCCTACTCCTCTCTCGAGGTTCCAAGCGACCCTATTGGGTACCAGAAAAGTCACGTGAAACATTGCAGACCACTGATTGGTCAGAAGAGAGTCGCGTCACACGTTGTAGCGTCATGTAGTGTGTTACCACCAATCGGCAAGCGAGTATTAGGTTTTTACTTCCTGAATGTCAGATCATCACAACACGGCTAATAACGTTAGCTTTAACTCTCCGCCGGAGTGGACTACGATCGCTCCTAAGGAGTACTAAACGAGACATAATGATTTTACTGTCTGCAACGAATGTTATAATAAAAGCCCTTCGTTCTATACACTTGTCTGATTGAAAACTTTATTAACAGACCGCAGAATGGCACAACTCGGCACGCTCTGAGCAAAGAAAGGAACTGAGATATGAATAGAGTATTGCTTGCCTTGCTATTGTCCGGTAAATACGCTGATGTTATTGAACGTATAACTATATAATGTTAATGCCACAAAACGAATGCCTTTATTATAAAGTAGTAACTTTATAGTAATAATAATAAGAAAGGGTCGGGGGGGTTAGGGGTAACCACCCCTGCCCGCGACACCGAGTGAACGGCGCACGACCAGAGGGTAAACTTCGAATCCGTGTTTCACTTTCAATAACTAATGCGTGCTTGCCGAATCCCAAACAATATTCATGCTGCAAAGTCATCCTCTAAAAATAGACATTTAGACTAGAGGCAGGCTATATGCTATAAAGAGTAGACTACTACTAAAAAAAAAAATGCATTCAAACTTTTTTTTTTAATTTTTTGTGTGCATGCGGTAATAACCGCGGCGGTAGGAAATATTTTGCAAATTTGTGCGGTAAGGAAATAATCAATACCGCGGCAGCTCTAGTCACCATATCATTCTACATTAAGGAGAGCAATACACGTATGAATACACTGAACATCATTATGAAACATTTCTATTGCACCCTTACTTACAATTCATTATGAATTGAAAATGGGGAACCCTGATGTAAACAAGACGAAAGTCTTTCTCTGGTCTGCATCCCCTTAACAATTGTGTGTATTGAGCCTAGGGCTGGGCGATATAACGATAACGATAAATATCGCGATATATTTTAATAATCGATATCGAATATCGAAAAAAAAAATCGAAAAATCGTTTTTTATTTTTTTTTTTTACCTGCAACAGGGCAGTTTTAAAACCAGAGACAGTGGACAGACTTGTCTTTCTTGCCTGTAACTTAAAGTAATGGCTTTGCTTGTCCAAATGACAATACTGACCAAATTCAGATTTCTTTTTCTCTTGTCCATTTATTTTGTTTGCTTTCTAATTTAAAATACATTTTGAAACCGTCTGTACACAGTAGGCTATGTGTGCTAGTAGAACTAGACTCCAGTCACGAGTCACAGTGCACATGTGCGGTGGTTTGTCCACCAAAAAAGCGCCAAAAGATCGAAAATAAACTAGCAGAGCCAGAACTGTTCAACTCCTCTGGAGCCACAGCCAGCAGAGAAGCCGGTTTACTTTAGCTTTTAAACCAGCTGCAGCCTGAGAACTGGAGTGTGAGGGGATGTAACACTAAAGATGGCGGCAATGACAAAGAATTGCTGCAAAATAAACATACACCTGTTAAAAAAAAATGTTTTTTTTTTTTTTTTTTTTTACATTTTTTTTATACTTATAACAATTCGATAATTATCGATATCGAGAAATAAAATAAAATTATCATATCGTTATCGCGATATGATTTTTTTCCATATCGCCCAGCCCTAATTGAGCCGTACTGTACTGTACCCATTCTGCAATCTGTTATTGATTGATTAAAAATGTTATTAACATATTGCAGAATGGGTACAATATAGTACGGCTCAATACACACAATTGTTAAGGGGTTGCAGACCAGAGAAAGACTTTTGTTTAGTTTACATCAGGGTCCCCCATTTACAATTCATAATGAATTGTAAGTAAGGGTGCAATTAACACCGTGCAATCCATTATTTGTGGAGCCCGCCCTTTAAGTCTTTGAGCTATTAGGCTACTAGGGTTCTTACTTTGCGTTTTGGTGTACTGAAAAATGCTCCGATGTCTGTATTCTTTCTTTTTTCTGCCATGTTACCTGGTTGGCTGGAAACACACACACATTTTCATTTCAGGTATTGTACCTTAAGATAATTGAACATCTTGATTTACCGTAAATCCTCAAATATAGGACGGGTCTTCTATTTACCTCAGCTGCAAAGAGCACCAGGCCTTTATTAGAGGCTTATATAAGAGGCAGGCCTTAATTTCTAAAAATTACACTCATGGACATAATCCCTTCATTTTCAGACTTTTATTGCATTATTATTATTATAAAAAAAAAATAAAAAAAAATAAAAAAAATGGGGGGGGGGGGGCTCGTCACTAAAGGCCCACGGGCCGCGGCCGTCGTTAATGCGGCCCCTGCTCGTCTGCCATAGCGAACGTTAAAATTTGCAAACGAAGTCAACGATAGAAATACAAGCACGTACACTCGTATGAACCAACTACACATGCCATTACATATATAGTAGTCAACCCGGTTACGTTTCGAGAGGGAATAGTAATGGGCTTGGCCACATTTTATTAAAATAATAGAGACATTTACCTTGCTTGTGGACAGCCAACAGGCAGCGAAGGAACCAGGGTGGAAGGAAGTGAACGACGGGGTTTCCAACCCGTGTTCAAACGGGCGACACTCGTGCGATTACGCGAGACTTCCCCGTTGCCCCCTCCCTCTCAGCACCACTCATTGATTGATTGATTGATTGATTGATTGATTGATTGAAAAGTTTATTAACAGATTGCAGAAGGGGATGCAGACCAGAGAAAGACTTTCATCTTGTTTACATCAGGGTCCCCCATTTTCAATTCATCATAACATAATATTGATTGATTGATTGATTGAAAACTTTATTAACAGATTGCAGAATGGGTACAGTACAGTACAGCTCAATACATACAATTGTTAAGGGGATGCAGACCAGAGAAAGACTTTCATCTTGTTTACATCAGGGTCCCCCATTTTCAATTCATCGTAACATATATGACATACATGACATACAGATAGACAGTACTGCTACATCTATATATTTATGACATACCAGATTTGCAAATACAGTACTGTTTGTGATACAAAAAGAGTCCAGAAAAAAAAGTATATACATTTGACATAGAAACTGTACATTGGATTGGGTAGGTGGGGGGGGGGGGGGGGGGGGGGGGGGGGGGGTGTGACATACATTTTTTTATTTTACCTTTATTTTACCAGGTAGTCACTTGAGATCAAAGATCTCTTTTTCGAGCAAGACCTGGCCAAAATGGCAGCAAAACAAAAACAAATATACAAATACACAAAACACAGACAGAGACATAAAAGGCAAACTGGGGCAAGGGAATACATTTGAGCTGCAGCAAAATAGATTGAATGGGATTGGGGGGAGATTGGATTTATGACATACCAGATTTACAAATACAGTACTGTTTGTGGTACAAAAAGAGTAAAAAAAAAGAGAGAGTACCGGTATATACATTTGACGAAGAAAATGTACATTGGAGGAGGGGGGGGGGGGGTAGGTGGGGGGGAGGCGGACTGTACATTGTAGGTGGTTGGGTGGGGCGGGGGTGGGTAGGCGGGGGGGGGGGGGGTAACTGTACATTGGATTATCGACGAAACCTTACTAGGTCCAAGAAGAGGGTGAGCAGGGTGAGCAGTTTCAAGTACCTGGGAGTCCACATCACAGAGGACCTGACATGGTCAACACACATATATTATGTGGTGAAAAAGGCTAAACAGCGCCTCTATCACCTGAGACAGTTAAGGAAGTTCAAAGTATCGGGGAAGATACTCCACTCCTTCTATTCCGGGGCTGTAGAGAGCATTCTGACTGGAAACATCACTGCGTGCCTGGTTTGGAAACAGCACGGCACAGGACAGGAAGGCACTCCAGAGAATGGTGCGCTCAGCAGAGCGTACTACGGGTATTGCACTACCACCCCTGCAGGTCTTATATAACAGGAGGTGCAAATCCAGAGCCTGCAGAATAATTAAACACCCCCCACCACCCCAACAACAGCCTGTTCAAGCTGCTGCGGTCAGGCAAACGCCGTACACACACTACGAGAACAGAGACACTCCGGCTCAGCTTCTTCCCCCAGGCCATCAGAACGTTAGGTTATGACTATAACCAAGTTCTGTTAGTTAGGGGCGATGCTTGGCTTCGCCTTCTGCACTATCTCGCGTACGTGCACGCGTACTGAATAAACCACAAATGTACCTCTAATACCAGTATTAGTCTGACCACACCCCTCATCAGCTTACCTTCATAAGCAGGTGTGTGGTCACCTGCTCTCCTCCTTCCCAAGCTTTCACCACAAGGTGAGGTCAAGGGCTGCAGCGGCCGTCCGAAGCCAAGCATCGCCCCTAACTAACAGAACTTGGTTATAGTCATAACCTAACGTTCTGTATCGTTAGTGGCTTAGCTTGGCTTCGCCTTCTGCACAAGGGAGGCCAAGCGGAGCCACTTGGCTGACAAATACACCCCGCTGACAGCCCCCCAAAACCATCAGAACAGGGAGGGCCGAGCCCCCCCGACCCCCCCTAATGGAGGGTAGCCCCCCTATTAGGGACGTCACGGGAGGGCGACGGACCCGACCGTGCGAAGAGGCACTCAAGCAACTCAACGCACAGGGTGAGCAGACCGTGGCTTGACCCACGACTACACACACGCACAACCCGCATGCCACCCGGGAACGAACGGAGGAACAACCTCGTTACTGCCCCCAGAATCACGGGGTCAAGGGCAAACCCAACCCCGTGGCAAGGCCGTAGCAGCGGAGCACGAAGGAAGACCCAGACCCACCAAAAGGACTGGACTCCCTGGAATGGGGGCCCGGAGAAGTCCATGATGCCAGCATCAAGACCCCACCAGGTGGGCACGTAGTGCCCCGCCCCCCACATCGCCAGCGTATTCGGACAAAGGCCCCTCAGTTACTGCACCTGGTATTCCCAGGCGGAACCAACCAGGCCAGTAAGCCGAGCGGGCCCCGTCCCCCCAATAGTACACCGCCTGGCACACTGACCCTGCAGAATAGGCAGCCAGCATGGCCGTAAGCACACAAAAAAGGTTAACCAACGGAAGCAGGCAGCGCACCGGGGAAAAACCAGGCAACAGGCTGTTAACCCTAGCCTGGAGACTGCGGACGAGACAGGCGCCAGAGGGGACAGCTGAACACAGCCGCCCCGGCGGAAGGAGCGTAAGCTGGCGGTGTTGCATGACCAAGCCTCCATTTAACAACCCCCACCCAGAGGGGTCGAGGCAGAGAAGGCTGACACGATTGGCAGACGTCATGAACGTGCAGGGGCACCCTCAACCGGTGAACCCGGGAGTTGACACTGCTCCAACACACCAGGGAACCAACCACCTCGGTGTTACCCAATGCGGTGGTTGTTCCTATAACCCCTCAAGAAAAAACTCCAAAACACACCTGCGGGTATACACCGGCTATACCGCAGTACAAGTGTTTCAGTTTCCAAAAAGGGTTAACCCAGGCCTACGGGTCGCAAACATCACTTCGGACCGGGCCTGGCGGTACGGGAAGCACAGGGTCACCAGAGGAGGTCAAAAAACCACCCCCACAGGCCCCTCTTCGCCATGCGTGAGAGAGGAGCGAAAAACAATGGAGAACCAGCCCCTAAGCACACCGTACCTGGTATTCCCCGGCGGTCTCCCAACCAAGTACTAACCAGGACCAACCTGTGTAGCGGCCGAGATCCGACGAGATCGAGCGCGTACAGAATGGCATGGCTGTAAGCCATGACGACAGTGCTGAGTAAAAACATACCCAACCAGGGTCTCCATAGCGCTTAACCCTGTGACACCCAGACCGACCTGGCATTTTTCCCCCTGAAAAAAGCCCAAGTCCCTCAGGGTACCAGAACAGCAGATCTGCATCCCCGGCGGACAACGGGTTCAACTGATCTGGACCAGCGTGACCAGAACCAGTCCCGTGCCCTAACCACGCCGACATGCCCCAGGAAAAGGGCAGATATGCGTGTTGATCTTAACATGAAAAGAAGGCGCCACCCAGACGTCGGGACGAACCGCGCCTGGTGGCCCACCCCAAGGGCGTGAGACCCCACTACATATGTTCAGATCCATCCCGTCATCAACCCCCAGACATGAACGAGGATCCGTCGACAACCCACCCAGGTCATGGGATGTGGTCGCCGGAAGAGGAAAAACCCCCATCTCAGTTGCTTTATAAAAACGCTGTTTCAACCACAAGCAACTAAGGCGTGCCAGTCAATCGCCTGTTTACAGCGAGCTAGCACTATACGTGCGTCGGGACACACCCCCATCAATGAACAGGCTATTTAGACCTGCCATTGAATCCCCAAGGCGCCCAGGGGAACGACAAGAGGGGTGTGACACTCCCTAACTCCAACACTTCTGGAATAGAAAGAAGGAAGCATCAACAGTATGTATCCCAGTCTACACAGCCGGGGTAAAAAATGTTCACATTTTTACATCCCACCACCCTCCCATAGGAAAGAGACGGGGATCCCCAGAGAGACTTCCCACGCGAGCTGTACAGATTGAAAAGAATATATTGCACCTTGAGCCATGTAAAAAACTGGTTTTAGGGCCTCCGGGGAAGAGGCACCGAACCCATACACACTCAATAAACGAATTGAATCGAATATACATACAATAGAAAAGGACCCTTCTAGAGGGTCCACTCACTTTGACAATCTGAGGAGGAAGGCTCTGTACTCTGATGGAGGCTTCCTCACATGGATCACATGGAAGAAGGAGTCCGAACTCACAGAAGGCCTGAGTAGGCGCTTGGTGAGGAGGAGCCCTGACCACCCCCCCTGAAAACAGATCCATCACATGGACCTGAACAGCACACGGAAGTCCTACCAACAGAGACGCGCACGGTGACGTACTCTATGGCGGGGGAATTCCTGCGGTGCACACGCCCAATATACCAGGCCGTGGGACCAGGAACTCCCTCCCCCCCCCCCCCCCCCCCCCCCCCCGTAACGTGCCGAACCGCCACGTGACGGGAACCTTGAAGGACAGGGGGTGTACCCCTGACCGACAGAACAACGGGGAGAGGAAAGGTTACCAGTTCACCCCTTTACGACCCCACACCCATGATACGACGTAACGACAAAAAGAGAATATGACACAGTCATAGTCAACCCTATGAAGCGTTTCACAGCTCCACACAGCGCACGAGCTAACCTGCTATCTGATTTTTACTAAGGAAAAACACAGAATAGAGAGGGCTCTAAGAACCCCGGTCCAACATACACATGTGCTTCTGTGGTCAGTACAACCCAGTTGCAGGTCACATGACACACACAACCCATCATCATCACAATGAGAGAATACATCATTCTTGATTAGTATCGACCACAGGCCTTGCTAAGCACACATGACAGCAACCAAACCAATTTCCCTTTAGGAAATAAGTTTCTCCAGCAGATTTAGCACAACCTCAGCAATCAAGCTGAGAGTTACATCGTATCCCTACCACACAAAAGACACAATTAATGCACAACATGTCTGATAGGAGGTGATAAAGTCCCCAGGGAACCGGGGGGGGAAAAACACAATCCTCCTATTTTACCCTCAATACGGCCAGTTAAAACAGGAAAACCTGTTAATGTGTGAACTCACTGTCCATTGTCATTACAGTCTGAGAAAGAACATTCTTTTACTCACTCGTCACCAAGCATAGCTTCATAGGTTAGTTGCCTTAGTAGTGAGTACACGGTACACATAAACACCATGATGTTTCTCACACAACAACCAGATCAATACATCACGACCTGCACAGAGAAGCTACTGCCAGTGACAAAAACAGCTCACACACAACCCGCAACGTATCTCAAATGCATTGCAACAACACACGTTTTGGGAAAAAACACCGTCATTCACAATACATTTAGCAAGGTAAAACCAGAAGACGTGTTATGAGGGTCTGGCCAACCCCGTACCTGCCCGGAACGCAGATCAGCGAAGTGCAGTCATAAGCCACCGTAGAACACAGCCCTCTTTGTTGACGCAATCCCCGTCTAGGCTCAGGCAGGGTTGACGAACATCCCCTGTCAAAGATGACGTCGTGGTCAAGAGTGTAAAACATGTTAAAAATCAAAGCACGTTCAACAGAATAGCATCAAGCTAACGGCTGCTCCAACCGTTCTGGTGCTATCGCTTCCGCTCGCGAGACGCCGATCTACGACGCACGCGATCAGGAGCGAGCTCCCGGCGGCGCGCGAGAAGCCTAAGCTACCCCGCGCCAGGCCACCGACCGGCTAACCGTAAGCTATGAACATGTAAACAATGACATAACACTCACCCAGACAGGCCGCCGTTCTGAACCCTCCTCACTTTTTAAGAGAAAAGAGAAAACAAGACGTCAACACCGCTTCACAACGGTGACATTAACACGTCCGGCGGAATCAGCACAGTACCAACTGGCCTGTATAGCTGACTTTGAACATGAATCTGCCGCTATCGCACATTACATGCACATATCCCCTCGTGAAGGAATACTCTCATTTGGATATGAAAGATGGGGTCTTAACACGGTGACAGAGAGAATCCACTCGTCCAGAACACACAGGGATCACCAGTGTCAATGGTCGCGGCCCACTAGTTAAAACTATAATGGTCGCCAGACCAAGGCCTTCTGTCGCCTAGACGGCTAAACAAAGGACCCTAGCCTGGGGCCGGTTTCCATAAACTTTGTCTAGTAGCCCCCATAGCACTAACAGACAAGTGGAGCCCGCCAGCAAACACTACTCACCCAACCTGGAACGCACCGCTCCTCACAACAGCGGCATGTCCGACAGTTCAGCTGTGGCCTGACAGGTTTCACCCCAACAAACACAGCAAGGAACTGCAGTTGAGAAGCATGCAGCGGCGTGCTCCCAATACGAAAACCGGTGGAGGGTTTGTAGAATGATCATCATCTTCTAGACACTCCAGTACGAAGACAATATCGCCGTATTTTCTCGAAAATAGTGAGAGAGAAAATAAAGATATGATGTCAACGTATCCTTGTTTCCCAAGCTGTTCCTAATCCAATTTCTTCCATCATGGTGTCAAGTGTGGGGATCTACCGAGGCACCTCTTCCTTGTGGTGAAAGCGAGAAGGAGGAGAGCAGGTGACCACACACCTGCTTATGAAGGTAAGCTGATGAGGGGTGTGGTCAGACTAATACTGGTATTAGAGGTACATTTGTGGTTTATTCAGTACGCGTGCACGTACGCGAGATAGTGCAGAAGGCGAAGCCAAGCTAAGCCACTAACGATACAGAACACTGAACTCTCCATCTCACAATGTGAACTTGGTTAATTATATTAACGTATAGCTGGTAATATAAAGTTTACCATAATGCTTCTAATAATTTAAATTAGATATGTACAATTGCAAAAATTACACAAGATTATGCACATATTCTTGAGGATACTACATATATGCATTGAAAGGGTTAACATACTGTGTATTGTCGCAGTGAAAGGGTTAACCGTTTTGGTAGTGTGGCAGTGAAAGGGTTAACAATTGTGTGTATTGAGCTGTACTGTACTGTACCCATTCTGCAATCTGTTAATAAAAAATGTCAATCAAGGCTATAGGCTAAAATCGGTCTAGAATGGGGTGAAAAGTGAAAGTTTGGTAGATGTCTATTCTAGACGTGTTTTGAACGTCTAAGCTTAGACGTTTAAAATCAGTCTAGAATGGGGTGAAAAGTGAAAGTTTGGTAGACGTCTATTCTAGACGTGTTTCGAACGTCTAAACTTAGACGTGTTTTGAACGTCTAAGCTTAGACGTTGTTTCAACGTCATGACATAGACGTCTAAGATCAGTCTAAAGTGGGGGTGAAAAGTGAAAGTTTGGTAGACGTCTAAGCTTAGACGTGTTTTGAACGTCTAAGCTTAGACGTTGTTTCAACGTCATGACATAGACGTCTAAAATCAGTCTAAAGTGGGGTGAAAAGTGAAAGTTTGGTAGACGTCTAAGATTAGACGTGTTTTGAACGTCTAAGCTTAGACGTTTAAACAATGTCTAAAATGGGGTGAAAAGTGAAAGTTTGGTAGACGTCTAAGCTTAGACAAGATTCTCCTGGGCTAAATGAGAGCTATGGATAGACACACACACACACACACTAGGGTGACCAGGTGTCCCCCTTTTGGTTGTACTGTCCCACCATTTGAGACCGCGTCCCACATATTGAGAGGATGTCCTTCTTTTTGAAGCAAAAAAAGAATATCGAACACAAGACATTCCTGTCAAGTGATAAAGTTTGAATATTTAAAACAGATGTTAGGTGGTAACAAGCCGGCTGCCAGTGCCAAGATGAATGTGGAGAGATATAATTCTGTATTTAATTTGTATTTATTTAGATTTAACCTTTATCTATTCGGTGAAGACGAGTTATTATAATAAAAAAAATTACATTATCTATCTGTCCCACTTTGTCCCACTTTGTCCCACCAAAATCTTACTGTTGTCCTGCTTTTGGACTTTTTGTATCTGGTCACCCTAACACAAACACACACACACACACACACACACACACACACGGTCAGAAGAACGGACAGACATGTTATTTAATCAGGCAGGAATGTGATCAGTCAGGTTTCCCAGCAGTGCACTATCAGCGCCACCTGCTGATCAAATGGCAAACCGCATCTGCACAGCAGACTCACGGGCTTCCCCATTTACAATCACCTCGCTAAATTCACGCACCTCAGGACATCTGGGTCACTGAGATTCGGAGATTCTGTGCATATTGATAATATTTTCAGATATGAATGCATTGAAATAATATACTTAGTGCATAGTTTAAAATATGTCTTAGCTTAGACAAGATTATCCTGGGCTGAATGCGAGCGATGGATAGACGTCACATAAAATCTTCGAAAATATCGTGCTCATATATTTGTAGGTGCGTTTGCAGGATGCCTCTGTCCATATTGATAATATTTTCAGATGTGAATGCATTGAAATAATATACTTAGTACATAGTTTAAAATACGTCTCCAAAAAAACACGATTTGGCCCGGTTATACGAGAGCTATGAAAAACGCTTGGTTGAAAAGACGGCTTTTGCTCACTGGGTTATACCTTCTCAACAGTGATTGGAACTCTCTGTTTGTGAACTCGGTTTCGTGCTCGGACCTCAAACATCTTACTGTACCATAAGGGGCTACGTCTGCCAGGAATTTTTCTGTGGCCTGGAGTGTGTCACTCTTTTCTTTGATAAAGTAAACAAACACTGCCCCTGTACATATCTAAAACCCCCTATGGACTCGTTGCTTACTGGGCCTGCTAGGTCCATGTCAACTAGTGCAAGTGGTACCCTTACTCTGTCTGTGGGATTTCTGTATCTCGGTTGGGTAAACTTCCCCGTTTTGAACATTGCAAATTTTTTGTCAGGTCTACGCTTCTCCCCCTCAATGTGCATGCCCTCTGACACTACTTGCAGTTTCAGTAAATCCTCGTAATTACAATGACCCATAATCTCATGCCATGTCTGAATATCGTGACTGGCCGTCCCGCTACACACATCATCATTATCGTTACACTGGTCGTTGTCATTACACTCCGTTTTCAGATAAAATATTCTCTGGTACATCTTTATGTCAAACCGGGTAACGTCAGGTTCTACAAGAAAATGTTTACCTTTATCGAAGAATACCTTGGCGCCGCTTGCAGTAGCAGCTATTACAGAGAATAGTCCTTGTGGGAACGATGGTACGTATAGAGCGTTCTTTAGCGTCACTGTACGCCGGCGCTCCTTGCTGTCCGTGAGGCATACCTGTGCGTCTCCCCTCTTGTGCCAATCCGTAGATGCGTCTACTGTCCACCAGCTCCATGCAGTGCCTCTCCGAGTGGAAAGTGTCGTCAAAGTTCTTGTGTCGTTGATGACATGGGTCAAGTCAAGTCAAGAGTTTTATTTGTCACGGCATATAAGTATACAATGAAATGCGGGTGGTCTTGCCCGCAACAATGTGCATTACAGTGGTACAAAATATATAGAATCCAATAAAAAAACAACATTGTGCAATAAACAGGTAACAGGTAACAGGTAACATGGTGTGACATCTCGGTATCTGTACATAGTTATTTACAGAGCATATAGGACATGCTAGGTAGCTTTAGTAGTGCAATACACTGTTCCTGTTGTTATACTAATTTAAAGTGGCCTTTCCTTTTGGCCATAAGTGTGCGTGTGTGCGGCATGAGTGTGTGCCCGCTCATGTTAAAGTGTTAAAGTGGCTGCTAGTGTGTGAGCGTGCACAGCGTGCGTGTCGTGTGTGTGCTCATGTGTGCTTGTGTGTGGATAGTTCAGTGTTCTGTGGCACTCAATGTTCATTGTTCAAGGCTCTGATGGCCTGGGGGAAGAAGCTGAGCCTAAGCCTCTCTGTCCTAGTAGCTGGGGTTCGCAGGCGTCTGCCTGACCTCAGCAGTTGGAACAGGCTGTTATTGGGGTGGTGGGGGTCTTTCATTATCCTGCAGGCTCTGGATTTGCACCACTTGTTGTATAGAACCTGCAGGGGAGGTAGCGCAATACCCGTGGTACGCTCGGCTGAGTGACGACGCGCCCGTGTCCACGATCAGTCCCCTTCTCTGGGCCCGCTGCAGCTGGGCCGGTCCAGCGATGCCTGCCGTCCTCGCTCCAAAAGCGCAGTCTTCTTGTCCCGTTATCCTCCGGGCGTCGTCTCGACTCGCCTCACGTCGATCGTCGCCGCCATTGATTCTCCGGGCGTCGTCTCGATTCATCTCACGTCGATAGTCGCCGCCATCGATTCTCCGGGCGTCGTCTCGATTAATCTCACGTCGATAGTCGCCGCCGTCGTGTCCGCTGTCGTCGTCCTGTCCACAGCCGTTATCTTGTCTGTAGTCGCCATTTTGTCCGTGGCTTTCGTCTCGCCTGTAGTCGCCATTTTGTCCGTGGCTTTCGTCTCGCCTGTAGTCGCCATTTTGTCCGTGGCCTCCGTCTCATCTGTAGCCGCCATTTTGTCTGTGGCTTTCGTCTTGCCTGTAGTCGCCATTTTGTTCGTGGCCTCTGTCTCGTTCATGGCCGTCGTCTCGTCCGTAGCCGCCATCTTGTCCATGCGCGTATCGCATGCTCTGGTTGTGTTTCTTCATGCACGCTCTGTCTGTGTGCCCCGTGGATTTGCAGAAGCTACACCAGACAGTCTTTGTGCATTCGCTTTTCCGATGGCCTTTATCTCCGCATTGCCAACACGCCAGTTCCGTCGTGGTCCTGGTTCTCTCTCTTGGCGTCGCTCGGGCCTTTAGCACCCTCTCCCCCTCCTCCGCGGCGGCTGGGTGGGTGTCTTCTGAGGCCTCGAAGTTCCTTAACTTAGCCTTGAATTGTCCCAACGTAATGTCCGTTGAACGTGTGTTACCAGGAGTGTGAACGGTTTGTACAGCTCCGGTAGTCCTCTCATTATCATCGCCATCATTAGCCCATCGCTCGGTGCTTCTCCGGCACTCCTCAATGGCGCTGCGTTGTGATTTGCTCCACTCTGTTGACGTATTCGGTCACAGTTTCGGTGGTCCCCTTCCTCAGGCCCGTTAGTGCTGTGTAGAGGGCCACGACTCTGGGTCTTCCTCGTCCGATGAAATTCTCTCTCAATACCGCCAGGCTTTCTCGGCCTCTGTCTTTAGTGTCGCAGAATATCAGCCCCAGGCTGGTGTCGTCGAGCATCGGCGCTAACTCACAGTATGCGCTGGCGTTCCGCTGGTCGTCCAGGGCTTGCTCTTCCGCTGTCAGTTCTCCGGTGGGGGCCCCCAGGATCGTCTCCTTCAGCCCTGCCCTGTGCATGCAGCACAGCATGCGCTCTTCCCAGAGCTCGTAGTCCTCTGATTTTCCATTGAATGTCGGCCATTTGTCTCTTCTCTTGTTTTCCATCCTCTTCGTTAATGGTATGCTTAGCTTTTGCTCTTGTTGGCCTAGCGACTAGCCACGCGGTGCTCCCGGTGCTATCCTAGCCTATAACTTCAGCTAAGCTTGCTACAGTACCTCCACTATTTCGCCCCGGCGTTATCTGGGCCCATAACCTGTTAACAGAATTCAACTATAGGGCGACAATAATGTGGTCAAGAGGCATGGTTTCTATCTTGAGCCTGAACTGGCGTGACTTCTTTTATTCACATGGTAAGCAGCAGTAACACAAGTCTTCTCTCACTGAGAGACATTGGGGGAGAGAACGAAATGGGTGGATACCTTTGCTTTTATACCAGCTGTTACAAAGGGTCAGATTAAACCGAATATATATATTTATTGCTTGAGATCCCTTGTATAATATTTGTATATCGTTTGATATCCCTTGTATATTATTTGTATATATACACGGAATATCCCTTTACCTGGGTACAAACCAGAGTAATATGCGCTCTCCTATTGGACAGCGACCCCTAGGCGCCAGCGACCAAGCCCCCAACGGCAAGTTCAAAGGCAACTCCGGGCATGTCTCAACATGTCCAGGGTCTGCGCAGTAATACGAGACAGAACTGAGGTTGGCACTAGATAATTCACCTTACGTATAAATACGGCGCAGGTGTACACAGCAGCACTTGTCTTCTAAAACCTTGATGCCTTCACCACGAGACAACGTGCAGTGAAGTGAGCAACTTTGCCTCTAAATAGAGCCTTGAGAACCGCGTGCGAATAGATTGCTAAAGTGTCAGAGTTTAACGCAGTACCGTTGAGTTCGACTTATTCTAATGTGAAGTAATAGTCTATCATTTATAGTGTATCGTGCGGCTACCGTTCTTCAGTGACCAGCATTACCACCGGTTCGTCGTGTATATAGCTAGTGCACTTATCCAGGCTGGGCGGCCTAAACTCGTGCCCCCACCCGAGGAGTCCTAGACGAGAACCGTTGGATATGTACACCGGAGAACCTACACCGGCGACTGCAGAACCATTTCTGGTTGGATTATATTGCTTTGGTACCGTGACTGCTGGAGCAGAGAACCGTCGACCCCACTATCGTTTGGGATCTACCCCCCGTGAGGATCATCACTCGAGCCCGCCTCTAGGAAGAGGCTGGCTAGCTGTCTTCCATGCTGTCGAGCATACTGGATTATAGCTGTTGTTTTCTTTACTGATCAAGGGAGTACTGCACTGGCTCCTGTATCTGGAACCTCGTTATTCCTCGTTGACCCAGACTTTGTACCCGAACATTCCTCTACCCCGGCCGGCCTTACACCCAGAGGGAACCCCCGAGTGTCTCCAGCTGGTACTAGTGTGCCCTATGTAGTTGCTATGCCACGGGTGGCGTCAGTTTAGACCCATCTTAGTATTCATACTATTCTCATTGACTTACGCTCTTGACTTACTTCACGTGTGTTCTTCGCCATACAAGCGCGAGCATAATTCTCAATCTGTAACCTAACGTTGCTTGATAATAATAAATACCCTCTAAATAGTACTTTATGTGTCATTGCCGTATTCTTGTGTGGGTGTTCACCATATATATTCATGTACTGTATGGCCAGTAATTAAAGTACATAACTAGTAGTGGTTTAATATACCATACTCTTTAATACAGTCAGGGAATTGTACCCCTCAGTTACACTCGCCATAAGGTAGGGTACCTGGGTGGCTTCGCCTAGAGCGCCCTCCAGTGGGAACAGATATATATGCAACTAGACAGTCACTGGTGGAGACAATTATATATATATATGCAGGTAAACAGTTACTAGAGTAAACAGCCATATGTACAGTTAGACAGTTACTAACAATCCTACACAGAGCCTCTGATCTCAACAATATCTCATTAGCAGAGCGAGACGCGATAGCCAAGTATGATATATAACTCAGAGTTGCCTGTTCCAGAGGTTCAAAAGGAGCTCCCAGCAGTCAGAATCAATGGGAGGTTCCATCGTGGAGACGCCATACGCTTGAGAGGTCTTGCGCCCAGCACAGTTGAAGCTGCTAGTTAGACCAGCATAGACTAGAGGAAAATTAGAACTGAATTCAGGGGACAGGATATTGGATCTAGAGACCTCGCCTCACACTGTGCCTTGAAAATGCGCCACTTTCCTGCATAAACAGTGGTAGTGGATGGAGTGCGCACTCTGGATGGTTTTAATCACAGAGGAATTTACACCTATTTTCTCTAGGTTTAGGCTTTCAGCAGCCAGGCCATTAATCGCTGTCCGAGGGCAGGAGGATGGAACACACTGCTGTGCGCATGGGACAGGGCTCTCTGAGACCATGATTATGATTTCCTTATCCAGAAAAGACCTCTCACCATCCCGTCATTGTAAATAAGAATTTGTTCTATTAAATATGATTTATTTTAAATTAAATAATATGTTCTTAAATAAATAAATAAAATAAGTAAATTTTAATTTGATTGTTGAAATCTGGACAGCAGTATTTAATTTATTTTTTATATACCTTAGACTGCGGTATATTTAGACTACGTCCCCAAAATGAATGGAAGTTAATGAGGAGCCTGACGACTGGGGGGAATGGTGGTGTTGTCAGCGGACGACAGGGACAGCAGTGGGCGCTACATTGTAGATTAATGGTAAGACTGATGAAATTTAGAAAGGTTCTTCTACTATTACTTACTACTACGTTAATTCAATATTATCTCCTAAATCACCAGTTGCCAAATTCTGTGTTCAACCCATATAATAATTGATATGGCTCAAGTGCTCAACCATACAAGTTCTTTAGTGAACTTTACCCTACATACCGCGGAACGGCTTATTCCAGGTGTTTTGTTTGCGACACAATTCACAAGGGCACCGTAATGTACTCTGTGATTGGTTACAACTGACATTCGATGAATGGTCTCCAATTCTCCCAGCTTTGTATTGGCTTAAATGGTAGGCGGTCCCTGTAGCTCCCGCCCCCTTTCTCTCGAATGGGATCACCTTAAAATAATTCCGACCTCTCCTTGGGTGAAGGTCCATTACGGCGTCTTTGTGGCTGTAGTCTATCAAACCTTGTTACAAACAGTTGGCTAACGTTACAATGTCGGGCCGGGTTCTTGTTGGAGTTAAACGTGTCATTGATTATGCAGTCAAGGTAATGTCCCATTATTGAAAAATTATTCAACCGACATGCAAATTCACCGTAACGTCAGTGTATACTTTTTCTTGTCGCAGGTCTTGACTCACTGTGCTGATGCTAGCGCTAGCCGGGCTAGCAAGCATCAGAGCTGTCAGTTCACTTAACGTTAGCGTTAATTATTCATTCCAATGTCTTTAGTCTAGCAGCTGATTAGAACTAGTTGGCTAGTAAAAAAAAAAAAAAAAAGGGCAAGGTCGACATTACAGCGACTTTTGCATTTCAAGGAAATGGAATGCCACCTAACGTTAGCCAGTTGGTTTGCTTAGGTAAACTGTTGCTTGCCTAACGTCGCCCGTTTTTTTTTATTATGTCTATAGTATGTCATCATACAGTCCTCATAAAGTTAGGAAAATAATTTGAAGTTTAACATTTTGGTTACATACCACCACTGTGTATGAGATCATATCAGGTCACCACTTGTTAACATTACAAAAAATGTCAATGGTCGAATTGTGTATGTAAGTAGGCTATATAGGTTAATAATTAGGCTAGGCCTATATAAAGATTGTCTGTATAATAGCTAGACTGTCTATACATATACCCTATCTTCTGTCACTCCTGACAACCTTCACAGGGTAATATTGATTGTTACTGTAGAAGCCAAGCTTTGATAACAGTATCTCTTTCCAGCTGTTCTATCTGACTGTCAGCTTGCTCCTGCTTCAGCTGCACCTAACTGGATCTATAGTGCAGCCAGGCTCTATCTACTTGTATATGTCCTCTATTATTACCAATGCTTTTCTAAACTATGAGATGGGAAAGCTGAATGTGAGGCATTTTATAATGAAATCAGTGCCAGGAAGTGTAAACAATGAAATTACATTTAAGTCCAAGTCTGTTTCTGTGGCTTTAAGAACAGGTCTAGGCATTCATGACTCGAGTAGAGTGTTGGGTATAGTTTGAATTGTCGATTCAAATATCGAAAAATCGTTACTTTAAAGTTATGCTGGTTACTAAGCGATGCCCAAATCGATACTTTTAAACTTTACTAGGGCTGTCACCTGTCTCAATCAATTTATCTGCCCCGATCCCAATTCGATTCAAATGCTGATACTAAGTCTCAATCCGATATTTGTATTTTTCTAGATAATATAGCAGCACAGTGCACACATCAAGTAGCCTATATTTAAGTTAGTAAAACCATTTCAATGTAGGTAAGATATGCTTGGTAATTAAATAGTTTCGCTTAAAGAAATAAATAGCCTACATCACAGCTTTGCCTTAACACATTGTTTGCCAAAAGTGCAATGCCCAACAACGTTGGAGACAGGATCGCTGTGGATAACTGGAATGGCGATGAGATTATTGGATTCTTTTTTTTGCATTACTTCAGAGACCAGGTAAGGACACCATATATGAAAGCTTGCGTTGATCTGATATTTATTTCTACAGCTATTGAAGCTATCTGTGTTTTATGTGTATGGCTGTTTGCCGTTGGGTTGCAGGAGGGGGGGGGGCGGCTCAGCAGTAGGGAGTTAAGTTGTGTCTTTTCCCTGGAATTGCTCAGAAGCGGCCAGACTATGTTCATATTCAAAATGGTATAAAACGGAAATGTACTGATGAAAAAAATTATCTGTTTTTTGCACGTTGACCAGAAGCAGCTCACTGAGACTCGACGGCGTTATTATACCCATAGCTATACTATAAAATATAGGTTTAGCTCTACAAACTACAACTACGTTTACATGGGTTTAATGGGCGGCACGGAAAGGGTCACTTCCCGGAAGGGGTGTGGCACTCAATGTGTTAATGGTTTTCTTTTATTCTTTTTACAAAAAACTATTTGAATTTGATTGGGCTTAATATACCCGATACAGATCAATTAAAATATGCCACGATTGGCTCTGAGTCCAATCTGATCCGGACATCCAATGATGTTTTAAATGTACGCTACTCTGGTTCATTCTTTTGCTGAAGATTATCCTATTCTTGAGGCTTCTTAGACATCAATAGGTTACTACTAGTAATACCCAGGTTCCCATGCCCACATATATTCTTTCAATCCCATGCCCACATATATTCTTTCAATCATTATGTTTTTCAACATTGTTTTTCTTTCAGGCAAGAATAAGTGAACACACTTGCTCCTTTTTTTAAAGCAACATCCTGCTTCATAGTCGTGCACACACAACATCTGGGAGCTGCCCAATGGACCCATCTCAAACTCTGCCGTCTTTTCTTGATCCTCCAATCACAACTGTTGGTTTTCTCAGACAAACTTTATTATTTATTTTTGAGGGCGGAGGTTTAGATATTTTTGCTGACCACTGAGCATCTCCAGTGGAGCAGTAGGGAGTTAAGTTCATACTCAAAACCACCCTAATCTCAAAATTTGAGAGTACACAATTAACACACTACAGGCACATCTCATAAAACATCTATTGTCCCAAAACCGTCACTCAGCAAGTGTCTTTGCCTTTTAGTTGAATACACTGTCTGCCGTGTCTGGCTTTCCCCAGCCTCTCTGTCACCCTGTCTGGTAGGCTAGTCCTGGGATAGTCTATCTGGCCTATTTCTATCATCCTGTGCTGCCATTATAGTGACTGTGTCCGCCTGCCCTCCCCAGATTCGTGTGAAGCCGGACCGCACCGGCGTGGTGACGGATGGCGTGAAACACTCAATGAACCCCTTCTGTGAGATTGCCGTGGAGGAGGCGGTCAAGCTGAAGGAGAAGAAGCTGATTAAGGAGGTGGTGGCTGTCAGCTGTGGGCCACAGCAGGTTCAGGTGGGTGTGACTGAAGACCATCAGGCTCTACACACGCTGCCTTGTTACAGTCATCGCCCAGACATACTTATTTTTTTAGCCATATTGTGTGAGTGTTTTATCGGGACAGGAGAAGGATAATAATTTTGAGTTTGGAGGTATGTTTCTGTTGTTGGGTAGGACACATTTGTTTGGTGATGCGTATTTTACATTTAGTTATTTATCTGACAAAACGCTGAGCTAAATGCTTCATCGTTATCTCCACCAGGTGGAAGGCTAGGGGGAAATTATGTGATCGGTTCTGTGTGCAATTCAACAAATCTTGCAAACTACAAGACTGATTTGGATGAAACATTGCACATAGGCTGACATCAGCCCAAGAACCTGAATTCTGGAATAGCTTTCCGATCGGTCAACAAGTATTTTATTTGAAAGAATTTCCATCATTGTTTTCCATTGAAATACATATTCGGTATGAAGTTACACTTTTTGAACCCAAGAAGGCGACACTCCACAGGCCTGCTGGTAATTAAGCTTTCTGGCATCTGTTTACCACACTGGCCTCGTGATTGGAAGTGTCCACTATCTACTTTAAATGAGTAAATATATCGTAAATATTTATTGGCCATTTAGCACCACGAGGCAGCTTCACATAACAGTTTCTGAGGGAATCGCCTGGCCACATTTCCGCATAAATCTCTCTGTATGTAGTACATGGACATTAAAACTACTGAAGTATTTATTTGTTCATTCTGTCTAAACCCCTGCTGCTTCCTGTGTTGTGAAGGAGGACAATGACTAAAGTCAGCCCGTAGTTCTGAAGAAAGGAGATAGATGGTGAACAGATATGGTTATCAGACAGTAATTTACTGTTCTGTTAACATCCAACTCCAAAACCCAAGTGTAAACATGCCTCTGCCACCCTCAACATAGGGTCCCCCAGGGCTGTGTTCTGAGTCCCCTCCTCTACTCTCTGTACACGCATGACTGTGTGGCACAGCGGAACAACAACACAATCATCAAATTTGCTACGACACAGTAGTGGTGGGCCTGATCTCTGCAAACGACGAGAGGGCCTACCTGCAACAGGTCATGGTCCTGGTGGGATGGTGTCAAGAGAACAGCCTCTCCCTGAATGTCAGCAAAAGAAAGGAGATGAAAGGGCAAAATCTGTTCTAGTCGGCACAATATACAGACCGCCAGATCAAACTGGCTTTTATGATACTCTGGATGTGTGCTTAGCTGGAGCTGAGGATGCGGAAAAAATTCTTATTGGGGATTGGAACACGGATATGCAACAAAAAGATGCACCCGTCTTCAAATCCTTCAATAGGTTTTGTGATCTGCACGGCCTCAGCCAACTAATCACCCAACCCACAAGGATATGTGAATCAACTCAGACTACCATTGACCTCATACTGACCTCTGACAAGTCCAAGATCTCCAATAAAGGGGTTATAGCATGTGGGTTAAGTGATCATTATATGATATTCTGTACCCGCAAAAAGCTAAAACTAAAGGCTGGCTGTCACAAAACAGTCACATCTAGAGACCTCAAAACCTACTCTAGCGAGGCCTTTAACCTTGAACTGGAGAGTCTGGACTGGTCAGATGAACTCAATGGTACACTGGTTGAAGAAACTTGGCTTGGCTTCAAAACCAAATTTTCATCAATACTAAACAACATGGCCCCCCTAAGAACCACCAGTGTTGTGAAGGATCAGATTAAACCGAATATATGTATTTATTTATATATATATATTTAAATAGTATTTGTATATCGTTTGATATCCCCTGTATATTCCTTGTACAATATGCACTGAATATCCCTTTAGTCTACTAAACAGCCCATAATAGTTTCATTCTACCATTGGACGAGAACCTGGCGCCATCAGCCATACCCCTAGGTTCAAGTTCAATCGTGCCGCCCAACATGTCGTGGCAAGCCCCGGTTCCGCGTAGGAATACGTCTGGCGAAATACGAATGGTACTATTTGTTCATAGCGCATATATATATGGCGCAAGTAAAGTAGAACTTTCTTTTAGTCCAGTTCTTTACCCTCCAACAGAGTAACAGACGCGAAGCCTCACCCACGACGCACGTGTGGTGCAGTAAGGCCTACTTGGCCTCAGAATAGGCATTGAGATATCGTGTGGATTAATAGTTGAATAGTCATAGTTTGGCACTATACCGTCAAGTTGGACGTATTCTATTAAGCTAATAATAGTCTATTTATGTATGGTGCATCGTTCGGTTAGAGTTATAAAGTTATCAGTACCCCCATCGTTCCTGACGTTATCTGGACGCTTAACCAGGCTGGGCAGACCACTAGTGGTGCTTGCATCCGAGGAGCTCCGGGCCAGGGCGACTGGACCTGTATATTGGATTACTCTACCCGGACGACGGCGAGCCTTCCACGGCTTGGATTATGCTTTGGGTGCTTTGATTATTCCATGGATAACGGCCAACACTGCGGAGTGTTGGAACTACCCCCCGGAGAGGACTCCAGGTGAGACGGCGCTCTACACCAGTGAGGTCGCCTCACGTCTCTCCGTTGTGGACCGGCAGCTACCGTCCACCAGAGGGTCCAGCTGTATTCGTCTGCGGACCGAGGTTCTGTGGGCACCGTGTTCAAGACTTTGAATTCTCCCAAGAAATCGTCGGCCAGATGGGATACCGCCAGCGGCTTCTCTAACCCCCCCCCTCCTACTGTCTTACAACCAGCGGGACCCCCCCCCCCCCCTTAGTGTATCCAGCTATAATCATTTAAGTACCATCGCTATAGTTTCCTAAAGAAACAGGTTGTATACTTACTCCCTGCGTAACCAGAGATTGGACATTCAATGTTGATTTACCTACGAATACTCATTTGCCATACAAGTGCATTTCAAATCATAAGTGTAAACAAGTGAACGTTGTATATACCTTTTGCTATATTAAATATTCGATTTGTACATTTGTGTGGACTTCGTTTCATCAGGTGGGAAAGTGTTCATCATATTTATATCATGTACTGGATGGCCAGAAGTTAAAGTACAAGAGGTAGTGGTATTAAATACCATATCTAACAATACAGTCAGGGAATTGTACCCCTCAGTTACAACCAGGGTAAAAAATCGCGCTGAGCCATGGATGCACACTGAAATACTGACCGCTATGAAAGCCAGAGACAAAAAATGCTCAGAGTTTCGTAAAAGCCAGTCAAAGCTTACCAAAAGCACGAGCAGTGAACTCCAAGACCACGTGACTGAACTCAAACTAGAAAGAAACAGACTAAGAAATGACGTAAACTCCATGATCAAAACTGCTAAAAAAAAATGTCATCAATGACAAAACCGAGGAAAACAAAAATAAACCATGTGAACTTTGGAAATTACTCAACAATCAACTAGGCTGCAGTAAAAAACTTAAAACCAGGTTCTCAAACATAAACATAAAGACGGACAACACGCTCATCACAGACAAGCTGGATGTAGCCAATTACTTAAACACTTTCTTCACAAACATAGCCACAACACTGGTAAACAAACTACCCTCCCACTCAGGGCAGTATGGGGTAGAACACATAGTAGCATACTACAAGAACCTAGGCGTCCACAAAGACGACTTCAAACTGGAAATGGTAACTACAGATGAGGTACTCAAAAAAACTGAGCGCCCTCCAACCAAACAAGGCCACTGGCCATGACAACATCCCCTCCAAATTCCTCAGATACTCAGCAGCAGCCATCACCCCAGTCATCACACACATAATAAACCTCTCCATAAAACAGGGACACGTCCCCAAGGACTTCAAAATTGCGAGAGTAACACCCCTGCACAAAAAGGGCAGCAAATTAGACCCGGGTAACTACCGCCCTGTTTCTAACCTTACATCCATCTCGAAAGTCATGGAAAAAATAGTATACGAACAGATCGAAAAGTACCTCGCGGAAAAAAATCTAATCTACGAATTCCAATCTGGCTTCAGAACATCCCACTCCACTGACACATGCCTTCTCTACTTGAACGACCACATTAAACAAGAGGTGGACGCGGGCAAATACTGCGGCATGGTCATGCTGGACCTACAAAAGGCCTTCGACACTGTCAATCACACCATTCTGATTGACAAGCTAAAAGCAATTGGTTTTGATAGTTTATCAGTGAGCTGGATACAATCCTACCTGGAGGGGAGGGAACAGATGGTGGAAGTAAACGGTACCCTATCCCCCCCCCTCACAGTGAGCTGTGGTGTTCCACAAGGAAGCATACTAGGACCGCTACTATTCCTAATTTACGCAAATGACATGTCGTCAGCTTGTGACTGCAACTTGTTCCTGTTTGCGGATGACTCAGCCCTGCTGGTCTCTGACAAGAACAAGTTACAGGTTGAAAAAGCCCTCAGCTCGGAACTAGGCAAAATCTGCATATGGCTCGCCGACAACAAACTATCATTACACATGGGCAAAACAGAGTCCATTCTCTTCGGTTCAAATAACAAACTCAGCAACACCGACGGCTTCTCGGTTGCAGTGGGTGACAATATTATCACAAGAAAAGATGAAATTACCTACCTGGGTTCCATCCTAGAGGCTAATCTTTCCTGTGACAAAATGGCATCCAATGTAATAAAAAAAGTCAACCAACGAACGCGTTTCTTGTACCGGATCTCCTCTCTGGTAAACAAGAATACCCTGAAGACTCTAGCAGGAGCACTCATTCAAGGGTACTACGACTATGCTTGCACCTCATGGTACCAAAGCACCTCAAAGGCACTAAAAAACAAATTACAAACATCTCAAAACAAGCTAGTCAGACTACTACTTGACCTGACTCCTAGAACCCACCTCACCCCTGCCCACTTTGACAACCTAGGATGGCTTAGAGTAGACGACAGAGTACAGCAACTTGCAATGGGCCTGGTCTACAAGATACACTACGCGACCAAGGTACCCATGTACATGTCAAAATACTTCCCAAAGGTCAGTGAATACCACGATCACAACACCAGAGGGAGCTCCACAAATCATGTAAAACCCAGATTCGGCTCAAACAAGGGACTAAACACGTTTCGCAATTATGCCACATCAATGTGGAACGCCCTACCTAAAGCTGTAAAGGAATGTGAATCACTACCCACTTTCAAAAACACTCTCAAAAAACACCTACGTGAGACTGCAATTCGAAACTGGCCCCTACAAATGTCCTAACCTAGTTGTACAGTAAATGACCAAGTAAGGCTTTGTCAGTATTCCAATGTACAGTGTAAAATGTGTGTGTCCCCTACCCAACCCCCCCCACCTCCAATGTACAGCCCTCACCCAACCCACCCAACCCCACCCCACCCATCCAACCTCCTCCAATGTACAGTTTCTACGCCAAATGTATATACACTCCTTTTCTGGACACTTTTGTATCACAAACAGTACTGTATTTGCAAATCTGATATGTCATAAATGTATAGATGTAGCAGTACTGTCTATCTGTATGTCATGTATGTCATATATGTTATGATGAATTGAAAATGGGGGACCCTGATGTAAACAAGACGAAAGTCTTTCTCTGGTCTGCATCCCCTTAACAATTGTATGTATTGAGCTGTACTGTACTGTACCCATTCTGCAATCTGTTAATAAACTTTTCAATCAATCAATCAATGATTGTGGACTTTAGGAGGTTGGGAGTCAGGGACTACAGCCCCCTCAGCATCGACGGGGCACCGGTTGAGAGAGTGAACAGTTTTAAGTACCTCGGAGCCCACATATCCGAGGACTTGACATGGACCACACACATTGACAGTGTTGTGAAGAAGGCACTGCAACGCCTCTACTTCCTCAGGCGCCTAAGGAAGTTCCAAGTCAGTCAGAAGATCCTTAAGAACTTCTACTCATGTACAATAGAGAGCATCCTGACTGGCAATATCACCTCCTGGTTTGGGAATAGCACCGCACAAGACCGTAGTAGACTACAGAGAGTGGCCTGTTCAGCCGAGCACACAATTTGAGGGGGGCTTCCCACTCTCCAGAACATTTACAACAAGCGGTGCATGGGTAAGGCTAAGAGAATTATCAAGAACTCCAGCCACCCAAACAACTGCCTCTTTGAACTGCTGCGGTCAGGCAAGCGATACCGGAGTCTCATGGCAAGCACAGAAATACTCAGAAGAAGCTTCTATCCCCAGGCCATCAGGTTGCTCAACGAACAATAACACTATGCAACAACCATCAAATGCACTCACAGCACACACATCCACACGCACACACTCACTTTAAACAAACAACTCACTGCAGCACCCACTCTACACACTTTAGAACACCTAAACACACTTTATATTTATTGGCAAAGAATTTGCACTACAACCCATACCTCAGTACACCTTACTGTAAATTGTACCTAAATTGTACCTCATCCCATTTCTTCTTTGCACTATATAGTATATTGTATATTAGTATATTGTAGGGCTGCAACTAATGACTATTTTGGTAGTCGACTAATCTGTCGATAATTTTTTCTATTAGTCGACTAATCGAAAAACAATTATATAAAAAAAAATATATATATATATATAATTTATTTATTTTTTGCACTACAGTACCTATCTTTGTGAAAGTGGCTTCTCAGCTCTGGTCCAGCTGAAGACAGAGCAGAGGAACAGATTGGACATTGAGCATGACCTCAGAGTTGCTTTGAGACTCTTGTCAGGACCAAACAACATCCCCAGTTATCCCATTAGTTAGTTATGTTAAGTTATGTTAAGCTAAGAAGTCTTCAGCTGGCTGGACCAGAGCTGAGAAGCTACTTTCACAAAGATAGGTAGTGCAAAAAAATAAAAAATAAAAAAAATTATAATATATATATATTTTTTTAATGACTAATCGACGCAACAATTCCTCGTCGACGATTTTTTTATAATCGACGTCGTCGATTATGTCGACTAATCGTTGCAGCCCTAGTATATTGTATAGTATATTGTATGGTAACTCAGTTACTCCTACTCTGCATTGAACATTGTACATATGTACATACTGAACACTTGTGTCTACGTACGTGACTTCTATTTTTTACTTGCTATACTTATTTTATTTTATTTTATACTTATCTTTTTTGTCTAGCACAGTCTCTGGAGCGTAACAGAAAAGCATTTTGTATAAAAGTATTCTGTACTTCTGTATGACAACTAATAAAGAAACTTGAAACTTGAACTTGAACTCTGTATAGTCTGACGTCACTTTAGTTTCCTGCGCAGTCCACCCGTATAGAGATTTATCATTGGGAAAATGTATTATTGGCTATTGTAATAATTCTGCCTCATGAACATTGGCAAGCTTTCCATTTTTGCACAAAATGAGTTCACTTCTATCACTAACATTATTGTTTAAGCATTTTTGGTTAAAATAAAGTTAGTTATATAAGGTTTTTAATTTAGAACGCCTGTCGTTCAGTGCTGTCGCCTAATACAGCCAGCCCAGGAGTCTACGCTGTGGTGACGTCGGTCAGCAGCGCCAAAGTAGAGTGTAGTTCCGCAGTGAACGAAAACATAAACGTTGAAATTCTTTTATTTATTTATTATTATTTTTTTGGGCCTTTCTGTATTTTTCACCCATCTCAATTTAGTCGTTATGCCAATTCCCTTCCTGGTCGTTGCGCGCATTGCCCCACTGTCGGCCTGGGGAGGGTGTAGAACTACCACATGCCTCCTCCGATACATGTGGAGTCGCCAGCCGCTTCTTTTCACCCGACAGCGAGGAGTTTCACTGGGGGAACGTAACGTGTGGGAGGTTCACACTATCTCCCCCAGATCCCCTCCCTGCTGAACAGCGGCCCCGACCGACCAGTAGGAGTCGCAGTTTATAATGACCAGGACACATACCCCACCGGCTTCCCACCCGCTAACACTGCCAATCGTGTTAGTAGGGACGACTGACCAAGCCGGAGGTACCGCTGACAGCTGGATTTGATCCCAGAATCTCTGCGGTGGTAGGCGAGTGCTTAGTCCACTGCGCTACCCAGCCGCGCCTATAAACGTAATTTAGCTACTTTTACGCTAAATCTTTTTAAATGAAATGTTATGAACACACAGAAAGGTACACCATGCCAATGTTCATGCTTTATTTATGCTTTACATGCGCCAACTTAAAGTCAGAAAGAATACCCTTTTTATCTCCTAATTGGGAAATTAATGTGCATGTTACTGTAGGCTACTCTGTTTAACTTTTTACCACTGGTGGCAGCATGTCATTTTCTACCCATAAACATTCCAATGCACTCGCACATTCATGATAACAACAACGCATTACAACAAGAGGGCAAACATGTTTGAGCAAGTACAAGTGGGCGCTAAACGTGATGGAATCAACTTCCAATTACAGGTCTCACTGTGATCTTCCAGGATAAGGACTCTCTCTATGATGAATTGAAAATGGGGGACCCTGATGTAAACAAGACGAAAGTCTTTCTCTGGTCTGCATCCCCTTAACAATTGTATGTATTGAGCTGTACTGTACTGTACCCATTCTGCAATCTGTTAATACATTTTTCAATCAATCAATTCAATCAATCTCTTGTCTCAGAATCCTCTTCAGCTTGGTTCTCAAACCTTTTCATGTCAAGGACTCCAATTTGATACGATTTTGTCTCTGGGACCCTGCTCTGAGAAGAGAATTGGGAATTGGACTGGTCTTAAGAATTTAACTACTGTATAAAATGGTCGTAGGTGGGGAGATGGAGAGGGATCAGAATGGTCATTATTGTACATTCTCTCATTGGGTTTAACTTCTACTGAATAAACTATTAGTTAAATTAAACTATTACCCATTTAGCTGGGGATCCTCCGGAACCCATTTTGAGAACTACTGGATTAGACTATCTAGAGGCAAATTAATGTGAGGAGTGTCTGAAACAATCGATCACGCTTTGTTGTTGTCTAGAATCAAAGCTCAACAGTGTTTCCTCGAAACTCTCCTCTAAATTAATGTTGTTCACTTAGTTTAATTGTTGTTTATGCTTCCGTAAACCGAAATTAACATTTTTTTGTTCTATGCAATATCCTACGTTGTTTCTCATGGGGCAGAGCTTATTTGTTTAATTCCAGATGACTACTTGGGACTTGAGGACCATGAGTTGCGTTGTTTTAGGTTATTCTTATTATGTATTGCAGTATGAGAGCTCCACGTCTCAACTGTTTGTCTTTGATCCAGGAGACCATCCGTACCGCCCTTGCCATGGGCGCAGACCGTGGCATCCATGTGGAAGTGACCGGGAAGGACTACGACACTCTGGGGCCCCTGCAGGTCTCCAAGATCTTCGCTGCTCTGGCTAAGAAGGAGGAGGCTAAACTCGTCATCCTGGGCAAACAGGTTGGAGATCCATGCTGTGCCTAGTAGTGACCGCTCCAGTGCCATTTAACCTTAAAGGGAAGCTTCAGGATTTATTTTAGAAGCCTTCCTTATTCATGCTCCCACTATGAAAAAAAATATATAATTCCTTGCCAGTGTTTTGGCGTCTGAGAAAATCATACGCACCAGTCCCTGTTGGCGAAACTGTTCTATGACTTATTATTACATATACTAGAGCTTATAGAAGTCATTACATTGGCATGCAATGTTGAGAGGAATGTTTTCTTTTGCATTAACATTTCCAACAAATGCAAAAAGGTTTATCTTTGGCATAAAAGAACAACACCGGTATATTTGGCTTGGTATATGATCACAACAATAGGCTTCTAAGAATATCCACCTCAAGCCAAACACATCACATAGCACATTCTTATTTAACTTGATTTGATCAAGGTTGTTTGTCGGCAGCACTAATCTGTTAGCCTTTCACTTCTGGCACATACTCCGTCTGTCATGTATTTTTCAAGAACGTCTACTCTTTTATTCACAGGCCATCGATGACGACTGCAACCAGACCGGTCAAATGACAGCAGCCATGTTGGACTGGCCTCAGGTCAGTTTCATCTCCTGTCGGGGCATAGTCCATCACTTCAAACTAGACTGACCAGACTGTGTTGACTCAACTCTTATCTACTACTATAAGATTAGATTAAAATGTATTGTCATTATACAGCACAAGTGCAGTACAATGAAAATAAGTTTGGCATCCAACCTGAGTGCAAATGTAACAGTAAAGTGCAATAGTAATATACTATATACAAAACTGTCTACATGATCATTGTCTCAAAGTCAAATTAAGCTGTGTTGCTGATATCCTGTTATGTCACTTGTCTAGAGTACATTATCGTGGATAGTGGAGACTGGTTTGAGTCAGTCAGGTCTGCAGTTAAGTCAACACTAGGGCAAAGGCTGAATGGACTCAGTGGTCACCCTAGGATGTTGTTCCACTGCTCAACCAGAAGATGGAGCCCTTGAACCTAGAATAACCTCACAGAATTTTTATCTCCACCAGGCGGTAGCCTGGTCAAGTGTTGGCCCCTAATCGAGACAACTGTGTCACTATTGACAATCTTACACAGTTGTCTCAATCTCAGCCGTCTTTCCTGTGCTCCTTCCTTGCAGAAGGAAAAAAGTGCCAACCGCTTTACGTTTTTAGTACTTTACCCTGCTTTACCGCATCCATTGTCTGCTAACAGCTAGCCTCTGCAGCAACCTCATTCTCGTTTCTGCCAATCAACTGGCAGGAACGTCAATTACGTCGCTGCATATGCTAGCAGAGCCATGGCTCTGGATGCCAGCAGTTGGCTGACACTGGAGATGGTAAAGCAGGGTAAAGTACTCAAATGTAATTGTGAATCTCTCTCTCACTCTCTCCCTCACTCTCATTCTCACTCTCACTCACTCACTCACTCACTCACTCACTCACTCACCCACTCACTCACTCGCTTTCACAGTAGTGGCTAATGTTAGGTTATGGTTATAAGCTACAGCGCATCTTTCATAGTAGTGGCTAACATGTTTTTACATTATGGTAAGCCGCATCTCACTGGCTAATTATGAAATCATCTGATCCTGGAGTCTCCTCCAAGTATATTCCTATCATAGCTATACGTATAATTATAACCTGAGAACGTTTGCACATTCCTTGCTGCTCAGACTGACAGGAATGCTGCCATTCATTGGTAAACTGTAAGATACTATTGGGGCATTTAGCTGCTCATCATTGTTCTGCCCCTCATTATAAAAGGAATGTAATGCAGTACTGGCTTTTGCCATTTTGCATCCTTTTTCATCCATCCAACCTGCGCTTCAGCATTTTGGACTGGCTCAGATGACAATAAGGCTAGCCTACTGTTGAGGTTGGGCTACATGACATTCTAGTGGTAGAATGTTTGGCTTAGCTCCCGATTTTTATTGTCAAAATACATTTACATTGCACATGTTGCGTATAATGGCAATCAGTGATTTGTGTGTTCATACAGCTACTATTTAATTGTCCCAAATATAATGCCAGGATTTCCCCAAACAAATGGTAGGCCACATCTTACACATGGGCTACTGTCTTGTCAGCTGTCCTTGGTAGGCTAATGACTTGTCTGTCAACACAGTTGGTCTTTCCTGCAGACAGTGGATGATCTACTTAATGTTGTGCAAGTTTGTTTGGAGATTGGTAATTATAATTACTGGTAATAGATGGTCTCTGCATTTGTTAAATATTATAGGTATGTGTTGTAGCCAATTTAATGATTTTCTGTTTTTATGTTACTGTATGAAGGCACCGTGTCATCATGAAAGTGTTGACCAATTAGCAGGCAGTGGGCTCAGGAGGCGGGGCTCATGTGTGCTCAGGTGCAATCTATATGTATGGGTTCACAGGTGTGCAGCGGCAGGGAATTTGGGTAATATTCACAGGGAAGCCACACTATCTTTTTACCGTGTTCGTTTGTTTGTTTTCAGTTACATTGAGTCACTTTTTGAGTTTATTTTGTATGCTTATATTTTGTCCACACCGCAAGTAGTAATAAAACACTCAACAGTGACCAAGGAGAAGACATCATTTTATTATCAACAAGCATCACGCGTAGGAAAGAGCTTCACCCAGTATTCCCTCACTGGCAACATTTCTTGTTGTTTGCTCTGTGTGAGAGAAGAAATGCGTGGCTCCTGCATCTTCCAGGTTTGTTGAGCTATTTTATGTCCCACCCTGTGATCTTCAAAGGATGAAGCAGGCACATTGAACAAACTAACATAGCACATAGTAACCGCTGTTTCTTCCAACCTGGAGGGAAAATGGGCAAATAGATCTGTTCTTAACTCTTATTTCATAGGGACACGTTTCCTCTGTTGTCCTGACTCCTGAGTGTAGACTGTATGTTTACTATTGCAGGGCACCTTTGCATCAGAGGTGACGTTTGAAGGAGAGCAGCTTAAAGTGGTGAGGGAGATTGACGGTGGGCTGGAGACCATCAAGATCAACATGCCAGCAGTGTTGACAGCAGACCTACGACTCAACACCCCCAGATACGCCACCCTGCCCAACATCATGGTACAAAGCTCATAATCACGTACAAGACTGAAAGATAGATATAGATAGGTAGATGGATGGGTACCGGTACTTACTTAATGATCCCTTGGTTGCAATTTTTATTGACTGTACATTTTAAATATAAAATGTTTTTCTACTCTAATTTTGAAAGAAGAGA
This sequence comes from Notolepis coatsorum, assembly GCF_963971535.1. NCBI lineage: Eukaryota > Metazoa > Chordata > Actinopteri > Aulopiformes > Paralepididae > Notolepis > Notolepis coatsorum. Next base: position 47,943,102 of record NC_140183.1, on the reverse strand, counting down.
GATAATTACATGTTTGCCACTATATACAGAAAACAGAAGCGGAAGAAAGTCAATAATACTCTGTCTCCACTACACTGACTGAGGCTCCAGGGGTGTCGAACTCCATTACCAAAGGGGCCGAAATGAAAAATAGAGATGATTTTGCTGGCCGGACACATAATAACACTTAAAATAAAAAAGCTTTTCATTTTCCTGAGGTCACTAGCTTAATTGGTAATTTTGTCTAAAACAGATACCAGGTGCACAGCAGTGCTTTTCTCTTGGGTGCCAGCTGCTTCAGGGTGAACCAAAAACAATATTCCAGCGCACACCAGGATACTTCTATAGACACTTTATTTGATTACAATGTCTGAGCAGAGCCAATCTGAAGAAGCTACACAGTGGACACATGAAACGCGTAGTTCGCTACATCTTTTTTTGTTGTTGTTGTAATTCATCAAGTAAAGTGTCTTATCAAAGTATCCCGGTGTGCGTTGGAAATATTTATTTATTTTAATTTAAATTTATTTGGTGCACTTTGGTTCATTTTGTTTTATCTATTAAATTTGTGCATACCAGCTTTGATTGTAAAATATTGTAAATTCACTTCTGTTCATTCTCTGGTACCTCAATGACTACAAGGAAGGCTATTTGTTTAAAGGATTTTGGCTTGTTATAGTTTTAGCTTTTACACATGTAATTGCATATACCGGTATTAGGTTACAATTAATTATTCACCCATGAGGGTTTGTAAAATTAGCAATTCTAGAATAAACTCTTCTGGACTATTGGATGAAGTAGAATACACACAACACGCGTGCACACACGCACAATCTCATCTCGGCTTTAACCACAAAATCTATACTTTCCACAGCGTTGATTTCAGAGTAGGTATCCCTATGTCAAATTAATGAAAGTAATTGGTGAATTTGCAACCTAATAATACATATTCGTTTTACAAACCCACAAGAGTTTGTAAGATTAGCAATTCAACCGGTTCAACTGGTTCTGGACTATGCACTCACTCACTCACTCACTCACTCACTCACTCACTCACGCATGCATGCACACACACACAAAACATAATATCTCAGCTTTTACATATCAATAATTTCCATGGTTTTGATTTCAGAGTTTGTATGATGATTTGGCAATAATTCAATTGATGAAGTCAAATTTGATACAACAGAATAATACCACGGCCTGAGTTGAGTGAAAACGGATGACTGAAGAGCTTTTACAAGTAAATAAAAACACAAGGTACAACTGAAGGCTAAATACTGGGTCCTCCTCCAGTGGCCCATGAAAGCAGGGTTAGGCTATTGACTAAAAACACGCCCTGTGCGTTTGCTTGGAAAGTCGAGACATTCATTTGTTGTTGCGCGGTGAGACGCAGGTGCGTTTGATTTGTATCACGTGCAGCCAGGAGAGGCAGCGGGCCAAAATGAATTGATAAGCGAAATCAGTCTGGGTGTCCGCTGAAAATGCTAGGTGGGCTGTATTTGGCTGTGAGACACATAAACCAGGAAGAGGAATGAAAAGCACCTTCTGTGTGCTCTACGATAATTGAGCAACAGCATATGAGTTCGAGTACTATATGATTGGTGGAGAAACCATCTCCAAGGCCAATACTCTTGCATGTGTACTAGGGACGGGATAAAAAAATCTATTCACTTTCTGTTTTTGTGACTATTTTGATAATGATACACTGCCTCCTGAATCGATATTTAACCTCACTAGATTGCCTGCTGACCTGTTGTACAGAACTAAACTTGTAAGTCGCTTTGGATAAAAGCGTCGGCTAAATGACGGCAAAGTAGCCAGGCAGAACTAAATATTTGATATATTTTTTAAACTGTTTTAAACCCTGTAGCACTTTGGGATCATAGCGAACACTACAAATATATAATTTATTATTATTATCTCGAGCTTTAAGGACTGCTGGAGTTCATTCCATGAGCTAGGGGCATCATAGCAAAATGCAGATTTACCCTATTCCGAGCAAACTAGAGGGACCTTAAGCACCAGTCAGTCACTAGAACGGGTTCCATAGGTACCAAAATTCCATTCCAATAATGATGTATATGGAGGTAGCTTACCAAAAAATACCAGTATTTGTTGCGCCTCTCCATCAGAGAGGACCAACCAACCTTCTCATAAAGGACACAGTGATGAGTGTCGTATCCATCATTAGTGATTAATCTGAGGGCAGAGTGATAGACAGAGTCCAAGGATTTAAGGGTTGAGGCTGCAGCATGCCTATAAATTACATCACCATAGTCCAGGACTAAGAAAACAAAGGTTATCCTATAACCCTAGTTATATGAGTAATAGCGAGCGTGGGATTAGGGAGCCCCGTGGCGTATGGAGGAGGTCGTGACGGTGACCGCTGGCGTTTCCCAGGCGGTGGTGATGCCATTTTGACAAAAATAGCAACACAAGAATCTAAACTAAAATAAACAAACTATCACTGCTGACGTGTGCCTGTAGCAAAAACACTTCCGTTGTGAAAGAATAGGGAAGAGCGGAAGTACGGTCACACCCCTCTTAAGTGCATGGGCGAGAGTGGGCGTGGCTGGACAGGTGCAGGTGCATTGGTAGCTAAATTCTTTCAAGTAGCCCTATGCTAAAGGGGATGTCCCAATATAGAGCAGAGCTATTGCGATATATAACTGCTTCGACAACTCTCTTCCTACTAATCAAATGAAAGCTGGTTCCGTTTCTGTATAAGAAGACAATTTTCTAGGCAAGGTTGTCCACAGGGAATTTAAATGTAAATTGAATGATTGAGACCAAACCCTATTCAAAGCAACACCAGAGCTTTCACTGCTGTTTGGGGACTAGAAGCAGCCAGCTAACGCAAACAAGTTACAAAAACTTAGCTTGCTAACCTAGCTAGTTAAGTTGTTTTGGTTTCCTGGGCTTCCAGTAAAATCATGAATATACAATGGCGGTTAAATCTAGATAACCAGCTATGTTTTGTACATGCATTCAACATGCAAATCTAATTGCTAGCTTATAGTTGCTGGCACTAGCCATAATACATTAGCCAATCCCCTATCACCCCATAACAATTAGCCTAGGCCTAATCCAAAGGCTACCATTTAAATAGCAAGATACTGAAGCAACAGGGAAATAAATCTGATCTGCTTCGTCTCTAGAAGTAGGTTATCATTTTAACATGATCTAGTGTTTAAATAAGGGAACAGAAATTGTAATATCGAATTGCAATACTTAAAGAATCGCAATACATATAAAAATCGGCACTCAAATATTGGGGGTGGGGGGGGGGGGGGGGTTGAATCGGGAGGTCCCTGCCCATTCCCATCCCTAGTGTCTACTCTAAGAGTAAGGGTAACTAAGCTTGGTTGTTTCTTTGTAGCAAGAGAAAATGTGTAGCAAGTGTTGTGAATTAGGCTAATTAAATGTAAACAAGGAGGAATGATACCGCTCAAGTCGTCGGGTACCAGTGCTATACTGCTATTATCAGCACTTGTGGAATGTCTCCCGTCTTTTGAAACGAAATATTCCAAGAAATAATTTCCATCTCCCTCTTATCTGCCCCCCCCCCCCCCCCCCCCCCCCCACACACACACACACAGAAAGCCAAAAAGAAGAAGATCGCCAAGGTGACGGCAGCAGAGCTAGGGGTGGACCTGACGTCACGGATAGAGGTGTTGAGAGTGGACGAGCCACCACAGAGGCAGGCGGGGGTGAAGGTGGAGACGGTGGCGGACCTGGTCGCCAAACTGAAAGAATCGGGGAGGATATAGAGGCGCTGGGAGCACTGGGAGGACGGAGCACAGGGACAAGCAGAAGGGTGAGTCTTGGTTGGTTTACACACCAGGGTTTCCTCCCAAATCTTTGGTTATCTGTGCGTCTCTGTCTCTCTTGGGTGATAGGAACTGCCATTGTCTACAGATGTACCTAGCAGTACATGGGGTGGGTACTGCTGATTTAATGAATGAGGGGGAAACATGTCTTACGTAAACAATATTCTTTACACAATATATAATGTATTATAAATGTATAAATTGGTACATTACAACATTTATAGACCTTTTCCAACTTGACAACATAAACGTTCTAAAATGGGCCCCTGTTAATTTCCTGTTGCAATATTTGCTAATACAATAGCTGACAGGAAATGGGGGCCAAAGCGGTTCCCCTAGCAACAGAATTGTTCTGAAAAGGTCTATACTTTCTGTGGCAAAGTTGCAAAGAACTTTAATTTTTTTTCGGAAGCATAGAATTGTTTCCCTATCTTTTGTTGTATCTATTTGTATCGACAACACAGGTGTCATAGATGCAAAGCTTGAGGGCAGATTCTCAGAACATGAGTCAAAGTGTCATGCCTGTGAATCGCCACTTGAGGCAGAGTGGCAAACAGTGAGATACGGAGACATGCTTGTCTCAGAACACTTGACTATTCTTTTGTCTCTTTCTAATTTGCATAAGCAGGACTCTTGTCTGAATAACTGGACATCATTAAGCAAGTGGACCCGGAGGACTGACTGCTCGTGAGAAGAAGCCCACTCATCCACCTAATCCCTCTGTTTGAGACTGTGACTCCTGTGTTTGTTCAGAGAAGAGGGGTACTGAGAAGCACTGTCCTGTTGCAGCAACTGCCAAGCCCACCGGGAGAGTCCTGGTCTGCATTTTAATTCGCACAGTGTATCTGGTTATTATGTATTTGTCTGTAGGCGACCTGGTATATAGAGCACCTACGCTTTAAATGCACTATTTCCTAGCCAGTAACTTCCTTTCATTCATGTTCCTGTTATGTGTTGCACTGTACATTCAGTGCAACGAGGAGTATGGTCCATTTTTAACAGAACACGGCTCAGTCATTTCCCCCACATGTACACCTATAATGCCACACACACTTGAAGCTGTGCAGTTTGTGTATATGATGTGTAAATATGGACCCAAACGTGTTGAGCTCAATGTGTACCTCAGGATCAGTGTCATGTCTACTGACTCGGTTTGTATAAAGTTGATGTAATGTAACTGGGATGGGTTGCAGCTCTGCCTCGACAGTGTTTCTCATTACGAGTAACGGGGAAAATGATCAAAAACACAAAGTTGACTTTGTACCATAAGCGCCTCAATTCTGTGTAGATTGTACAGAACTCTTACCCTTACAATAAAGCAAAGCATCTTTTTATTATCTAAGCTTACCAACGACTTATCGTGTTCTTTGGCCTTTTTATGAAAATAAAATATATATATTAAATAATGAATATCCATTACAATGATGTTTTAATTCAGTCATAAAAAAAGAATTCAGCTTCAGATGCTGAGATGTCAAGTTGGTCAATACATGAAGCTTTCAAATTCATGAGCCCAGTATGCTATGGGGAATTAAGTACGTGATAATGCCAGATGAGCGCTACATTAACATTTTAATTGAGATGTGGAGGCGTGAACCATGTAGAATGGTTGCTTCCGCCAAGTCCAAAATATGTTAATGTTAAGCTTAAAGGGCATTATCCCATTCATACCATGCGTACCAAGATGAAAAATAAAATAAAAACTAGGAGCATTTATTCATGTGTTTTGCATTCAACATTTAACACAGGAATCTGAATAATACCTGGAATTATAGTATAGAAATCTATTATGGAAGCAGCAGGCATCGTTGCTAGCATTGCATAAGGTTTGCAAACTGAATATGATCTAAGTATATCATATCCAAGATATTCATTGCAGCATACTTGCTTGTGATTTAAATTATATATATATATAAAAACTGAATTGTAGCAAACTAGTTTAATTTCTGATATCCTTGACAACTCACTGATGGGCCAATCAGGATAACCTGTTATGAAGTATCAATCAGGATAACCTGTTATGCAATACTTCAGAGGAAGTAGATTCAATATCGGAAAAGGCTTGATTTTGTTGATATCCAGGATGGTAGACGACAACAAAGGGTAATTTTATGTCAACATACCAATTGTTAAAAAATGCAACAACATTGAAAAACAATATTTTCATTGGATTTAATCTTTTAATATCCGGTTTATATTACACTGAGCCACCTCAAAGCATGGCTATAGGCTCAACTAAAATATTGTAGGCTATTGGGGAGGTAATTTGAAAAGCAAGGTTACATTTAGTTAGGTTAACCAACCAAATATTAGCCTGTTTTATGCTGAAAGTTCTCCACAGATGAGAGGTTGATGCTATTGGATGGCATCCCAGTGTACAATTGGATTAGGTTGCCTGCTCCTGGAAATGAAAGGATATTGATGTTAAAAGTGTTTAAGTGAATTAAGAAATAGAATTTCAATAACATGGTTGATGAGATGCTGTAATTGTAGATGTAGGTCTAATTAATCTCATAGGGAGCCAAGCCAATGGTTTATATTACACTGAGCATGTTTCATAACATTGCGACATTTGGTAGAATTAATATACATGGTAACTAATGTTTTTTATGTAACCGCCCTGTGGTTCTCTACAACCGACGCCAAGGTCATATTTATATACCAGAGGACAAGGCCAGCAGAGGGATTTGTATCTGCCCCCAAGGAATGCAATCCAACCAGTTCACATATCCACTCTCCGTGTACATTTATATTATGCATGTGGAATACCGTTCTAAAAAGCCTGTTTATGTGGCACTAATTAGAAAAACATTTTGGTTACCAATTGGCACGTTATTACCCAGACGAGGAATAAGTGAAAGCAAGAACGCGAACGCGGAACTGGAAATCCGTTGGTAAAAGTATTCAGGCTGTTGGCGTCATCAAGCCCTTTGGTTCACTCACTGCACAGGATCCAGATATCCACACTTTCTCATGACTGTTTGGTTGACTGAATGATCTGTTATGTTTCTAGTAGAGATCAAGCAAGTTGGGACTAAATGTCACCATAGCTAAATCGTGTATTTTCTTAGTTCCCATAAACCATGTCTGTAGATCCAACCGAAAGATAGGTTAAATGAAGTGTTTTTAATGTAATGTAAGACGTGAAAGGCGTGGTCTCACAGTCACAATCAAGGCTTTTGCATGAACAGGTGAATGAATTGAGTCATAATTGACTTGAGCGCACAGACGACACACAGCTTCATCAAGGACGGGGTTCAGCTTGTGGATTTAGAAGATGGTGGGCAGGAGAAGACGCACACTTTTGTTCTGAGGTTAATTTGAAAGCTCGACAACTTTTTCTGTGGATTTAAATTGAACAAAATGATGTGGCTGCGGCAATCTGGTATCCGCAGGGGTCACCTATTGGAGAACATATGCATATTGTTGACGTTGACTCTAACATTTCAAGGTAAGATTACATGCGATGAAAATGCTAAATAAACCGTATTTTATTTGCCAAATAGCCCCTGTAATTTATGAAACGCATTTAATTTAGCCTATGGAAGACTGAATGGATTAAAATTCTATAGGCTACAAAATGAAAAATAGGGTAAACCTTATAGTAAAACTAAAAGTGCTCCTAACCCCCGTAATTTACCCCAAGACTACAAAATGTACTAAATTCTAATTTCAGATAATCTTGCACACTAATGGTCTTGGTATTATAGCGTCCAACTCATTTTAGGAGTGGGAGGTATACCAAAGAAACAGTTTAGAGGTCATTTAGTATGTTGAGAAATAAGGATGTGCATAGATCAGCTTTATCAGTTTGTGAGAATGCCCCCCCCCATGGACCTTTAACCCTTTATCTGCCAGGGATTATTCTGATTTTATACCGTCCTCTGCCAGCTCTATTTGTCTATGGAGATGTTCCCCTTCTTTGCAGGGCTATAACCTTTTAAATTGTATTGCTAAATTGACATTACTATGGCCCATTCAACATCAAGTATCTATCGTTTAGGATGTAGCAACCTTCTACTTTTTCATTCACACATTCATACTAAAATATGGTCTAAAGTATAAATTTGTTTTTATCGTTTTCTGCAGCATTCCATAGTGAGTTATAGCCACAAATACATATATTAGATCATCAAATGTAGTTTGATACCGATTGACGTCAGATTAAAAATTTCAATTGTACAAGGTCCTACACGTCATGCCTCATCATCTGCTGGTGACCGGGGGGGGGGGGGGGGGGGGGGTTGTTATAAGTCCGTGGCCGACGTTAAATGATTCATGTAGTATGGGCAATATATATATCAGAGCAGATTATACGGTTAATAATAATCAAACACGCTGAAACTCACCGCAGCTTCCTCGTAGCGTTGGGCGATCAGCGTGGAGCAGAAAGTTCTCTATTATGGGATGTTGATATATGCGATCCATTTCCAGGTTGTATAATACTATATGCGTCCAAATCATGTTTATCGAGTTATTTGCAACCGATCGATGTCCAGTGTATCAAGATGGAGTCCCGCTAACGATAGCGAGTGCCCGGACGAAATATGGGCGAGCACCACTTCCGGCGCATCACTTCCGGTTTGGCGATTCGCCGATCGGCCACCAGATGGCGGTCTTGAACCGTTGGAGAGTTGAGAGGAGATCTACAGGAGATCTCAAGTCTCCGTGGGTGAAATATGATTACCATGACAGATTTTTGAAATATTGATCTCAAAGACGCTGTACAACGTCATTGGCAGATTATGCATGGCGGAGAATGACGTGTTAAGTCGTCCTTGGCGATTAAAGGGTTAATAGGCTAGCTAATATATTTCTGAGAACGTACACTATATTATCCAACAAAATAATACAATAGCTATATATTATAAATGTATCAGTTTAAGAATTAGTATGCTGATAATATAGTTGCTAGCACTGTTGAACTGCATCCAGCTTGAATTTCTTCAAACCTTGAAGGCTTGGATAAAGCTGAACTCTTTTTACATGATGCATTTGGCTAATAAGACTTATTAGTTATTTTGTTGCTTGTTGATTCATTACATTCTAGGTGGCATCTTGCCCCTGTAGTGTATTTAAAAAATAATAATTATGATTTAATTACCCTCTAAATGTCTTTACCTAAGCATACTTCTTGTGTACATATCAAATTATATGTATTTTGGGGGGCTTTACCTTATAGCCTAGGCCCTAAGCAAATATTCTCATGTCTTACATTTTCTACCAGCAGGTCTATGGCAGAATTCCATGAACAGGTCATTGGCCATGGTTGTGATTTAATGTGTGTCGACTGTTATTTGATTACAAGCACCTGTTTGCCTACCAAGGTGATGATGAAGCCTACTGCTGCTGCTGCTGCTGATGCAATAAATAATTCCACCAGTGCATTTTCTGTTTTACTTCAAGTAGACTCAATTGTTTTCAATGTTCACAGGTGTCCACTGTCAGCTGACCATCTCACCTTCTGGGCCCACACTGTTCAATGCCAGAGTTGGAAGCAGCGTGACGTTGGCTGTGACCTTCAGTGGCGCTTTGCACCCTATGGTTAGGTGGTTTATGGGTAGTGTACCTGTGGCCACCTGGATTATTGGCTCTAGCACTCCCCCTGATATACCTAATAACCTTAACGATGTGCTGAGGATTGAGACTAGTGGGTCTCTTACCTTTGTGAACGTGCAACTTGGCTACAGTAACAACTACACTGTGGAAATAACCAAGTCTGGACTGATTCCAAAATATACTATTTTCATTCTTAAAGTATATGGTAAGTAGACCTTCTTTTCAGTGGCTGGGCTGGGACTCCAAGGGGAATCATGGTTGGCCAGACAGAATTCGGTCTACAAGCTATTCTAGAGTAATGATATCGGAAGCTATGGATGTTGCTAAAGCCACCTCAAAGCATGGCTATAGGCTCAACTAAAATATTGTAGGCTATTGGGGAGGTAATTTGAAAAGCAAGGTTACATTTAGTTAGGTTAACTAACAAAATATTAGCCTAATAAAATCAAGTTTAAAAGTCACAAGTTGTAGGTTGCACTTGGTTCCCATTCAAAGAAAAAAAACTGCTAACTGAAAACTGCTATTCTATAGAACAATGAAAGTGGTCAGTATTTCATCCGCCCTTACTACTGTTCACCTTTACATTCTCAGAACACATCCAGACTGTGACTTTGACCACAGAATCCGATAATGCCAAGGAGGGAGCTGACAGCTTCACTCTGCACTACGGCACGCTGCAAGGACCAGCAGAGCAGAAGTGGTACTTCAATAGCAAGATGATAGAAACCAACTCTCACTACTCTGTGGAGCAGAACAGCCTTGTGATCAATCGGCCAAAACGAGACGACTCGGGACGATACACACTGGTCCTGACCAACCCATACAGCAATGTCACAGATCACAAGGACATCACTGTGCTCTGTAAGAATGAAGGGGAAACTTTGATCAAAAGTGAATGTCTCTGTCTGTCCTCAGTCTTTGAACATTCTTTATATTAATGCAGGTTTCTTTTACAACTTTTCATTACCATCTGCGCACAGACATGGAAACGGGATAGATTTGTGTTCTTTCTTCACCCTGCACTTCTTTGGGTTAGAAAAGTATTGCTACAGGATGGTATCAGGGATACTAGTTGCAATACTAGGGGTGGAAATGTATTTATACAGGATGGTATTGAGGATAATTACAATATTGTATTGATGTGTTGATTACCTTTATCCTGATATTTTTCACTATTATTTACAGGCCTTTCACAAAGGGTCATAAACGATGCTCTTGTCAAAAAGGTAGTTTGAAAGTATGAAAGGCCTTATATTTCATCTACTACTCGTTTCATGGCTTTTACTCGTGTATAGTTGATATTGGCATTTTCTTTTCCTACAGGATATTATTTCGGCATTTTACTGTGATAATTATCATCATGACTCATTCTATCTCGATGATAATGTATCAGGAGATCTCTGGCGATTCCTAACCTTAGTTAATATCAGTGTGTCCAATCAATATTGTTCCTACTTTTAAAACTTTCAAAATGGAAAGGCCTTGTATCTGGTGTCTTAATAACTCTTTCTCTTTGCGTTCTCCCATAGATGGACCAGATGATCCTATCCTCGCGGCCAGTCCAGAACAGCCCTACTACGTGTCTGGTGGTTCGGTCGTCCTCTCCTGTCAGGCTGAGGGGTCCCCACAGCCCTCTGCTTACTGGGTCTTTGGTTCTCAGAACCTCTCAGATTCCCACAGGGGAATTCTCAATCTGACCAAGGTCCAGAGCAGCCAGGGAGGTGTGTATACGTGCAAGGTGTTCAGCGAGGGGCCTAGACAACGGAACCAGAAGAACATGACTGTCCATGTTTATGGTAAGAGTATTGCAGTATGTTGGGGCAGGTCTGAGGAGAATGTAAGACTTATTGTATTTTGTAATCGAGACTGAACCCTTAAGATAAAGAACCGTTTAACTCTGTTTAGACATATTTTGGACAGCTCATTTATTTACAATTGTTTAGTCAATCCAAATCACTGAGTATGAATGTGCTATAGTCTCAGAAGTTATGTCCAAAGCACTTTGGCCAAGTTTCGAATGAAAGAGCTTTGGTGCTCAACAGTAAAGGATAATATATAGGCATGGCTTTTTACCTGGGCACTTCAAATAGACTACCCAAAGTTAAACACTGGGGCACTTATAAAGTCCACATGTTTATTGCAGAGGGGGGGGGGGGGAGGGAGGGGAGGGGAGATGACTGATGTTTCGACAAGCGTCTTCCTCCGAGTCAATGAGTGTCCTATATCGCCAGAAAGTATACCAACCTCTTGTCTTTAACTGTGTACAAAACTTACTACCTTTGCATAATAATGTCTGAAGACATGGTTCCTCTGAAAACTTCAGAGTTACATGGTTCTTCATCTGAGGTTCTCCAATGATGGTCTGTCTTGGCTGAGGGGAGGTTCTGCTACAGTACGTCAGTGATAAAGTTATACAATGTTCTCATTTTGAGTTTAAATGAAGACTATCTCTGATTGGCAGAGAGCCCCTTGGGCAGCCCAGTGTGCTCAGTCCATTCAGTCAGTGACGGCAGGGACCTTCAGTTCCACTGTGAGTGGCCAGGGGGCACCCCAGAAGCCCAGCTCTCCTTCCCCGGCCTGAACAACACCAGCAGTGGGGCTGGGGACTTCAGTCTGACCATGACTGCCTCCCAGGACCACAGTGTGAAAATGGTTATCTGCAACGCAGACCACCCACTCCAACAGAATAAGTGTAACATTACCGCACGTGAGTTTCCAATTTTCTCCTTCATATAATTGATTTTATATTGCCCTATAATGTACACAGTGTAATGCGTTTCCATATCCCTCTGATATGATGGGATCATAATTTCCACTAGGCTCCTCTTTGCTGAAAGAGAGACTATGGTAGGACAGTGTTTCCGACAGGATTTTGTGAGACTGTGGTGGGTGAACCTCTGACCCTCTAGGGGGGTCCGGGGGCATGCTCCCCCAGATTTTTTTTGTATATTTGAAAGTTAAATGCATCAATCTGGTGCACTTTGAGAGCAAAATAAAGAGGCCAGATCTATGATGAACTTTGTGCTCAAAACACAAAATCGACTGCTTCCCAATCCTCTCCTCGACGTACCCCAGCCATTCCATGTATTTGTTAAATTCCACCACCAGCACACCTGATTCAACGTAACAAGCCCTTTATTAGTTGAATAGGGTGTGAATTTAACAAATGCATGGAACGGCTGGGGTGCCTCGAGGTGAGGTTTGAGAACCACTGGACTAGAGCATACATTTGAGCCATCAAAGAAATGAAGCAAAAGTGGTTACCTGTGTTGGAACTGGTTTATTTTTTCGAAAAAAAATATATACTGGATTACGATTACTACCACTGCCAATAGGGAGGTGTAGTGGTTACGTCATTGCCGTTTTTTGTGTTCCACCCTCTGTCCAACGCAATGTATTTGCCCATTTCTAAATGGTCTCGAACCTGTTAATCTGTAGACCGTTTTCGCCTAAAGGTACATGCCTAATAAGATTGCTCCACTTCTGCAAGGTCAATTTGCATGTTCTTGGTATCTAGGGGCCTGGGGGTATGTATTTCCAGTGTCAGAAATATTGTCTGTTACTAGGCTGAGTAAATTGTAATGAAGAAAAGGAGAATATAAATTATCTTTTATGATTTTTGCATCTTTGATCAAAAATGTATACGGGTAGGAGAAAATGCTCACTGAGCTCATTCACCACCTTATTGAGTGTTGTGAAGGATCAGATTAAACCGAATATGTATATTTATTTATATATATATATTTAATTGTATTTGTATATCGTTTGATATCCCCTGTATATTCCTTGTACAATATGCATTGAATATCCCCGTTTCTACTAAACAGCCCATAATAGTTTCATTCTACCATTGGACGAGAACCTGGCGCCAGGTTGCCATACCCCCTAGGTCCAAGTTCAATCGTGCCGCCTAACATGTCGAGGCAACCCCCGGTTCCGCGCAGTAATATGTCGGGCGAGATACGAATGGTACTATTTGTTCATAGCGCATATATATATGGCGCCAGTAAAGTAGAACTTTCTTTTAGTCCAGTTCTTTACCCTCCAACAGAGTGACAGACGCAAAAGCCTCCCCACGACGCACGTGCGGTGTAGTAAGGCCTACTTGGCCCAGAATAGGCATTGAGATATCGTGTAGATTAATAGTTGAATGGTCATAGTTTGGCACCATACCGTCGAGTTGGACGTATTCTATTAAGCTAATAATAGTCTATTATGTATGGTGCATCGTTCGGTTAGAGTTCTACAGTTATCAGTACCCCCATCGTTCCTGACGTTATCTGGACGCTTAACCAGGCTGGTCAGACCCCTAGTGGTGATTGCATCCGAGGAGCTCCGGGCCAAGAGCGACTGGACCTGTATATTGGATTACTCTACCCAGACGACGGCGAGCCTTCCACGGCTTGGATTATGCTTTGTGTGCTTTGATTATTCCATGGATAAAGGCCAACACTGCTGAGTGTTGGAATTACCCCCCGGAGAGGACTCCAGGTGAGACGGCGCTCTACACGTGAGGTCGCCTCACGTCTCTCCATTGTGGACCGGCAGATACCGTTCCACAGAGGGTCCAGCTGTATTCGTCTGCGGTCCGAGGTTCTGTGGGCACCGTGTCCAAGACTTTGGATTCTCCCAAGACACCGTCGGCCAGATGGGATACCGCCAGCGGCTTCTCTAACCCCCCCCCTCCTACTGTCTTACAACCAGCGGGACCCCCCCCCCCCTTAGTGTATCCAGCTATAATCATTTAAGTACCATCGCTATCGTTTCCTAAATATTCCAGGTTGTATACTTACTCCCTGCGCAACCAGAGATTGGACATTCAATGTTGATTTACCTACGAATACTCATTTGCCATAAAAGTGCATATTCCATATTTCAAATCATAAATGTAATTAAGTGATCGTTGTATACACCCTTTGCTGTATTAAACCTTCGATTTGGTACATTTGTGTTGGTTCGTTTCATCAGGTGGGAAAGTGTTCATCATACTTATATCTTGTACTGGGTGGCCAGAAGTTAAAGTACATGAGGTAGTGGTATTAAATATCATATCTAACAATACAGTCAGGGAATTGTACCCCTCAGTTACAGAGAGCATGTGTAAAATGATCGATTTTAATTATAAATTCATATTTGACCTTGAACTTGACCTTGACCTTATTATGGCCAAATCATACATCTATGGATAGGGAAAATGCTCCTCTTTCCAATGGCAGGGTTGAATCTGGATTTAGTCATTTCCTTGCAGTTTTTACGATAATTAGCATTTTCCGATAAATCGGTAAAATGAAAATATACACTTTGACTACTGTTTTTGATAGGGTTATGGTCTTTACTCTTTGCTACAAAAAAAATAATTAAAAACATTAACCTCTTAACATCCAAGGGCCCACATGTGGACTATTCTTTGCCGACCTCTAGTGGCTCGGGTGTGCATTTCTTTTAATGCAATATATAGATAGAATTAAAGCCCTATTTGTTGCCTGTCGATTGCCCTTTCAGGTGACAAAATCCGTTCAGCGGTTCTCAAGTTACATGCTGATATGTGAGGCGTGCCCCAAGTACGCAAAAGTACACATTACCACCCCCGACTCCCAGGGCTCTAGTTCCGTCAATCATCCGTGTCTGAACTGCAATGGCTTGGGGCTGATAGTCAGCTTCACTCTCACTTTCTCATCGGTTAGTGGCCCCTCCTTCTGCTGGGACAGAAATTCAGTGCTCGCCTCGGAATTCCATTGCATAAGCGTATTTGACCATCGAAACGTGTATAGATATAGACACTGGTAATCGCGATGGGGATGCGATCACTTGGAATTATTCTTTTGGAATACCTTCTGGCTAAGGTAAGGTACATTCGATGTCTATGTTACCGACTCTGAAACGTGTTCTTTTTTTTTTGATCCACTTTTTCTCCCATTTTCTATATTTTCTCCCATCCCAATTTCGTATCATCCAATTCAACCCTCCCCTGTCACGGACGCTGTTTCTTGCCTCCCACAAGCCGGCTGCAATGTGGACTAAGTCATACATAGCACAAGTCCCCTCCGGTACTTGAGGTAACAGCAGTCACATCTTTTCACCTGCGCAGCTCGATCTCTCAGTGGCGAGGAGTAACGTGTGGGAGGCTCACGCTGCCCCCGACACTTCCTGATTCTACTGCGCAGGCGCTGAAACGTGTTTTTCTAATGATCACAGTTCTGTGTTTCACTTCACGAAAAACATGCTCGGCAAACGCGATCATAGTTTTGAGTTAAAACAGCCAGAACAGTTTGGGCTTATTGCACATAACGTGTTTTATCTCGTGATCTATGAAAAAAAGACTTATCTTGGAAATGCGCGATGTTTAGTGTGTAATAAACTACAGCGGGTGGAAAAACTCTTATTCCCATGCGCGACTACAAGTAATGTTTGTCAAAATGAGCCACACCGTGTCTCTACAGCTATAATACAGAACACACACAGAGCTTCGCAAACACGGAAACGACTAGAAGGCTGGCATTCTAAGGGTAACTTTAACCAAACAGCGTGGCACTGAAAGTGTTAAACAATGTTAGTGATAGAAGGGAACTCATTTTGTGCAAAAATGGAAAGCTTTTCAATTTCCATGCGGCAGAATTGTTACAATAGCCGATAATCCATTTTCCCAATGATAAATCCCCTTTTATACGGGTGGAACAACCAGTGACGTCAGACTACACCTCCCTATACTACTGATGCATCCCTATTGGCAAACTTTATATTATACATTTTTTTATAATACAGAAAATATTTGGCGGGCCGCCACAGTCTAGGTAATTAATGGGAAACACTGAGGACATCTACACATTGCCCATCATCAACATTCACATCACATAATCTTTCTGTTCCCCAGGTAGTCCAGTGGAGTTCTTACCAAATGTCAGCACAATCGAGTTGGATGGCAGAATAGTGGTCACCATCCAGTGTCTCAGTGAGGCCTTGCCCACGACTGTGGTCTCATGGTCCAAAGGGAGCGAGGTTCTAACCAGTGGGGCTAAATACCAGATCAGTGCCGACACCACACAGTTCAGCATTCGAGATTTCAATATCAGCAGTGATCTCCTGCAGAACTACACCTGCGACTGCAGCAACCCTCTAGGCAGCCAGAGAAAGGCAATTCTGTTAATAGGTATGGTGTTTTGTTTTTTAAGGATGCATTTTCTTTTAGGCCAAATGTTTTCTTATTCCCTCTCCCAGATCAGCTGATGCTGAGTTGTGAGAATTTTAGTACAAATGCAGGTATACTAAGCAAGTTGGGTTTTTCCAGACCTCTTCATATAATCAGGTTATATCATGACTGTAGGGTAGGGGGGTTACAACACTTCCTCCTAACAAATAAATCATGGACCCTTTAAATGAAAGGAGAAATTTAATTAGATTCAAGTCCTTGTTGGTGATCAGTTTTTCACTGAGTGTCATATTATGTAAGACAGTGACGTAAAATAACCGATTCCAGTTGTGTGCCGATATATTGGTGCATCCATCCCTGGTTGTCTTTTATACATGTTGTTCTGGCCATTGCTCTCCAGATAAAAGTTTGTGACAACACACACTAAACAGTATTGTCCAGTACACAACCGTTAATACAGTATGTGGATTGCGTCAAAGTGCGGACCAATGTCTTCAAATTCTAATTTGAAGTGCTAGCCTTACCTGAGACTTTCACAATTGGACCAGCACAATGGGCCCACAGACAAACTGCTTAGTGTAATACCTGAGGTTGCTCTTCCCTTAAACAAAGCCCCATAGTGTTCTCTCTCTCTGTTCATTTTCTCTCCCCCCCCCCCCCCTTTCTTTCTCAGGCCCCACCATATCAGATTCCAGTCTGTTTCAAAATGGAACAGTCATCACATTTACCTGGGAGGTCCCACCTAACTCCGTTGTTAGTGGTAAGGCAAAGCAGCAACTCTTCAAAGTTGAGGTATTTGGAAGAATGCTAACATTGCATGAGAAACCAGCATTGCTATTTTGAATTTGTTCACGTCAGCAAAACCGCCCTGGATGAATGACGACACTATGTTTAAAACAGAAACTATAAACAGGGAAGATAGGGGCGTAAATATTGCTTAATGTGTGAAGCCACTGGCACAGCACATATCGTGTATGTGGGGGGGGGGGGGGGGGGGGGGAGATGCGATACTGTTCTAAAAAAGTTAAATGTTTTAGATGCAAAGCCACTCATAGACCTGCAATGTCAAAACTTACACATTCAGTTACATTCACTAACCCACTCAAAGCCATGGCACCTACACATTCTCAGTCATTCACTCAAGCGCACTTTCTGTAAGACCAGTTTACATCTGTGTCCTTGTCAGTCAAGGTACTGGTAGAAACCAAACCTGCACATTCATCTTTGTTCTCTTTGACACTTGGGACCCCAGAGTGACTTTAATAAATGTTGGTCAGAAATTACTCTCCAAACTTTACTAATTTCATATGCTTCTCTTGAAGGTTTTGACGTTCAAATGAAAGGACCAGATCTCGACGTTCAAAATAGCAGCCAAAGTAAAGCGGCCTCTAAGGAATTCCAGTCTATTAAGTGGGAACCTGGCTCAGTTCGGAGGACGGACATCCCCGCCCCTGATCCCAAATTGACATACAGGATCCGGGTCATCCCCAGTGCTGGTAGAACCAAAGGAGAACCATCTGAGGTTCACAGAATTGGACCAGGTACAGTATGATTAGAATCATTACTGTTTGGATAAAAGTGACTGATCACTTGGTACACAACGAGGAGTCTGATCACTACTCTTGAATGGGGGAAATCTGTAACACGAAAGAACAGAAAATACTAGCTACAAAATAAACATATTCAGTAAAAATAATTAAATGTGCTTTCACATTGAGTATAATTAAATTTTAATGTGTTTTTGAGGTGAGATGTGTTACTCTTTCCTCTATTATTCCGAACCGTAGTGGTGCAGGTCCTAACGTAGCCCCTTTCGTGACTGTGATGTGTGAATACACAGTCCCTTGTCCAACCATGTAAAATTCCTACAATTAAAGTTAAGTCTGTCTCGCTTTTCTCTATCAAAGCGCTTCTCGTACAACTAACGCAAAGACATTTCAAAGGTACTCACAGTTGCACAAGGGTTTTGGACAGACAAACGCTAGGGTTTGAAAGCTCGGCGTTGCTAATAAACATTTAAAAAAGAGAAATTATAAACTGGTCAACGCTGCTCAAAACGGCTTTAGCTGCCTGATGCTCCTGCGCTGTGATCACAGCGCATGCGAATCAGGCACCCAACGCAGGAAATAAAGCTGTTGACCAGTTTATAAAAAATATTTAAAGGTCCCGTGTCTTGCTATTCTTTTCACTATTTGGGCAACTTTACACAATTCCTGTGAGTCTATGGAACACACCTGTAAAGTTATTTTCAAAAAAAAATCATTGTTTTGTATTTCTAATCAAGTACTCTAAAGCAGCATTTTTCCACTTCAAGATTTCAAGCTGTTTTGGGCTAGGCTCCGTCCCATAAGCGCTTTGAGTGACAGTCACCCACACAGCTTGATACATGTATGTGAGAGAGAGATATCGAGCGAGAAAGGGGATACATCGCTCTGTGTGAGCGGCTCGACTGCGATTGTGTGTAAAATGCTGCAGGTGGACCGTAGAGAGGGAGAGTCGGGGACAGGGAGACCGCTTCCGCGTTATTCCCACTGCTCCGTTGTTGAGCGAATTGTTGATTCTCTGTCGGTACCCGCGCACTTCAACCCGGAAGTGGCAGTATTTCCACTCGCTCTGTTGTTGAGTACGCTACAACCATAGAGCCCCTTAAATTATGGATCAGGAAATGAGAGAATCGATATTTCAGCCTGCTTCTATAGCGTGCATAAGTACACATATACTATCGATAATCTAGCGTTTATTTGAAAACTATTCATAAATAGGCCGAAGAATGACTGTTTTTGTGTATCCAGAATATTCCAGTAAATGCCGTTTATCTTTATATTTTCCTTAAACGAGGGCTTTTCAAAATGCTATCAAACGGAAATGAAGCGATTAAAATAAATAAATCCGTTTTGACTGTTTACTGCAAACGAGTCATTGATAAGCGACGGGCAGATTAGACACATAGCCATAATTTAAGACTGAGATTATGCATTCACAACGCTATCATTGAAGTGGGTGCTGGCATTTAACCATGCTAATGGCCGGCACTGAAAGTCTTAAAGGAGCAGTATCTTACAACACTACCCCCAATCTGGATGGCAATTAAACATAATAACATTCCAGCACCCTTATGACTACACACACACACACACACAATATCCCAACTTTTTTTGTAGACTGAGTAATAGACAGGAGTAAGGCTATGTGTCCACAGCGGATGAGTTGTCAGCTCCTTTCTGTCATTAATTTATATGCTGGAGAAGCGTCAGGCGCGCTCCTCTTCCCAGAGCCGCGCCTCGCGTTTTATGAGCTCTCGACGGCAGCGTTTTTGGTTGGAGCGCTCTCAGCGCATAAAGTTGAAGGTAGTTCAACTTTTGGAAAAGCAGCGTGCTCATCAATGTAACTCATCGAGGAAGGGGCGGCGCCAATCGTGTGACAGCGGGGCTCCGTCGTCTCTAGTCGTTACAGCCTCGTATGCACGCAGAATTCCATCCCAAAACGCTAGTCTAAACGCAAAATTAAAAGTGAGACCGCAAGACGACTTTCACGGTTTCTGTTCAGACTCTCCGTCTAAACAGGGCCTAAGTCTATTAAACAGTCCATAGGAAACAGTCCATTATAATCCTTACAATTGTTTTCCTTGAGGAAAGAGTGTGATGGTGGAGGGTAACAGTCCGTTTAGTGCTTCTGAAGTACCAATGCAAACTCTGAAAAAGAAGCATGAAACACACCTACACCACAAGTAATGCAGCTCGTTAAAGTCCACTTCCCAGTATCCTCTAGCTTTTCATTTACATTTTGTCATTTAGCTGACTCTTTTATCCAAAGCGACTTACAAGTTCTGGGAAACGGGTCAGCAGGAAGGGTACAACTCAAAATTAGGTAAAAAGTTAATCTTCCGATGATGCCACCCAGTTAAATACAAAGTTTTTCAAACAACAAAAGCTCATTACAACTGTCTTTATTTCTTTTTAAGTGAATTTAATAAAAGTAATGGAACCTTTTATTCCTTTTTTTTTGTTCAGTTAGTAAGTCACCCAGTCTCTATGTATTTGGAGGTCTCTTGGTCCTGCTAGACCTGCCCCTGGATGTTTGGCACTGAGTGGAGTCTATAACCATTGCTTCTTGAGAACATTGCACTGCACTGCTCTGCTTCCTGTCCACTATCACACTCTGCCGCCGTATCCAGGAACAGGTTGGGCAGGTACAGGTTGGAGTCGATGAGGCTGGTATCTGGAATGGGTGGTAGAACCTCTATAGGTAGGCTTGTTCCAGGACCCAGCCATTATCCAACAGGGTACGGGAGTCGTATGGTCTGAGTCATGGTGCATACTGCACTACTTAGACTTTTGCCATAGGCCCCTTTTTGTTGCTGTACACCAAGTCACCCAGCTGGCCTAGGATGAAGTATGGCCCCTTGTATAATGGCAAGAATTTCCTCACCTTATCCCTTACTCTTTTAGTGCCTTTTACAGATCACCTATTTGGTACTAAGTGCAGCAAACGTTCTTGTCCTATTGCTTTTTGGCCCGTTCCACAGACTGACCTAGGGCGTCTCTGGTGAGCAAGCTCCAACCTTTAACACTTTAGTGTCAGCCACGAGAAATCTCGTTAGTTCATGCCATGCGTTGAGTGCCAACCGACGAGAAATCTTGTTTTTAATCGTTAATTTTATTATCGATTTCCATAAATGTTTCATCAATCTAGCATCACGTTACCAGTGGGGATCTGTCTGAGCTCAAAGATATTATCGGCCGATATTGGCATTAAAATGTAATATCGGAAAGTGTCGGTTTTCAAAAAAAGTATATATATCTTTTTTTATTTACCCAGGCAAGTAACAAATTATTTTATTTATTGTCAAGTATGCATAATGTTGTGTTAATTCCACAACAAGAGATATGTAATGTTAATTACCTGAAATTATTCCGTTTTTGGGGGGGGGGGGGGGGGGGACCCTGCATGTATCGGAAATTAAGAGTTGGACAATATCGGTAAAAGAGCCAATATCGAACATCCCTAATAATAATCAGTGCAGGAGCTCACTTATCCTTGAAAGACACTTATATCACTGACTTAAAAGGCCCAAGATACATCTCCATAAATGTTCATGGGGAAGGGAATAAGTGCTTACCCTACAGACCCCAAGAAGTGCTGTATATTCTGTATTGTTTAATATAAATGCATTTTTTATTCCAATCCCGACTTCTTCGTGTCCCTCAGTGAGTGTAATACCGGCATTCAACTGTATGCGCCACAGCGGTTTCTATCATCATCATCATCACCACCCACGCTATGCATAAAATGTTGCAGGGGCAGAACTGACAACAAGGCCTTCTATACAAAACGGGTGTCACAAGTGTCTGTTTATAATGAGGTCCCCGCTATCAAGGGGGTAGCCAAGGACTGGTGCAGTGGTAGGTAGCTGCTTTAATAATTTTTTTTAATTTATAGCATTTTCAGCTTTTTCTGGCCACGCAGGACCTTTTGGCCACGCAGGACCAACAGAGGAGAGAGGGTGAAACGGGAGGAGAAGAGGGGAAGACATGCAGCATATGGCCACCGGATCTGGGAAACGAACCCGGGGCGCGCTATGTGGTGTGCTACTGGAGTGCCCACTGCTTTAGTTTTTCAAATGCCTCCTGGCATTAGTGATGGGTATCGTTAGGATTTTATCGATACTGCTTAACGGTTCGGTACTTTATCGATACTGCTTAGCGGTTATTTTTGATTATTTTGCAAGAAAAATAAACTTAATTAAGAACAGAATCGACATTGCTTTATTATTATTTTATATAAATAAATATTATTTCAGCAGCACCAATGTTTTAAATGTCTGAATTATAGACTTTTTATAATTAACAACAAATGTAAGATAAAAAAAAATACATGTTTTACAGCAAAAGTTCAAACAAACGGTTGCATGGCAACAAATAAAATGAATAAATAAAATATTAAATAAATAGGCTACACATCTCTCGTGTTACAAATTGTGCTCACTGATATGAACATAGGCCTCTTTACTTACTTAAAAAAAGGAAACATCAAGAAATATGTTTTTGGTATTCCACCATGCCATGTGTGTTTTTTATTTTATAATCATGATGCTGAAGTCTGAGTCATACAATACTATTTTGACCACATCGACTTTAGTAAAATAGACCCAGACTTTTGAACGTTTCGTTCTGTCGGCCATGATGAGAGCAGAGCTGTCTGTACTGTAGCCTACAACTTGAGAATTGTTCTGAAGTACCCGTGTGTGAGTGTGTGTGTAAGAGCACAGCCCGCTCCTCGCGCAGGCAGAGAGACCGAGGGAGGAGAGATGTAGAAAACGGCCAACAAGATTAGTTTGCAACGTTTAAATTCCTAAAAAAATAACTAATTTCTCGAGTACCGATAGCAAAACCGATAACGTCTGAGCTTATCAATACTCAGTTTTTTTTCTAATTTAGTACCGGTTCCCGTTTAGAACAGGGTTTCGGGGGGCATCCCTACCTGGCATACCTGTGTCCAGTGGGAACGGACATACCTTGTAGGGCCTTTTTGGGCCGGGGGGCCCCCTTTTTCTGTTTTTTGGGGGGTTTGAATATTGAACTATAATAATCTGTGCAGGAGCTCACTTATCCTTGAAAGTCACAGTTATCACTGACTTAAAAGGCCCATACATCTCCATAAATGTTCAGAGGGGACGGAATAAGTGCTTACCCTACAGACCCCAAGAAGTGCTGTATATTCTGTATTGTTTAATATAAATGCATTTTCTATTCCAATCCCGATTTGTAGATTTGAGATTCCCAAATCCCATCCGACTTGACTTCTTCGTGTAATACCAGCATTCAACAGCGGTTTCTATCATCATCATCATCACCACCCATGCTATGCATAAAATATATAGGTCCGCGGAGAGGCACGCTGAGGAGGCCGTGCAAACTGCAATGGAATACCTCTCTCTTTACCTAATATTTTGATTCCATCCTATCCTTTTCAGTTGGAAGGGCAGACTATATGCGCAACGGTAAAAAAAAATTGTATTTAAAAAAAATTATAATAATTTAAGGGCACTTTTTTATGAGGCACAAAAGGGCAGGTGCTTGAGCACCCCTTGGGCTCTGTGTGCACGTGCCTGCATAGGTGCTCCAACATGCCCATGGGGGCCTGGGGTGTCTTAAGAGGGCTTTGGCAGCACAGCTAGTGCATGTCTTATACGGTGCCAGTAGTCTGCAGATGGGTGAGGGCAGGGAACAAAATTAACTTTTCGACTTACCAGCCATTTGGCTGGTAGATTTTTTTTTAAACTACCAGCCAGGCAGATTTTTTATGGCTATGTGTCTAATCTGCCCGTTGCT
Source organism: Notolepis coatsorum (assembly GCF_963971535.1). Taxonomy (NCBI): domain Eukaryota; kingdom Metazoa; phylum Chordata; class Actinopteri; order Aulopiformes; family Paralepididae; genus Notolepis; species Notolepis coatsorum. The sequence goes on along the minus strand of NC_140183.1, from coordinate 47,919,253 downwards.
TATCAAAGACTCATTTTCCAGTCAACATTGGCAAGGCAGATTGTATTTTTATCGCTTCATTTCCGTTTGATAGCATTTTGAAAATCACCTGTTTTCCGGGGAAAAACAACCCATGCCTATGATAATTGCCTTTTACTGGAATATTCCAGAACGTTGTCATTTGTCGGCTTATTTATGAATCGTTTTCAAATAAACGCTAGATGATCGATAGTATGTGTGCGCACGCACGCTCGTGCCGTGCGCTGATAATCGCTGCTCTTATTTCCTCATGGCTTTTACAGTCAAAACAGCCATATCACATAAACGCTTATATATCCGTGAAAACGAGTCTGATTATCCTAACACTGATAACATAGATTCCTTACCTGAGGTCAGATGGTATCCAAATGGTTTATTCCAATTTCCGATCGCCATTTGAAAAAATCGATAAATGTATTGAGCCATCGTGTGTACAGTATAACACATGATCCGCGCGGCTCAGAGGCTCCAGAATGAACTCTGGTAGACCCCGGCTGCATCAGTGAGAAGTAAAATGTGGAGTCAGAAATCCGTTCTCCCATTCACTTTCATTGAGTCCATTCCAAAAGGGTGATTTACCATCTGGGAGACGATAGGGGGCGCTTTTTTCACATCTGAGCGCCGGCGGTCCCTGGATCTCCAACGGTAGGCTCGCGTGATGCAATATGATTTCACATCGCTAATAAAAAATAAAAATACCAGAGAATACTCGTGACCGTGGCATTCAACGGTCGGGGCGTAAACCAGAGAAAAGCTGTGAGTGGCACTCAAAGTGTTAAAGTGACTGTTCATATAAAAGCGTTCGGTATAAATAAATCATAATAAACATAGGATTTGGTGACATTTCAAACCTACAAAATAATAAACAATGTACATTTAACACTTGTTACATTAGCTTACACTAACGTAACGTTAATTTCGGGCGATGTGGGCATAAAGGAATGGCGACGATGCAAAGCATGTTGGATGCATTTGACTCGTTGTGAGAGAAAAAAACACCACAGACTTATTTCGGGTCGCAAAATAGGCGCACTGCTGTGTAGCCCTGCTCCTCTGCTTGACCGCCCTGCGCCACACAGACATTAGCACGGACTGGGCGGATATGACTCGTCGAGTTGCCACAGGATTTTAAAAATAAGAGTTTCGATATGAACCGAACGTTGCTAGCTGCCGGAGCCATAGATATTATAGCTGGAGCTGCGCTTGGGGCGGAAATGAGACCCGCCACAGGATTTTCAAATTAAGAGTATCGATATGAACAATTTTGTTACACGCCAGGTGGCGGGCAGACCTCTCATTGTTACTCGCCAAACCTTAAATCTGCCCGCCGTTGGCGGGTACTTATTTTGTTCCCTGGGTGAGGGTCCAATCCACCCAAGTGATCTCCTACACGACCATCATGCATCCGTTTCAGGACATCCGACTGGTACAGTACATACGAGGTAGCATGATCTGAGGGTAGAATATGTTTTCCCCTGCACAATAGAAACCGCACCAGAATAACTTCTTTGAAATAGTATTTTCCACTGACTCCAATATGTTTTGGTGGCTGAGCTAGGAGGTGAGATCTCCGCCCATGAGGGAGGTTCTCTTCCCTGTTCCAGCCATTTCCTGATGGGAGTGATACCTGGGTCAGCTATCTGAACCTCCCTCAGCTGCTCAATGGTCCAACTGTGGAATAATGGTGCATCCATCTTTGCGAGAAGAATCTTTTCCTCAGTTTGTTAATATCCATCAGACTGAGTCCTCCACACCTGTACTTCCCATTCTATGGGATGTAGAGTCCACTCCCCCACTAAGCTCAATTCCACAGGGTGGGCTTCAGTAGTTCCTGCGTCACACTGCACAGCTTGATGTCTTGACTTTTCCTTGTTCAGCAATGAGTCTGGGATGTTGCAGGGGCAGAACTGACCAGGCCTTCTAGACAAAACAGTGTCACAAGTGTCTGTTTTATAATGAGGTCCCTGCTATCAAGGGGTAGCCAAGGACTGGTGCAGTGCTAAGTAGCTGTTTTAGTTTTTCAAATGCCTCCTGGCATACCTGTGTCCAGTGGGAACGGACATACCTTTTGGTCAGGGCATGTAGGGGTTCTTTGACGTCCTGGACTTTCTTTGAGTAGCAACACCCTGCTCGGAGATATGTGCCCGAGGTAGGCTACTTGCCGTTGGAACAGGCAACACTTTGCTGGTCAAACACCTGGGACAGCCACTGCAGCATTTCTGGTACATATTTTCCTAGTGTAATGATGTCGTCTAAGTACACTAAACGGGTCCCCCATTGCATGCCAGCGAGGATGTGGTCCATTAAATGTTGAAATGTCATGGGGCGTTACACAGCCCAGATGGTATGACGTACCACTCAAAGAGCCCCTTCCTGCTGCAGAATGTATGCTCGGTGAGTTGGTTCCACCTGTCAATAGCCAGACGCAAGGTCCAGAGTGCTGAACCATTTGGCTGTGGATAAGGTGTCCAGAGTGTCTTGAATACGCTGCAATGGGTATGCATCTTTAATGGTAGTCATTCAAAGCCCTGTAGTCTACACAGAAGCGATGGGCGATTATACGAGAGGCCAGCCTCAAGATTTGCTGTATGTGTTGGGCCAGCATTCAATTGTTTATCCTGGGCTATGCTGTGGGGATATTGTTTCACTGGAACACCTGGCAGGATTTGAATGCCATGTTGCACTAGGTTAGGTCAGTAGGTCCTGTAGAGAAGATGTCACCGCAGTCTTGCAGGAGCTTCACTAGACTTCACTCTTCTCCATGTCATAAATCAGCATGTGGATAGACATTTATGGGCTACTTGACCCTCTGCATGCATTATAGAAATAGCTGCCTGCAGCTTAGTTGGGTTCATTAGAGGGGGCAATTACCCCACATCGTGTCCAATACCAGAGCAGTTGTGACAGCGGATGCTATCCTAGTTTGTATCTTTTTGTCTCTTTGTTTGTATTGTACAGGGCTAGGCTTAGGGGGGTTCTGCTTTGTGGCTGCTGGGGCTGCACCATTATTTCCCTCAGCTTCATCAGAGTGCGCATATTCGCGCACCATAGCCATTTTGGTTCTGCGCTCGGCTACATTCCGTTCCCCAGTCTGCATGAGCTATGCAACGCTGGTAGCTGCTCTCCTGGTAGTTTCATAATGACAAGCAATCTCGTAAGCATGGGCTAATGTGTGATCGATCTTCTAGGAGCTTCTGAATAATCCAGGCATCTCCCATAGCATTAGTGACAACACTGATCCGACGATGGGCCATAAGCAACCTTGCACTTGACCTATGTACTGAATCATGTAATTGTTTTTAATCCATCATTGTAGTAATTGTAATTCATTGTAATTATTAACTGTTATGATATTTGTGTCCTTTGTTAACTCGTCATCACTGTAAATGAGGGAAACCTCAGTGCTTTCACGAGTATAAATAAAGGTTTGAAATTAAATGAAACCTCCATCTTCTCAACAATGTGTCTTTAGTCCCAGTGTGCTGACCTTGGGTCACCTACGAGACAGAACCTCAGCTGGACAGCCAGTCTTTTCTGACTAACAATTAGCCTCAGCACACCTCTCAAAGCATTGCAAGAATTCCTTCCATAGTGTGGTGCCATCATACTGACCCGGTTGTAGGGTAAGAATCCTCTCTCGCTGAACACTTGTCATCCTCGCTGTCTGAAGAGAGGTTGTACTGCACACGACGGGGCAGCCGGCCATGTGATGATCATAGCTATAAGTCACAGCTTCATTACCTCCATGGGCCGGTGTGTCCGTGCCCAATGTGGGGAATAGACTTGTCGCATTGTTCATAGGTGTGCTCTCCATAAAGGCTTTAGGGCTAGCGGCCATGATGGGGTGTTATGGGTAGCTGCATTTCCTATGGTCCTAATACATTTGACTCCACAGGCTAGCAACATCAGACTGGGAGCACATTGTTGTAGTTGTGGGGGTTAGCAACATGAATTGGTTAGAGTAGCTGGTCACATGCTCCTTAGAGTTGCTCATTTCTCAATCAACATTACACTCATATGGGGCCGTCATTTATTTCCCCCAACTCCGTTCATTTAATGAAGCAATTGCCTTGTGTCCATTTTCCAGTAGCATTAGCTAACCTCACTTTTCCATAAAATTTTCTACTCTCCAATGAAATCAGGATTTTATTTTCAGCCCCCAATGTTACCTTTTCCTGTACAATTCGTAGTATGGTACAGGGGAGCGTTCTCCAACATTCCAGGGACAAAGTGCCAGTCGTAACCTTACTTTTTATAACTAGCCGGACTGCTCTCTTTTCTGTTATGTTATTGATTACACACAAATAATTTTCTACCATTCCAGCATCCTTGCGCATTGCGCATACCACCTATACATCCCACAACGCATTACTCTTAACTCTTTCTGCGCCATAACTGAGTATAGTCGGGTTTCACCGCCAGCGGTTGAGCGCCAAAACCAGAGTATGATCTTTTTCCTTTGATCCCCGTTCTATACACTCAGCCGGAGCTTCCTAGGTCTCCCTGGCTCATCTGCCTACATTGGAATTGCAATGACGATCAAATCTCACCAGGTGGCAGTATCGCCTACCTTTTGAACTGGGGATATCACTTGTCTTGTGATCCACTCCGGCTGTTTCCACCTAGGAGTGGATCACAACATAGCAATCGGTGGAAGATTTGGTGCCTCGGAGCTATTATTTCATGTATGGTAGCTGTAACTGAGGGGTACAATTCCCTGACTGTATTACTAGATATGATACTTACTACCACTACCTTTGTACTTAATATTCGGCCACCCAGTACACGGCATAAATATATTATCATGAACACTCTCACGTAGATGAAACGGATCCAACACAAATGTACGAATTAGAAACAGGTCTTTATTTCTACACAGCGATGGTGTGTAGAATAAGCACTTAATCACTTAATTACATTTATGAATTGAAATAGTATGCACTTTTATGGCAAGGAGTATTCGTCGGTATATCAATAGAGAATGTCCAATCTCTGAAGGCGCAGGTGGTAAATATACGACCTGGAATAGTTAAGGAATAACAGCAATGATACTTTAATGATTATAAGACTGGATACACTAGAGGGGGTTAATCCGGTCGCTTGTAAGCCGACAGGAGTAGGAGGGGGGGGGGGTAGAATCCGGCTGCCTCGTCCGGCCAAGGGTATCCCAGGTGAACCCACTGTAGTGCCGTTCAATGCGCCGGCGATCCTTGGGCCACAGATGAAAGCAGGTGGACTCTTTGTGGGCCGGCTCTCTCCGGTCCACGGGGGAGAGACGTGAAGCGACCTCGTCTTGCAGAGCGTCTCCTCACCTTGCGTCCTCTCCAGGGGGGGGGGGTTCCAACACACGGCAGTGTCGGGGGTCTTTATCCATGGAATAATCAAAGTATCCAAAGCATAATCCGTGCCTGGGAAGGCGGGCTGTCGTCGGTAGAATAATCCGGTATACAGGTCCACTCGCTCGTCGGCTCTGGGGCTCCTCGGGTGCAGCTTCACATAGGGTCAACCACCCTGGGTAAGCAGCCAGTTCTCTGCCCGAAACGATGGGGTACTGACTACGGTAGTATTCTCACCGCACGAAGCACTATATATTAACAGACTATTATTAGCTTAATAGACTACGTCCAACTCGACGATATAGTGCCAAATATGACTATTCAAATATTAATATACACGATGTCTCAATACCGATGGTAGGCGAACTTGGCCTTACTCCCACACGTGGCGTCGCGGGGAGGCTTTACGTCTGTGACTCTATTGGAGGGTAAGAAACTGGACTGAAAAGAAAGTCCTACTTTAGTAGCGCAGTATATATACGCACTATGAACAAATCGTCCCATTAGTGGTGCGGTAGCCAAATTCCTACGCGGAACTAGGACTTGTTCGTACATGTCGAGCGGTACGTTTGAACTGGGTCTGAGGGGTATGGCAGCCTGGCACCAAGGTCTCGACCAATAGTAGAATGGAGACTATTATGGGATGTTCAGTAGGCTAGAATGGATATTCAATGCATATTGTACAAGGAATATACAAGGGATATCAGGGAATATTAGAGAATATACAAATACAATTAAATATATATATATAAATAAATATATATATTCGGTTTAATCTGGCCCTTCACAACAGTAGCCATGCCCAATATACACGAGTAATTGCGATCGCCATGGGATCTACTGGGATTTATTCATTTTGAGTACTTTCTGACTGAGGTAAGGTCCATCTTGGGTAACCTGCTCGTATTTTTTTAACGTAAAACATTCTTCTGTACCGATCGGTGTCGTAGTTTACCGGACGTAAAAGTTGCTTTTGGTAACGATCACAGTTTTTCGTTCAAACGAAGACACATGTACATGGTATATACCTTTTGCAACCAGAAAGATTTGGGCATATTGCATATAATGCGCCATATCTTGCGATCTATGAAAAAAAGACTGGATTATTTTGGAAAGGGCTGATGTTTAGTGTGTAATGGTGCACAAACTACACTATGTAGAAATGAACTCGTTAGTCAGTGATGGACTATGAACAATGCCTGTCAAATGAGCCATACTATTGTCTCTATATACTCTATAATACAGAACACACGATGGGTCTGCAAACATCACTAAAATGGTCAACACTGGCGCCATTGAGTAAAGATGGGAAAAGGGCGTGGCGCTTAATGAGTTAAAGAAGCACCCTTATCTTACAAATGTGAGTTTTAAAGATGCTTTAAAGAGCTGGTCTAAGTGGGGGGAAAAGGCAATTTTCCTTTTTTTTTTTGAAATTCGTAATTTCAGTGACTATGAAAGGAAAATAATATGTACCGTATATAGATTCTTATACGGATTACTCCCCATTCAAAGAGATGAGGTCTTGTTGGTTCCCGTTAACCAGATGGAGGCAGATTTAACTGTCTTCTCTTTAGACAGATTTAGGAATTATGTATATTTGTAGTTTGAAATGCAACTATTATAATTTGTATACCTTTCAGGTATGCATTTCTTTTTGGAATGTTTTCTCAGAATTCTATCTTAGAATTTTACCACTCAATAGCTGCAGCAAAATCCTCAGCTATGGTCTGTGTTGTAGAACCACGAGGTCTGAGTGGCCCTGCCATCGCCGGCATCGCAGCAGGAATCCCCTGCAGCCTCCTCTTCCTCCTGCTTCTCATCGGCCTCATCTACTTCTGTGTGTCTCGCTGCAAGAAGAAAGGCAATGGTCATCCTACCCTAACTACAAAACAAATCTTAATCTCCACTCTTCAAAAATGTTTTACTTATTCTTTTCTTTACTAATGTAATTGCATTGCTCTTTTATAGATCTTTTAATATATCCAGTGTCCAGAGCTGTGGAGAAGGTGAGAATTTGCACAGGTTAGCATTTGATTTGAGTTTGTTTTTGATGTTTTGTTTTGACCTCCATTCTCTTCCATCTTCTCTCCTCTCTTCTATTCTCTTCACACACGTCTACATACAGGCAGTGGGAACACAACCAGTTGTAACCCCTCATAACTTGCTGGCCGGAGGGCTGAAACCACCTCCAGACTACAACCGATTCCAATATAATCGGGTAAATGGCTAATTTGGTCAAGCATATTTACAGCACATGCCCCGCATGCCTGTGTTCTAATGGATATTTTCCTCTTTCAGACTCCATCTGAGAGGTCAATGACTCCGCCCACGTTTGTCCCTCCCCCACCTGTGAGAACTGCCACAGCGGTCTAAAGGGGGGTGGGGAGGGGGTTCCATTTGGTTGGTGGTTGTTGTTTTTTTTTTTTGTGTTTTGTGTATTTATTTCATTATCTTAAGTGAGTAGGGCATATCTACTTCAGTTGGGGATAAGGTACTTGCCATCACTTTTATATAAATGTTTCTGTAATGATGGTTATTTGTAATTAATTACTTTAAAATCCGTTATATTTATTTGCAATAAATCATATTTTTTAATTCAGTTGTATCAATTAATTAATTTACCTTATTTATTTTAAGGCAAGCCCAATTTCTCAAATACCAATTCCTGTTTTTCTGTATAGAGAATCCTATTGAATTGCAGGATGTCCTATATAGTAACCTTTTCATGATATTGCTTGTTCCTCCCATTTCAGTAAAGCTTCGCAAGTTCATAATGGTTCATTTCTGCTTCCGTCATGTGCAAGGTCACTGAAATGTATTATTAGAATTGTGTCCCCATTGCATGCACAAATCTGAACTTTTCCTTAAATCTTTTTTACAGATAATAATGAGGAACTGTTAAGTCAACAAAACATAGGAACAAATATTTGACTTTTAGAATTGGAAGCAGGTAGAAAATGGCGATTTGAGAGTCAAATGGTTATTTACTGAATTGGGAAGCAAGTAGAAGCCATTCCAGATCATAATCAAAGGGTTGCTGGCATACTGTAGTTCCTCATTATTTCCAAGGTATTTAATCCTGATTATTGTGCCTCATAATGTAAAGTGTCAGCCTTTTTTTTTACTTTGTTCTTGAAATGGTTCTTGTTCTTGAAATATAATGTATAACTGATGCAATAACACCCAATATAATTCTGCATACAGTACTTGAACTTTATGGTTTGGACATACTGATGAAAAATGATATTTTATTTCTTATCATTTGTCCTTGAGCGTGGTGTGGCTGTCTACTTCCTTCCATGTTGTGTGGTCTATTGTTGAGGTAATACCTCAGAAGATTCCTTTTTTAAAGTCATTGTTGTGCTGGATATGATCACCAGCTGTGGATGATATAGTCTATAGTAGCATAGCATGTTGTACGTACTAATAGCCAATGTGACCCGTTACATATGTTTTGAACGTTGAGGGGTTGGCTATATTGGTTTGACCACACATGGAAAAAGCAGAAGAGGATTACATGTGAAGACGGGAGTGTGATGATCACTGGATCCAGCATCAACTAAGGACACGAGAATCTGAGGTATGTCACCATAAAGGACGTACAAATAGAAATATGTATACATTATTACAAATGAATGTAGTTTGCAAACTTGTGATACTTTTGGTAAGCTTTGACTGGCTTTTACGAAACTCAGAGCATTTTTTGTCTCTGGCTTTCATAGCGGTCAGTATTTCAGTGTGCATCCATGGCTCAGCGTGATTTTTTACCCTGGTGGTTCTTAGGGGGGCTATGTTTAGTATTGATGAAAATTTGGTTTTGAAGCCTAGCCAAGTTTCTTCAACCAGTGTACCATTTGTTATGTTTGTTGTTTCCAGTATTCCTAACTAGGAATAAACAGGCTAGGCTAGGGTTTCTTTACTGGCTTTTATTTACGTTGTCTATCCGTACATCAAGGCACTCTCTCTCTGTTGTGCATCCGTACATCAAGCACTCTTTCTGTACCCCCGGTCCTCGGTCCGGGTACTCCCCCAACAGGGCGGAACCAATCTTAAGTATTATAATAACAACACATCTTCCCTTCTTTTAAACAGAAACAACTTGTTCTTTTCTTGTAGTCGTCTATAACAAAACGTTCGTTTCCAACTGTTCTTAAACCTGTACATTCCAATAATAAACATACATTTTAAACATGAACGTATGCATTCAAACAAAGCATATGCATCAAATCTTTCTTTACAATCCTCTTTTTTTTTTTTTTTTTTTTTACATTTTCTTTTTCATTTAACCTTCATCAAGTGTCCTCTTTTCTTTACCCTATCCACGTCCACAGTCCACATGCCTTTCAGCACTGTGCAATAAGTCTCTCAGGAGGTTTAACATTCCTTTTAGGCCTGCAGCAGGTCTCAGAGGGCGTGCTGCCCCCTTTTGGCATGACAGTCACTGCGGTCTGGGGAACTCTGACAAAACTGCTCACTCCTGGGAGCATCTAACACCTCTGCAGTGCTTCGTTGTTGAGAGTCTGTCTCTGGGACTGTCACCTGTGGTCTCAAATCCACACGGTTTCGTCTCAGAGAAGCACCATGGTCTGTCTGGATCTGGTATGAGCGTGGTGAAACTTCTCTTTGCACGCGTCCTCCTTGTCTCCATGTGCCTGTTGTGTGATCCAGGATACGGACTGTATCGCCTGGCTTGAGGCTTGGTAAGTGTTTTGCCTTCTTGTCATGTTGCAATTTGTGTTTCTCTTTTTGTTCTTGTTTCCTTGAGCTGATTTTGTGCGCTCCTTCTGGTGTCAACAGGTTCTCATGGATAGGAAGGTTAGTGCGTAAGCGCCTTCCCATCAGCATCTGGGCTGGGGACAAACCATTTTCCAATGGGGCACTCCTGTATATCATCAGACTCCTCTGGAACTCCTCCTGTCCATCTTGAGCCTTCTTCATGAGGGCCTTGACGATCTTGACTGAACTCTCTGCGAGCCCATTGGATCTCGGGTAGTTCGGGCTTGAGGTGGCGTGGTGAAAACCCCAGTCCTCTGCAAACGAAGCAAACTCGCTGCTGGAAAACTGTGGCCCATTATCTGAAAACAGCTCACAGGGAACTCCATGTCTCGCGAAGACTGTTTTCAGGTAGGCTATGACTGTTTTGCTGGATGTTGACTGCAGTGTTACAACTTCCGGGTAGTTGGAGTAGTAATCTGTGACTACAATGTTGCTTTTACCGTTACAGTCAAACAAATCGACTCCGACCTTCTGGTACGGGCGATCAGGTACAGGGTGGGGCATGAGCGCTCTGCTTGTTGTTTAGACCTGTAGGTGAGACATATTTCACATGCAGCTGTGGTGTGGCTGATGTCTTGGTTGAGTCTTGGCCAGTACATTACTTCACGCGCTCTACGTTTACATTTTTCCTCACCCAAATGTCCCTCATGCACTTTCTGCAGCATTTCCTTGCGCATGGATGCCGGGATGACAAACTTGCTTCCTTTGAAAACAATTTCATTAGCAACTGAGAGCTCTGATCTGCATGCCCAGTAATCTTGGATCTGACCCGGGCATTCACGCTTTTGCTCAGGCCACCCTTTCAGTATGGTCTTCTTGAGCTCTTTCATTGTGTCATCTAGTTCAGTTGCTTTCCTGATCTTCTCTGTTCGCTCAGCAGACACAGGAAGTGATGTGACAATCATGTCAACATAGGCTTGTATTTCTATGCTTTTCTGTTCATTTGGACTTTCCATTTTGTTGACTGCGCGTGAGAGCGTGTCAGCAGTAAACATGAATTTTCCTGGTGTATAGACCATGTTCACATCATATTTCTGCAGTCTGATTGACAGTCGCTGAATCCTCAGAGGACAATCATTGAGGGGCTTGGCCATTATTGATACTAGGGGCTTGTGGTCTGTTTCCACAGCCTTTCCGTATATGTACTGATGGAAACGTTCACATGCATATGTGCTGGCTAAAAGTTCCTTTTCTATTTGTGCATATCTAACTTCAGCACTTGTCAATGCACGAGATGCGTAGGCTACGGGCTGCCAGCTGTTGTCATACATCTGTAGCAGTACTGCTCCTAGGCCGTACTGAGAAGCATCTGCCGATATCCTAGTGCTCCGTTCTGGGTCATAAAACTTGAGCACTGGTTCCTTGGTTAAGATCTCTTTCAGCATTTTGAAGCGTTCTTCCTGCTCATGAGACCATTCCCACTTGTTCTTCTGCTCTAGAAGCCCTCTGAGTGGTGCTGACTGGGCAGACAACTGGGGGATAAACTTAGCCAAGTATGTGACCATTCCCAGAAATCTCCTCACATCTTCTTTGCTCTGTGGACGTTCCATGTTCACTATGGCTGACGTCTTCCTTGGATCCGGCTTGACACCTTGCTCTGAAATCACATCTCCCACAAAGGTAAGGCTTTTCACTGCAAACTCGCACTTGTCTCGGTTTAATTTCAGATTGGACTTGCGTGTCAGATCCAGTACTTCCCTCAGCCGTGCATCATGTTCTTCTCTTGTGGATCCCCACACGATGATGTCATCCATCATGGTCTCCACTCCCTCTATGTGCTCATAGATCATATGGATTGTCTTGTGGTAAACTTCGGGCGCAGACAGAATACCGTAAGGTAAACGCAGAAAGCGAAACCTTCCTTCTGGTGTATTGAACGTGCACAGTTTTGAGCTTGCCTCATCCAGCTTCATCTGCCAGAAGCCTGTTGACGCATCCAGCTTGCTAAACCATTTAGCACCGGCAAACTGTGACATGATCTCTTCTCTTGTTGGAAGCTTGAAATGCTCACGCTTTATAGCCCTGTTTAGATCCCGTGGATCGAGACAGGTGCGTAGAGATCCATTTGTCTTCGTCAATACTACTAGTGAGCTCACCCAATCTGTTGGCTCATCTATTTTCTTTATGACGCCCATCTTCTCCATGCGGGCTAACTCCTTTTTGAGTTTGTCTCTCAGTGCAAATGGAATCTTTCTGCACGCATGCACTACAGGAGTCACTGTGTCATCCACACATATCTTGTGCTCACCAGGCAAGCATCCTAGTCCTTCAAAGACATCGCTGTACTCCTGCATGACTGCTTTGTGGTCTGTGCTAGTCTGGGAATTCACTACAAACACCCTCCTCACTAAGTCAAGCTTTTCACAAGTACTCAGACCTAGGATTGGCTGTACGCTCTTCTCTACTATGAGCACCTGTGCCCTTAACTGCTGTCCCTTGTGCTTTAGAGTCACTACACAACACCCCTTAACTGGAACAGTCTCTCCTGTATAACCAGTCACTTTTACTTTCACAGGGTGTATTTTGCTCTTAACTGTGAGGGTCCTGTAATCGTCTATGGACAACAGGTTGACCTGTGCACCAGTGTCTATCTTAAATGGAATTATGGTCTCATTCACAGTTAATGGGACTATCCATTCTGCCGCCTCTGCCGTGCTAGACTGTACTACTGAGTCCACAAAGAACTCCTCTGGCTCTTCTTCCACTGTGTTCACTTTCATCCCTGAAGCCTCAGCTCTGCAATACTTCGCAAAGTGGTTATCCTTCCCACACTTGTGGCAGACTTTCCCATAAGCAGGGCATGCCCTAGACATATGCTTGCCTCCACATCTTCCACATCTACTGTTTGGACTCCTGGGACTTTGCTCTGTAGGCTTTTGTTTTACAAACTGTTTTGGGCGCTGTCCCTCTCTTTTCACGGCATGCACTGCTGCCGACTCATCCGTGCGCAGCTCCTTTGCTTGTGCACGAGTGGTTTCTGCTGCTCTGCACATGTGAACTGTTTTCTCTAGCGTTAAATCATGTTCACGTAGTAATCTTTCTCTGAACCCATTATCAGGAATTCCACATATTATTCTATCTCTGACTAATGAGTTTCTTAAATCTTCGAATTCACATGACTTGCTCAACGTAAGTAGTTCAGTTAAGTACTGATCAAAACTGTCACCTGTTTTCTGACTGGCAGAGAAAAACTTATATCTCTCAAAAGTGACATTTTTACTGGGCACAAAGTACTCTTCAAACTTTGTCACTAGCTCAGTCAATGTTATATTTCCCTCATCTATCTGAAAGCTGTTGTAAATATCCAATGCATCTTCTCCTATTACATGCAAAAATATAGCCGCTTTTCTGTTCTCATCTCCTCCCCCCGCCCCACTTGCAGCCAAGTAAATACTAAATCTCTGCTTAAATCTCTTCCAATTATCAGCAAGATTGCCACTGAACTGCATGGGTGTGGGAGGACTGAGCTTATCCATGACGGGAAACACTACGGGTGCAGGATTTTCTTGGTCTCCTTCTTGATTGGTTGAAACGTTTTCACTCACGTTGTTAGCTTGATCACTTTCACTTTCACTAGACATGCTCGCATGCTGATCCTCTCGCTAGCAGTGCGCACATTTGTGCCTTCGGAATCCAGCACATTCCTTCTTGACGTCGATTCAACTCCGCGTCGCCAGTTCCATTATCTGACACCATGTTATGTTTGTTGTTTCCAGTATTCCTAACTAGGAATAAACAGGCTAGGCTAGGGTTTCTTTACTGGCTTTTATTTACGTTGTCTATCCGTACATCAAGGCACTCTCTCTGTTGTGCATCCGTACATCAAGCACTCTTTCTGTACCCCCGGTCCTCGGTCCGGGTACTCCCCCAACAGGGCGGAACCAATCTTAAGTATTATAATAACAACACACCATTGAGTTCATCTGACCAGTCCAGACTCTCCAGTTCAAGGTTAAAGGCCTCGCTAGAGTAGGTTTTGAGGTCTCTAGATGTGACTGTTTTGTGACAGCCAGCCTTTAGTTTTAGCTTTTTGCGGGTACAGAATATCATATAATGATCACTTAACCCACATGCTATAACCCCTTTATTGGAGATCTTGGACTTGTCAGAGGTCAGTATGAGGTCAATGGTAGTCTGAGTTGATTCACATATCCTTGTGGGTTGGGTGATTAGTTGGCTGAGGCCGTGCAGATCACAAAACCTATGTAAAACCTATTGCAGCCGGCTGGCCGAGGTGTCAACGACGAAGGTGTCAATCGGTGGCAGCGTTTAACATTCCAGGTACAGGCAGTAACCAATCACACATAGGCTCAGGTTAAATAATGTAGCCAATCACATCATTCACATGATCATCCTGATCCCGCAGGCCGAGTAAAGCAAACATCTGCGAGTGCGTTCCGAATTTCAGCCCGCCGATCGCTTTGTAGCGAACACCAGCGCACTATTTTGAGTCAAATTTCAAAAAGCTAAATGGATATACGGTATTTTTCCAAGACATAAACAAAGTAATTTAGAAGCTGCACCGGGCTGGCCCTGGGCATAACTACCGATCACCTGAGGCTGTATGTTGTTTTATCTTGGCAAACAAGGGCTTGCTCTAAGAGGACATGATGAGAGTCCGAGTTCATCAAATTGTGGAAACTTTTTAGAGCTACTGTATGTACATTGTTTTCAAAGCATGATGAGATCTAAATTACGAAAAACTCTCTTCATTGCAACTTGTGATTCAAGTTGTGAACTGTCTTTCTCACCAAGACGAAACGTCGCATTTATCTGCATTAAGGTAAGACAATTAGGGATGCACGATATTGATTTTGACACCGATACCGATAACTTTATGCTCCTCAAGCCGATAACCGATATCGATAACCGATATTTATTGTATTATAATTTTTTTTTAAATGTATATATATATATATTTTTTAATCAATATATATATATTTTTTTTAGTATTTATAAGCTCCGACGTCATCGGTACTGCTATCGGTACTCGAGAAATTATGGAGTTTTTTTTTGAGGAATTTAAACGTCGCAAACTAATCTTGTTGGCCGTTTTCTATCTCTCCTCCCTCGGTCTCTCTCTGCCTGCGCGAGCCGGCTGTGCTCTTACACACACTCACTCACACACACTCACTCACTCACTCACACACACACAGCTCTGCTCTCGACAGCACCCGTGTGTGTGCGTGTGTGTGTGTGAGTGAGTGTGTGTAAGAGCACAGCCGGCTCGCGCAGGCAGAGAGAGACCGAGGGAGGAGAGATAGAAAACGGCCAACAAGATTAGTTTGCGACGTTTAAATTCCTCAAAAAAAGTCTGGGTCTATTTTACTAAAGTCGATGCTGACAACGCTCGTTGCAACAAGACATTTGCCAGTAATGTATAAGCGCTGGTACTTGTCAATGTGGCTGGCGGGGAGCAGCTAACGTTATAGCTCCGAGTAGAATAATGGCCGACAATCCGGAGGTAAATAAACGAACGATGGTGGTAAGAAGAAGTGGGTGCAAGCGGAGGGACGTAATTGGCAGATCGACTGTCTGTCTCTGAATGTAACGTGACTACGTCACAGCCAAGAAGGGGAGCGCTGGATTTGTGAAAAACTCCCTGTTCCTAAACCACACGCTATCAGTTTTACCACAGTACTGGCAAAACGGGAGGAGGCTATAATAAAAACAAGCGCCCTTCATCCAAATCCACCCACACCGGATTTCTTTTAACCAAAAAATGTATTATATGTTATCGGAGCTATCAATAACGTTATCGGGATGACGTCATAATTGCCCGATAATTATCGTGCATCCCTAAAGACAATGGTTAATATATTATTGGATGCCTTCATTTGAACACTTAATTTGCACTATATGAAATGAGTGGGGCTCGCTGTAGTAGCCTAGTAGTGTGTGTGTGTATATGAAATCAGAACTTGGACAGCATTTGCGTGCAACCAAAAAAAAAAGGAAAATTTTGCCTTCCCTAATGTCAAGCTCACTCGCCGCCTATGGCAGGAGCACTTGGATTGGTCCCCGGCTCGCGTCGACGCTCTTATATGCTCCCGGCTGCCCTTGGGGGGGAAGGACGACGGGAATGGTCAAGTGCAGAGACTCAATCGCATTAGGCGACACAAGAAAATTGCATGCGTGTGTTCCTGTGTGTGTGTCGTTTGCATGCCAAATAAAGACTTCCTAAGTCCTGCATTATTATTATTATTATTATTATTATTAGGTCTGCTGCGGTTCTGGGGACCAATAACCACTACAGCCTCCTGTGGGTGGCTACACCTCGAACAGAAAAGAACAGAGTTTAAAATGATCGAATAACCAAATTAGTTAAGAGTGAGCAGCATCATTAAAAAAACAATGTTTCTATAATTTTCTCACTCTAGATGCTGAAAGTAGGTGTTACTGTAGTTATTTGCAGTATGGTGCTATTTTGCAAAGACATGACGACTTCATGAACTGCTACAAATAACAGCAGTTAAGAAACTCACATGAACGGCAATTGGCTGGTTGGTCAGCACCAAAATGGAGAAGTCCCAGGAAAGTGGAAAGCTGATATTGCATGTAATATCATGGTCAGACTTCTAGTTTGATCTACAGTTGCATCATCTGTACCCAACTGTCCCCTCTCCATGCATTTCAGATTCACCAAGGTCTGTGAGCATCTCTGGGGACAAGACTGTGTTTCAAGTTGGCACGGAGGTGTCTAACATGCGTTAGCGATGCCAACCCCCCCGCCAGTTCCTTTCTGTGGTACACTCTGAAAGAAGGCCTGCTCTCATCTCTGAGCCAGAGTACAGAAACCATCACACTCACTGACCTGGACCCTGATGAGAACAGGTTTCACTGCACAGCAGCCAACACTCTGGGCCAGGCCAATTCCTCCGCTGCCTTTGTGGTCATAGCAGAATGTATTGTGAGTTCATGATGATGATGATGATTATTTCTTCATTTATCACGTCCCAGTTTCCCCAAACCCTCTTAGCACTTAGATTGCCTTATGCCTCGTCTCCACTAGCCAGGGTTTAGCCATACTGTGGCCTGTCTGGCACACAGTGAGCATCTCCATTGTCTTTAGAACCTGGCCAAACCTGGCTGGACCCTGGCTGAGACAGCCACCTTTCACAACCTGGCTAGGACTGTTGTATCATCATGGTTTAGCTTGTGTACCACAGTTGGTGGTGTGAATTTTGAAAGGTTGCCTAGGAACCAGAGTGTTTACAAGAAATGCAATGGAGACACAAACCCAACCATACCATACCATGGCTAGCTCCAGCCAGGCTGAACATCTGTAGCTAATGGAGACAAGGCAATAGTAGCATTCTGAGTTAATGGGCTAAGATGCTTTTGGACAACTGGGTCCTATTTGGAAACTATTTTCTTGCCAGATAAATAACAAAACAAATCAATTACAGTAGCAATATGAGCAATGGTAGCATAACACATAAAAAAACAACACAACAGAAGAAAACACTCTTCACATTTGCTTCAGCGGTGGTGTGCACAAATCATCTGTAAGCCTGGTTGGTTCCGAGTCGTGGCACCCAATACCATCCTATATAATGATCCTATGTGAAAGTCATTACTTATAGCTACCTATTTCCACTCAGACATTGGGCTAAATCATCATACTTGCACATGGCTAATCATCATGTTGTTATTGTTCTTCAGATGAACCAAGCATCTTGGCTGAGTCCAGCTGCCTCTACTATATAGGCCACATGGAGTGCAGGTATGCTGTTAAGGCTCGTCCTCCGGCAGCAGTACACTGGAGCGTTGATGGACGACACCAGGTCTCCACTTCTCCGATAAACATCTCTCTCCAGCAACACATGGTGGAGGAGACCTGGTCCACAGTGGTTGCCATGGACAACATGTCTGTGACCTGTATGGTCAACAACCCCCATGGTCAGAAGGAACTACTCCTGCCAGTCTTTGAGAGGTAGTGAAATATATCAAAGTCCTGTGTTTTCATCTCCCCTCAATGAATCACAAGTCAATTCACATGATGTGTAATAATAATCCATTATCACCATGAATTAACCTCAATAATTTATGCTTCAAATTGTGCAATGCATTTTTTATGGAATCCATGATTGCACTAAGTACCAGGACGCTATCACGAAAGGAGAGCACTTGCTTGACCACTTTTCCATCTGTACTCTTCCCCCCCCCCCCCCCCCCCCCCCCCCAGCTCCTCCAACCAATGTGTCCATCATTCAGTCACCAGTCCACCCTGTAGTGGGAGAGACCGTCACTCTCACCTGCCTGGCTGAAGCCTCCCCTCCAGTGAGCTCTTACACATGGTACCGTATGCACGGGGAGGTCGGCGTCCCACTGAGAGGAGCTTCAGAGTCTCATTCTCACAGAGGTGTCCAGAGACCTTGGGTCATTCTACTGTCGCCCTGGGAACAAGATGGGAGAGGCCAGTTCTCCAACCACAGCAGTGAATGTGGAATGTAAGAGCTACTGAGAAGGGAATAGCCATGTTAAAACATAATTGACTCATGTTAGTTCATTTTGGACAGATCTGATGAAGCATGTGTGTGAAGTGAACAACTCAAGTCTGGAACCCATACATCTAGGCTACACAGTAATATGTGAGGTCACTCTGTGACATTTTCTCCACATGCTCAATGTCTTATGAGAGGCTGCATTTGTTGATGGAGATTTTTATACCCAAAAATACTGTACCATGTTCCCAAATCTGTGATTATCACCTTAACGCCACCAAAGTGTTAAAGACTGTCTCCTATTTATTGTCATTGCTTTAGGATTTGACGGAGCTCTCTCTCTCGCTCTCTGTCAGATGTTCCAGTTATCCTCCCAGCCTCTTCATGTTTTGTGACAGATGAGGTCATCAGGTGTGAATGTGTGGTGGACTCCCATCCGGTGGGCAGCATCACCTGGTCACCACCACTCTGCTCCACCCCAACATCTTCACCTCAGCCCTCATTGGGTTTAAGAGCGATGACACAAGTGACGTCTTCTGCAACGTGACCAATGAGCACGGAACCGCCTCTCTCAAACTTCCGCTTAGAGGCAAGTGATTCACATGTTTCATTCACACACCTTGTATGAGTCGTTGTTGTTGTTGGTGCTGTTTTTTTTATTGATTGTACTGATGATGACTTTGTTGTCTTCTGGCAGGTGACTCCTCTGGGAGGGCAGCGATCTATGCAGGGGTTGGATGTGTTCTGGTGCTGGCATTTGTTTTTGGCCTATTATAATTTTTTAGATTCTACTCTGCCAAAAGGTGAGAGGAGAGATGACGCATAATGTACCACAGTGGCCTATAAACAACTATATAGAGGTGTTGATGCAGTCCTATATGGCTCAATGTGTAGATCACGGCACTTAATGCAGAGGTTAAAGATCTCATTGGCACCGGGGGCCACCCACTAATACACTGAATATATGCACTCATGGTTTTATAAAGTGCTTTGGATAAAAGCATCCACCAAATGGCATATTTTATTCCCACGGTGATGATATAATATTCACTGACCGCTGATTTCTATTCAACGCTGATACAGAAGCAGAAGACGTGTTGATTATTCAGTGGATGAAGTGGAGCTCAGAGGGTCTCTACAGGTGACTCATAAAAGCACTAACCGTGCAGGTAAAACATGTTAAGTGTCTACTATAAGCTTCCCCAGGCATTTGCAGCTTAACAGTGTCTTATACTCTGTAATGCAAAATATCAGCACCACATATCTTCAGATGGATCACGTTTGCAGCTTAATAGCAGTGTCCATATCCCCTGTAGATACATTTTGCAAGTATATGTAAGATACTGTACATGGGTATCGAATCCGGCTGTCAGCGTTGCCTCCAGCTTGGCCGGCCGTCATACTGGCTCGATTGGCAGAGTCAGCGGGAGGGAAGCCGGTGGGTGGGTCCGGGTCGTTGTAAACAGCGACTCCTACAGTTCGGTCGGGGCGCCTGCACAGCGAGGGAAGGATCGAAGGTAGTGTGACCTTCCACACGTTACACTCTCCCAGTGAGAGTCCGCGCTGCCAGGTGAAAAGAAGTGGTGGGCTGGGTACACATGTGTCGGAGGAAGCATGTGATAGTCTCCACCCTCCCAGACCGACGGTAGGGGGTAGAGTGCGCAATGACCAGGAAGGGGATTGGGAATTGGCATAACGACTAACATTGGGAGGGGAGAAAAACAGAAAAAAGGAGGAAAAAGATAATAAAAAAATAAAAGAAATATACTGTACATGGAATAATTGTGTTTGCCCAGGTACCCCAGATGTCAAAATTCGCTGGATATGAGACCCAAGGCCTGTAAAACAAGTAAACCACCAGGACGTAGTCGCCAGGCATTAAAATGTATTGATCATGCTTTTCAACTAATCATTAATATGCGAAACATTTATACAGCTGTAAATGTTTTGATGAATTCTGCAAGCTATTGTTGGTGCCTTTGATTCATGTGCAGATGGTATATTGGGTTGGGTATATTGATGTCAATATGTGTGATAATCCTGTAATAAATTGTTGCAGTCTTAATTTTACTGTGCAATATCATCTTGTCAAACGCAGGAATACCACAATGTCATCACTAAATGAATGTGAACATGCAGATGATATTCTGTATGTTATGTGCGCTAGAGAGAGAGTCTGTTTAAGTAGCCGCTTGGTCATGTGTCAGTTCTAAGCGTGTATGTCCCCATGACCACACCCAGCCGTCACTGAAAGAAAGTGTGCGCTTCAGCATGTTGCATTGACCGCAGCAGTACTGCAAGCCTTTGCACATCCACAGTTCCAGAACGCCTAATACAACAAAATGGCACTGTGGTCCACCGGCCTCGTATCTCTGACCCCCGTCCCCCTGTCCTATCACCCCCACTACCACCCCTCCCTTCCAAATGCTCCCAACTAGTTCAATGTGAAAGGGTCACGTGCCTTTTTGCCCACCAGCTCAAGTGCATTTGTTCCGTGTGCCGATTGTTTTAAAGGATTTTGCCTCCATCAACAGAAAAGCAGAGGGGATAACTTTTTGGAATTCGACCTAGGGGGTCCTCTTTGACGTTTTGCTCACTCTGGGCTTGCACTCTTCTCTCTTACTCTTTCCCTGAGGAAAGGTTGATACTTAAGAGGGGTTATTTATCCTGAAGATTCCAGGTAAGATGTACCCTGATCTTTAGTTTATATCTGTTTATGTTCCTATTATTTTATGTTTTGATGAGAGGAAAGAAAGGAGTGTAAAGGCCACTGCTGCATGATAACTTATGGCTATGGGCCACAGAGGCCAAGAGAGCAACCTTCACTCTGAGACCTGCACGGTTTTCAGGATTTAAGTTGGAAGTACCATATGCATATTTTGGACTGTAAAACTCAGAGATTTTCTTGCGATGCTAGTTCATTGTATTTAAAATTATGCATTGTTTGCACTGTAGGCTATTGGTCAATATTTTATCCATGCTAAACCTTTTAAGATGCTTCGAGGTTCCCTTCATTGTCGGTTTCAGATTAACAGATAAAAACCTATGGAACTCTGTACTCTGATGAAGAATGGTGATGCTGAACAGTACCTGATGCATGCGATGGCCATAGTTGCATTGCATCATCTGCCCCTCTTGGAAATGCTTGGTTTGACTGTTTCATGCAGTATATACAGTTAGTTTGGACACAGAGACGAGTTGATGGTTATACATTATTTCTAGTCACAGTGAATAATGGAGCGTTATCCGTTTTTAATATAGAATAAACTTGTGTTCCGGTCTTAATGAATGCCCTTACTGAATCTTGAGCACTTGCTTGAAATGGACATATGCTGGTATTTCCACCGATTATTATTCACTTCAGACTTTCACTGCAAAGCAGTTGTAGGATGCATTTGTGTCACGTTTCTAGCAGAATTTTTTAGTGTGCATCATTATCATAACTGATGTGGCTACATTGGGAGACGCTGATCACATGGTGGTGCTGAGTAAGAAGCAGCATATTTGAGCTGACTGAGGCATGCTAGGTATTGTTACCATTGACTGTTTCAGTCCAGGTTCATTTTAGTCAGTGTGATATGTCTGCTGTGCTAAACGCCAACAACTCTCACGCCTAGCATTGTTTGAGCTACACCTCTGTAGATGGGGAAATTGTATGTTTACTTAAAGAGGTCTTCGCAGCAATCATATGGCAGATCAGACTGGATATATTTCTATGCATGTCCCACAAAAACCTTTTTGACTTTCCGTTTTGTCATAAGTTCATGTTATTTATACCACCAACTCCTGTCTGGTCAAAAGCTTATATGCTATATTGACACTACCTCTCTTTGGAGGCAATAGGGGGAGTCACTGTCTATAAGGAAATGGAATAGCATAAATATTGTCCGAACCCATGGCTGACCATGCTGTAGCAAACTGCTATTTACTCCATCCACAACACCCCCCCCCCCACCACACACACTAGATCAGTGGTTCTCCAGGGAATCACTGTGGGCGTCCAGGGACCCGTGAGGGAGGGGTTGACAGGGGGTCCAAAGCAATTTCCCTAATATTGTCTTCACTAGGAGTTAGCACGAGGCTAACCACTGACCTCTGACTGCATCTCCCTCTCCTTTTGCTGCACAGTGCGTAGAGCCTTACCGCCATCGCACTCAGGATGTACAGCTTCATGGGAGGGGGCCTGTTCTGTGCCATCGTGGGGAACATCCTGCTGGTGGTCTCTACGGCAACAGACTACTGGATGCAGTACCGGCTGTCCGGCAGCTTTGCCCACCAGGGCCTGTGGAGGTACTGCATGTCCGGCAAGTGCTACATGCAGACCGACAGCATCGGTGAGTGGGCAACACGCTGCTTGGAACTCTGAAAACCAACAGGAGCCAAGGGTAGACCTATTATGCTCTGGTCTACATAGGAGGACCTAGATTCATAAGAAGAGGATGGGTCAGTGTCATCATAGAAACGGCTTCCCCGTTAACCACTGTGGGGAGAGATTGTGCAGGAGTGGCATCTCCTGAACAACTTCCGTGAGAACGGGGCTGTGACCCATCCTCTTATTATTCTCAAACGGGACAGAGTAAATGCACTCCTGGATATAATAAGTATACCAACATGCATGGAATACACTATACCAACATGCATGGAATACTATGTATAACGGTGATGTCCTTTTTGGAGCCAAACTTCAGAAGATGGAAGAGTTGAAACATTCAACATGCATCAAAACGGTTTACAAATGTTTTCTTTGACCGTTCTAGTAATGATATTTCCACTCTTTCGCCTCTCTCCTGTTCAGCCTACTGGAACGCCACACGTGCTTTTATGATTCTCTCTGCCATGTCATGCTTTGCCGGCATCATCGCTGGGATCCTCTCCTTTGCCCACTTCTCTGCTTTCGAGAGGTTCAACCGCTCCTTTGCAGCCGGGATAATGTTCTTTGTCTCAAGTGAGTCACGCACCAGATATCAAGAAGCCCACAGATGACTGCACACAGTAAACTGATAGAGCTGCCAGAGCCACAACTTAATGTACCCCCCCCCCCCCCCCCTTAATGTACCCCCCCCCCCACACACACACACACACATTATGTAAAATTCAGCCGAGGCATCCATTACGGTGCTTCGATATTAGGGATGTCCGATATTATCGGCCGACCGATATTATCGGCCGATATCGGCAGTAAAATGTGATATCGGAAAATATCGGTATCGGTTTAAAAAAAAAAAAAAACAATAACAATATTTGTTATATATAATATATCCAGTGAAATTATTAGTTACCTGAAATTATTCAGTTTTTTGGGGGGGAAACCCTGCATATATCGGTATCGGTTGATATCGGTTGATATCGGTATCGGAAATTAAGAGTTGGACAATATCGGAATATCGGTATCGGTAAAAAAGCCAATATCGAGCATCCCTATTCGATATCAATGTTTACATAGGGTAAATGTAACTCACTGAACTCACCTGGTAGGAATGAATTGTACCTGTACATAAAGTGCAAGGGGCTATTGCAATCACTCTTGTGTGTGTGTGTGTCTCCATAACCATGATAACTCGCACATCTCGTATCTGACTTTACTCAAATGTGGTGGACAGGTTAACAGTCGGCCCAATGGCCTGAACTGTAGATTTATTTTTATTTTGAAGTTGGTCGAAGATCAACAGCGTGGATCCAGGTCAATGTTTTAGCCATTGTGTAGTGCTAGGGACAAAGATGGTGACGGAAGGAACGGAGGCGAGCAGGGTTGACTATGCAATATTATGAAGACTCTTCTCACGAGAGATTCTCCCTAAATATTCATGACTGGCAGTTCATAGGTCAACATGTGCTATAGTGTTGCATCTATCTTGAGTGCCGTTCTAGTTTTGACATGTGATTTGTGTCCCTTCTCTGCTAGCTCTGTTCGTTCTGCTTGCAATGGCCATTTACACTGGGGTGACGGTGAACTTCTTGGGCAAGCGCTTTGGTGATTGGCGTTTCTCCTGGTCCTACATACTAGGCTGGGTGGCACTGCTTATGACCTTCTTTGCAGGTGAGTCAGAAATCAAGACAATTTACTACTGGGGGATGGGGGCCCAGAATAGTATATACAGATGTGTTTTTAAAAGTGACTTAAAAGAGGACACTGACTCTGCTAGCCTAAGATCCAAGGGCAAGGCGTTCCAGAGCATGGAAGAAGGTAGAATATCCTCAGCAGCAGAATGTTTGCTGCTGTGGCATGAAAACCTTGTTGTTCCATTTTCACTTACATTCACATTATTCACTTTGCCGCTCAGAATGCATTTCAGTTAGCAGATTTAGTCTATTTTTGCTTCTTGAAGTGGCATTTCTATAGCAAGGTTTTAACACTGCAGTGAACGGACACTTCTGCATCCATGGTCCCCATTGCATCAGTCCATTAGGCTAGTTTATTTTAAGCCCAATAGTCTATAATCTCATACATATCACAAAACTAAACTTCTACAAATTAATTTGGTTTGGGATTTAAAACCTCTTAACAAGCGGGCAGAAAAGTTGCCATTTTAGTTTTCGTTTTTGAGGACTGCATACTTTTTTTGCAAACCAAAATACTATACTTTATACTTATAGGACATGCATGAACCTGGTCACTTTTGAAAGATGACATTCTGAAGTTTCTGATACAATAAAGTAAATTCACTTTTAGTGCTAATGAAACAGAGTAACATAGGTCTGAACTTTTTCTGTAGAAGTTAGTAGTCCAGAAGTAGTATAAAAAAAAAAATATATATATATATATATATATATATATATATATATATATAAAGATGGTATGGCTGAAAAAAAAGGATTGTGTAGTACATGTCCAAATTTCATAAAAATCCGTTCAGAAATGAGTGATTAGAAGCGGTTTTGGTAAAAAGTGAGAGCTCAATTGATTTTATCATGGATTTCAATGCATTAGACAGAGAATTCTCTTCCTGTTTTGGCTCATGACTTTTCACCTACAGTAGATCCCTGATTCGCTCCTTCCCACCTGGGTACCATTGGAAAGCCCTACTCATTGGTTACATTGGTTACATTGGTTACAACACTGTCCAATAATTTTCGAGATCGCCAAATGATTGACGGGAGTGGTATTTGAACAAATAAAAAGTCTGCCGTCTACTTCGGCGAACGCCTCACATATCGGCATGTAACCCGAGAACCGCTGAATGGATTTTGTCGCTATCGACAGGCAACAAATAGGGCTTTAAATCGTTATATCGTATTTAGAAATATGCACACCCAAGCCTCTAGAGGGCGCCAAAGTGCCAGTGGGCAAATTGTCCTCAAGAGGGCCCACATGTGGGCCCCCCAGTGTTAAGAGGTTGGGGTGTGTGATGTCACTTATTTCAGGCAATATTAAATACAGGTCAATAGAATCATCAATTAACTTTTCATAGTCATCATTTCCCTGAGCTCTGTTTAATATTTCCTAGAATATGTGACGCCATACTGTACATTCCAACATCATTTATTGGTAGAGTCCTTTCTCAGCCTCAAGTCAGGTTGTACAAACAAGACCGTGACTAATTTACTTTGCATTGGTGTGTGGCAATTATCTGGAGCTTGTATAAGGAACAGCACAGACATGTGCTGAGAAATAATTCTACTAATCAACAACATTATTGGTAAATAGGAAATAGGGCTGGGTTCTAAGAATCTGACTTTTCAAATTAAATACATTTAAGACAGTTTATAGCTTTGACATAATATGTGTGAGATTATGACCATAATAAATCGGCTTTATCTTTTGGTCCTCTTCCACCTGTGCGGTCCGCAAATGACATCACGTCATAAATCATTCTCTCAGTCTAGACTGTCTGACATAATTATCGTTTTTTCCCCCCAAGCGTATTCAAGAGTAAACATCCTAACCATGTCACAACAGCAGTCATAGTGTGTATTTTCAGCAATACGTTTGTTTACCAATAGGTTAAAGTGTTATTTCGGAGGTCGGCCATTTTGAATCGTTGAATGATGATGATTTGTAGTCATATGAGCACAGGGCATCCAGAGCTCTCAATGAGCGTTGAGATTTCTAAAAACTACATCTCCTACCTAGGGTGCTCCAGCCTTCTGGAAACAAATTACATCCTGATTATTATTTTTTATTTCTATAATTTCTCTGGATTATATACCACAAAACTGAACATTATTGGCATAGTTTGGAGCGCAGTTAGTTTGTCTCCCTTCTGTGAACATGTAGCAACCATCAGTGTTGAATTTGGTTAAAAAATGGCAGAGCTGTCTCAAAAATAAAAAGCTGACTGTAAATACAGTAGATTTCATTATCTGTTATTCATGCACGCCTGGTGATACTAAATCCAAATTGAACTGTCATTGGAATGAGTAGATTTGGCCCGATCCATAGATGTGCAACATCGCTATAATAAGGTCATTTATAGACCTCATATTCTATATTCTATAATAATATTTCAAATTGCATGGGTCCGGATGGCAGAATTCAGTACTGTATCTACAAAACCTTCTGTTTAATCATCTTCCCTTTATTAATTTCCTAAGATTTTTGTACACGTTATCTCAAGAAGGTACTGAACGAGCTCAGTGGCAGTTTTCTATGTCTGGTCATTTTTAGCATGGTGTTATTCACTGTCAAAGATGCAAATAAAAATCATAATTCATATTCTCCTTTGTTTCATCACAATTTAAGCAAGCCTAGTAATAGATACAATATTTCTTACACTGGGAATACATTCACTGAGGTCCATAGATGTCCCTAGATACCAAGAACATGATAATGGACCTTGTAGAAGTGGCGCAATCTTCCATTTACTTAGGTATGTATTTTAGGCAGATTTTCAGAAAATAGGGCTCCGGGCTTAAGAGGTTAACATCATCTGTTATGTGTTTGAAAGGTTTCATAACCTGTTCTCCTAATAAACAAATTTGTATACTCTGAAAATTACACGTACATCAATCGAGTATTAAAAATAATGCTTTTTTCTTTCATTCATGAAAAACAGAATGAAATTATGTTTTTAGCCATGCATAGAACTGTGCCATTGCTCCTTATCAGATACTGTACTTGATCTATTCATGTATAAAATGCCTTTAAGACAATAACAAGTCAATATTCCATTACCATTTTTTTTTGCAATTTCACTAATGTCTTGTTTTGCAGGTATATTCTACATGTGTGCCTACAGAATGCATGAGTGCAGAAGAGTGGCTGGCCCGCGCTAAAGGAGAGAGTACATAGAACCTGATGGCTGCTGACCGGGGTTTGTTTACTTCAGCAAGTACAAAGCAATGAGTGAAATCCCATTCTCAACGAGAGACTAATTCTCATGCAAAAATGTATGAAATAACTGAATGAAATGGAAGATGGCTATCCTCAAAGTAATAAAACATTTTAGAATTTTGCTCCTGCAACTTGCTTGTCTTGTAATATGTGACCAAATACTCTTGTACTGTAAGTGAAACAGCCTTGCATATAGCTGGACATTTCTTCACAATTAGTTTTAGTACCAGAAGGGTGAGCGAGTAGCCTATATATTGAGCAGAATTAGATCTCACCTGACCAGTAATTTATAATCAAGCTATTACAGAATGAATGGCCATGGTTATTACTGGTCAATACAGTGTTACACATCTTAAATACAGTGGTTTCCACTCAAGTGCCGTACTTAAGTACAATTCTATAGGTACTTTTACTCCACTTAATTTCAAAGGAAATATAGTACTTTTTACTCCACTAAATGTATCTGAACCCATAATGTACGTTACTAGTTACTTTGAAGAAAAGGATGGAAATGTATGAAGATGATGTACTAAGCCTGACAACTTCAAGAGGATGTAATCAGAGCATCACTGGACCACTTATCACTTTAACATAACCTTTCAATATCTAAGACCTCTCTACTTTTACTTACCGTAAGTAAAGGAACTGTGTACCTCTTCCACCAGTGCTTAAATAAAACAAAATATGAATATAATGGAGTGATAACACAGTGACGCTGTATAGTACAGTAATTAATTATATAATTGACTCTTTCATCCTATGATTTCAAATGCAAGCATTTGTGGCAAAGTGTGACCTACTCCTGACTCGTCCTTGCTTCTGACTGCATGGTGTCCGATGCAGTCCCAGCATCTTGAAAAACAACCTCTTAACATTTATGCAGAAGGCAGAGGAGGAGAAGTAGAAGATGATGGGGCGCAGGCAGGTGTTGAGGGTGTAGTATCTCCACGTGGGACTGGAGCGCTGGAAGTAGCCCATCACGTGAGAGAAGTTGTAGGGTATCACGCAAACCAGGAACACAGCCAAAGTCCCCAGGGCCATCCCAATGGATTTCTGCTTCTGTTTCTGAGCCATCCTTGGGCAGGTGTAGAGGATTCAGATGCAGCTCAGGTAGCAGAAGACACACACCAGGAGAGGTACGAGACGGAGAACTATGAAAAATTCCAGATGCACAGGAAGGAGGATGGCCAGCTGCTCCGACGTGAAGTTCTCGTATAGCACACGGTGGAGTTAGACTTGGAGAGAGCGGGATGGTGCTTGGTGATGACAATACTGCATTGTGCCGCTGAGGTGAGCCAGATGATGGCACTAGCCAGTGCAACATAAAGGGGCCTGCGCTGCTGCCAGTATGTAATGGGAAAAAGCAATCCTGATATAATGCACCATGCTGACGGCCATCAGCATCAGGGAGCTGGTGTAGATGGTGGAGAAGAAGGTGAATGAGGTAATGGAGCACAAGTAGTCTGGCAGGAGCCACATCATGTCGGATGCAGCCTCGTGCATTTTCAAGGGGAGGAAGAGGAGGTCTGACACAGTCAGGTTGAGCCGTCTGTCGGGCCTGGCTTCTTGTGGATCTTGACACTGAAGGCTAGAGAGCCATGGCGTTGGCAGGCAGGCCTATCCGGAAGGTGAGGATGTAGACTGGGAGAAGGACCTCACTCCCCACCACGATATCACCCATGGCTCTAGTCTAAACCAAAGGAAGCAAAAGTACAGTATATAGTATATGCGTTGTTCTATTAAATAGGTGGCCAGTGAGTATTTTTTGGATAAAATTCTTTTTAGGTTATGATCACAATTTGTGATTCACAAAGACTTATGTCAATAAAACAAATGGTAGCTTTTTGACAATGGCCTTATAGATACACAAATGCCAATGATCATTAGGCCTATTCCTCTTTGCCAGAGAAGACCAACCCACCTTATCATAGAGAATACAATGGTGTACATGGCCTATAATCCAACACTGATAGTAAACACTGATTCTACTAAACATAGTAAAAGAAGCACATTTTTGTTGCAGTTTGCTGACCATCTTGTCATAATGGTATTTAAACTAGAACTGTCAAAAGTTAACGCAAATTCGTTTTAACTTTTTCTTTCATGCATAATGCATGTTCTGTTATGTGTCTCTGCCTGACCCGCTGTTTAGGAATCAACTAGTAATGTTAAGTTGCAATAAACGAGCAATGAATAAAGAAAACAGTATTTTGAATGGCAAGTTCAGCTGCAAAGCCCTGCCAGATGGGTCTGTGGACACAACCGTTACTGTCGGTGTGAATTGATTACCTCTGGTGTACATTTAGTCTTCTGGTAATGTCAACCTTCTTGTAGCCTTTCCTTGGGGCTGCCTGTGACGCATAACGTTAAAGCCCTCCATCCTTGCTAAGAAAGTGGCTTGGTAATCAATATAAATTCTTGCTGATGGAAACAGGCTAACTTATTTTCAGCTTGTTAGCAACTCTAGCCAGTTAACGTTACTGTTGTAAATACTGTACACAAATGCTCTGCCATAGTAGTGAGATGGTGATAACAGATTCTGAATAAACAAACTAGGGATGAGCCCAATGGTCAGTTTAATGATCAGACACCAGGAAACTACATTATTGGAACCGGGCGGTATCCACTCCTCCTTCCTCATTTATGCAAAACAGCCCACAAATGTCATACTTGGGCTATTTATCATTCTTATGTATGAGGAATTCATTAGAAGATAATGGACTTGATAATAATAAAATCTTGAACATGGGCCAATATGAATTTGTAGACTTTTTCTTATAAAGCTGATTTGGTTTGACTCTCCACTCTATACAAGTTGTAATGCTTTAGTGCCATGTGCAAGTCATTGTCACTCTTTAAGGCAGGTTTCACTCAACACCAGGATCAGCACCTCCTGGTGGTCCCCAGGTACAGACTTATAACAAGGGGTGATCGAGCCTTCGAGGTGACGGCACCCAGGCTCTGGAATGCCCTCCCCCTGGACCTGCGAACTGCCCCATCAGAAAACTCCTTTAAAAAACAGCTAAAAACACACATGTTCAGACAGGCTTTTGGTCTTATAGGCATCCTTTGTCCTCACTGTTCCTATAGTTCTTAGTTATTGACTGATTATTTTAATTTAAATTATTTAAATTTTATTTGGTTCACTGTTTTTAACTGCTGTCTGTAATTGTTGTCATTTAAAAAAATATATATTATATGTTATGCTGTAGTGTAAAGCACCCTGTGCATTCATGCTGTGAAGGGTGCTATATAAATAAAGGTCATTCATTCATTCATGTCAGGATCAGTCTACATGACTGACTAGTATATTTACATGATCCACATTCTTAACACATTGTGCGCCAAAAACGTCGTACAGCGTTATTGCCCGCCATGCGTTGAACTTTAGGCTCATGTGCGAACACTCACCCGTGTTTATGTACTTCACCAAGTAAAGAGAAAACACAGACGTTTAAAGAGAGGGTCAAAGACCTCGGTACAAGCTACATATATGATTACTTCTGTAGGTTAACACTCTAACCTGGTTGTGGACTCGATGCCATGTTTCCCAAACGTAACAGAATATACACAACCCTCAGATAAAAAAAGGTAAAGTTCACTCTTACTACTGCAAGAAGAACACAGTCTTCTTCATGATGAGGGAAGACAAGTCTTTCGACAGAGTGCTAGCCACAGGCCTTGCTAAGCACACAAACAGACCAGAAACAATTTTCAAGAAAACTGTCATACTCTCTAAGCAAACACACAACCCCACAGCTAGGTGAGGGTTTATACATCGTATCCCCAATATATAGTGAATAAACACACATTTTGTAACAAAAAAACAGTCCCTCACCAGGAGGGACCTTTTATTTAATAACAAAAATCATATATGGGGGGGGGGGGGGGGGGGGGGGGGGGGCAGGGGTAAACAGGGGAGTCACTAGCGGCGCCTGCCCCCACGGGGAGCCGGCACGGAGGAACGGTTCTGGGGAGCCTGGTCACGTCGATCCCTACCATTACCTCCGGGCGTGGTGCGGCTGGCTGCAGCGGACGAGGCACTCCCTCCACTCCTGGCCTTCTTCGCCGAAGGTCCAGTAGCGGCGGCGGTGGTGGCGGAGGCAACGGTCGCGGTCCTCTGCCGGCTTTGCTTTTTCCGGACATCACCGGTGGCATCGGGTCGGGGGAAATGGGGTTGGAGCACAGAGCGCTTCTCCTCCATCTCTCTGCAGGCTGCCGTCATCTGCTGCATGGCCGACCCGAATAGCCCAGCATCGGAGAGGGGGGCCGTGAGCAGGGGAATCCTCTTCTGCTCCGGCACCCGCGCCTGCTCCAGCCAAAGGTGGCGCTGGGATAGAGTGGCCAGGGCGCGCTCCTTCCCCGCGGCTATCGCCTGCAGCTGGGTTAGGTGCAGGATGGCTCCAGCCGCCTGGGCATGAAGATATTGTTGATGGTCATCCAATACCGACCCGCCCGCCATCATCCCGACATGTAGCGCGCTAGCTGCGCGATGTTGGAAGTCGCAGCTAGGCTCTGAGTCGCGGCGATGTACACCTGGTCACTCCAATTAGCCATCCTAGCCGATTTCCCTTGGGGAACCGGCTTTCGCAACGGCTCCCACACCATTTCGGGACAAAGTATGGATGCCATCGGGCTATCAAGCCGAGGCACCCCGTCCTTTAGCCCCTGGACCAAACCCGCCACCCGCGTGACTGGCACATAGGCGGGGGTAAGGCCAACAATGCGGGAGATTACCTGTCCCTGTTTCACATAGGACTCCATTGATGGGAAGAATGGGCAGACAACGCCCATCTCTCTCACAGGACGACGTTGCCAGAGATGACCTATCATGTCATCAGGAACAGGTGCAGGCAGAGGCAACGCCACGCCATTAGCGGCTGCGGCAGCCGCCATGAGCTCGGGGAACAAGGCAAGCAACTCCCCTTGCGTACCTCCCTCCACATCACTCGCGTCCCTCACGTACGGGAGGCTGCCACGGGCGCCACCATCCGACGCGGCAGATAGCTGGGCATCTTGTCTCAGGGTCGGAGGTTCTAACCCAACACCGGAGAACAAGGGACCCCGGGGAGACGCAACACTCCCTGCCACTCCCCGAGGGGGAGAGTGATACGTCTCCACTGGGTCATCGAACAAGAGAGGTCTCGCCCCCTCCATATGATCCTCAGTCTCCATCGGAAATGGAGACGAGGCAAGAGAACTCTGGTCCGGCTCCAGCACAACATCAAAACCTGGCCGTTCGCCCCTGCAGCTCGCCGCCTTACGACGAGAGCGAGCAGAGGTGAAGAGTCTGCGTCGCAAATCCCCAGCCACCAGAGGAGCTGTCGGCCTATCGGCCGACTGTCCACTGGCGGGGGAACCAGGGCCGGAACCAGGCCATCTCACGGGAGATGGAGGCTCAACGGCCTCTCGGAGAGGCAAACTCACCACCGGGTGCCGCCCGGGCATATCTGACCGACACGACCGTGGAGCCAGAGACGCCCCACGACGCATGGAGGACGCGGCAATGGAGAAGCGTTGGTGAAGCTGACGTTGTGAGCGTCCAAACCCTCCGAAAGTGCAAACATTATGTCTTAGCTTTTCTCGTAAATTGGCGAGAGAGAGAAAAATAAGATACAATGTCCACGTAGCTCCTTTCCAACAACTATTTCGGCACTAAACTCAAGTGGTGTATACAGACACTTGTCGGTGGTGAAAATAGGGAAGGAGCTGTTAGTATGGCCACGTCCCCGCTTATGTAGAGGAGCGGATCTGGGTGTGGCCAGGCGGCTGGGTGTGTACATGTGGAGACATTTTATTAAGAATTAGATTGAAAGGGATAAGGTTCCACTACGAGCAGAGCGTAAGCTATACGATAATATAACTTTGAGGTTGTTTTCTGAAAAACTAGTTTTTATGCATTTTACTTACACACAGAGTTGGAACTCCATTTCCCTAGTACCTACACACACCAAACTTTCCACATTTCTTCCCATCCATATTATGCTTCTTTCTATAGAAAGTGTTGTTGATATATATCATTCATAGCCAGGTTTATAGTACATTTTATACCAAAACTAGGCGAAAAATCTTTTTTTTATGAAGACAGTATTTCCTGATGTATGGGCTGATAAGAGGACATAGCCACAAAGTCTTTCTATACAAAGTTTCGTTTTGAATGTATCAACAAAATGAAACCAAGTTTTTGAATCTGGCATTATCCATTTTGGTGATGCAAGTCTTGGCGACACATGCAAATATGTGCATATTTAATGGTGGAAGTGCCTCATTTGCATATATAACCATAAAATTCAGAAAACTTGTAATATATTTTTTCTTAGTTTATATGTACATAACAAACTGGGAAAGTTTCATAGTGATATCTATTCAAGTATTTTTTTCCCTATTAGGGGGTGCTGTCCCCCCTTAACACTTTGAATGCCCAGCAGGGGGCGCACATTTAGTGCGTGAATGCCCAGCACCACTTCAATGTTAACGTTAATATCGCCTAATCTATGTTTTAAATTATGGCTATGTGTCTAATCTGCCCGTCGCATTACCAATGACCCATTTCCAGTCAACATGCCCACGTGGTTGAACAAAAAATTCAAAGAAACAGACTAAGAAATGACGTAAACATCATGATCAAAACCGCAAAAAGAAATTTCATCAACGACAAAACTGAGGAAAACAAAAACAAACCCCGCGAACTTTGGAAATTACTCAATAATCAACTAGGCTGCAGTAAAAAACTTAAAACCAGATTCTCAAACATAAACAGAAAGACGGACAACACGCTCATCACAGACAAGCTGGATGTAGCCAATTACTTAAACATCTTCTTCACAAACATAGCCACAACACTGGTAAACAAACTACCCTCCCACTCAGGGCATTATGGGGTAGAACACATAGTAGCATACTACAAAAACCTAGGGGTCCACAAAGACGACTTCAAACTTGAAATGGTAACAACCGATGAGGTACTCAAAAAATTGAGCGCCCTCCAACCTAACAAGGCCACTGGCCATGACAACATCCCCTCCAAATTCCTCAGAGACGCAGCAGCCGCCATCACCCCAGTCATCACACACATAATAAACCTCTCTATAAAACAGGGACCCCTCTGCACAAAAAGGGCAGCAAATTAGACCCAGGCAACTACCGCCCTGTTTCTATTCTTACGTCCATCTCGAAAGTCAATAGTTAATTTGACAATTAAAAATGAGACTTCAAACATAGCTGTAACTGTATGTAAAAAAGCCATGTGGACCCGGTGAGGTTAAACTTTGTGCATATTTCTCCATAACTACAAAAACCCTGGTTGTTGAAAATATCCCCTAATATATCCCCTAATTCCCATATAGGGAATCTTATAGGACGTTTTTCAATTAAGAGTGCATTGTTATTGAATAAGGGAGTGTGATTATGCCATTTTTGTGGGTTGGGATATTTTTTTTGTGTTTCACGCCATATCCGGATTGCATGGGTAATTATGGGGCCAAATTTCCGCTCACAGTGCTTGATTGGTAGTTTAGTGTGTGCTACTGTATGTCCTTCAGTCTATGTGGGGCTACTATGTTTTCTTCCAATTTTCTCCAGGATACCAATGCCTGTGGATCAAACCATATTGTCAATGGTCTTAATGTGTATGCCTTAAAATATTGGAAAAAATCTGGAACTGCCATGCCACCGTCTGCTTTATTTCTCTGTGCGGTGGATCTTTTTATGCGAGGTGGTTTGTTATTCCAAATAAATTTGTATGTGGAGGAGTGTAATCTTTTCCAGTAACCCTCTGGAGGGGGTAACGGTAGCATTGAACTGATGAAGTTGATTCTAGGTAGTACATCCATCTTAACTATTGATACCCTTGCCTGTACTGAGTTTTTAAGTTTTGCCCACCTGTCCAGGTCGTTTCTGATTTATATAAGTCGGAGTAGAATTCTTTGAATGTATCATTTATTATTTTGGGGTCTGTTTCAAGTACTTGTTGTTTTCTAATAGCAGTTATATCTGCAAATTTTGCATTAATTCTTAATCGCATGGCTAATAGGTGACTAGGTTTAGAACCTTGGGAGTACTGCTGTTGTCTTGTGCTGTGTATTTGCATTTCCGATTGTTGTCTGTATATGGCATTGATCTCTGTTTTTAGTACGTTAACTTGATTTTCTAGTCTAGTTGAGTTGTTGTATTTTAAAGAATTAAATAACGTTGAGTAAAGCGTTTCCAGTTCAGACAGTTTTGTGCATTGATTCTTGCGCATTATGGAGGAAAATCTATCAGTGAAATCCTTGATCATACCCTTTACCGACATCCATATTATTCTGGGGTCTTGCACCGAGTTTGCATTCTCCCGTAGGAATACTGTGAGAGCTTCTTTGAGTTGTGTAATGAATTCCTTGTTATTAAGCAGCATCGAATTAAAACGCCATCTTGGGGCCCGGGAAGATAGTACACCAAATGTTGCTTTTAGGAGTAAATAACAGTGA
This sequence comes from Notolepis coatsorum, assembly GCF_963971535.1. Lineage (NCBI taxonomy): Eukaryota > Metazoa > Chordata > Actinopteri > Aulopiformes > Paralepididae > Notolepis > Notolepis coatsorum. The sequence continues at coordinate 47,882,937 of NC_140183.1, read as the reverse complement.
TCTGATAGTGCATTGGGTATCATTTCCACTTCATATTTATCAAACAGTCTCGGGGATGCAAAGACATAATCAATTCTGGATAATGTGTTATGTCTCGCCGATCGACAAGAGTACTTTCAGGTCGTGGGATTAAGTGAACGCCATAAATCATTTACACCTGTAATCTTTGACCAATCCTTTAATGCTTTAGATGAATTTTTTTGTTCGCTGGAAAAGGCGAGGTAAGATTTGTCCATCCTTGGATTCCAAATGGCATTAAAATCCGCACCTATTATAAATGAGTAATCGGTCGGGATGGTTTAACATTTCATCGGTTAGTGTAGTGAAGAAACCCTCTTCGTACAAATTTGGGGCATATACCGCTGCCAACGCTATTTTCCTGTTATTGTGTACAATCCTAGCTATAGTTATACGCCCATCCGCATCCGACCATACCCCCTTTAATTCAATATTTAACTTACGTCTGACGACTATGGCTACACCTCGAGTTCTCGTACCAAAAGAAGAGTGACTAATATTATGGTATGTGTTATCCGCTAACGTATCTATGTCTTCCTCTAAAATGTGCATTTCGCTTAGTAGAGCCACGTCCACATGTTCTTTTTTCATCAGTGTGAGCACACTTTTGCGTTTGTGTTGTTTGTTTATCCCACCAGTGTTCCATATCAGTATATTCAAACTAGCCATAATCTATGCATGTTTTTGTGTAGTTTTTGGTAATGCTTCTGGAGTGCGAAGCTACAATAGATGTACATCCAATTATTGAGTTCCCGTTGAGAGCCGAGCTTAAAAACATATATATATACAAATAAAAATCCCCTTTTTTCCCCTCACCCAGAGAGTCGTACAGGCCTGTGTTCCAAAAACACATTCTCCGCGTATGACTCCCTCCCTTAGGCCACCGGATTGCCCAAACTGAGCTTTGTAATCCTAATCTTCCTATGCTAATTGCCATAGGATCTAACATTTTCATTCTAATACAATAGAATGTCGCTTTTGGTCTTGCGCCTTCCCTTACTGTAATGAAATATTATGAAAAATGAAAAAAAAAGAACAAACTTTCATCGATATATTCATTTGAACCCTCTACTAACTTATGTAGGAAACATCAGAAAAAAGGAAAAGATTTTAGAGAAACATTAACACCTTAATATGAAGAACAATGGGAAAGAACAATGTAAGATAAAAGAGAGAGAAAAAAAAATAAAAATAAGGAGTGAGAGATAGAATAAAACTCAACGTGGAGAAGCCACTAGAACAGAATTGAGTAATTAGATAAAAGAGAAAAACAGAGCCTTTTAGAGCTACAATGTGCCAATCTCTACATCAGTGGAGTGATTATTTAAATTGTTAGAATAACCTTGTTGTGCTCATATGTTTAGGTGTGGTTGATTTTTTTTTTTTTTTAAGTCTTATTAAGGCCTGATTAAACTTCAGTCAATTGATCATATGCTTATGCTTATACACACCGGATGTTAATGTTAGAGTTGCAGACCTTCGTTGTAATGGTGCATTATATTCTAGAAGGTTGTAGAATACACTAGTATATACTAACAGACTGTTGCTATGTTCCAGAATGATCTTCCTACCCAGGGTTCATGACTACTAGTATTTTCTGGAGTTTTCTAAGTGACCCAGAGCAGTCGAGCGATAAGCCCAGAATATTCCAGATTGTTCTTATTGTCAATGATATATTCTTGTCTCCACGGAGACCAGAGGTCTGAAAATATAATGCATTACGAATCATATTATACACAATATGCCTTGGTGTAGCCGGCATGCATATCATCTGCTACTTTTGTTGAGCCCGGATAAAGTCATTCTAATACTGATATACACAGAGAAAGAGAGAGATGAGAAGGCGTATCTGTTTTCAGACAGTGTTTCGCTCTGCCTTGGGGGTTCTGCTCCATGTAGATTCCAGTATTCCTCGGCATCTTTAGGCGTGTGTAATCCTACCCTACGGCTGTCTCTGCCCACGATCGATAATAGCGCCGGGTATACTAGCCTTGGTCTGAGGCCAGACTTGAACAATTTCTGCATCACCTCCTTGTAGGGGAGACGCCGAGCGATGGCCTCTTTGCAAAGATCCTCGTAGATAAATATTGGGTTTTCACCATGTTTCAGCTTTCCCCTTTGGTTGCGAGCAATTTTGATGATGTCATCTCTTATTGCCGTCTTCCGCAGAGTAACAATGATGACTCTTGGCCCGTTGCTTCTTTGATCCCGAGTACCGATTCTGTAAGCTTGGTCCACTGTCGGCACTGTGTTTAGAAAGTTGTTACCCAAAATCTCTGATAGCACTGTTGGAAAGTTGTCGTCTGCGCAATTGACTGCTTCATCAAGTCCTACAATGCGGATGTTATTTCGCTTGTAGTAGCGTTGGGTTTCGAGTAGCCTCTCCATCGCTTCATCTTTAACTTCTTGTATTTTCCTCCGGCATGCCTCTTCCACCCTTTTTATCTCCTGTTACCTCTGTCATACCAACGTTGATGGTGTTCTCGTTCTCTTTGACTGCCCGTGTAATATCTGTCACCGTATTCTCCACTGTCGTGATTCGCTCGGACTGTACAGCGACCACTTTCTTAACTTCTTCTAATTTAGCATCGATGTGTTCGAATTTAGTATCGATGTGTAATTTGAAAGCGACCATCTGTTCTTTCATCAGGATAGTCAGTGAGTTGAAGTCGGGTGGTGTAATTGCACTGCTTGTGTCAGTTGATGATATGGGTGCAGTGAGGGATCCGATGGATTTGTTTGCTATTATCTTCTCAAAATCACCTGCTTTATCTCACGGTACTTTTTCCTGTCGTTCCTGTTATGTTGTCATCTATTGTCTCCCTCTCGGGGCCAATAGTCGTTGGTCCCGGTGTATTCTCCTCTATATTCCCCTCGTCGGGGCTTGTCACCGACGGATCTGCCGCAGCGTCGCCTATTATTTTTCTTGAACGTGTTTCAATCTGCGCCGTTGGAATTGCTGTTTCTTGTTTCTTTCCAATCTTTTTCTTATCCTTATCCATGTTGTCTTTTGATATAGTTAGTAGAAGGTCTTATCAATACATACGATGTGGTTTAATCTCTTTTGGTATTGTCCAAATAAGGTTTTTAAACGAAATTAACGTTAACGGGAGCGGAGCTATATCCAAATGCGTGCGCTACATATTGCAGCTAAACCGGAAGTGACAGAACTTAAAGTTCAGCAGTGAAACACTGTTATTTTACAGGTTTTCCCATAATTATTACAATCAAACTCCTTCAATTAAGTGACAGAACTTAAAGTTCAGCAGTGAAACACTGTTATTTTACAGGTGTTCCCATACTTATTACAATCAAACTCCTTCAATTAAGTGACAGAACTTAAAGTTCAGCAGTGAAACACTGTTATTTTACAGGTTTTCCCAAAATTATTACAATCAAACTCCTTCAATTAAGTGACAGCACTTAAAGTTCAGCAGTGAAACACTGTTATTTTACAGGTTTTCCCATAATTATTACAATCAAACTCCTTCAATTAAGTGACAGAACTTAAAGTTCAGCAGTGAAACACTGTTATTTTACAGGTTTTCCCATAATTATTACAATCAAACTCCTTCAATTAAGTGACAGAACTCAAAGTTCAGCAGTGAAAAAAATGTATACAGATATTTGCTATCATCATCATTAGGTGGCTTCTTCGTTCCGAAGGTTGCCTATCACTCTCCAACCCATTCTGTCCCCACTTCTTCTCTCCAACTCCGTGACTCCGCCTCTCACTCCACTCCAATCACAGACGTCGTCTTCTTGGTCTTCCACTTCCTCTCTTTCCATCCACCTTCCCCATCACCACCTTTGAAGTATTAAACATTAAATGTCTATCGTATCTCTTGATCGTATAGTGGAAATTACCCTTCTACTCTGCGTTGTTTGCATTTCAATGTGGTTCGGTTTGTAGGAAGGAAGCACTGACGAGATGGTTTGAATAAAGCAAAGCTGTGTTTATTCCATTTCAATAAACACAAACTAGATGAATCAAATAAGTACTGGATTTTCTTTCTATATCTAATCATCGTCTTCTGTTTGGCAGTTGGTCCATGTCTGATCGATCGGCTGGTGCCTGAGCTCAGAGCGTCTTCTCCGGGTTGGTTGTCTCGGCAACACTAGGCCTTCTCTTTGTTTGCTGCGGGTTGCCACGGCAACTCTGGTCTCATGGATCCTCAGAGCTGGGAGCGCTCGTTTCGTCTTCTCTCTCTGGGTCCCTGCTGCGATACTGTTTCCTCTCATGCATCTGTATATGAAGACAATTCTCCGCCCCTTTCGCCCGCGTCGTCCTGGTGACAATAGCTAGGGGCGTCACTGTTTTCTATTGGCTCGTTTTCGTGATCTCGGCCATTTTGACTCTTTAAAGGAACATGATACTATTTACATACTGACTGTTAAAAGTATTTCGTTCCCTTTAATGGAGGTTTTTACAGTTCTCTCTCCTTGAACAGAGAATAGCGCTCTGTCCTTCAACAGAAATAACATACGTGGTTTCTTGGTTTTAACAGTACAAGTACTTTATGGTGGTTTCCTTATCCTTCTCATTAAGAGATTTTATTCTTTATTGACTAGACAGTGGCTAAGTCTTTCCTTCAGTTTTGTCCCAATGTAACTATGTAAGTGAACCTTATTGTTGATGGTTTCATACTGGTTGTATTTCTCTAAAGTAATCTTTAACCTTGTTTTATTGATCTCAAACTTAGTTCCTAAATAAATTAAAGTGGTATCTTTAGCTTAGTTGAACCCTAAGTATCTTGTTCTAATTTCTAATCTTTGGTTCATAATGCTTTATAGTATAACTAAGCTTTTAACGAATTAATCTGTATTTTTATAGTTTTATACCAAGTTGATTAGCCTTATAGTTAATTATGTCTTGTTCTCTGATTATTTTGTTAGTTAGTCTGGTTAACTGTTCTCTATCCTCTGGAGTTCCCAGTCTCTAGCAGGCGCCCAGCTGCTCGGCCCCTTCCAGCTAGGTTTGTGATCTAATCACCTATTTTAACAATGAGTTCCCTTCCTGACCTTTTGGTTCCTGACCTAAGTAAATAAAGCAGTTGAAATACTTCACTTAGCTGGCCTTCAAACCCTAACTGATTCAGTGAGGGGAAGGGTTCTTGGTTTCAACAGCCATCTGTATTTAAAGATAATACCTGACTGGTGACCGTTTCCCTTTAGACTGTGCTGCTTGAGCAGGGGAAGTTATTTACAACAGTGCTTTAGACCTTGTGCCAGAGCTGACACTATTTACCCCTGAGCCACTGTCGCCCCCTCTGCCAGAGACAGCTAGCATTTTGGATCCACATTCCTTACAACTTTACCACTTACAACAGCATGATGACATTTCCTTGAGATTTTACATGTTTTATTTTGATAATTCACGACATTCCACCCTTGGGGGTTTTATAACCCACATATAGCACCAATATTTTCTAAATCAAACATGTCTCTAATCGTATATTTACCATAATTTTGCTAATATTTTTTAAAAATTCAAAAAATCCACAAATCACACTACAAATTCCATTTTCGTCTGTACAGTTATAAATTCATCATTCACTCTTTCCCACCCTCGTTAAACTCCTCCAGTCACCCACATTTATCAGTTATTGTTTAACGACACCATTTCTATTGGAAGGTAATCAGTCAAGAATTGGCTTCCAAACTTATCAGCTTTTTTGTTTAGACTATTTTATCCATGTAATTAGCTTCAATGTGTCTGTTTTGTGTAATTGACTCTGCAAGAAAAGATTAATACATTACACTGAAAAGATTAACACTCTAACACTCTAAAAAACCGAGGGAGACTTAAACCAGAAACCATATACAATTTCTCTCCTCGAAAGGACCATCTGAGGTCTATTATCATTAGCTTTCACTGTCATTTATCCCTGTTCAAACCTCCTGAGGTCCTTACTGCTAAATTGTTTTGACCGTTCCTCCTCGTTGTATTTTGTGCTAACCACAGTTTCTTCTTGGTTGTGGGCAGTCTTGGTACTGCTCCGATTTTCCACAGAAGGAAACGATTTTCCCTCTGTCCTTTTTGCTTTTTGGATTTGTTATTTACAAACACACAATTTTGATTGGAAGATCACATTTTCGCTCAGATACATCTCTACTGTTCTGCATTGACAATACATTTTTTCCAAATTTAGTTATCTATATATTCCACGGCTTCTTAGGTTATCATTCAATTAAATCACCTTCGTCTCATTCATTTTTGTGCTGTACTATTTTACTAGATCAAATATCTCAAGTTCAACACAACACTACATCCACACTTGAGAGTGGAATAACCATTTATTACACTATCATACCTTATTTCCAGACAGTCTCCTCGGTCCGGACAGCCAGCTCTTGACGAGGCCAATTCACCAACAGATCCTATATGCATGGTAACAAACCACAGTCCCCTTTAAACACACATCCTCCACACACTCCGCCAGCCTTCAACAAGCCTGTGAGGTTTGGTCCGCTCCCTACCCACACGCTCCGTTCCTTTAAGGTATTTTGTTGATTAATTGCATTCCCCGCCACACGCTCCGTTCCTGTAAGGTGCCGTGTTGATTGGTGCTCTCCCCACCACACGCTTCTGGAGCAATGATCAATTTCATCCCGCAGCTGTCACAGCTTGTCATCAGCGCCCTGTGGCTTTATATACCCTGATCTCCCTAATATCGATGTTGGATCGTTTTGAATATACTCCTGCATTTGCCTGTCTTTCCCGTCGCTGTTCCCTGTCTGTTGCTCCCCAGGACTTTCGTGAAGTAATCCCTGTGGAGAACCTGATTCCCCGTACGAAGCTGCGCCTCGTTTATCTGCCCGCTTTACGTGTTGCGCTCTGGTGAGTTTTTGGAAACAGTTCTTTTTGGATCACCAGTTTTTTGTGTGTTTGTGAAACACCAAAGAGATCCCGTTTTTGTTTATACTGTTCTCACCTATTTTTTGTGTTGGATTTACACTTTGGATTACCGTATTGTTTTTTCTCTGGACTCTGCTAACTGTGTGTGTTACACCGAAGATCAAGTCACTTGGATATTTATTTGGATCAGTCACCTCTCTGTTTCTGTTGTGCGCTGGGCTAACTCTCTCCGTTTCCACCTGGAGTGAAAGCTGGGAGGATCTGCAGAGCGGCTTCAGACGTCACAAGCTAATTCCTCACCACCACCTACTGGGAGAATCTGCAGAGCCGCAACAATCTTCACATGCCAGATTCCCTGTTTGTTCTGTTGCTCAACTTAATTCAACCTTGTGACTCTGAGAATAAATACGCCCTTGCTTTGGCTAACTCTGAAACAACTCTCTCTGTGCCGTTGCGCTTGAGGTCGGTTACAAACCCTAACATTACGATCCAACCATGACGACCCCAGCCGACACAGAGAGAGTCAGAACAGCATTGGCAGTCCAGATAGAGTTAACCAAGGGCCACAGCCTACAGCTAGATGCGGCTGCGGCTGCTGTACAGGAACTCCGAGAGCAGGTCCTGCCTATTCAGGGGTCCCTGGGCTCTCTGGCTAGCCAGCAGTCTGGTATTCTCCTCCACTTACAAACGCTGAGTGAGACCGTTAACACCTTGCTTTTAACCCCACTTCCTTCAGGAGCCTTGGCCGGAGCATCACCCGCAGCCCTGGCAGGCCCCGCGCCTCCCGATCCCGCACCTCGGGAGCCCCGTCTCTCCGAACCACGGTTGTTCGACGGTAACTTCGAGGATTGTGCCACATTCATCATGCAATGTGAGTTGGTTTTTCGTCATCAACCCAGTCGTTTCACTTCAAGGGGAGCCCGAGTGGCTTACATGACTAACTTGCTCTCAGGCCGGGCAGCCCAGTGGGTCACTGCCTCCTGGGCAATGGGGGCAGATTTCTGTTTTTCCTACCCAGACTTCGTGGCTGAGCTCCGCAGGGTTTTCCACCACCCAGCCCGTGGCCAGGACCCTGGAGCCTGGTTGGGTACCTTCCGGCAGGGCAGTGGCGGGGTTACCGACTACGTGCTGGAGTTCAGACTGGCGGCTACGGAGAGCGGTTGGAACGATCAAGCACTTCGTCTTACCTTCATGAGGGGGCTCAACGACGCAGTCAGGGACCAGCTCGCGACCAGCTCGAGGACCTGTTCAGCCTCGCCATTCGCATCGACGGACGCCTCCAGGAGAGAAGACGTGAGAGAACCCGACAGGGACCTCCAGAGGCACTCCGGACCCCCCGTACTCGTGACGGTACTGCTGGTCGCCTTGCTCCCAACACGACTGGTGGCTCTTTTCCCTCCCGTTCGGTGCCAGAGGAGGAACCCATGCAGCTGGGACGTTCTTGTCTTAGCCAAGCTGAACGGGAGGCGAGGTTCAGGTCCGGCCTTTGCCTCTACTGCGGTCGGGAGGGACACCGTATCGCCAACTGCCCCACCCGGCCAAAAGACCAGGCTCGCCGGGACCCCGGGAGATCCTGGTGAGCCGTTTTTCTCGTTCCCAGAGCCGTGCACTACCTGGCCATCTGATGAGCGTCACCCTGGCCTGGGCGGACAAACGGGCCACGGTGGAGGCACTCATTGACTCGGGGGCTGACGAGAGTTTCCTAGACTTCGAGTTTGCTACCCGGGCCAACATTCCTCTTGAGGACCTAGTGAGGCCATTGGAGGTATTCGCATTGGACCAACACCGCCTGGCTGACATCACTCAACGCACCTGCCCTGTCCTGCTCACCATTGCTGGTAACCACGTTGAGAGACTCCAGTTCCTTATCACCAGATCCCCTCTTGTCCCAGTAGTCCTGGGCCGGCCCTGGCTCGCGCTGCACAAGCCCCACATCGCCTGGTCCTCCGGTACCATCAAGGGTTGGAGCTCCTCCTGTCATGCCCAGTGTCTTCAGGCGGCGTCCTGTCCCTCGCCCCGGAGATCCGTTGGTGAGCCGCCTCCGGACCTCTCGACCATACCCCCGAGTACCACGACCTCATGGAGGTTTTCAGTAAGTCCAGGGCTCAGGCCCTTCCGCCTCACCGGCCTTACGACTGTGCCATCGACCTCCGCTCAGGGGCTCCCCTTCCCGGCAGCCGCCTCTACAGTCTGACCGTCCCGGAGAAGGCAGCGATGGATCAATACATCTCTGAGTCCTTGGAAGCAGGACTCATTCGGCCTTCCTCCTCTCCTGTGGCGGCCGGTTTCTTCTTTGTTGGGAAGAAGGACGGAGACCTTCGACCCTGCATCGACTATCGCCAGCTCAACGAGATCACCATTAAGAACAAGTATCCTCTACCTCTCATGAACTCCACCTTCGAGCCTCTCACCCAGGCTACCGTCTTTACCAAGCTGGACCTCCAGAGTGCCTACCATCTAGTCCGTATCCGAGAGGGCGATGAATGGAAGACCGCCTTCAAGACTCCCAGGGGCCACTACGAGTACCTGGTGATGCCGTTCGGCCTCACCAACGCTCCGGCGGTATTCCAGGCGCTCATGAACGACGTCCTTCGTGACATGCTGGAGGAGTTTGTGGTAGTATACCTAGACGACATCCTCATCTTCTCCAAGACCCTCGAGGAACACATCCAGCATGTCCGCCGTGTGCTGGAGCGCCTCCTCCACAATCGGCTCTTCGTCAAGGCGGAGAAGTGCCGTTTCCACTCCGACTCCGTCGATTACCTGGGCTTCATCGTGGAGAGAGGCTTGACCCGAGCTGATCCTCGCAAGATCCAGGCCGTGGAGGAATGGCCGGAACCCACCTCTCGGAAGGAGTTACAGAGCTTCCTCGGGTTCGCCAACTTCTACCGAAGGTTCATCCGGAACTACAGTCAAGTGGCGGAACCGCTTACCAGACTGACCTCTCCCGCCCTGCCGTTCGACTGGTCCCCAGCGGCGTGTGCTGCGTTCCGCTCCCTCAAGAAGAGGTTCACTTCCGCCCCGATCTTGCTCCATCCAGACCCCAAGAGACAGTTCATCGTTGAGGTGGACGCCTCGGATACTGGACTGGGAGCTATCTTATCCCAGCGGTTGGCAACAGACCAGAAGGTACATCCGTGCGCCTTCTACTCGCGTCGGTTCCTCCCTGCCGAGAGGAACTATGACATCGGCAATCGGGAGCTGCTGGCGGTTGTGGCTGCCTTGGAGGAGTGGCGTCATTGGCTAGAGGGGGCCGAGGAGCCGTTTACCATTTGGACGGACCACAAGAACCTGACGTACATCCGTGCTTCCAAGCGCCTCAATGGCCGGCAGGCAAGATGGGCCAGCTTCCTCAGTCGGTTCGACTTCTCGCTGACGTTTCGCCCTGGTTCCCGCAACACGAAGGCCGACTCCCTGTCCCGGTTACACTCCAAGGGGGCTCCAACCACTGAGGACCCGACTCCCATCCTCCCAGAGGCCAGGGTGGTAGGAGTCGTCACCTTGGGCATCGAGGGGGTGGTAAGGCGTGCCCTACGCTTCCATCGCACTCCAGGCAATGTACCGGTTCATCGTCTCTTCGTCCCCGACTCGGTCCGGTCCCGGGTCCTCCAGTGGGGCCATACCAGCCGGTTCGCCTGCCACCCGGGCGTTCATCGCATGTTCTCCTTCCTGGCTCGTCGATTCTGGTGGCCCACCATGAGGAACGACGTCAAGGAGTTCGTACTGGCCTGCGCAGTCTGCGCCCGCAGCAAGGCCTCCCACCAGGCACCCTCCGGGCTATTACAGCCGCTTCCCATTCCGAGCCGTCCTTGGTCACATGTGGCGCTGGACTTCGTCACGGGTCTTCCCTCCTCCCAGGGGAACACGTGCCTTCTGACCGTGGTGGATCGGTTCAGCAAGGGGGTTCACCTCGTGGCCCTTCCCAAACTTCCCTCGGCGGCCGAGACGGCGGACCTCCTGACACGCCACGTGTTTCGCCTCCATGGTTTTCCCCAGGACGTCGTCTCGGACCGGGGGCCCCAGTTCACTTCCCAGGTATGGCGGGCTTTTTGCAAGGGATTGGGGGCAACGGTCAGTCTTTCCTCCGTGTGGTGGAACGGACAAACGGAGAGGATGAACCAGAGTGTGGAGTCTGCTCTTCGGTGTGTGGCTGCCGAGAGACCAGCTTCTTGGAGCCGTTTCCTTCCCTGGGTCGAGTACTCCATCAACTCCATGGTCAGTTCCGCCACCGGCCTCTCACCCTTTGAGGTATCCCTGGGCTACCAACCCCCTCTTTTCCCTGCACAGGAGACGGAGGTGGCAGTTCCCTCCGTACAGGACCACCTCGACCGGTGCCGTTGGGTCTGGGAGATCGCCAGGACCGCGCTGCTCCGGTCATCAGAGCGCGCCTGTCGTGGGGCTGACCGGCGCCGGGTTCCTGCGCCGACGTACCACCCTGGGCAGAGGGTGTGGCTTTCCGCGAGGGACCTCCCACTTCGGTCCTCGGCCAAGAAACTTAACCCCCGGTTCGTCGGACCTTTCGAGGTTCTGGAGGTACTCAGTCCGGCGGCGGTGCGTCTTAAGCTTCCTGCGTCCATGCACATTCACCCCGTTTTCCATGTGTCCCGGGTTAAGCCTGTCTCTCTCAGTCCCCTGATGCCTCCTGCTCCGGAACCACCTCCTCCCGAGATGGTGGACGGTCACCCCCAGTGGCAGGTCCGCCGGTTGATGGGCGTTCGACGGCGGGGTCGGGGGTTCCAATACCTGGTGGACTGGGAGGGGTACGGCCCGGAGGAACGGAGCTGGGTCTCCCGCCAGCTCATCGTGGATCCCGGCCTGATCACCGACTTCCATCGTGCCCATCCGGGCGAGCCGGGTCGGCCTGGTCGCCGGGTGGCTCCCGTGGAGGGGGGGGTACTGTGAGGTTTGGTCCGCTCCCCACCCACACGCTCCGTTCCTTTAAGGTATTTTGTTGATTCATTGCATTCCCCGCCACACGCTCCGTTCCTGTAAGGTGCCGTGTTGATTGGTGCTCTCCCCACCACACGCTTCTGGAGCAATGATCAATTTCATCCCGCAGCTGTCACAGCTTGTCATCAGCGCCCTGTGGCTTTATATACCCTGATCTCCCTAATATCGATGTTGGATCGTTTTGAATATACTCCTGCATTTGCCTGTCTTTCCCGTCGCTGTTCCCTGTCTGTTGCTCCCCAGGACTTTCGTGAAGTAATCCCTGTGGAGAACCTGATTCCCCGTACGAAGCTGCGCCTCGTTTATCTGCCCGCTTTACGCGTTGTGCTCTGGTGAGTTTTTGGAAACAGTTCTTTTTGGATCACCAGTTTTTTGTGTGTTTGTGAAACACCGAAGAGATCCCGTTTTTGTTTATACTGTTCTCACCTATTTTTTGTGTTGGATTTACACTTTGGATTACCGTATTGTTTTTTCTCTGGACTCTGCTAACTGTGTGTGTTACACCGAAGATCAAGTCACTTGGATATTTATTTGGATCAGTCACCTCTCTGTTTCTGTTGTGCGCTGGGCTAACTCAGATTTCTCTCTCTCTCCGTTTCCACCTGGAGTGAAAACTGGGAGGATCTGCAGAGCGGCTTCAGACGTCACAAGCTAATTCCTCACCACCACCTACTGGGAGAATCTGCAGAGCCGCAACAATCTTCACATGCCAGATTCCCTGTTTGTTCTGTTGCTCAACTTAATTCAACCTTGTGACTCTGAGAATAAATACGCCCTTGCTTTGGCTAACTCTGAAACAACTCTCTCTGTGCCGTTGCGCTTGAGGTCAGTTACAAACCCTAACAAAGCTGGTGCAGAGTCCCCCATAAGCCAATTATCAATTACACATGTCCGCACCCTATACGAGAACTATTTGGCCAATGGCGACCAAAACCTACAGAGCTTACCTATGGACAGAGAAACACGTTTTCCCAACTCTTACCACCCCTCGTGACACAACCTCCCAGATTCTACACCTGGACTCCCAATGAGCGGAAAACAAAACCATGAACCAGCTCTCGTCCACTCTTCATGTTCCCAGCCCATCATACTAGACATTCCTACCAGTCCCGCTGTGCCACCACCAACCTGCTACCCCTGACCGGCGAGAGATCCCTCCCAGCCCGTCAGTTCCCAAAGAAATAGAGAAAAGAAACAAAAACCAAGAAAATTGCAAAAAAAAAAATGCGAATGCCTTCATGCAACACACCCATCAAACAGAATTAAACTACCACCTAGAGGCATAAATACCCCCGTAAAAACTAAGAAAGAAAAATTAAAAAATTAAAAAGAAATAAAATATTTTTTTTTAAGTCTCCTTGGATACTTGGATCAAGTATGTATAATCACTACAGAAGTAGTCCTTTGTTATTACTCTGTCTAATATTAAAAAAAATTCCATTGTTCCCGTTTAAAACCACCATTTTCGTTAGTACGATTAGCCATGCATCAGCCAGTTACTTCATCCCCTTACACCCCCAACTTACCCTTGTTAGTCTTCCAAGCCGTTTTAGTAACTTGCACACATAATCCAACCATCTAACCTATCTATATATCGTCTTTTCTATTTTTTATTCTAATCAGTCGCATTCTTAATTTAATTTATTACTATTATTATTATTATTATTTTTTTTTATATATTATTTTATTCCTTCCTGAGCGTTATACCGTCTCCTTGCATTTCCACCTCGTTCTATTCAGCCTATGGCCTTTGCAGACACGACCTTTTTTCACACTCCCTTTGAAAATGTCCCAACATTCCGCATGCCCAGCATGTCTGTCTTCTGATGGACTCTTCCTGTCTGATGGACTCTTCCTGAGCCCGCCACCCTTTACCACATGATCGGGCCAGGTGTCCCAGTTCCCCACAACTCCAGCAGTCTTTCGGCTGGTATCCCACAGTCCTCGACAGGTCCACCCCTCTCCGGTCCCCTCCTGGCAGGTCCCGTTTTATGGAGGAGAGAGGCACATACCTGTTCTTTTCAGTCGCTGCCCTTCGGGCTTGTTGTTGTTGGGTGGGGCCTGGAAACTCACCCCTCCTGCGGCTTTCATCACCATGCCCCCGCTGCTCAGCTCCTAGTTCAGGTAACGGAGCAAGTGACATCTCCTGTTCACTGAGTCCTTGTTCTGCAGTACGGAACATAACTTCCAAAATTACATCCCTCATGATCTCAGTCTGTTCCGCCAGTTCTCGTTCCAGCATTTCCCTCTCGTGCGTGACTTGGTCAACCGCCAGCAGCTTCTCCACCAGTTTTCTACGGACTGTCTCATGTCTTTCGGACGCTTCCATGAATGCTCTCTGTCTTTCTGGAGAGAGGCACGTCATCCTCTCTTCCTCCACCCTGGCCCTCGCTGGCTGGCTCCTTGTCACCGGCCCACGCCTCTCATTCTGGCTCTGGTGTCGGGGGACGTCTGGACAAGGGGAACTTGTGGGCTGTGGATACTGTTCACGTATATTCCCATACCTGCTGTTGGTCCCATCTACTGGCCACTCCGTCGCTGTACCCAACCCCTGTCCAGCCTCTGTTCCAGCCGTACGGCCAGAGTGGACTTCCTGGGACCGCTGTAACCACGCCGCTCTCCTCCGTCGCTTTCTCTGTCCCTTGGTTAAATTGCAGTCACCTGCAATGGACACTCCAGCGTGGATCGGCTCTGGTTGGAGTAAAACAGTTGTCTCTGGTTCTCTCTCCTGAACGACTTCCTGTATTGGAATCAAAGTCATTATTTCCAGTCCCTCTATCATACTGGTCACCTGAGGGAATTCCATCACATCCAACTCAATCAGATTAACTTCAGGTATCAATCTTTTACAGGGAGTGTCTGCAAAGGTTGTCAGCACGCTGCCACTACCAGCATTATTTCTTTTCATCGCCCTTCGTGCTTTCTTTTTCTGTTTTTTGATTTGGCTATGCAGTCTATAACGACCTCCTTTTCTATACTTAAATACAAGGTTTTGTAAAGGCCTGAATATCTTTGGCCATCGCTTTTTCACTTTTATGGTGACATCTCCAGTTATTGAAATAGACAGATTGTCTACTTTTGCTATTGTCATTGCATCTAAACCTTCAGTTGTTTCTATCAATATTTCACCAAGGTGAACGTGCTGTGTATTCGACATTCTCACCACTTTCAAACACTCCTGCAATTACCGTTTGGAAAAACAAGTTTCTCTGTGTCTAAAACTATTTTTATCAACTTGAGTTAAAAATCACTCACACTATCAGATTTTACCGGTGCAGACAGGGATTGATAAATCGCTTATCATTCATACTTATACCAAGGCTTATATAGCCGTTATTCCCCTGTTGGTATTGAAATCGTCAGAGCCCCATCTGTCCTCGCCGAGCCTGTGCAGAAAGAAAGAAAAAATCACACACACTTAACATCAGTGGCATTTCCCTTTTCATTTCCTCAATATTTACGCATTGGAAATGTCGGGCATCTCTATACTAATTTCTTTAGAGAGATTTGGTGTGATTTATTTGACCATAACGATACGGCCTTAGCTTTGTTTATGTCCGTTCGTCCAACCGGAAAACTGGAGGTTCCAATCACTTGTGTGTTCCTCTCACATGATTCTCTGGGGAATACAAACGTCAGTTCCACACAGCCTATCATTGTCTAACAATTCTGGTGAACATGGTCATTCATCTGTCCCAATTTCTTTTGCCTTGATGCATTTGTCATTTTGATCTCATAATATACTTTAAATGACAAACTCAGCGTAATGACTGTGTAAATGTAATATTAATCTCTCCTTCTTGCTTTCTCTGTTTGCTTCTCAAACCCTACTATGGAAATCAAATTTTTACTTCTTCCTACATTACTTTTAACATTTACATCTTAACATCTTATCTCATACTTCATACAACATCATTTTCATTATCCATTAACATGTTCCCCCTACAACACCAAAAATCTTGGTGTTGACCTCCAACTGCTATCAAGGGAAAAAATAATTTTTTAGTGATTTAGATCACCAAATCCTTGATCGTTGCACAGCGCAACTGTCCATGTCATAAACTCATGGACACCCGCACCACACTTTAAGCAATATCCTCACAGATCCTTGACATCTCAAAGACCTGCCATTTCTCAGCCCAAAGCATTTTCCCCTCAGTATCGATCCTGAACGAAAAGACCCCAGGCCCCTATTTCAAGGAATATCACAAATACAAGGGTAGTGATGCAGAAAGCGGCTGAGGACAGTTTGATTTTACACCAGATGGATGTGAAGACAGCCTACCTGCACGCACCCATAGATAGGGAGATATACATGGAACAACCTGAAGGTTACGAGAAGAAAGGAGAGAAGCTAGTGTGTAAGCTAGAAAAATCCATTTACGGCCTGAAACAGTCTGGGCGAAATTGGAACGAGATGCTTCATACATGTCTCATTGAAGATCACTTCCTACAGAACCCAGTAGACCCCTGTGTTTACTCAAGGGAGTCAAAAGAGTCAGGAAAAGTGATCATTGTCATTTGGGTGGATGATTTGATCATCGCAGCGGACAACACAAGAAACCTAGAGCAGGTGAAAAGTATGCTCTCCACCAGATTCAAAATGAAAGACCTAGGCAGGTTAAAACATTTTCTAGGCATGGACTTCGAACAGTCAGCCAGTTGTGTAAAAATATCCCAGAAGAGATATGTGGAAAAGATCCTGAAACGTTTTGACATGCAAGAATGTAGAACAAGGGAAACACCATGTGATCAAAAACTAGACTACCAAGAGGATGCTCAGAAACTGACAGATGTAAAAATGTACAGAGAAGCTGTAGGTAGCCTCATTGGTTTGACATCATGTACTCGCCCTGACCTATGTTTTGTAGTGAGTAAATTGTCACAGCATTTTGCTGACCCCACAGAGGAGCACTGGATTACAGCAAAACATGTTTTTCATTATCTCAAAAGGTACAGCAGATAAACAGCTTTGTTTCAGAAAGAGCAGCGAAGGCTTAGGGCTTAAAGCCTACAGTGATGCAGATTGGGCAGCAGACACCACAGACAGAAGAAGTACCACAGTGTATTGTGTGAGTTTGAACACAAACAGCTCACTGGTTTCGTGGAAAACAAAGAAGCAGCCCACAGTGGCACTATCAACTTGTGAAGCCGAATACATGGCTCTAGCTATGACAATACAGGAATGTATTTATCTAGAACAACTGCTCGAAGGAATGGATACCTATGTATATAAGAAAACTGTTGTTTATGAAGACAACCAGGGAACCATTGCGATTGCTAGAAACCCTGTGTGCCGACAGAGGTGTGAACATGTGGATATAAAATATCATTTCATCAGATCTGTCATCAGGGAAGAAAGGATGACACTGATTTATTGTCCAACAGACGACATGGTAGCAGACGCTATGACGAAGCCTGTTTCCAAACTGAAATTGAGAAGATTTGCAGAGGTCATGTTTGGTGTGTAAATATTGACTGTTATGTAGTATTGACTGCCATATCCTTTTTGATGCTCTGAACTGTATTATTTTCTTTGAAAGATGTTTTTGGAAAAGTTGTACAGTATATAAGACAACCGTAAGTGGGAGTGTTAAAGTTATGTGATGTGTACAGTGATGCAGATTGGGCGGCAGACACCACAGACAGAAGAAGTACCACAGTGTATTGTGTGAGTTTGAACACAAACAGCTCACTGGTTTCGTGGAAAACAAAGAAGCAGCCCACAGTGGCACTATCAACTTGTGAAGCCGAATACATGGCTCTAGCTATGACAATACAGGAATGTATTTTTCTAGAACAACTGCTCGAAGGAATGGATACCTATGTATATAAGAAAACTGTTGTTTATGAAGACAACCAGGGAACCATTGCGATTGCTAGAAACCCTGTGTGCCGACAGAGGTGTAAACATGTGGATATAAAATATCATTTCATCAGATCTGTCATCAGGGAAGAAAGGATGACACTGATTTATTGTCCAACAGACGACATGGTAGCAGACGCTATGACGAAGCCTGTTTCCAAACTGAAATTGAGAAGATTTGCAGAGGTCATGTTTGGTGTGTAAATATTGACTGTTATGTAGTATTGATTGCCATATCCTTTTTAATGCTCTGAACTGTATTATTTTCTTTGAAAGATGTTTTTGGAAAAGTTGTACAGTATATAAGACAACCGTAAGTGGGAGTGTTAACACTTTGACTGCCATCAAACTTGTTTTGACGTCATTGCTGGCCATGCTCAAGTTGCCGGGGGACGCTGTACAGCGTCCTTATATCAATATTTCAAAAATCTGCGATCGGATTCATATGTCCCCTCCGCTGGCCTGAGATCCACCAGCAGGACCCACTGAGCTCTCTGGCGGTTCAGGAGCGCCATCTGGTGGCCGATCGGCGCAATCGCTTTAACAGGAAGTGGCATAGAGGTTGTGCTACGTCCGTAGTACTTCCGGGTGCTCGCTATAGGTCCCGCGACTCTGGCTCGTCACGCTACACAGTGATCGATTGCCAATAACTCGATAAACAACATGATTTGGACGTATATACCATTATACAAGCTGGAGATGGACCGGGTAAATTTACATCCCATAATGATAAGATTTCAACTCTACGATGATCGCCCAACGGCGCGCGGAGACTGGGGTGAGTTTCAGCGTGTAACGTTACCGTCTTCGATACTAACTGCTATTATCAACATTTGACCCACATTAGATGAATGGTATAACGCTGCCCACGGAATTATAAACGGCCCCTAGCCCATCCGGTCAACATCAGATGACGTGTAGTAACTTCTAGAAGTACGTCTAGTTGTAATTTTTTATATTGCGCTGATTGCCATAAAACTGTATTGCATCATCAATATAATGTATTTGGGGCTATAGATCACGTTCTGGAGAAAGCTGCAGAAAGAGATGAAAACATACTTATACATTAGACCATACTTTACTATGAATATGTGAATGAAAAAGTTTAACGTTGCTACACAATGAACAATACATATAGGACTTTGAATGGGCCCTAATAATGGCAATGTAGCAATAAAATTTAAAAAGTTATAGCCCTGCAAAGAAGGGGACTTTCTCCATAGACAAATAGCGCTGGCAATCTATGGTATATCATGAATTTAACCTTAGGCAACCAAAGTGTTAAAGTCATGTGATGTGTACAATTGCATGTAACTGTCTAACTGTTTCCACAAGAGGGCGCTATAGGCGGAGCTGCTAATGCTGCCGCCAGGTAAGAGGTATAAAAGGAGATGTTGACTCCCCCTCTGTCTCTTCCTCCGTCGCTCTCACAAGAGAAGGACTCTCATGTACTGTTGGGTGCAATGTGAAAATAAACCACGCCGTTCAATGGCTAAGTGAGAAGACCTTGTCGTCATGACCAACTTATTGTCGCCCCATAAGTCACTCTGTCAACAGAACCACTATGATTTTTTTTTTTTTTTTTTTTTTTTGCAGTAATACACAATCTTTCATGCATTGTTAAAAACATGAAATAAACACAAAAATGTGCAAACAAAAGTGCAACTACTGTAGGGCTAAAAACCCAATGAAATAAAATAATAATAAATAATATATGCTTCTTAGCAGATTTCTTAGCTTAACATAACATACCTAAGTTTGGGGGAACTAATGGGATAACTGGGGTTGCAACAAAAGTGCAACTAGGGCTAAAAACCCAATGAAATAAAATAATAATTGTTGTAGCCAATTTAATGATTTTCTGCCTTTATAAGATAAGATAAGATAAGATAAGATATTCCTTTATTATGTTACTGTATGAAGGCACCGTGTCATCATGAAAGTGTTGACCAATTAGCAGGCAGTGGGCTCAGGAGGCGGGGCTCATGTGCGCTTAGGTGCAGTCTATATGTATGGGTTCACAGGTGTGCAGCGGCAGGGAATTTGGGTAATTATCACAGGGAAGCCACACTATCTTTTTACCGTGCTCGTTTGTTTGTTTTCAGTTACATTGAGTCACTTTTTGAGTTTATTTTGTATGCTTATATTTGTCCACACCGCAAGTAGTAATAAAAACTCTCAACAGTAACCAAGGAGAAGACATCATTTTATTATCAACAAGCATCACGCGTAGGAAAGAGCTTCACCCAGTATTCCCTCACTGGCAACATTTCTTGTTAGGTTGCCCTTACAATAATAATAATAAATAATTATGCTTCTTAGCAGACTTCTTAGCTTAACATAACAGACCTACAGTAAGTTTGGGGGAACTAATGGGATAACTGGGGTTGCAACAAAAGTGCAACTAGGGCTAAAAACCCAATGAAATAAAATAATAATAAATAATTATTCAGATTCAGATTCAGATTCAGACAACTTTATTGATCCCGCGTGGGGCAATTCATATTTGCAGCTTCATACGTAACAAGCAACAAAGACAAACAAACAACAAAACAAAACCTCTCAACGACAGCACGGTAAAAAATAAAAAAAATAAAAAGATACACAATCCAGCAAAGTAAAAGTAAAAACAGACAACCAAGTGCAAAAGGCTACTTAAAATGATTATAATAATAATTATAATGATTAATTATTAATTATTAATCAAAATGATTATGCTTCTTAGCAGACTTCTTAGCTTAACATCCCAGGGAACTAATGGGATAACGTTGTTTGCTCCTGACAAGAGTCTCAAAGTCTGGGGTGATGGTAGACAAAGCAACTCTGAGGTCCAATCTTTTCCTCTGCTTTGTCTTCAGCTGGACCAGAGCTGAGAAGCCACTTTCACAAAGATAGGAAGTGCAAAAAAGAATTATGTAAAAAAAAAAAAAAAAAAAAAATGTTGGCCCCGCGACCCACTTTTGGGTCGCGACCCACCAGTTGAGAAACACTGGTGTAGAGGGTTATTTGTAATCAAGATAAAATATGACATTCAGTATTCATAGGCTTTTACAGACAAGAGGTCAAATATAATTCAGTTATATTTAACGTTTAAACTTTTTCATCAAGATGATACAGGTCGTAGTTGGGTTACACCGAGAGGGAGTCAATTAGAACAGATGTTGTGCTTAGATCCTCAGAGGAAATAGCAGGGAGCATGAGAGTGAGTCATTCAGCGTCATGTGTCTACTCACACATTCATCTGCCCCCACCTTGTTTTCCCTTCACTGGCAATTTAGACAGTGACACTAACCACCATATCGTTGCTGTCGGATGAAAACCACTTATCTCCAAAACATCCATGTATTTTCAGTCATACATTGGGTTTTCAATGTGTTTCATATGTCTTAGGGTCATGGACATGATAGAGAACCATTCACCCCCCCCCCCCCCCAAAAGACCAGAATCGATAGTGACGATATGATTATTAGTCTCTTTATAAATTGGTCAATGAATTTGGTCTTTATTGAGTGGGCATGCCATCATAAATTGTTATACTCACTCCATTGAGGGAGAGGGACACTAGGACAATACGCTACAATTATGGAATCATAATAAACATGCCAGTGTAATATATTGCAAGTTAAAGGGGATGACATGAGGGAGAAATACACAAAGGCAGAATAAAACCAGTCCAGCTTCCTCTTCTTCCACCGTGTCTCCCCGTCCTTCCCTCTGTGCTGTCGGCTGAGCAGGGCTGCAGTCATATGTGGACACAATGTTTCTTGTGTGTCCTGTGATTTTTGGTGAGTAATCAAATCTATTAGTTACTTTTGGACTTTAGAAATCTGCATAAAGTACAGATATACGCTGTATAAAGTATCATGTTTTTAGAGGGGACACATTTGAGGGATTGTCTAACTGAAAACCGTAAACTGTAAGACTGATGCCATCATTGTTACAATGAAGTTCATTGTAAAAGAATTTTTTTTTAACAAGGAATAGGCAGTGGTGTGTATGTTTACAGTGTATCCATAGATAGAGTACTTTGATTAAGTAAACCCATATTGACTCCTACTCATTTCTTCAAAAGGATGACATAAAGATGCTGTGAGCGAGATAAGAGGAAGGCAATTTATTCAAAGCCATGGCTTTCTTTTCATTTATAGCACACAATTCTATTGACACTGTGAAAACAAGCAATATAAGCATAGTATGATTGTGGCAGAGACAGCGCTAGAATTAAGTACAACAGGACCCTTCCCTTTTCTAAAAATACATCTATTGCGAAATATATAATTGTGTCACCGTTTGTAGACAATTACAGTTCGATATGATACCCTACTTCTAAGTTGGTTTATTGTTCACCCTGTACTGAAAAGTGTATTCCTCATAGTTTAGCATAAATCCACTATGATTAAGGCATCCTCACCATGCTTGTATTTGACTATAGATGTGTATTTTATATATTTTGTATATTTGAAATCTCTGTTCAAGTGGCGCTGTTGTATGTAATACAATGACAATAAATAAATTATAAATCTATTCTAATCCTAATTCTAAGGCTCACACCATGTAATTGCCATGGATTCGAGTCCAGCCTGAGATATTTATTACATGTCATACCCCCCTTCTCTCTCTGATTTGCTATCACTCACTGTCCTATACAATAAAGGAGAAATGGCCTTAAGATTATAGATCTTAAAAAATATAATGCACAATTACTGGCTCCCAAAAAAGTACATGCCTCCCCCCTTGTACTGGAAAGTGTATTTCGCATAGTTTAAAGCTGATAAAACGAATACAAAATAAATCGGGGTGATAACCACTGAAAAGTCAAGAGAAAACTGGATCCCTTGAGCACTGAAACTATATGATCTGTTTGGCTATGATGCACCTACCATCCCACCAGCCACCACCTTTACCATACAAAGAAGCATCCTTTAAGCATTGGTGTTGGTTCACTTTATTTCAACGGGTGATTTGGGGGGTTTGTGTCGAGATTAGAAACAATATTCAAGCATTTGTAACTAGTTATTGTAGAGGTCACAACCTGGTGCAGCTTTAAGACAAATGTATGATTATCTTTGTCACTTCACTGCAGCAGCCTTGTTGAGGGGTGTCAAGGCGTTCTCTCCTGTACCATCTGTCCCCGACCGCGTTGACGCCCTGGTGGGCGCCTGTGTGGTCATTCCCTGCTCCTTCACTCCTCTAGCTCCTCGCCCCAACAATGGGAGGCAGGGGAGGGTGGACGTCCGGGTGACATTCAGAGGCGGCGGGCGCTTCTTCCCTCTCCGCGGTACGGCATTCAACAGTGAAGACAGAGACCAGGTGAGCAGGGATTACCTGGGTCGTACGGCCCTGTACGGGCGAACTGCAGACGGAGACTGTTCTGTGAAGATTCAGAAGGTCAGCCTGCATGACTCCCAAGCCTTTGAGATAATGCTGAAGGCAGGCGATGACTTACTTTGGGGGAAGCCAAGGACCTTAAATCTGAATGTTTCAGGTGAGTGGGAGATTTATTGCACTGCTAGCTTCATCCTCTCTTCCAAACATTTGTCTTTTTGTTACTGTGCAATTAATTCCAACCTCAATCAAATCAACGGATCAAAGCATGCCATTCTCCTCTATGGTAGAAATGCCAGAGTCTCCCGTCATCAGCGGCATGGGGTCGGCTACAGAGGGACAGGTGGTGACCCTGAATTGTACCGTCAGCTACTGCTGCCCCTCCAGACCTCCAACGCTGCAGTGGTACTGGGAGAGGGGAGCCCAGGGGAACTGCACTGAGCATGAGGAGGTGTTATATCCCCGTGCCCACATGCCTGTGCTACTGGCCTCTGTCTCTTTCACCACGTCGTACCTAGTGAAACCAAGGCTCAGGTGTGAGGCCAGCTACCCCGGTGACAAAACAGTATCAGCTCTGAAGGATCTACATGTGACATGTAAGCATATTTGTGCAAAAGAAAGTCTGAAAATGCAGAGGGTAAAATCACTTGGACAACATAATAATCTAATATATTCACTGAGCTCATCAAACCAAAGTTGTATTCTTCTTTTAAGTCTAAACGTATGCGGCATTCGATTATGAATCGGAGGTCGGAAATTAATGTTGTTGCTAACGATATGTTTTGTAAGTTTAACTATGCGTCATTGTAAACAGTCTTTGTGAGTTGTCGTTCATGCAAGACAAATTGTAAGAAAGAATTGCCAAAAAAGTTTAGCGTGAGCATCCATTTTTTCTCAGCTTGGTGTAGCTTCAACACACGTAGGTTGGAGATGACGTGTTTCCCACGTCCAACCATAAACAAACGCAGCATTAACAACTCATTTCTTTGCAGTTTCTCCCAAAGATGTGAAGGTTCGGGTCCAGACCTTGACCGTGCTGGAGGGGGGGAATGCGCTGTTGGCCTGCTCATGTAAAGCTGACCCACCGGTGTCGGAGTATCGCTGGTCCTACACCCAACGCGGCCGCACTGTGAACCTCCACACTCGGGTGCACACGGTCCGTGTGTACAACGTGACCCGAGACATGAGGGTCCGCTGCTCAGCTCAGAATCTGATTGGTCGCGGAGAGTCCCATCTCACAGATTTGCACGTACAATGTAAACCCATATATAGGTTACACATGTTAAATAGGAATGCCACCCATTTGAAGAATTCACATAATGTTATTCCTGTGCCCTAGGACAGCTCAGCCAACAATTGTGGACTTGAACCACTCTCTCCTAAAGGGACCTCCTAAAATCTAGGTATCTCCTGTACAAACCCACCCTAATGTCATTGGTCCTCACGCCCCACAATAACCGCCCATTGGACGCGATGCATGTCGCGGCACGTGAGATACTCGGTTTTTAGTGAATCCCCTCTCCTGAAGCTCTTTACATCTTTCGCTTTCTTTTCTTCTCCAGACAAGCCAGTCATCCTCCATCTCTCCTCCAGCTGTGCTGTCGAGGGGTCGGAGGTGCTGTGTCGGTGTCCTGTAGACTCCAATCCGAGGCCGACTGTTACCTGGAGCGTCAACGGCAGTGTTCCACCTAGTGGTTACAACATGTCAGTGACGTATGACCGCGGGACAATCATCGCTGTGCTGAGCGGGCACATGGACAAACCCCTGAGGGTGGTGTGCTTCGCTGTCAACGCACTGGGCAATGACTCCCATACTCTGCTGCAGGGAGGGGAAGGTGTGTTCAGAACACTTCATCCACACATACATGTGATATAGCAACAGTATCTGAATGCTCAAAGGGGCGCTTCACCAAAAAACAAAAACAATGGTAGTTTATTTTGCACATAATCTTACACTATCCCAAAATAGCAGTTTTTCACACATCAGTTTAGTTTTACAGTTAATGCGTTTTAATCTGTCCTCCAGTGATGTCATTGGAGACATTGAATCCATGTAGTGTTACTTACAGCTCATTGAAATGATGTGAATGAAAGTTAAAGCTCAGTGAAATAATGTAGGTGGGAAAAATAGCAATTCCCCCATTAACACATCCACCGCCATCCACGCTTTAAAGCGTTATTGCCCGCCATGCTTTGAGCGCCAGACCTCGCTGTACAGCGTTATTGAGATCAATATTTAATTTTTTTGCCATGGCATTCATAATTCATATATACACCCACGACGCTCCAGCTCGACCCTATAGGTGAAGGCAACGACGGCTTAATACCGCCGCCTGGTGGATGGTCGGGCGAGTTACACTGGTAAACAGGATATGGCTGCTGTGCGTCGATTAAATTCATCTGGCTGTCAGATATTGTTGCATGACTCCCGAGAGAGACAATGTACATAATGGATCGCTTTATAAACTTAATAAATGATTTCGGCGTTTATTGCGACATACAAACCGGAAATGGACCTAGGCGATCGACGCCGTATGCTTGGGATCTTTCACCGCCAGTCTCTTTGACGCACGGTAAGAGGACACTAACGTTATTTTCAGCCCAATTGTAAATTTCTTTATTTACAAACCATCTGATCAATAAATCAACCCATACTACATAAAGCATTTACTGACGATCACGGAATTATAAACTACCCCCCCCCCCCCCTTCCTCCACGCATGATGAATCATAACTATACCGATCATGTACATTTGAATTTTTTAATATAGCGTGTCTATGTCTAGGGAAGAAACGGCAATCGATAATCTATATATGTGTTTAGGCCTATAACTCACGTTCTAGGAATTACTGCAGAAAACGATAAAAACATACTTATATTCTAGACGGTATTTTTGTATGAATGTATGAATTAAAAAGTATAACGTTCCCATATCCTGAACGATAGATAATCGATGTTGAATGGGCCATAGTAATGTCGATATAGCAATAAAATTTAAAAAGTTATAGCCCGGCAAAGAAGGTAAACATCTCCATAGGCTTACAGTGGTGGCAGACTAGGTATATTGATGGGTATAACCAATGGCAGGGAATGTGTTAACACTATAGGGACCAGCCACGAGGTAACTCGTGTTTCGGTGCCATGCGTTGTGGACCAGAGCCACGAGTTAACTCGTGGCAAGTTGTTATTGTTTTATTCCATATTAATAACGCTATTAACGTCCGCGATCGACTTGCACGACCTACCCGCATATTTGATTTTCGAAACATGCAATACCGGCCAGATCCGCTTAGGGGCGCCATCGCTCCACTGCAGTATCATTGAGGGCGATTTAAAAAGATTTTTTTTTTTACTGTCTGTGGGCGTTTCATATGAGCCTCGATCCCAAACGAACACCCTCCATCTTTGATCCCGTTACCGAACGCAGATTTCAGCCTGGAATAATGGGATTTATGATCAACCAATGGACATATCGATCTACCAGATTCCGATGACTAATGACGAAATGCTGCCGGCGATCACATGGGCTGACGGTAGGATACTATTCCCCCAAATTACAGCTGGATTGGACATTGTTTTAAAACGCAACGTGATCGATCAGTGAAAATGGCTAATTGAACGCACACTGTATTGCTAATCAATAATAGTAATCGGCGTCGCCCGCCGCCCCCATTTCATCCATAGATGCTCTGTAATAGTCCGGATGCTACGCAGTTTGTTTTATTTCATTCGTATATATACAGCAGAAATGGTGTTTGATATAACGTGACTAGCCTTTAGCCTATTATCTAGCTCCCCAGAAAAAAGACTAGGCGAAAACTGCGACAAACCTTATATTCACGGCGCTATAAAATGACAACCAACCGATGGATTTTTATTTTCTTTAAGCCATTATGAAGGCACGGTTTATGCACTCAAGTGACAATGAGAATGGACAGATAGCAATACTATAAAGTATATATATAGCTGTTAGAAAGTACATCGGTTTGTTGACAACGCTCGGTCCTCTGGCCTACAAATCGGCGCGGGACGCTGGTCGTCAATGTGTTAAGGGAAGCAACAGTGATTGGTGGATCAAGAAAAGAGGGTGGGCTTGAGATAAGTCAGTTAATTATACTGCCACCAGAGATACAGAGGAGGACTTCTCTTGGAATCCCTCCACAGAATTAGGAGTTCAACCTCTCTGAGTGGTAGGAATGTGCAGGAGGGACCCCAGTACTGGCTTGTGTATCGCACCAAATTTCAAACATGTACTCGCTCTTTTTTTTGGGTTGGTAGTGTTTTTAGTGGAGGCCCCACAGTGACTTATCTCAGGCCTTGACACCCCTCACTAAACACCATGAGGGTGGGAAGAGGACTGGTGAGCTCTTCGTCTTAGGTCATCAATGGGGGAATGACTGGGCCAGTTCCACTCGTCATCTGTGCCAGAGTGACAACACACTCCATTGAGCTGTTATTAACACAACACAGGGATATAGTGTCCTCCGGTGAGGGGGACATATTCAAACTCATTAATTAACTCTCAATAAATGTCAAACTATATGAATGTGTGCAAAGCTGTTTAGAGTTTTGGGATAGGCATAAGATTATGTGTAAAATAAATCAGCATTGTTTCTCTGCGAAGTGCCTCTCTAAGCCTGTGGTTGTGTGGCAAACGAATGATAATTGACCAATATTATTCACATGGTTATGTCATGCTCAAGATGGGATTTCCTTTCCACCCTGTTCCCTTGCTCTGGAAACAGGGTGGAAAGGAATCCCATCCTGAGCATGACATAAGAGAAAAATGGACGCCGTGTAAATATGGTCAATAGAAAAAGCTAAGACCAAATGAGTACACAATTACAATCATATTGACTTACAGTCCAACTGTTTTTAAATATTGCCATTTAACATCTAAAATGCAATCAAACCTACTTTCCACCGTTTTGTCTGAATGATAAGCAGTGTGCCTCTGAAACACATACTGCATACATATACGGTACATAACCTACATAACATCATGTTCTTGGTGGACTTTCATCCACGTTAAGCGAGTTAAGGGTTAAGAGTTAAGAGTGAGGTAAAACACCAGAGTTGGGAACCCCAGTGTTAGGAGAACATGTGTTGATTCAGCTCTGCTCTTTTTTGTCCCGTCTTACAGTAACGGTTTCTCTGTTATGGCTGGTCATACCTGCGGTGGCCGTCTGCCTGGCCGTGTTCCTCCTCTCTCTCTTTCTCCTGCACTGCTGTCAGAAGAAGACTGGAAAGTAAGGAGGAGTGGTGTAGTAGTATTAGTAGTTGTGATAATACACCTTGTCTTTAAAAATTCTGTCACAAAACACACGCTGAACGACACATATCTGTATCGTACCTCCCAGACGTGTGCTGAATAGACCTCCGGCAGGGTACCCTGGAGACCAGGGCATTTACCAGGACCGCACGCCCCTCTACATTAACTGCACAGAGGTTACACACATCTACACCAATGGCAGCTACCAGCTTGTGTACCAGAATTGCACACCGCTCTTTGTCCACACTAAACAGGTAGGCTATTCACCTATCTCAAACCCTGCCCTCTTTTCTTGATCCTCCAATCACAACTGTTGAGGTGTACGAGTTGTAGTGCAAATCCTTTATCAATAAATATAAAGTGTAAGTGTGTTTGTGTGATCTAAGTGTGGAGAGTGGGTGCTGCAGTGTGTTGTTTGTTTGAGTGAGTGTGTGTGTGCGTGTGGGTGTGTGTGCTGTGTGCATTTGATGGTTGTTGCATAGTGATTATTGTTCGTTTAGCGATTATTGTTCGTTTAGCAGCCTGATGGCCTGGGGATACAATACACCTTGTCTTTAAAAATTCTGTCACAAAACACACGCTGAACGACACATATCTGTATCGTACCTCCCAGACGTGTGCTGAATAGACCTCCGGCAGGGTACCCTGGAGACCAGGGCATTTACCAGGACCGCACGCCCCTCTACATTAACTGCACAGAGGTTACACACATCTACACCAATGGCAGCTACCAGCTTGTGTACCAGAATTGCACACCGCTCTTTGTCCACACTAAACAGGTAGGCTATTCACCTATCTCAAACCCTGCCCTCTTTTCTTGATCCTCCAATCACAACTGTTGCTTCCCCCTTCAACTTCAAGTTTGAAGACAATGTAAACCCTTTTCAAGCCTCTGCAAAAGAGTGAGGTCTCTCCCTAACTTTGATGATTAATCACACCTGTCCCTTTTTCCAGACCCGCCCAATGGCTAGAAGAGGTGGGGAGAGGCGAATGGGCGAGAGAAGAAGGGGAGAGAGAAGAGGAGGAGGAGGAGAGAGAAGAGGAGGAGGAGGAGAGAGGCAAGGGCACGTAGGGGCCAGAGCTACGAGAGAGATACGCAGTCCTGCCGAGGCCGAGGCGGAGACGGCCATCTACCTAGAGATCATCTGAGCTCCATGATGACACACAGCAGATTGATATGACAGTAGTCAGGGCTCTAGGTCTGGTCTGGCATCTTACCCCATGGGTCAAATTTGACACCTTCATTCATTGCAAAACAAACTATATTAATTAGAAGAATAGCCTATCATTCAAATGTATTAGCTTACCCATGAATCCCCTAATATTTTTTTTACTAATAATTTGCTATATAAATCTCTATAAAAATACACAAATCCTTATTTTCAAGTAGCTAAATTAACTGTTTTTGCTGCGCAAAGTGGTAACAGTTGATTTTTTTTGTCACCTATTAAGTTGGCATCATCTAAGAAATTGTTTTCCCACCCTGTGTTCAAGCTCCTCCATTATGTGTTGTATGAACCAATTCCATATTTTGTAACTGTTCAATTGTAATCTACTTGCCCTAATGAAAGTTTTCATAAAATATTTCATAAAGGCTTCATCTTTTACTTCTTATACAGGCTATATTCTGAGAGAGAGAGAGAGAGAGAGAGAGAGAGAGAGAGAGAAGAGAGAGAGAGAGAGAGAGAGAGAGAGAGAGAGAGAGAGAGAGAGAGAGAGAGAGAGAGAGAGAGAGAGAGAGAGAGAGAGAGAGAGAATTGGAGGAGTTTTGATTGATTGATTGAAAACTTTATTAACAGATTGCAGAATGGGTACAATACAGTACGGCTCAATACACACAATTGTTAAGGGGGTGCAGACCAGAGAAATACTTTCATCTTGTTTACATCAGGGCCCCCCATTTTCAATTCATAATGACATTTATGACATATGCAACATAGATATATATCTTGATATTTCTGACATACAGTACTGTTACCTTTGTGACATACAAGATATGCAAATATACAGTACTGTTATCCTAACAGAAAATATATACGAGGGGGAGGAAACTGTACATTAGGAGGGGGTAGGTGGGTGGGATAGAGGATGGCAGTGGCGGCTCGTGGATTTTTCTCTTGGGGGGTCGATCATACCAAAAATGTACATGTACCAAGGGCAAGGCACAATGCCACACTGCACACAAACACGCGCGTGCGCACACATCGCGAAACCACACACTACTGTGTGCGTCAGAGAGCGTCGGTGAAACCAAAAACATACAGATATTTAAGTAGGTACAGTTACAGTACAACTATCACCATTGCCATCAGCGAGAGAGAGAGAGAGAGAGAGAGAGAGAGAGAGCGAGAGAGAGAGAGCAAGAGAGAGAGAGAGAGAGAGAGAGAGACCGAATTAACTCACTGTTTACGTGGTCCACTGTTGTCCCCAGACTGTTGATGTATATCCAGTTATCCACTCTGTCCAGACTGCATCCAGATTAGCTTGTTAGCACAACACAACAGTACTGTGATGAATTGAATGAATGAGTGTCTTTGCCCATTTCCGCGTCGAACAGCCTGCAAACTACCTGGCGTTCTATCACCATGCTCTAAGACAAACTAACCAACTTTGAAAGAGTGCCTAAGCTTAACCGTCGAAAGAACTTGCCGTCACGCTCTAAGACAAACTCTAACGTTACCTAAGTTCGCCTGTGCATCCGACCAAGAACTACCTGGCGCATTCTATCACCCTGCTCTCTAAGCCAACCCGAGAAATGCGGCTACGGAAAAAGTACTGGCATCGCGTCGGCCAATCAAAGAGCGTCTCCGCGAAATGCGGCTACGGAAAAAAACTGTGTCGGCCAATCAGAGAGCGTCTTCGCGAAATGTGGCTACGGAAAAAACTAGACGCTGCTAAGGCTCTAGACGCTGCTAAGGCTGCTTGCCTAGACCGCTTCAAATCGCGCCCGGCTTCCAACATAATACATCATATTTCAACGCACAGCGCGTTACGCACTGATTGGCTGCGACGGATACAGTGATGACGCACTCAGAGCGCTATTGCGTCTAGCCCGGGCGATATCTGCAAAGCCGCAGAGCCAGGCTGGACGGGTTGGAGGCGGGGCTTCGTGGTCTGGACAAGTATTAGTGGTCTGGACAAGTATTGCGGATGAGGGGGGGGCGGGGGGGGGGGGGGGGGCTCTCTCTCGCTATGTGTTGGAGTGCGCAATGTGTATGGCCCTGTGTGTAACTGCAGCCGTCTCTGTGCTAACAGTCACGTTTTCAGTACGAGAAGACAAGACAAAACTTCTTTCTCTGGTCTGCATCCCCTTAACAATTGTGTGTATTGAGCCGTACTGTATTGTACCCATTCTGCAATCTTGTTGAAATAAAGTTTTCATTCACACTCAAAATCTGTGTTAATTTTTTATTTTGCATACTAATGTTCTGTGTCTTGAGTCGTACTTGTATTGAAAAACTGATTTTATATGTCTGAGGAGAAGACCGGTACTAATCATCTTCGTCTCCACAAAAAGAAAAATGACATGTGAAGTATGTTGTGTGCCAGGTTCAAACAGTGCTGTATATGTACAGTTTATTCCTACTCCTATCCAAGCTCCGGGAGGGTCATCAAAGAGAAGTCGGGTCATCAAAGAGAAGTCGCCTATTCTTAGTCCTTGCCCCACAATGGTGGAATGAACTACCCACCCCAGTTAGGACAGCCGAAACCCGTCCAATCTTTCGCCGTCGACTAAAGACTCACTACTTCAACCATTATCGAAATAAAAAAAATCTAACCTTAACTAACCTTACTGTCATGCACTTGTCCTAATAAACTAACCTACACTGTAGCACTCAACACTTTATGAACATTGTTACTCAGCTGATAGAGTTGTGCCCTTCCTGATGGCTTGTCGTACAGAACTTGTAAGTCGCTTTGGATAAAAGCGTCGGCTAATCATAAATGTCTAGATGTAACATTACTGTCTATGTACCTATGTAAACGAGACGAAAGTTAAGTTTAATCTATTATTTCGCCGTCGACTAAAGACTCACTTCTTCAACCATTATCTGAATAAAAAAAATCTAACCCTAACTAACCTTATTGTCATGCACTTAAAGACTCACTTCTTCAACCATTATCTGAAAAAAAAAAAAAAATCTAACCCTAACTAACCTTACTGTCATGCACTTGTCCTAATAAACTAACCTACACTGTAGCACTCAACACTTTATGAACATTGTTACTGAGACGAAAGTTAAGTTTACTCTATTATTACTAGATCTGGTATGTCATAAATGTCTAGATGTACTGTCTATGTACAAGTTTACTCTATTATTACTAGATCTGGTATGTCATAAATGTCTAGATGTAACATTACTGTCTATGTACCTATGTAAACGAGACGAAAGTTAAGTTGAAAATGGGGGAAGGTAAGTTGAAAATGGGGGATCTATGTAAACGAGACGAAAGTGAAGTTGAAAATGGTGCGCAGTAGTGCAAATACTTGTCCAGACCACTAATACTTGTCCAGACCACGAAGCCCCGCCTCCAACCGGTCCAGCCTGGCTCTGCGGCTCTGCAGATACCCCCTATTGGGAAATACGGCTAGGGAGAAATGCGGCTATGCGCAGTGAGTCACTTCCTGTTCAGGAAAACGATTATTTTTTATTTGATATATTAACGTTATATTGTGCATTGGAAACACAAACATACTTAAAATGAGTAAATATTATTCATTTTAAACATGTTTATATTATTTATAGGGCTATAAAACAAAAAACTAAATGTTTCCTTCTCTCTCTATTAACAGGGGGGTCGGCGCCCGAACGCCCCCAGTGGCCACTGGAGAATGGGGACAGTGGGGTAATAAAGGAGGGGACATGTTGCCCTACCCCTGTTACCACCAAGTATTCCCTCCCTCTCGCTCTCCGCCATTCATTAATTATGATACTGAATATATATATATATATATATATATATATATATATATATATATATATATATATATATACATATAATAGAGAGAGAGAGATCATGTGACACTGTGAATAATGTGAATATTCCTCAGCTAGTCGGATAGTAAATTATATTGACCATATTGATCAAATTGTTTACACTGCCTGTGTTGTTTTTTTACTACCTGTATACTGTGTTGTTTTACTACCTGTACCCCCCCCCCTCCCCCCATACTGCTATGATGCCTGAATTTCCCCAAGGGGATCAATAAAGGAATATCTTATCTTATATCTTATTCTGAGCTACCTTGACGCTAGAATTGACCACATGCACTACCCCCAGGGGGAGACTAACTGCACTCCTGCTACAATTCCGCTACCACAGAAGAAAAAAGTCCTAAATCTTATTGGCTAGAAACACCATCGTCGGAATTGCGTCATATTTTTAACACACTGGATTTTACTGCGAAAATTAGTTCGTACTAAATTCAAAGTACAATATTATTTATCCCAATATTTAATCTCGCGAGTACTGACTCACCAAGAAAACAGGCAGCTATGTATCAAATACATAGTAATTCTAAAAGTCTATGTTTAACAGCATTTTGGGGTGCATGAAGCTAGTAGTGTTTTTGCCTATTGTTTGCTAGGAAGCTAGCTAGTTAGCTGACATAGCTAACGTAATAGCTGACGTTAGCCAGCCAACGTTACACGTTTGCTTTCCGTTTTCACGGCATACAGTCACAGTCGTTGAACGTAAAACAAACAGTCTCTATTCTGTTCACCAACGTTAACGTTACGTTAGCCATTTAGGGTCCGCAGGAACTAGGCAAGAGCTAACGTTAGTCTCTTGTCAAACTCTGCAACATGCCAGAAATCAAACTAAAACACGTCGTGTCTTGCAGCAGCGAGGATAATGTAAGTCGCCGTGCTATTTACTAGCATTGCAATCTTCAATTTAAACAATTGCCGCCCGTATTGTTAAAGAAAGTAGCACATATGCTTATGAGCTATGTTAACTCTCACGAGCCACATGTCAGCAGTCCGCCTGTCATATAATTTTACCTCGTTACAGACCCACAAGGCTGACAACCTGCTCAGCTCTGATACCTACAGGAAATGGAAGGCAGCACGGCCAGGAGAGAAGCAAACATCAGTAATTCTACAGGTATCTCTCACCTCACTCCCACCGCAGATGGCAGAACTGTTGTTTTGTCATTCCTCAGATAGGTAGTGTGTATAATATTCCTTAGGGCTGGGTGATAATTCAATACTAGGACAATTTATCTTTCAATACCAGCCTCCAATGTACAGTTTCTTCGTCAAATGTATATAGTCTCTTCTTGTATCAAACTACTGTATTTGTAAATCTGGTATGTCATAAATGTATAGATGTAGCAGTACTGTATCTGTATGTCATGTATTATGTTATGATGAATTGAAAATGGGGGACCCTGATGTAAACAAGACGAAAGTCTTTCTCTGGTCTGCATCCCCTTAACAATTGTGTGTATTGAGCTGTACTGTATTGTACCCATTCTGCAATCTGTTAATACAATTTTCAATCAATCAATCAATGGGATCATGTCTTGATGAAGTCACAATATCGTGAATCGTGATGCACAATTTTGTTGTCTGAATTGATATCGTCTCAAAATTTGAAATATTTGAGGAAATGTAATTAGAAAATTACATTTCTTTGGTTTTATGTCGCACTTTACCACATAGTTCAATGAGATAAACATAAACTGGAATACATAACCCAAGATATATTATGATTTATATATATATATATATTAGGGCTGTCATTGAATTTAGTAAATCGATTACAAAAGAGAATCGACAAAAAATACTGCATCAATGCTTCAAAACATTTAATTGGTGGCAGTTCAATGTTCCAAAGTGTCTTGTCTAATGGAAATACAAAATAAGAAGAATTTTATTCAGAAACACTAAGGGCGGGATCCACAAAGAATGGATTGCACGGTGCTAATTGCACCCTTACTTACAATTCATTATGAATTGAAAATGGGGGACCCTGATGTAAAGGTGATTGATTGATTGAAAATTGTATTAACAGATTGCAGAATGGTACAATACAGTACGGCTCAATACACACAATTGTTAAGGGGATGCAGACCAGAGAAATACTTTTGTTTTCAATTCATAATGAATTGTAAGTAAGGGTGCAATCCATTCTTTGTGGATCCCGCCCTATGATTCTAAAATGTGCTAAAAAGACCCTGTTAAAGTGCAGCTTTAGCACCATTACAGTGTAACTGCATTCATGGGGAAAAGTAAACAAATGTAAATGTTCAATTTCCTGTTGGAATAATTGTTACTTAAATAATGGTCAGTAGCAGCTCTTAACACTTTGATTACCGGCCATTAACATGGTAAAACATGGTTGAATGCCAGCACCCACTTCAATGATAGCGTTGTGAACGCATAATCTCTGTCTTAAATTATGGCTATGTGTCTAATCTGCCCGTCGTTTATCAATGACTTGTTTGCAGTCAACATTGTCGAAACTGATTGTTTTTTAATCGCTCCATTTCCGTTTTATAGCATTTTGAAAAGCCCTCGTTTTCAAGGAAAATATAAAGATTCCGTGATAAAAGGCATTTACTGGAATATTCTGGAATACACAAAAACGTTGTCATTTTTCGGCCTATTTATGAATCGTTTTCAAATAAACGCTAGATTATCGATAGTATATGTGTACTTATGCACGCTATAGAAGCCGGCTGAAATATCTATTATCTCATTTCCTGATCGCTCGCACAGCCACACAGCCACACACACACATAGGGCAAACGCTTATATCTCTGTGAAAATAGCTCTGATTATCCTAAGACTGGTAAAATAGATTCCTTACCTTAGATCAGATGTTATCCAAAAAGATTATTCCAATTCCTGATCGCCATTCCAAATATCGATCATGCTTATTGATTACAGTGTTGGGTACTGTAAATACATAATCCACACGTTTTCCGGGCCGGCGAGCACAATGGATTCTTCAGTTGGCTCGACGGAAAAGTAAAATGAGGAAACTGGCCACCCCCCCTTCGTCAGTGTAAAGTAATGGGGTGCAGTTACATAGGGAGAGAGCGGTATCTTCCCAATTGAGCTCAGAGAGACTCTGCAGCACTAACCCGAGGCTCGATTGATGAAATATGAATTCAAATCGCCAATAAATAAAAATAAAAACGACAAACAACGCTATATAGCGTCGGGGCACTCAAAGGTCGGCATGAACTAACGACAAAACACGTCCGTGGCACTCAAAGTGTTAATATATATCAATATTGAGGAAAAAGTCCTTATGATTTATGTTATATGGTTTTTCTTCCATATCACCCAGTCATATTCATTCCTTAATGAAAATGGGGTGAAATACTTTACAATAATATACACAGCTCTATTAGAGCTTCTGATCATTTCTGTTTTCCTACTCTTTCAGTTTGAGAAGGAGGACCAGGTGCACAGCATCGATATTGGAAATGAAGGCTCTGCTTTTATCGAGGTGCTGGTGGGGAACTCATCAGCTGTCAGAGACCAGGACTACGAGGTACTGCAGGACACAACCCCATGAACCTGATAATTTCACACTTTAATACTGAATGCCTCAACAATTCTGGTACTGGTACGCAGCAGAAGTGCATACATTTAATATTGGATTAAATGTAACTACTTTTAGAGACTCATCAATGGAGACATCCATTGTATTGCTTTGCAATAAAGGTGTGCGTCTTTCAACATTCCGTTTTTAGTGCTGATACATAATAACATTAGCCCATATCGTCTGTGCTCGTGAGTCGGGGGGGGGGGGGGGGGGTATTGCTACAATTGCGTCTGTTGGTTTGATAGTTGCACTGTGGACAAAACACAGGACAATCTTATTAGGTAAAACACATGTATATATTTTTTATCGCAGATGGTAACAGCGTTTTCCAGTGGGGACATAATTAATAGGTAATAATAATCTAGTTGTGGCCAGTGTGCGTTAAAGAGGCACTATGCGGGCGGTCAGGTGGCGTAGCGGAGATTGCGCTCGTCACCAATGCAAGAGGCTGCGGTCTCGACTCCCGGAGTCAGCATTGCTTGAGGCTTGGGCTGATCATGGGTGGGAATCTGGCATTGTGGACAGCAGGTCAGGTCTGGGCGCTTGCTCAGCGGAGGCAGGACTTGATGAAGGCAGCGTGACCTCCCACGCGTTACACTTCACCAATGAGAGTCCCCACTGCCAGGTGAAAAAAATAGTCACTGGCTGTCACCGCGCGTGTCGGAGGAAGCTTGCAGATGACTTCAGGGTTCCCCTGTACCGACCAGTAGGAGAACATGCGCACAACAACCAGGTAGGGGAGGGGGGGAATTGGCACAACGACTAAAAAAATTGGGACGGGGAGAAAACAGAGAAATCTAAGAAAGAGAGGATACAAAATAAAAGAGGCACTATGCAATTTGTTGTACATTGTTTCATGTACAATTGGCCAGTTTGTAATGCACACTAAAGAATCTGATTAAGCTTTCATGTAGGGATGTTCGATGTTGGCTTTTTTACCGATATCCGATATAGTCCAACTCTTAATTTCCTATACCGATATCAACCGATACCGATATATGCGGGTTTCCCCCCCCAAAAACCCAACATTATGCATACTTTTCACAATAAATAAAATACGAATTTGTTCGTACTTGCTTGCCTGGGTAAATAAAGGTTAAATAAATGTAAAACATTTAAATACATTTTTCTTTTTGAAAACCGATACAGATAATTTCCGATATTACATTTTAATGCCGATAGTATCGGTAGGCCGATATTATCGGACATCCCTACATAATTCCTGCTTTTTGCCTTATGGGTATTTTTTCTTCAGTTACCGTACACAGATTTTGTGATGTATCTTAGATTACATTTCTTGGAATATATCGATTATCGCAGATATTGTGCATTGTGATATTATATATATACAGTATATGGCGGCTGTCTCCAGCAGCTGGTACATTTCATCAGATGTTATGCACCTTCCTTGCTCATTCCTGGATGTCATTCATTTTCTTCCAGGTTCTCTTGGTTACATCCTCCTTCATGTCCCCTACGGAGAGCCGTAATGGCACCAACACCAACCGGGTGCGCTTCTTTGGTCCCAGCCAGCTGCAGAAGACTCCAGCCCAGGAGAAGTGGGACCGGGTGAAGATTGTTTGCAGCCAGCCGTACAGCAAGGTGAGTGCCAACCAGAACACCTGGGGTCAAATGGAACCCAATGTCACCGTCTCATACAGAACCAACTTCCCCCATTGTGGAAACTAAAATGTGCACCATTGTTCCGGAGTCTGGGCGATTTTCACCCCCCCCCCTTTCTGGGGACTTTCTGGGGATTTTCATTTTTTTTTTTTTTTTTTAACATAATATGAAACTACAGGTTCAAAATAAGCCACCACTTGTAAAATTCGAGACGATACTTTTCAATCGATGTCCTATGAAACATTATGGTAACAATCTAACCAAATCTTAGATCAGGGCTTTGAAAGAATGAAAGACGATTCTCAGCCATTTGATGAAAGACTACACTCCCAGAAGGCGACATTCACCATTATTGTTGTTCCCTTTGTTAGTACATTTTCAAGTCAAAGCCAAGTACAGCCACTCTCCTCTCCCTCCCCCCTCTTAGGCCATGGTTACACTTACAACGTTTCATTTTGGAATTATTTCGTTTGCATGTCCAAGTTAAAGGGCAACGCCGTTTTGGCAGGAAAATGCGTTTTCCTAGCGCCAACGCTCAAAGGGTGTTTTCGTTTTGAAAACTCCCCGACAACAGTGCCATGTAATTTGCGCAAGCCAGATACGGAGCCGTTCTTGCCCAACGCTCATGCGCAGTAGTAGACACCGACGCCAAATTCTCCCCTGGCTGGACCTCGACTCCGTCCATTAGTCCAAACATCAGAACAATTTCTGGGAGTCACTTGCAATATCGTGCTATAATTAGCTGTCTCCCGACACCAACCGGTCATATGGGGAGGCTATACAGGATATCAGCTGCGTCCTCCTCAGATTGCTTATTCATGTGCTTTATAACGGAGCAGATGGATAACCATTTGACTCCATTCTCCCAGACACCGTCAGAGATTGATTTTCTACTTGCTTTTAATTTCGCCATAATTAATTAGATCATTACAACTGTTTTCCATTGATCTTCCCCGTTTAAACCCAAAACCAAGAGGTGAATTATATCCACAGTGGTAGTAGGGCTAACTCTAATGTAAGGGTGTGATGCTGTCCACACACACGGTTATTTCATGTGTTAAGTTATTGTTATAAGGAGCCCAGTCCAAACTACAACAGTCTGCATCCCCTTAACAATTGTTTGTATTGAGCCGTATTGTATTGTACCCATTCTGCAATCTGTTAAATAATGTTTTCATCCATTTATTCTACTAACGATAACGTTACTACGTTAATGTACGATAGCGTCGATGCTAACTATATACATGGAAAACGCCAATCACATTAGCATGTAGCTAACAACATCAGATATCTTTTTGTGAGACTAAACTCTCCGCTCTTGGTGGTAAATTGTGTTGATGTTGGTTTTGTTTCATCAACAAATGAGGCAGAACACACAGTGAATGTATCTGTTTTTGTTTATTGCACTTTGTTTCTTGCTGAAAAATAAATGCTATGTTGCTAAATGGCTCACGTGAGGTATTTAAAGATGGTGGCTTTGTTGTTTTTGAGCAGGAAGTGTAGTGACGCGTTCAACCTTTCTGATTGGTTGAAAATGGCCTTCATGTTTGAATTACATCGCCACCTACTGCTTTGGCATTGTACTACATGTATATACATCACTCGGTGCTCACGAGACAAAACGACGTCTAACTTGCCTGCCAATACGCAGCGTTCTGAAAAGCGAACTGAAACGAATAATTTTGGCTATAATGTAACCGCAGCCTTAGTCTTCAGCACAGCTTGAATACATGTCTTACTATAGTAATGGTATGAAAAGATAGAGGCCTAGTGTCTTACTATAGTAATGATATGAAAAGATAGAGGACTAGTGTCTCTTATTATAGTAATGATATGAAAATATAGAGGCCTAGTGTCTAACTATTATAATGCTATGAAAAGATGGAGGCCTAGTGTCTTACTATAGTAATGATATGAAAAGATAGATGCCCAGTGTATTACTAGTATTGCTACCTTTTTTCTGTATAAGGAAGTTGCATTGTTCATTTCAATACCTATAATAGTACAGTAGTCCGCACACATGTGCATTCAGTTAAGTTGGAATATGACTGTAATACAAACAGTTCAGTTTGTCAGGTACATGCAACACAGATTACAGTGTTTACATCTGTCTGCTTGAGAAAATACCATGTTCTGCAATAAAAAAAATAACTATAAATATCGCGATATATTTTAATAATCGATATCGAATATCGAAAAAAATATATATATCGAAATTTTTATTTTTATTTTTTTTATTTTTTGTGACCTGCAACAGGGCAGTTTTAAAGAGACAGTGGACAGACGTGTCTTTCTTGCCTGCAACTTAAAGTAATGGCTTTGCTTGTCCAAATGACAATACTGACCAAATTGAGATTTATTTTTCTCTTGTCCATTTATTTTGTTTGCTTTCTAATTTAAAATACAGTTTGAAACCATCTGTACACAGTAGGCTATGTGTGCTAGCAGAGCTAGACTCCAGTCACGAGTCACGGTGCACATGTGCGGTGGTTTGTCCACCAAAAAAGCGCCAAAAGATCGAAAATAAACTAGCAGAGCCAGAACTGTTCAACTCCCCTGGAGCCACAGCCAGCAGAGAAGCCGGTTTACTTTAGCTTTTAAACCAGCTGCAGCCTGAGAACTGGAGTGTGAGGGGATGTAACACTAAAGATGGCGGCAACGACAAAGAATTGCTGCAAAATAAACATACATCTGTTGTTTAAAAAATATATATAATTTCTTTTTAATTTTTTTTAATTTAATTTTTTACTTATAACAATTTCGATAATTATCGATATCGAGAAATATGATAACATTATCATATCGTTATCGCGATATGATTTTTTGCCATATTGCCCAGCCCTAATCGTGATCGTATCGTGAGGCCTCTGGTGATTCCCACCCCTATGTATTACTATTAGGGCTGTCAATTTATCGCGTTAATTAGATTAATTAATTACACAGCAAATTATCGCATTATGAAAATTAACTCAAAATTAAGGTAAAAAAATATATATTTAATTTTTTATTTTATTTTTTTTATCTCATTCATTCCATAAGAACGTAGAATACACATTTACAGACTTTTTTTTAATATGGGCAATTTGCATGTTCTTGGTATCTGATTCTAGGGACATCTATGGATCTCAGGGAATGTATTCCCAGTGTCAGAAATACTGTCGGCTAGATCCACAAAGAATGGATTGCACGGTGCAAGTTGCACCCTTACTTACAATTCATTATGAATTGAAAATGGGGGACCCTGATGTAAACAAGACGAATGTCTTTCTCTGGTCTGCATCCCCTTAACAATTGTATGTATTGAGCCTTACTGTATTGTACCCATTCTGCAATCTGTTAATACAATTTTCAATCAATCAATCTGCGTAGTGATTGATTGAATGACATTTTTATTTTGAGTAAATTGTAATGAACCAAATGAGAATATCAATCTTTTTTTATCTTTGACTGTGAATAACACCATGCTCAAATTGACCAGACCTGAAAAATCTAAGCAAATTAATAGATGGAAGATGATTAAACAGAAGGTTTTGTAGATACAGTGCTGAATTCTGCCATCCGGACACATGCAATTTGAAATATGGTCTAAACACTATGGTCTAAATATGGTCTAAACACTATGCTACTAAAAACTTTGAATGAATGCTTATCTGGACCAATATCAACAATCATAAATAGATCCTATAGTGAAGGCGTTTTCCCAGGAGCATGGAAGGAAGCTATAATAACCCCCATCTACAAAGCAGGTCAATCCTCTGAGGTAGCTAACTATAGGCCAATTAGCATTTTACCTGTTATTTCCAAAATAGCAGAGAAACACACAGCAGAACAACTAACAAGTCACCTTAGCACCAGCTCTGTTGGACTGCACCCCATGCAGTTTGGTTTTAGGGCAAAACACTCAACAGACTGCAATCTGCTTCCTCCTGGAGAGTATTAAATCTAAGCTTGATAAGGGGGGAGTTGTTGTAGCCGCATTTTTAGATCTAAAGAAAGCCTTCGACACTGTGGATCATGGTGTCCTGCTCACCAAGCTTTCTCGGTACAACTTCTCCCCTAATACCATCACATACATGAAGTCTTATCTTGAAGGTAGAACTCAGAGAGTAAGGGCAAATGGTGAGCTATCATCTGCCCTTAGCTGTGGTTTTGGTGTCCCCCAAGGATCTATATTGGGACCGCTGTTGTTTAGTTTATACATTAATGATCTTCCAGCTGTATGCAATAAGTCTGACATCCAGATGTATGCAGATGATACGGTCATTTATGTCCATGCAGAAACCAAGCAGCAAGCTGCAAACAAGTTAACAGCGGTGTTGACATCGGTCACTGAATGGTTGACTAACTCATGTCTGCATTTAAACACCAAAAAGACTGTTTGCATGTTTTTTACAAAGAGGCTGATGAATACTGTCTCACCTGATGTCTATGTCAGAGGAGAAAGGTTGACGGTTGTATCCGAATATAGATACCTTGGGATAAAAATGGACTCCAATCTTACATTTAAAAAACAAATTAAATCGGTAGTAAACAATGCAAAGTTTCACTTATCAAACTTCCGTCACATCAGAAACTCTCTGTCAACAAAAGCAGCAGCACTGTATTTTAATGCCATTATTATGTCACACTTAACATACTGTCTGACTAGCTGGACACAAGCCTCCTCTACAACATTACGATCTGTACAGGTAGTTTACCATCAGGCTGTGAAAGTTCTGGACAGGAAAACAAACAGCCACCACCATTGTTATAGCATAGCAAACCAGAACCTACTGAGCTGGGACAATCTTGTCAAATTCAAAGATGCCTGCCTTACCTATAAAATCCTACATGGCTTGGCTCCTCCCCCCCTCTGTACTTTCATAAAACAGAAAGCATCTACTGATAGATATACCAGGTCTGTAGTCAGAGGGGACTGTGTAGTCCCAAACAGGAGGTCTGCTTTTAGTCAGACAGCCTTTTCCGTGAGAGCAGCCCACACCTGGAACAGTCTGCCAACACGGCTCAGGGAGTATCAAAGTTACATCTCATTTAAAACTAACTTAAAATCATGGTTGAGAGATGGTCAAGTGTGCGACCATTTTAACTGAGGGGTTGTATTTTAATGTATTTATTTGTATGTATTTTAGTGTATTGTAACCTATACTGATTCCTACTGTGTTTTAATTATTGTAC
Organism: Notolepis coatsorum; assembly: GCF_963971535.1. Lineage (NCBI taxonomy): Eukaryota > Metazoa > Chordata > Actinopteri > Aulopiformes > Paralepididae > Notolepis > Notolepis coatsorum. Next base: position 47,839,283 of record NC_140183.1, on the reverse strand, counting down.
TATGTTTTTTAACTGAGGGGTTGTATTTTAATGTATTTATTTGTATGTATTTTAGTGTATTGTAACCTATACTGATTCCTACTGTGTTTTAATTATTGTACTATGTTTTAATTATTGTTGTGCTCATGTCACCTGCCCCAGAGACTACAGTTGAAAATTAGCCAACTTGGCTAAACTGGCATATTTACAGTCAAATGTTCCTTAATATGCACTGTCTCTGTATTTTAAACCAATAAATACAAATACAAATATGATTATAGAATATAGAATATCAGGCATAAAATGGTTATGCGATTAAAATGTGATTAATTAGATTAATTAATTACAAATCCTGTAATTAATTAGATTAATTTTTTTTAATCGCCTGACAGCACTAATTACCGGTACTATAGTAATGATGACAATATAGAGGCCTAGTGTCTTACTATAGTAATGATATGAAAATATAGAGGCCTAGTGTCTCTTACTATTGTCGTGGAAATTACTAAGAACAAAGGATGAGCCGAGTGAAATCATTGAGTCGAGTTAATATAAAAATTAACATAGATTTGTTAATCTGTGGCCACAGTGAAAATGATCAGTTTATAGAAAGACACGCATGTTTACACACAAGCGTCTGACCAGAAAGTGACAAAGAGCTCTGGTCAGAATGTACATTAATACGCAATTGAAATGACGTACATTATACATCCAGATATGAAGGGTAAACAAAATGTGCCGCAGTTAGGGAATAAATAACAAGATTGGCTCGACAATAGCCTTTGTTATGTCTTAACTGGGGAGAGAAATAGCCTTGGACCTTTCCTATCTCCTGGCCCTTTGGCTGAGTTTAAGAGACACTGAAAAACTCTCACCCAGTGTCTGAGCTCAGTTTACTATATTAACTAGTCAAGCTGTAAGACATAGAATATGTATTTTAACACAGATGTATAGACATAGATAACATTTCCATAACACTATAGTAATGATATGAAAATATAGAGGCCTAGTGTCTCTTACTATAGTAATGATATGCAAATAGATATGGGGTGGGAGAAAAAAATCGATGCGTAGTAGTATCACGATACTTTGCGTGGCGATACTGTATCGATACAGGGATGCCAAGTATCAATATTTAATTATTCATAATTTTTTTTTTTTTTTTTTTGGTATAAGGAAGTTGCATTGTTCATTTCAATACCTGTAATAGTACAGTAGTCCACACACACACACACACATGTGCATTAACACTTTGATTGCCTAAGGCTAAATTCATGATATACCATCCGTTGCCAGCTCTATTTAACATGGAGAAGTTCCCCTTCTTTGCAGGGCTATAACTTTTTAAATTCTATTGCTAGATTGCCATTATTAGGGCCCATTCAAGGTCCTATATGTATTGTTCATTGTGTAGCAACGTTAAACTTTTTCATTCACATATTCATAGTAAAATATGGTCTAAAGTATAAGTATGTTTTCATCTCTTTCTGCAGCTTTCTCCACAACGTGATTTATAGCCCCAAATGCATTATATTGATGATGAAATACAGTTTGATAGCGATCGGTGCCAGATGAAACATTTCAAATGGACGTGCTTCTAGGAATTTCTACGTATCATCTGATGATGACCGGATGGGCGGGGGATCGTTTATAATTCCGTGGGCAACGTTATACCATTCATCTTTTTTTGTATTTTATTTTTTTATTATTTTTTTTAAACAAACACATAAACAAACATGACAACACACGATAAGATATACAAGCATTAGTTGTCAGTGCACATCCAATGAGATCACATTTTAGTTAATTGTCTTATATAGGATATACCCTTAATACCTGTTATCTAAAAACCTACACACATATGCTCCAGCTCGTACCCCCCCCTTCCGGACCCCCCATTGGATAATCCATCCATTTTCCCTCGCTCCTAACCAGACATTACCATTATATGCTAGCTTTTATTTTCTCCACCACTTCTAACCACAATGTCATTTTGGATTCATTGAGACCCAAAATTCTTGCTGTAGATATTTCTTGATAGATCACATCGAGATATGTAATAATCCAGACCTTTCGGCACATTTTTTCCGGTTGGAACCATCGTGATGCTATCAGCTTTTTAGCCACTGTGATACCCGATAAAACCAATCTCTTTAGCTGTGGATGTACTGCACACTCAAAAACATCATTCAGCAGTAGTACAGAGGGGTGTACAGGTATATTCCAAGTTAAGAGATTTGATAGTTGCTGGGTCACCTCTTTCCAGAATATCTTAACTGGTGGGCAGTCCCAGTACATGTGCATAAATGTCCCCTCGTCCCCATTTGTACCATTCATCTAATGTGGGTCAAATGTTCATCATAGCAGTTAGTACCGAACACGGTAATAATAAACGCTAAAACTCACCCCAGTCTCCGCGGGCCGTTGGGCGATCAGCGTGGAGAAGACAGTTTTCAATTATGGGATGTCGAAATACCGGATCTATTTCCAGGTTGTATAATAGTATATACGTCCAAATCATGTTGTTTATCGAGTTATTGGCAACGGATCGCTATGTATTGTGTCGAGATCGAGGTCGGGCTGTTACTACAGAATGCAGTCAGACAATGGAAACGATACTGCCCCCAGCACTTCCTGTAGTGCATTGCAGTTACAAATGAACATTTGCGTCTCTGATTGTTTTTATACGACGCATTGACGCTAAAATTCCCCGTCAACGATTTTTTATGATCGACATCGTCGATTATGTCGACTAATCGTTGCAGCCCTACTGCTGGCTGTCTCCTATGTCTCGGAGGAAGCATCTGATAGATTTCAGGGCTCCCTAGACCGACCAGTGGGGGGAACATGCGAGCAACGACCAGGAAGGGGAGGGGGGAATTGGCATAACGACTAAATTGGGATGGGAGAAAAACACAGAAAAAGCAGAAAAAGTGGATACAAAATATATATATTTTAAGCACTCGCAAATGTCGCAGTCTAAAACTATATCCATTGAATAAAGACCTGGCGCTGAAGGGGGATCAGCGCCCCCTGCTGCTGGCGGTCAATGTGTTAACACAGAATTCTCCAATACGACCGATAGCTGGGAAAGTTCACTTTCTACATGAACAACACAAATGTACAAAATAAACGTCCTTCCTGTTTTTAGACTTTGCTCTTTTATTTTGAAACCCCCCGACCGGAAGTGTTATTGTTGTTATCACTAGTTTCCAAAGGAGAGGCGAGAAACACCGCGGCTCACATGAGCTGCTCGCACAGACACACTCTCCCTCCCCCCTCTCTCTCTCAATCTCTGAATGAAACTGGATGCATTTAGGTATCACTCCGGAATCACGTTTCAACCAAGTCACTAACGTTGCTGTCATGAGCCTACAGTGATAAAATAAATAAAATCAAAATCGCAAAAAAAAGAAAATATCGCAAATCTTTTAATTTAAAATTTTTTAATTTAAATTTTTTTAAACCAGGAAGTCCCATTGAGATACAAGATCGGAGAGGGAGGTAAGGGGTTTTAGATTGTGTGTTGTGAAGTTTAGACTTCAGAGAGGGAGAGTAAGGGGGGGGGGGCAGGTGGCGCACGGAGACTACGTTCGTCACCAACACCGGGAGGCACTGGATTCGCCTGTTCGAATCCAGCTCCCGGCGTTGCTATCAGCTTGGCTGGTCTCTCACACTGATACAATTGGCTGTATCAGGGGGTGGGAAAGCTGAAGGGTGGGTCCTGGGCGTTGTGGACAGCGACCCCTACAGTTCGGTCGGGGCGCCTGCTCAGCAAGGGTTGGAACTAAGGAGAGATAGTGTGGCCTCCCACACGCTACACTCTCCCCGGTGAGAACCTGCAAGGCCAGGTTGGCCTGCCCCAGGCTGCACATGCGTCGGAGGAAAGCATGTGACAGTCTCCGGTCTCCCGGACCAACAGTAGGGGAAAGTACGCAACAACCAGGAAGCGTGGGATGGGAGAAAAATCGGGAAAAAGGAGGGGAAGAAAGATAAAAAAAAAAAAAAAAAGGAGAGGGAGAGTAAAGTACAGAAAAAAAGGTACCGTTGGGTACCGGTATCAATTCCCAGGTAAAAAGAAACATTTTCAGGCTCGGGTGTCTCGAAAAGACCCAACGCGTAGGCCAGATGCAAGCTGCATTTTACAATAAACCTCTGTGGGGCTGCTTAACACTTTGGGTGCCGGGAAACGCCTAAACACGTCATTCCCGGCCATGCTCAAGTTGCCGAAGACGCCTTACAGCGTCTTTAATATCAATATTTCAAAAATCTGGGATCGGATTCATATGTCCCCTCCGCTGGCCTGAGATCCACCAGGAGGACCCACTGAGCTCTCTGGCGGTTCAGGAGCGCCATCTGGTGGCCGATCGGCGCAATCGCTTAACAGGAAGTGCCGTAGAGGTTGTGCTGGACGGCCGTATTACTTCCGGGCACTCGCTAATAGGTCCCGGGACTCGATCTCGACACACTACATAGCGATCGATTGCCAATAACTCGATAAACAACATGATTTGGACGTATATACCATTATACAAGCTGGAGATGGACCGGGTAAATCTACATCCCATAATGATACATTTCTACTCTACGATGATCGCCCAACGGCGCGCGGAGACTGGGGTGATTTTTAGCGTGTAAAGTTACCGTCTTCGATACTAACTGCTATTATCAACATTTGACCCACATTAGATGATTGGTATAACGCTGCCCACGGAATTATAAACGCCCCCTAGCCCATCCGGTCAACATCAGATGACGTGTAGTAACTTCTAGAAGTACGTCTAGTTGGAATTTTTTATATCGCGCTGATTGCCATAAAACTGTATTGCATCATCAATATAATGTATTTGGGGCTATAGATCACGTTCTGGAGAAAGCTGCAGAAAGAGATGAAAACATACTTATACATTAGACCATACTTTACTATGAATATGTGAATGAAAAAGTTTAACGTTGCTACCCAATGAACAATACATATAGGACTTTGAATGGGCCCTAATAATGGCAATGTAGCAATAGAATTTAAAAAGTTATAGCCCTGCAAAGAAGGGGACTTTCTCTATAGACAAATAGAGCCGGCAACCTACGGTTGATAATGAATTTAACCCATGGCAGCCAAAGTGTTAAAAAAAAATTATAATTGCAAGTTTTATCGCAATTGCAATATCTGTCAGAAAAATCACAATTAGATTATTTCCCAAAATCGTGCAGCCCTAGTCTAAACCCTATTCAAAGCACCCACTCTGTCTCTGAGTGTGTGTGTGCATGTATGTGCATTTACGTGACGTAAGCTGCAGCGAGTGTAGTTCTCTGAGAGAACGGGATAATTACAGCCATACAATCTAGCAAGAATGAAACCTATTTACAAGTCGTATTAAGTTTTGCAAATAAGGAAACATATGTAGGGGTGGACGGTATAAACGGTATGAATTTTGACTATACCTTGTGACCGGTAGACTCACTAGACTACTAGAGCAGTTACTTGACGATTCACTCTGCGTTTGCAGTGGTCGTTGCATAGTGTTTAATTGTACAGTTTTTCTCCACTTGTTCACGGACCTTGCCATAATAGTTTTGCCATTTCAATTTGGCTAAGGAGGCTGAGAGACTTGCTTTAGCACAGCAACGGGCTAACGTTAGCTGCTAAGCTAACTCACGTTAGCCACTAAGCTAACGTTAACTTCTAACGTGACTCTGCGGGCGGCACCAGGTCCATTAGTGAGGAAAGGGGGGGGGGTATATTGACGAGGCTTGAAAACAGAGGTTCAAAGATAACTTCACATTTATTTGGCTATTAATTTCTTTATATCGCTTTATCCATCGGGCTGCTACCATTTCCAGCTCTGTGTTGACAATGACATCCTGACTTGTGACATCATCACCTACGGCATCTTAGGAAGCTCAAACCTCAAACCTATTACCTCTCTCTCTCTCTCTCTCTCTCTCTCTCTCTCTCTCTCTCTCTCTCTCTCTACATTGTCAAACATGTACACTAAATTTATGTTGGAGTTGTATTGTGTTTGAGTTGTTTGAGGGAAAGAAACCTCCTGTCCTGCTTGTAGTTTTTATTTTCACTTTGTGCCGCTTGATTTGATTGTATTTCATGAAAAAAAGTGTTTTTCAGAGATGGAAGTAACTTGAGAAAAGGTTTTGCATTTTTCTATTGCAGTTTTGCACAATAAATGTTCTTAAAATACCTCTGTACTATGTGAAATATGTCCTAGTAATACAAGAGTACAGCAATAGCTGCCATACCAGTGTTTAACCCATTTTAAGATATACCGTGATTTATACCGTTATCGTCTATGCTTCAAATTATACCGTGATATACATTTTAGACCATACCGTCCAGCCCTAATATATAGAACATTTCAAAGCACTAAAAAATGCAATTTCTCTATTTTGACCTATTTCTGAAATGCGCGACACTTTGGGCATTTCTGAGGAATCCTCTCGGCTGAGACAAGGCGATTTTCACACCTTTGTTCTCCCGCACGCGGGAGCAGACAGGAGCTCCGAGTCCGACCCCAGGGCCCAGTTGTTGAAAAGGTTTAATCTGGATAAAACTCATCCGGATTTGGAAATCCTATGTTTTGCTATCCAGGATCACGTAATCCAGTTTATTTTTGTGCCGTTTTTTCAAAGCAACATCGGATTGGATTACTCTGATCCGGATACAAACTTTTCAGCATTACCAAATCCGGATAACTAGTGCTTGAAATGGGATAGGCTATCACAATGTAGGCTACTAGCTATGTAGACAGGTAGAATAGCCAGCGTGGGGTCACTTCAAGTGTTTTATTTTTTTTATTTTAACAGAAAACAACACAATAAAACAATATTTTTTTCTATTTTTGGAAACCGGCAGTCCGCTCATCTGAGACCTACAACAAATAAATAAAAATATACATTACTCACAAATACTGTACATTGTGGATATTTAGAACAAGTTTCAAATAAAGATGTATTGAATTGAATAAAAAGGCTAAATGTCCAATACTTACCAAAAATAAATAACTTCAGAGTTCTTCATCATCTGCTGTGGAGAGCCCAGCTTGTACAGCTTTTAGCAGGCGGATCTCAAGTCTAGCCTTGCTTTGCTGTAGTCAGGTAAGAGTCGGTTGTTCCTCTGCCAGACGAGTCTGTACTTCCGCCCTTTCAGTCTCTCTTTGCAGAAGTGCCTTATAATCACCATCTCCGTTTGCCAAAGGACACTTCAAGCCTCTTTTCTGAGCTCCTGTGGCAACTACTGGCTCCACCAGTGAATGAGGATCCACCTTCTTCCTCAATGATGGGGCTGAGATCCAAAATAAATGTGTCCTCTGGATCAGGAGGAACTGACTCACTTTCCTCTCCAATCACAGGCTCACCATCCCCTACAACACCTTGAATCCCATGCAGAGTTTGACTTCTCACCTCCAATAATGTCAAGTACCACACAGGTGTAATCACCTGTTTGGGTGTTTTTGGCTTCAGCATGGTCCTTTGTTGCCCTGGCCCTAAGATTCTTCCATCTAGCTTTCACTTGCTCTGTGGTCCTCTTCTGGCCAGACCCCATGGCATTCACATTCTGGGTGATTTCTACCCAAATATATTTTTTCTTTTTGTTGGTAAGTTCTCCACCCTTAGCAGAACTAAAGCTCCCTACTATTGAGTCAAAATGGCACCTAACACCCTCTAGTAGCGCAGGTTTCGGCAACAGTGAAATTAGGGCCTTTTGAGTCCATGGTCCCATCGCTTTGGTGTAGTGAACATAGTTAATTTATAGGCCTTGGTTATGATTGCCTTAATTGAACACAAGTCAAAGTCAAATGACTGATGACCATGTCAGTGTGATTAATATACAGTGATAAGTGACAGTTTATAATTTATATATTTGTGTTCAATACTGACAGCTGTTTGGGGGATTATTTTATGAGGCCAACATTTTTTGAATTTGCTGTACTGAGGCTGAATACGTAGTATGTCTACTTTATATATTTGATCATTAGCGGATGAACAAATTAAGTGAAAATCTTATGAATAAATGTATATACTGTATAATCCAAATATTGGATACACATTTTAAAGTTTCATTACATTTTGTGATTGAAATCCACCCTGAATCCACCATTCTACTGGGATCAGTTTAATCCAGATTTTTTGGATCAAAGTGATCCCAATCCTACTAAAGGTTTTTGAACAACGCATACTGAAGGTTTGATCCGGATCAAAACCAAGATTTTATTACGTAATCCAATCCGATTTCAGAATCCTTTTTTTCTTTTGAACAACCCATTTTCAAGATTTGATCAAATCTGTTATCTGAAATCCGATCGGATTACTTTTGAACAACTCGGAGAAGGTTTTAAGAGGTCCTAAAAGTGTTCTCAGTGACCATGCCACATTGCCACATACAGCATACTGAATCGGTGGTACTGGGCCGAGATTTATTTAATGTTGCACAAATAGATCAATAGTCCATATTTTTTTTTTAAACTTAATTTTTTTTGCAATTTTTTTTAAACATCAAAGACTCAATAGTCTATATTAAGTGATGATGTGTTTCTTTTTCAAATGTAGCCAAGAGTAAAGACCCTAACCCAACCCTAATCAAAACAGCAGTCAAAGTGTATATTTTCAGCACTACGTTTGTTTTGCAATAATTTTAAGTGTTATTAGCTAAATATGAGCTTATAGAAAATCTCTGTGCATTGCACTGCAAAACGGATGATTTAGACGCAAGAACAAGAAGCACTCATGAAACCATTGTAGTCCAGAGAACGAGGAGACCCACGGCTTTCCATGGATGGCTAAATCTCATAAAACTACACTACCCACTTTACACCAGCCGCCGACAAAGGAAGGAAAACAATTTTTTAGTGACCAGGGCTCTACAGTGTGACCATATTGCTCGCATATGCCCCTAGAAATATGTGTGTGCGAACTGGAAAAATCAATTACTCGCACGGTGTGCAGATTACAGCCTCAGGGCCCGTGTCGACCGGGGACGTTTTATGAGTTGTCAGCTCCTTTCTGTCATTCATTTATATGCTACAGACGCGACAGGCACGTTCCTTTTCCCAGCGCAGCGCCTCGCGTTTTAGCGCTCTCGGCGGCAGCGTTTTTGGGCGGAGAGCTCCCAGCGCATAAAGTTGAAACTAGTTCAACTTTTGGAGAGGAGCGCCGCTCATCAAGGTAACTCTTTTCGACCGATCAATCAACATCGAGCAAGTGGCTAAGCCGCGACAGTCGCGAGACTCAGGAAAACGCTCTGATTTTATTTTTTTAGCTTTTCAAAGCGGTCCGCCTTGAAAAAAATGTCCGCTATGGACACAAGCCCTCAGTCGTGCTTTTTTTCTCTCCGCTGATAATCGTTCAAAAACTACAAGTCCCACATTGCACTCAAGCCAACGGTCCAATCACAGTAGAGTGACGTGACTGGTTTCAAGGAGGAAAAAGGAAATGACCAATCGGAAGCTCATTTGCCTTTTTACTTCCTGAAAGTCCGCCATTGCGATATGCGAGGGTTTTCCGAGACAGTAACTTATTCTAGTCTTACCAATAGCAATAGATTTTAGAACACCTAGATTTATCGATAGCAATAGTAATATAACGTTAATGCAACAAAACGAATGCCTTACTTTGTTAATCATAACGTTGATGCAGTAGCGTATGTCGTTGTGTTGGCTGTAACGGACACGAGAATAACATAACACTGTGTACACATTAAAATTACGATAATCGATTCTAACATTTTCAAATCGATGCAGTTGAATTTCCCCCTTGGGATCGATGCATTGCGATGCATTGTTACACCCCTACACCAAAGTCACTGGCCCACTGTACGTGTGTGTATCTGTGTGTGTGCTAACTTGGCTAGCATTATAAACAGCAGAGGTGGGCAATAGGGTCCAGCTGCAGCGCCGGAGTGCAAGCGGTGTGATGTAATTGACAGAATCTACTAGGGCTGGGCGATATAACGATAACGATAAATATCGCGATATATTTTAATAATCGATATCGAATATCGAAATTAAAAAAAAAATCGAAAAATCGTTTTTTTTTTTTTTTTTTTTATACCTGCAACAGGGCAGTTTTAAAACCAGAGACAGTGGACAGACTTGTCTTTCTTGCCTGCAACTTAAAGTAATGGCTTTGCTTGTCCAAATGACAATACTGACCTAATTCAGATTTCTTTTTCTCTTGTCCATTTATTTTGTTTGCTTTCTAATTTAAAATACATTTTGAAACCGTCTGTACACAGTAGGCTATGTGTGCTAGCAGAACTAGACTCCAGTCACGAGTCACAGTGCACATGTGCGGTGGTTTGTCCACCAAAAAAGCGCCAAAAGATCGAAAATAAACGAGCAGAGCCAGAACTGTTCAACTCCTCTGGAGCCACAGCCAGCAGAGAAGCTGGTTTACTTTAGCTTTTAAACCAGCTGCAGCCTGAGAACTGGAGTGTGAGGGGATGTAACACTAAAGATGGCGGCAATGACAAAGAATTGCTGCAAAATAAACATACATCTGTTGTTAAAAAAAAACAAAAAAAAACGATTTTTTTTTTATTTTTATTTTTTTTATATACTTATAACAATTCGTATATATTTTCCATATCGCCCAGCCCTAGAATCTACTGTCAATCAATGGTCTACCTGACACGCAAACTCATAAACAATGTTTCTGTACTGGAGGTGTACAGTATTTCAATAGGCAACCCTGAAAGGATTCTTTTTCTAGAAGAGCAACACTAGCCAAAACATAGGCATTGTATGCATAAAAGGGGCTAAAGTTAAGTGACTGTTACTTTTGTAGCAGTAGTTTGATTTGATAGTTTATTTGATAGGGACAGCACATGTTAATGAACATCAAGTACAAAATACAAAATGTAAACATGCAGGGTTGTAGCAAGAGCTAATTTACACCAGGAGACCGCAAAACTCTTTCAATAAATAAATAGCCTGCTTAGGGTAAAAGCATTGTGACAATCAATGATAAAAAAACAACAATAAAAACAAGAAACAAGTTGCATAAACTAAATCGGATAAAAAATTATCACAGTTCTGGTTTGCCTTAAGATGCAGTTTAAGATTGGTCTTGAACATGGAGTATGTGGGGCACTCTCTATCTCTAATCACAACTGGTAGGCTATTCCAGTAGTAGTTGCCACCTTTAACAGAGAACACAGTTTTAGCAAAGGTAGTATACCGAAAAGGCACCTTACAGTCCCCTCTACTGATGGCCCTGGTGGTAATGCCAGTGTCTCCTTTTTGTTCAATGTCACTGCCTTTTTTATTAGGCCTAGTTGTTGGCTACAACTTTGCCACAGTAGGCATTAATCACTTAATAGTTCAAATGTCTGTCCCATTCCCGTTTGCACGCGCAGATACACACACACGCACACAGTGGGCCAGTGACTTTGGTGGTATGTGCTATTGCACAGATGTGTGTCCCGTTCCCGTTTGCACATGCACGCACAGTACAAATATACATTTATAAAAAAATAAAAATAAAAAATAAACTCTGTTACTTGAAATATTTTCACTGTGCTCCTAAATGTCTTTGTGTGCTCCTACATTTCTTCATTTAGGAGCACATGTGCTCCTTGGGAAAAAGGTTAGCCTAGAGCCCTGTTGACTGGAATATCATGTTTATATCTCACGGGTTGAACAAACATCAAGTGATTGCCATAAAATACAACGCATATTGTTTCTTTACCTTTCTGTGAACGTCTGAGAAAAAAGCGCGACTCAATCTGGTAATTCTTACCCAACCATTTTCCGAAAGTAACGTATTTACAGTAGATTTCATTTGCGGTCTTTGCTACCCTCTACTGGGCGCTTGGTGGTACTACATCCATATTTAACACTGGTATTCAATAGAGGAGATGTAGGCATCTTTTTTTATTTTTATTTTTTACCTTTTTCTCCTATTTTTCTCTGTTTTCTCCCCGTCCCAATTAATCGTTGTGCCAATTCCCCCCCTCCCCTACCTGGTTGTTGTACGCATGTTCTCCCACGAGTCGGTACAAGGGTGTCCTGATGTCGAACGCACGCTTCCTCCGAGACGTGCGCCGTCAAGCCAGTGACGCTTTTTTCACTTGGCAGCGAGGACTCTCATTGGTGAAGTGTAACGCGTGGGAGGGCATGCTATCTCCACCAAGTCCTGCCCCGCTTAGCAAGTGCAGAGACCTGACCTGACCTCTGTCCACAACGCCAGATTCCCACCCGCCAGCTTCCCCACCCCCTAATACTGCCAATTGTATTAGTATGAACGGCCAGCCAAGCTGCTAGAAACGCCGAGAGCTGGGCTCGAACTCAGCATCTCCTGCGTTGGTGACGAGCGCAATCTCCGCTACGCCACCTGACCGCCTGATCTAGGTATTTTTTTAGTGAAATTTTGGTATACTTTTAAAACTTTTATGAGTGATTAACGTGGGCACTGATATGCAAAAATGAACTAAATGGGTTTCTATATAAAAAGACGGCTGATCAAACAGCGGGATATCTGTAATTAGGTTATAAACTTGTCAGGCTAAAAAGTATTTTTATTACCATATTCATAACCTACAGAATAAATAAATAGTTGCATGCAATAAGTAGCCTGTACTAATGCCAAAGATTACGACAATGTAATTATTTTTCCTGAATGTTTTTTGTTTGTTTTATAATTGTTACTGCAGATGAAATTAAATGGGTCAATTGTGTTTCTTTACTCCTTAGAATATAGCATATGGAATTGCCTTTGTGAAGTTCCACTCACCACCAGACAAAAATGATCCACCAGCAACATCACCGCCGGTAAGAAGAGCTCAGTCTTGTCCTTTGACCTCTTCTGCACAAAGTCTATTCATTTAATTTCTAACCTTTATTTAAACTCGAAAGGCAACTGAGGTTTCCCTCATTTACAGTCACATTGAGTACATGACCTGCGCATGTGTCCTACAAAACGTCCCAAAAAATTTCCCTGACCACAATTTGCCTCATATAAGCCCACGACAGCAGTAGAGCACCTGAATGCTTTGAACATTCAAAGTTATCAACCTCAATAAGACATAGCATTATATCGATTTTAGTTACGGTAGGCAAAACATTTACTTACAGAACTGTTGTCACGGTAGGGAGACGAGGAAGTGCAGAATCGTCATAGTATTGACAAGTTTCCCAGGTTGCTTGGCTCTATTGAAAATTAAAGGACTTCCGGTGACTGGTGGTGTGTGTGTGTGTGTTACTTTTTTTTTTTTTTTTTTTTTTTTTTTTTAATATATATATCTTTCTTCCCCTCCTTTTTCCAGATTTTTTTTTTCTCCCATCCCACCCTTCCTGGTTGTTGCGTACTTTCCCCTACTGTTGGTCCGGGAGACCGGAGACTGTCGCATGCTTTCCTCCGACGCATGTGCAGCCTGGGGCAGGCCAACCTGGCCGCGCAGGTTCTCACCGGGGAGAGTGTAGCGTGTGGGAGGCCACACTATCTCTCCTCAGTTCCAACTCTCTCTGAGCAGGCGCCCCGACCGAACTGTAGGGGTCGCTGTCCACAACGCCCAGGACCCACCCTTCAGCTTTCCCACTAGTGGTCTGCAAGGGCCTTGAAATAAAGCCTGAGCCCTGCCCGAGCCGTTGAACTTCAGGCCCTGCCCGAAAATAAGCCCGACTGTAAATAATATTTTAAGCCCTAGCCCGCGTGAAAACCAGAAAATTATTATTATTATTATTATTATTATTATTATTATTATTATTATTATTATTATTAAAATATAAAAAAATTTGTATTTGTTTTAAATATTCGAAACACGGTTTTATATGAACGTAATAAATAAACAAAACTAAGAAGCATTTACATAGCCTGTTTCGCAATGCCGTCTCTCCCAGTGCTCGCTTATATAGACTGACTCACACTGTCACACATCAGCCTCGTAAAACGTATTGAAGGCTATAGAATATTCTTTGACACACGCACACACACACACACGACACACAATAGCCTACTCAGTCAAACAAACAAACAGAAAACAGAAATCAGATTTCGAGCAGAGCAACGTAATGAAAATCACAACAAAACAAGTAGCAGTCGCGACCCAGCAAATAGTAAACATCACTCACCAGACGTCAGCAACGCGTTGAACACCGTTAACAAAACCGGCTACATACATCCCAAGAACAAATTAAAACGTTCGCCAACTGGCTATATTCCAACACAACCAATCGAGTTGAACTTGTCCCCTGAGTTCTCTCTGCGCGCTGCAGTAATTACATCCAAATGTTTCTCTGGCGCAAAAGAGAAAGCGAATCTTAAAACGAAGGTTATCATATAACCCTAGTTATATAAAAAAAATAAAAAAAAACGAAATAAAAAAAAAAAAAAAACGGCGGTGCCCGGCCGAGCCCGAATTATTTATTTAAAAAAAAGCCCTACCCAGCCCGAACCCGCCGGGCCGGGCCCCGTCGGGCCTGGGCAAGGTTGCAGTGCACTATTTCCCACCCCCTGATACAGCCAATTGTATCAGTGTGAGAGGCCAGCCAAGCTGATAGCTGAGAGGCCAGCCAAGCTGATAGCGTGTGTGTGTTACTTAACTTCTTTGTTACCGTAATTCCTCTAATAGTAACCGGGTCTCAAATACAAGCCGGGTCTCTGAACCAAGCTTGAGATTTAAACACTTTCAGTGGTTGGTTTCTGAAATCATCTACAAATTCTGTCGGTCTCCCAAAGATCTCTGACTCATCTTCCTCCTCAGAACTAATCTTCTTCTTCTCTCTCGCCCACTCCTGACAGAGGCTGACCAAGCTGGGTCAGTTCAGGGTGAAGGAGGAGTCGCCGGCACTACAGCCTGGCGCTCTCTTCTTCAATCGCGAGGCCCCAGCCAAGCCCAGCCCTGCACCCAAGGGTACGTCCACTTCATGTGTAACAGGTGCTCATGTCAATGCAGAGGCCTTACATCGAACGGCTTTGAGAAAATGCCTCATTTCTGTGCAGTGGTACAGTTGGTAAAACATCTTATTACTGTTCTACCGTGACTTGTTTATAAGATCCAATAATAAGACCCTATATTACGTTTTTGTTGCATTCTAAACATTCTTTGAAAGGCCTCTTGTTATTCCGGCAGACGATTATAGGATGGAGGTATTGTTGAATGCTAACTGGCACTGTATAGGGAGGTGTAGTCTGACGTCACTGGTTGTTCCACCCGTATAGGGATTCATCATTGGGAAAATGGATTATCGGCTATTGTAACAATTCTGCCGCATGAACATTGGCAAACTTTCCATTTTTGCACAAAATGAGTTCCCTTCTACCACTAACATTATTGTTTAACACATCCTGCGCCAAAAACTAGTTTACTCATTATTGCCCGCCAATCTAATAACGCCAACAACGAGTTTACTCGTTTTTATGATCGTTATTTCCTTTATTCGCTATTGGCATTCATAATTCATCCAGGAAGGCTCCGGGAGCCAGCTGGACTATGTCTGATATTGCAACGCCTCAATACCGCCGCCTGGTAAATTTCGGGCGAGTTGCACTCTACTCTAAACCGGATGTGGCTCTCTGTGCATCAGGGAAAAACTTCCGGCAGAGCTATCTTGTTACGTGGATCCAGACAAACACCTCGAGTGCATTGGATCGCTTTCGAAACGCAAGAATCAATATGCTTTCGGCGTTTATTGCGTCGTACAAACGGAAAATGGATCTAGCAGATCGAAATCAAATAATTGGAATATTTTTTCTCAAGACTCATCGGCCACAGGTAAGAGGATTCTAACGTTAATTCCAGCTCGATTGTGCATTTATTTCATTGCAATCCATCTGATCAACATATGATATCGTACTAAAGAAAACCGTTACTGACAATCAAGGAATCATAAATAGGGTTGGGCATCGTTTGGATTTGAACGATTCCGGTTCCGATTCCGATTCTCCATATCGATTCCTGTTCTAAACGATTCTCGATTCCGATTCTTTGAGGTGCAGGTCAAAACAGGTCACAGCTTATTTCGAAGGAGATTTTTTATTTTTTTTTATTTCAAAAAGAAAATCATACTATTCACATTTTCAGTTGACTTGATACAGTTTAATTTGGTTGCTGTACTGTAACTAGGGTATTAAAGTAAAAAAAAAAGTAAAAAAAAAAAAAAAAAATCGAAATTTAGAATCGAAATTCAAATATGTTACTTCCGGTTCCAGAACCGGAAGTTAGGAACCGGTTCCTATTAGAACCGGTTTTCGGTGCCCAACCCTAATCATAAACGACCCCCCCCCCCTTTCCTTCACGCATGATGGAGGATAATGTATAGCAGAGTTACTGTATTGCCCTGTATTTTACTGTCGTGCACTTTTACTGTTATGTAGACTGTTCTGTTTTGTGTTTTTATGTTTACGTGTGATGTATTGTGTATTGTGTACATGCACTTTTATTATGTTCTTGTGTGATGTACCGCACATTTTATTGCTGTCTGATGTTTGCGGGTGTTATTGCTGTCATCTTGGCCAGGTCTCCCTTGCAAAAGAGATCTTGTATCTCAATGGGACTTCCTGGTTAAATAAAGGTTAAATAAAAAAAAAAAAAAACGATCATATGCATTTGAACTTTTTTAATATAGCGTGTATAGGAACAAAACGCCATTGATTATATATAATATGCAGGGCCTATAACTCGCGTTCTAGGAATTACTGCTCTACGCTCTAAAAACATACTTATATTCACGACGGTACTAACACGACAATGTATGAATGGAAAAATATAACGTTCCCACATCCGGAACGATAGATACCCGATGTTGAATGGGCCATAGTAATGTCGATATAGCTATAATATTTAAAAAGTTATAGCCCTGCAAAGAAGGTGAGCGACTCCATAGGGTTACAGCACTGGCAGAGAGTGGTATAAGATGGGCAAACTGCGTGGCAGACAATGTGTTAAGCATTTTTGGTTGAAATAAAGGTAGTTATAAGGTTTTTAATTTGTCGTTAAAAAAGAACTACATTTACCAGTAGGCAGCCTGTTGTTCACTAGGCAGCCTGTTCAGTGCTGTCGCCTGATCCACGTCATGGCCAGCTGATACCAAGCTAGCTGCTAGCTAGCTAGCTAACGTTAACGTTACCTCGCTAAACGTACTAGACGTTAGCAATGTCTACTGTCGTTAACCATTTTAAATCTGGGCATGTAGAGGCATTTCGGGACAGAGTAAAATGTGCAGGTCCTCTTCTGAGACCTGGGCACTGCATGCATCATGCCGGCTAGCAAGCTAGATAGCAAGCTAGCTAGCTACACGTCACGGCCGGCTGATACCACGATAGCTAACTAAGGATGCACCGAATGGGAAATTCTTGGCCGAAACCGATACCGAAAATAGAAAACAGTTGGCCGAAAACCGAAAGCCGAAAGGCCGAAAATGATTCATAGAATAGATATTTTGCTACCTTTACGATTAATTGCGAATATTTTCATGTTGAGCTATAGATTGTGGATGAATACGCACAGAAAGGTACGCCATGCCAACGTTAATGCTTTATTTATCTAAAACGAGCCGATTTAGAAATGGTCAATGGGGAAATACATTAAGTGGAACAGAGGGTGGAACAGGAAAATGACGTAACCACTACACCGCCCTATTGTTGAGCTGAATAAGACATGCATTACAATGATAACAAATATTGCTTTAAAATGTGAACTTTGTGACTCTGGAAAGTGGAAAAGATGGTAACCGCTTTTCTCATAATGTTCGTTTATTGTTAAATATTTATTGATAACAAACCGAATCAAAATGTTCACAACATTTGTATCTTGCTAACCAATCTATAGCACTCTCAACGTGCATTGTAGTAAACCGTATAACCAGGGAGCGAAATTAACTTTTTGACTCACCGGCCAGTGGCGGGTAGATGGGAAGAATCTACCCGCCAAGCAGATTTCTTACCTGCCAACTTTTTTTTGATAAAAAAAAAAAATTATTATTGTTTTATATATATATTTTTTTAATAAAATATATATATTATATAATCATACTTGTAGTTGTATTATCTGCGAGACATCGCCACCTCGCTGTCTGCAAACAGCTCCACTGTCTGTGTGTATACTCTAGTGGCCTCCAGCTCCAGCAAGGATTCTCCGGCGCTACAGCTGGACCCTAAACTCTTACATTCAGCATGAAAGGATTCTCCTACCCTGCACCTGGACCCTAGTCAGCAGCGCTGCAGCCCTCATGCGATGTAACTGGACACTTGCAGTTGTTTATGTCGGGAGCTATCAGAAGCTAGCCAGCTGGATAACGTTACACAATGCCTCATGTATTAAACTAAAAGTGAATAGTTGACTGGGTCATTTTGTAACAGTAGCTAACATCAGCTCACAGAGGTCTCTCTGACTAGAGTAGACTAACATCAGTCACGGTGACTGTGTGTTTACATGCAGCATACAGAAACAGGTAGGGGAGGTTTAGGAGCAGCAATGCGCTCAGACAGCGAGTGAGAACTCCGCTCAGAATTGGATCATGATTTTCGGTTTTCACATGACCATTTGATTGGCCGCCACACGGCGGTCAGTCCTCTAAGTGGGAGGCGCCAAACGTAAAAACTGCCCGCAAATGGCGGGCGGCGCTCTCTAGTTTCGGTCCCTGCGTATAACATGTGAATATGTGACAAAGCTATGGAGTAAATATGTTGAGCTAAAGTATGTACAGTATTATATATACAGTGGTACAAGTATGAATACATACACTATCATAATAACCACTCAGCCAGTGGTTTAATAATATGAGTAGGTATAGCTATATATACAGATATAGATGGATATAGGTAGTATAATGAAGGTAGGTATGAGTACAGTGTAAGACGGATGTAGGCAGTATAGGCAGTGGACTTGAGTATAGAGTTCAGAGTTTGACCATGGGTGTACCATCTCAGTATGCTGCTAGATTACAGGTTGCAGCAATGCACTGTCGGAATGCTGAACAGCTGCTACAATTTTGGCATGACGGCTCCACAAAGTCATCGTCACCATATTGTCTATGGCAGGGGTTCCCAAACTTTTCAGGCCGGGGCCCAGAAAATAAGGCGTCAGAGAGCCGCGGCCCAATGCACATCGTCTGGCTTTTTTTTTTTTTTTTTTTTTTGCCAGGCGACCGATTTTTTAAGCCAAATATCACTTCAATCCTATTAAGTTAGTTCAAGTTAGTTATTCATTTATATGTGCTATTTATGAGAGGGCTAACTTGTTGCAAAATAATAATGATAATAATAATAGCCTCATTAAAATACTATTGTTGCTTCGGTTGTTTTCAGCGTTTTATGTGCATAATCTGTTATTTAGTTTGAAATGTTCGTTGAAATAAGTAGATTTTTCGTTTTTGTTTATTTATTAAGTTAATATAAAACCATATAGTCACATTTTAGAATACAATAGAATAGAATTTTAGAATACAACTAGAAACACTGTCCTGGCCTGCTTCTAAGTTCAGTGGCCTGACAAAAAAAATTCAAATTAAAAAATAAAAAAATAAAAAAAATGTTTTTTTTTAATTTTTTTTTAATTTTTTTTAAATCATCTCGCGGCCCATCCGTGGCTGCTCGCGGCCCACCTTTGGGTCGCGACCCCGACTTTGGGAACCACTGGTCTATGGTACAGTGCCAGATTTTACATCCTGGTGACATCACAACTTTGGAGGTTCTCCCTCTGATGTCCAACCTTAGGTGCAGGTGGTGAGGTTCATCACAAGTATGAGCTTGAACTATCCTGGGACACAGGAGGAATAACATGTGAATTCTTGAAAATGGGTGGCATTCCCCTTTAACATCAACCTACCATCTCTTTGTCTCTCTTATAGTGTCTCCTCAGAATGAGAAGCTGAGCTATGCAGCTGCAGCCCTGCAGTCTGGCGGTGGCTCCTCAACCACAACCTCTACCACAACCTCTGTCTCCACCGCTGCCTCGCAACAGGTTAACAAAAAGAGAATTGTAATACATTAGTTTCTGTACAACACAAAGTAATCAGATTACAGATGCCTTTCTAAAATAAAATGGAGGATTGCTTGTTTTAATCAAAGACATATCGGAGGGCATTTAGACACTAACATCTAGATAAATGTTTCATTATGCCATTTCTTCTTAGCTTGCATCCTTACTGCCATATTCTGGAGTTAGTTAACTTCTACATTGTCTGGTTTGCCAAATGTACTGAAATGTATCCACTTCTTTGGAGAATATGAACCATACTACTCTACACTACTATACTACACAAACTAGGGCTGCAACTAACGATTATTTTGGTAATCGACTAATCTGTCTTATTTTTTCGATTAGTCGACTAATCTAACGATTATTTTTGTCACACCCTCAATCTCTGTTTCCTGTGGGCATGGCTCCTTCTCCAATGCATGTTTTACCTCACATGCTCAAGTCTGCACACCTGTGAATGTCACCCTGTTGTCCAGTCCCTCTGCCTTAACATAACATGATGATCCCATAGCAAATTAAAAGAATGACTCATGAAACATTTGAATTTGGATCTTAAGCAACTTTAAATCAAAATGTATTTGAACAATACAACAATCACTCATAACAAGATAAATAAATTAAATAATACAAATTAAAGTGGAAGTGTTTAAATAACCAAAAAATATATATAGCAGACTTCTTAGCTTAACATCCCAGGGAACTAATGGGATAACTGGGGATGTTGTTTGCTCCTGACAAGAGTCTCAAAGTCTGGGGTGATGGTAGACAAAGCATGTCATTTTTTTATGACTAATCGACGCAAAAATTCTGCGTCAACGAGTTTTTATGATCAACGTCGTCGATTATGTCGACTAATCGTTGCAGCCCTAACACAAACTACATAACCCCTCACCCTGTACCATCCCCTCAAATCTCTTAGGCATATCTCCTCCCTGCAGCCTGGGAGGGCCTGAGCTCCTCCTTCCTAAACACTGCATTTTTTTCTCATAAGGCCTAACAAAATAAATAGTTTGGTTCCTGTTGGTTGTCAGTTAAGGCCATGGGTAGGTAGGGAATTTATTTTATAAAAAAAATTCCCACGCGACTCTGGATAGGGAATTCTTTTATTTAATTTTTTCTCGACAACATGGATGTATGTACTCTGCCAGCATGTTTAATATCCATATACTAAAGGTTAAAATACAAAGACACTGTACTACAAAAGTACAATGTACAAAGGTAGTAGTATTAAAAATGCCACCCCTAAATACTACTCACTAAATATCCCGACGTCAGAGAGCTGTGCAAATATTGTGAAATACTTGCTTTTTATATATTCTCATTATTGACATGGACTGCACTTTTCTTTACTAAGATTTAATAAAATTGTATTGTAAAAAAATATATATATATTTTTTTACAAACTCCTCAAATAAATTTGGGTCGCACATAAATCGGCAGGGTCGGTCGGCAACCGGAACCAAACAATTTATTTTGCATGGCCTAACATCCATAATATCCATTCTTAGCTGCTACAACTGCTCCATGACTTATGCCTTGTCCACACGTATACGGATATTTTTGAAAACATATATATATATAAAAAAAACACATACATGTATTTTCTCTGTTTCGGCCTCCCGTCCACATGAAAACAATGGAAAACTGAGTTTGAGTTCACTGAAAATGAGCTTTTGGAAAATGTTAACATCATGACTAATGGCCCTGTCCACATAATATATGGATATTTTCTCTGCAATCAGGACCACGGAGAGATCCCTGCAGCCTGCCGTCAGTTCATATGAGAGAGATCTTCTAAAACACTGTTGGTGTGGACAGGAATTATTTTGAAAGCAGGGCGGGTGAAAAATGCATTTTTAGAAACATCTGTGTACATGGCATTAGTCTTATGCTCTGCCACACTTTTTAATTTAGATTAAAGCTGGATTATTCTAGGCGGTCAGGTGGCGTAGCGGAGATTGCGTTCGTCACCAACACCGGAGACGCTGGATTCGCCTGTTTGAATCCAGCTCACAGCTCCGGTGTTGTCACCAGCTTGGCTGGCCGTTCACACTAATACAATTGGCTGTATTAGAGGGTGGGAAAGCTGGCGGGGTGGGTCCGGGTCGTCGGTTGTAAACAGCGACTCCTACAGTTCGGTCGGGGCACCTGCTCAGCACGGATAGGATCTAAGGGGGGTAGTGTGATCCTTCCACACGTTACACCCTCTCAGTGAGAGTCCGCGCTGCCAGGTGAAAAGAAGCGGTTGATTGGCTGGACGTGTGTCGGAGAAAGCATGTGATAGCCTCCACTCTCCCAGACCGACTGTGGGGGGTAAGTGCGCAGCGACCAGGAAGGGGATTGGGAATTGGCATAACGACTAACATTGGGATGGGAGAAAATTGGAGGAAAAAGGAGGGGGAAAAAGACCAATAAAAAAAAAAGCTGGATTATTCTGATTATATTACGGAGTAATCCAGCAGAATATATTGCTGGTTAAAATGTGTATCAGGTCATCTGTAATAGATTATATTTAGAAAAATCTTTCCACCACTATCTACCGTAGAGTAGGGATGGGTACCGAATTCGGTACTTTTGAGGCACCGAACCGAAACACGTCGGTACTACCGAGTATCGAATCAAGTGAGAAACCGAGATTTTTTTTTTTTTTTTTTTTTAAATCTTTATTTTATTTTTATTTATAATTTTTTATTTTTTTTTGTCAACGTTCACACGCACAATATATGCTTACCTAGGATTTGACTTGATTCAACAACAAAGCAGTCGGAGCAATGACAAGCCGAAAACTGTCTTTGGATTTTTTTTTATGACTGAGGTAGGTAAATTAAATTTCTTGAGACTAAAGTACAGAGGAAAAAAAAGTACCGGTTTCGATTCACAGGTACCGGTACCGTATCGGTTCAAATGTGAAAGGTACCCATCCCTACCGTAGAGGTTCTCTTTTTTCCCCCTTACTCTTAACCCTTTCTCTGCCACGCTTATATCCATCAATGTTTGATCACTGCCAGCTCTATTTGTCTATGGAGATGTTCACCTACTTTGCAGGGCTATAACTTTTTAAATTGTATTGCTAAATTGACATTACTATGGCCCATTCAACATCGATTAGCTATTGTTCAGGGTGTAGGAACGTTTTACTTTTTCATTCACACATTCATATAAAAATACTGTCTAGAGTATAAATATGTTTTTACCGTTTTCTGCAGTAATTCCTAGAATGTGAGATATAGCCATTTATGCATATATTACATCATCAAATGCAGTTTGCTAGCGATTGACGTCAGATTAAAAATTTAAATTGTACAAGGTCCTAAACGTCATGACTCATCATCTGATGTTGACCGGGGGGGGGGGGGTCGTTTATAATGCAATGACCGACGTTAAATGAATCATGTAGTATGGGTGATATATTGATCATGGCAGTTTGTATGGATAATAATAATCAAAAACGCTGAAACTCACTGCAGCTTCCTCGTAGCGATGGGGGATGATACTGGAGCAAAAAGTTCGCTATTATGGGATGTAGATCTAGATGAACCATTTCCGGGTTGTATAATAAATATATACGTCCAAATAACGTTGTTTATTGAGTTATGGCAACCGATCGATTATCCAGTGTGTCAAGATGGAGTCCCGGGAGCGATCGCGAGTGGCGGACGGAATAGGAGGGACACCAAGCACTTCCGGCCCCACTTACCCACTTTCGGTTTGTCGATCGGCCACCAGGTGGCGATATTGAACCGTTGGAGAGTTGAGTGGAGATCCCCAGCACCCGTCAAGGATCCGTCGGTGAAATATGATTACCATGACAGATTTTTGAAATATTGATCTCAAAGACGCTGTAAAACGTCATTGGCAGATTACGCATGGCGAGGAATGACGTCTTAACACGTCATTGGCGATTAAAGGGTTAACAGCTTGAGTGCCAGCAGGGGTCGCAGGATTTAGCGCTTGAGTGCCAGCGCTCTATTCAATGAGAGTGCGAGCACATTTGCGAACGCATAAACTATATCTTAAATTATGGCTATGTGTCTAATACGCCCGTCGCTTATCAATGACTTGCTTGCAGTCAACATTGTCGAAACGGATTGTTTTTTTATCGGTACATTTCCGTTTTATACCATTTTCAAAAACGCTCGTTCTTCGAAATGTCCAGAAAAGAAAAGTGCAGGAAAAGAGCAGGAATCGCAAATAACTTTGTCATTTTTCTGCCTTTATGAATAGTTTTCAAATAAACGCTAAATTATCGATAGTATATGTGTACTTATGCACGCTAGAGAAGCGGGCTGAAAAATCGATTATCTTATTTCCTGATCAGCACACACACACGTTGATATATCTGTGAAAAAAGCTCTGATTATCCCAAGACTGGTAAAATAGATTCCTTACCTCAGATCAGATGTTCTCCAAAAAGATTATTCCAATTCCTGATCGCCATTCCAAATATCGATTGTGTTTATTGATCCAACGCTGGGTGCTTGAAACATATTCCACGCTGTTCTGAGGGACCACAAATACTGCAATCGGCTCGGATTACATGCCTGACAAGTAAAATGTGGATTTTCTTTTCCCCATGCGTTTTCCTTCAGTCCAATCCAAAGGGTGCATTACCATCCGGGAGACAATAGGGGGCGGTATTTTCCCTGTTCGAGCTCAGAGAGAGTCCCAGTGGTAACGTGAGGCTAGATTGATGAAAAATGAATGGTAATCGCTAATAAAAAAAAAAACTATTAATAACGAGATTTCTCATCGTTGGCACTGAACGGATGGCATGAAATAACGAGAATTCTTGTCGTTGGCACTCAAAGTGTTAACACTTTGTATGCCACTCACGACTTTTCTCGGGTTTACCCCCCCGACCGTTGAATGCCACGTCACGAGTATTCTCGTTTTTTTTAATTTATTATATATTTTTTTAGCGATCTGTAATCATATTGCATCACGCGAGCCTACCGTTGGGAGATCCAGGGACCGCCGGCGCTCAGATGTGAAAAAAGCGCCCCCTATGGTCTCCCAGATGGTAAATCACCCTTTTGGAATGGACTCAATGAAAGTGAATGGGAGAACGGATTTCTGACTCCACATTTTACTTTTCACTGATGCAGCCGGGGTCTACCAGAGTTCATTCTGGAGCCTCTGAGCCACGGCGAATATGGGTTATACTGTACACACGATGGATCAATACAATTATCGATTTTTTCGAATGGCGATCGGAAATTGGAATAAACCATTTGGATACCATCTGACCTCAGGTAAGGAATCTATGTTATCAGTGTTAGGATAATCAGACTCGTTTTCACGGATATATAAGCGTTTATGTGATATGTGATATGGCTGTTTTGACTGTAAAAGCCATGAGGAAATAAGAGCAGCGATTATCAGCGCGCGGCACGAGCGTGCGTGCGCACACATATACTATCGATCATCTAGCGTTTATTTGAAAACGATTCATAAATAGGCCGACAAATGACAACGTTCTGGAATATTCCAGTAAAAGGCGATTATCATAGACATGGGTTGTTTTTTCCGCGAAAACGGGTGATTTTCAAAATGCTATCAAACGGAAATGAAGCGATAAAAAAACAATCTGCCTTGACAATGTTGACTGGAAAATGATTCTTTGATAAGCGACGGGCAGATTAGACACATTTAAAACATAGATTAGGCGATATTAACGTTAACATTGGGAGTGGATGGTGGCATTCCAGCCGGTAAAAAGGAAAATACGGCTGGCGCTCAAAGTGTTAAAGAACACATTTGGCCAATCACTTCTATCTGAGTGTATATATATATATATATATATATATTAGAGCTGGGCCGTTAACGGCGTTAACGCGAGACTAGTATCGCGCGATAATATAATTGACGCCGTTAATCTATAAAAGATATATATATATATTATTATTATTTTTTTTTTACTTTTTTTTTTAACCTTTATTTACCCAGGGTAGGTTCGCTGAGCACAGATGCTCTTTTTCAGGAACGCCCTGCTTCACATTCACACAGTTCCATTCACACCTGGGAGCAGGGACGTGCACAGGACTTTAGAGGGGCAGGTGCTCAAAGGCTGAAAAGGGCACTATACCTGTGTGTGTCTTAACCGAGCGCGCATAGCGCACAAGCCCGATTTTTAAGGACCCTTTTCGGGCGGGGGCTCACTTATCCTTGAAAGACACTTTTATCACTGACTTAAAAGGCCCATACATCTCCATAAATGTTCAGGGGGGAGGGAATAAGTGCTTACCCTGCAGACCCCAAGAAGTGCTGTATATTCTGTATTGTTTAATATAAATGCATTTTTTATTCCAATCCCGATTTGTATTTGAGATTCCCAAATCCCATCGGACTTGACTTCTTCGTGTCCCTCAGTGAGTATAATACCAGCATTCAACTGTATGCGCCACAGCGGTTTCTATCATCATCATCATCACCACCCACGCTATAAAATATATAGGTCCGCGGAGAGGCACGCTGAGGAGGCCGTGCAAACTGCAATGGAATATGGGGCATCTCTCTCTCTTTACCTAATATTTTGATTCTATCCTGACATTTTTCAGTTGGAAGGGCAGTCTATATGCTTTTTTTTCAGAAAGGGCACTTTTTTTATGAGGCTCAAAAAGGCAGGTGCTCAAGCACCCCTTGGGCTCTATGTGTGCACGTGCCTGCCTGGGAGCTGCCCAGTACAACCACAGTTGACACCATTGGCCACTCAAGGGCACTTCAGCGGTTGGTGTTCCTGCCGGTCCCGGGGATCGAACCGGCAACCTTCCGGTCACAAACCTGCTTCTCTAACCTTTAGGCCACCGCTGCCCCACGGGCTGAACTGAATTGAGTGACCTGACTGGTTTATGGGAGTTTAACACACATGCTGGACTGAAAATGAATTGTTTGTTTTATGAAATGTTTGCTTATGATTTGAATTGAATCCAATACATGGACATTTTGATTTTGAATTGAGCATGACTCTTGAGTGGTTTTTGAATTTATGAAAAGGTAATTGATTGTTACATTTTAGCAAACTAACCTATGATTTAGCTTGCTCAGTAGTCTAGGCCTACTATTAATTAAATTATTTGTCTACCTTTATGTGGTACAGTCTTATGCCGGAGCTATAGGCCTAATTAACCAATTAAAAAGGTAATTTGATTTGCATTGGCAGGGTTTGGCCCTGTCTGGCACCCAACGGGAAAAATATTATAGGCACTATAAGTAGACACCGCTACATAAAACAAGCTGGTCTGCCTGAGTGACTGGTGGAAGAAGGAGAAATAGAGATTGGACTGATTGAGTCAAGCCATCTCACATAGTTCAAGTTTGAAATGCTTCTTTCTGTTTTGCTCCTGAGAGTGTGCTAGATACTGTACTGTTCTGTACTGGTAATATTATTTATTTGTGTTAACTTCTGAATAAAACAACTTATTAAACACAAGTACATCTTATTGAACATTATTTTGATATTTCATTACCAATTATCAAATCAAAACAGCTTTTTCAAACAGTCTGTAATGCATTTTTGAAACGGGAGATGGGCTCATGGTGTAATGGGCCACCTGGCCTGAGAAACGTAAGGAGGAAAGAAAAAGTAAGGACTTACTTCTGGTCATTATTTGGGTAGAACACACATATTTTGAATGCCTTCGGCAGACTTTTTAATTTTTTTGAGCCATTTTAATCTAGATTAATCTAACCTCTAATATATATATATATTGTCTTTTGAAAATTCTACATTTGAAATTTGATTTTGAGTGATATAATGCCATCTAGATGTGGGCTGACAACAGTTGTAAGTGCTGAACACCTGTTCTCCCAATGCTGAATCTCATTATGCTAACTAATAAATTAAATAATGGTACATATAGTATTTGTTATTTTGCTGGGGATTCCCTAGAGCTCCTCCAAGTTCCCCCGGTACCTGCACTGATAGTTCTCCACTTTGAAGCTGACTTTGACTTTGTCTGACTTGCCAATAATTTGTTAGCAGTAAGTAAATGTGCTAAATAACTCCCAAGGACAATGAACAACAACAACAACAAAATGTCATCTTCCCCAGACTGTAGCCATGTCTCACAGGCTGGAAGATGGAGAACCTTGTTGTATTAATCGTAAGGAAGTCTAATAAGGAGTTGGTTCTGCTTGCAGTGGTTCCATCTTCCCCATATGCTCTGTGCCTCCTTCCCTGAGAACCTAGCAATCTGAAAATGTCCCTCTTTATAGAAGAAACAACGTTGATGATTTTCTTTTGTTCTTCCTCTATTTCTTCATAGCCTCCAGCAAAAAGAAAGTTTGAATTCAGTAAGGAGCGCCAATCTGCCCCCACTCCTGCTCCGTCGAAGAAAACCAGCCCCATGGCCTCGCCTGAGGGAAAAGTTGCCACCCCCAAACCCAAACCCAGCCCAGCTAGCACCCCCAGTCCCAGTGCTGCCAAAGGTGATCATGTACACACAACCTTTACCGCCTCACCTCTGTCTATATTAAAGGGATAGTTCAGAATTTTCAAACCCTACCCCTATTTATTACTTACCAATGATGATGTTGATCAGTAGAGTCCCTTCTCAGCACAATCCATTCTGTTCCTTGTACTAGCTTTGGCTAGTTAGCCACAAACGAATGCAATGTCAATGGGGTCATGCTCCTGTCTGTACAAGCTGACTAAAGCTCACTGAAATCTATTTTGAGCTAGAATGAGGAACCGAATGGATTGTGCTGAGAAAGAATACTACCAATCAACATAATCATTGGTAAGTAGGAAATGGGGCTTGGGTTCCAAAAAGCTGAACTATCCCTTTAAGTTATATATTAGTTGTTATATCACACTGAAGAATGTTATATTTAGGGCTACTGTCTCCTAGTTTGGATAGTTGGCTTATAGTTTTTAGAGGTCTTTGAAGATGTTCGGAAACAATTTGTGTTTTATGCTGAAAAAGTCCATAGTCTTTACTGGCATATAATAAGCTCATCTCTGGCATCACATCACAAACGTATTCACGATATACTTTAGTACTAGATAAAGTCTAGAGGTCGCATTCATTTGTGGAAGGACAATTAAATATGCAATTTTAAAGCTTTGTCGATTAAATATAAATACAAATAAATAAAATATTTGACTAGTCTGCAGAAATTCAGATCAGTCAACTTGCAATTTGTTGTACTATGAGACAATATGCTGATCTCACGGTATGATAGGTAGATAGATTCAGAAGTTTTCTGATGACTCTGCGATAGTGGGATGTATAAAGGACGGTGACAAGAGGGAATACCGGGAACTGGTAGTGGACTTCGTGACATGGTGCGATAAAAACCACCTGCAGCTAAATGTGGCGAAGACCAGGGAACTGGTGGTGGAGGAGTGCACCTGTGACCCCTGTTTCCATCAGGGGAGTCGATGTGGACATGGTTGAGGAGTACAAATACCTCAGTGTTCACATCGAACTGAACGGGTCAAAACATGCAGGGGTACTGTACAAGAAGGGCCAGAGCCGACTCTACTTCCTCAGAAGGCTGAGATCATTCAATGTCTGTACAAGGATGTTGAGGATGTTCTATGAGTCGGTGGTGGCGGGCGCCTTCTTGTACGCTGTGACCTGCTGGGGACTGAGAGCAGGGGACACAAACAGGCTGGTCAGGAAGGCCAGTAGCGCGGTTGGGGTGGAGCTGGACTCCCTAGCGAGGGTGGCGGAGAGGAGGAGCCTTGCTAAGCTCCAGGCCATCAGGGAAAACCCCTCCCACCCACTATATACAGACTTGGCTGACAGGAGGAGCATGTTCAGTGCTAGGCTCACACTACCTAAATGCATCACTGAACGGCACAGGAAGTCCTTCATTCCAACAGCCATCAGACTATACAATGCATCACTGAGCACAGAGTGACAGTTACCATCTTCCTGGACCCTTACTTTTGAAACAGCACTGTGCAATACTACACCTACTGTAGACCTCAGTATATTTTTACTGTATTTATTTACTGTATATTTTATTCTATTTTTATTCTATTTTATTCTACTCTTATCTTAGGCAATTTGATTTGTTTTGTTATTCTTATTCGTGACCTGTTCTGTCTAAATGTTGAGCGATTTGCAATGTCAAATTTCCCTCGGGATAATAAAAGTACCGGTATTTCTATTCTATATGATTTTACTTGTATACAAATCCTCTCCTCAGTCAGAGCCTCTCAGATATTGTTCTAACTGTCGTCATAATCACCCCAGCCCCACCAGCCCAGAGGACCTCTGAGCAGAGGAAGGAGAGCCAGTCCAAACACCAGCCTAAGGCCAAACCCCACAAAGACAAGCCCTCGAGTGCTGAGCAGGTCCCATTTAACCGGATCCTGGAGGGGGTGGTGTTTGTCCTCAGCGGCTTCCAGAACCCCGTCAGGGGGGATCTGAGGGACCAGGCCCTGGCCCTGGGAGCCAAGTACCGGCCCGACTGGACTCCAGATGCTACACACCTTATGTAAGTCACATGCTGGGAGGAACTCTGTGAGAACTGCATATGTATGAGGTTTCATTTCAAAACATATCTCCATTTGGGGGAAAAGCGTTAAGTTTAGTGCTCAATGTTTAAAATGCAAGCAATTGCATTCTCTTAAATAGTTCTAATTTGTGAGCGAAGATGCTGAAATAGTTCATTAATAAGTCTTCACATGCTCTACACTCAATCATAATATGTTACATCATATCATAATCTTATGTGATCCCGCATTTGTGAACTGATAAGTTGTATATTCTATTATAAAAAAAAGACCACTACTGCAAGAAATTCAGTCTTACGATTGTATCTCAACGTATATTCTTCATTGCAAGAGCAGTGTATTGCCGCCAGCATCTGTTTAGTAATGTAACCATGCACACGTGTTTGTCTGTGTCTTTTGCTCTATTTGACTTCAGCTGTGCCTTTGCCAACACCCCCAAGTATAGCCAAGTGAAGTCAGCAGGGGGCATCATCGTACGGAAGGAATGGGTGTTGGACTGTCACAAGAGGAAGCAGAAGATCTCCTACAAACGGTAATTAGAAGAGAAGGGTGGTAAAAGCAATCA
Organism: Notolepis coatsorum; assembly: GCF_963971535.1. Lineage (NCBI taxonomy): Eukaryota > Metazoa > Chordata > Actinopteri > Aulopiformes > Paralepididae > Notolepis > Notolepis coatsorum. The sequence continues at coordinate 47,808,341 of NC_140183.1, read as the reverse complement.
AAGAAAAGGAGACAACCATAGATCAGTGTACTACTGAATCAGATCAGTGTACTACTGAATCGGCATCACCTATTCCTCTCAGTCATACAGACTGTGGGTGGTGTTATGGGCATCTAGTTTGCAGAAGTGGCAGCACATCCATCGACTGTGCAAGACAATTCTACAAGGCTTGAGTGGTTTGGCTAGAAGAAGAGGTACACAGCAAGGTAAAAAGACCATACCAATGTCAATTTGACTTCTCGCCATTGCCTGGCGATTGTTCTCGTCTTTAACACATTGGGTGCCACGCCTTTTTCGGGCCCCATCTAGGGCTGTCACGGTATGACATTTTCTCACCGCGGTTGTGCGTGTGGCTCATCACCGCGGGATGCGGTGGTACCGCACTTGTAAAAAATATTAATAAATTTTTTTATATACATATACACTTTTTATTAAGACATGCAAGTTTACTCGTGATTGTGATAAGAAAATAATTTTAAGGTCGTAGGAGTCCCGAAACGTTCAATTTTTTTTTTTTTTAATAATCTATCCATTTGTCCCTCAACATTCTGAAATGTGATAAAAGTAGATTAGGGTGTTGCCTTGTGATGCGTTGTGGGATATAATGGTCCACGCAAGCAGCGAATAGTCAGTCACACATCCCTTCTCCAAAGTTTGCAAAACAAAGCTAACGTTATCCAGTTGACATTACAGATCATAATAGCTATCAGTGTTTCCCACAGGATTTTGTGAGACTGTGGTGGGTGAACCTTGGCCCCTCTAGGGGGGTCCGGGGTGTTAGATTCTGATCAATCGGCCAGTATCACGTCTTCATCTGTTTGGCTTGTGTAATCATCTCCCCATCTGCGTTGTGTTTTATCTCTCCGACGTCTCATACACTGGCTGATACAATCCTTCTCTCCCCGTTAGTGCGATCCGCAAACCATAATAATTTTCCACCTTCGTAAGAATTCGACATCTTGACAGCATACCTTTCTTGAAAGAGCGTTGTTTATTGATATAAACAGAAGCCTCAGCCCAGATGTTATCAGATTGTATTTTCATTGCTATCGTCTCTGCTGTTATTCAGTCCAATGGTGGTCAGGCCTGGTCGTTAGCCTGAACCATCCTCGTGTTAGCCGAAGCTAATGATGATGTGTCATTCCCCCCCCCCCCCCCCCCCCCCTCTCCGTGATGAGAGGAGAGAGTCTCTTCTGGTTTCTTCCCTCTTAGTCTCAGTCAGATTTTAGTCTGCCCCTATCCGGAACCACTGTTCGATTTATAGATCTTCGTCATAGCAACGACGTCCCGCCCCCCTTCTGGTTGTCATGCGACGCGCTGTCATGACAACTGCTAATAACCTTTCACACCATTAAAAACGCAGTTTCCACTGTTTCATTAAGGATGTCACCCCTCTCCCTCGCTCTGTGCTGCTATCAGCTTGTTGATGTACTGGGGAATTCAAAACATTCTGCTCTGCTCAGTGTAGTGCTCACTAACACCCTGCTCGCTCTGAACCACTGTCTCCTGCTCACCACCACCGTCAGCCTGCACATTTCGACCTCTGCCCCGACCCCCTTTAGATGCTCTCATCTCCCCCCAATCTATACATCACATACATTGAAAAACACCCAAAAACACCCGTTTCCTTCAGGGGGCATGCCTTTTTTTTGTTGTACATTTTAAAGTTAAATGCATCAATCTGGTGCACTTTGAGAGCAAAATAAAGAGGCCAGATCTATGATGAACTTTGTGCTAAAAGCACAAAATCAACTAGACCAGTGCTTCCCAATCCTCTCCTCGAAGCACCCCAGCCGTTCAATGTATTTGTTAAATTCCACCATCAGTACACCTGATTCAACTTAACTAGCCCTTTAGTTGAATCAGGTGTGCTGGTGGTGGAATTGAACAAATACATGGAACGGCTGGGGTGCTTCGAGGAGAGGATTGGGAACCACTGGACTAGAGCATACATTTGAGCCATCAAAGAAATTAAGCAAAAGTGGTTACCGGTGTTGAACTGGTTTATTTTTTAGAACATAAAAAAATATACTCTATTACTATTACGAATACTACCACTGCCAATACTACTAGGGATGGGAATTGATAGGATTTTATCGATACGATTCCATTATCGATCCTGCTTATCGATACCTGATCAATTTATAATTTAAATAAATAAATTGGAAATGCAACAGAACTACATTTACATTTACATTTAGTCATTTAGCTGACTCTTTTATCCAAAGCGACTTACAAGTTCTGTACGACAAGCCATCAGCAAGGGCACAACTCTATCAGCTGAGCAACTATGTTCATCAAAGTGTTGAGTGCTACAGTGTAGGTTAGTTTATTAGGACAAGTACATGACAGTACGGTTAGTTAGGGTTAGATATTTTTTTTTTCTTCAGATAATGGTTGAAGAAGTGCGTCTTTAGTCGACGGCGAAAGATTGGACGTGATTCGGCTGTCCTAACTGGGGTGGGTAGTTCATTTCACCATTGTGGGGCAAGGACTGAGAATCGGCGACTTCTCTTTGATGACCCTCCCGGAGCTTGGATAGGAGTAGGTCTGAGGCGGCCAGAAGATGCAGAGCGTAGGGGTCTAAGCTGGTTAGAATAACAACATGCAACTTGACATTTCTGATTGTCATTTATTGTTGAGCCCCCATGTCAGAAAAATACAAAAACTGTAAAAAATAAAACATTAACTATAGCCTACACTTAAATACAATAATGTATTTGAGATTCTCTTAAAATGTATTTATTTTTTTATTCTTAAACTAATTTAATCTATTGAATAACGGGTCGTTATTCCTCTGACTTCTGTCTCTCACAGACAGACAGACAGACAGACAGACAGACAGACAGACAGACAGACAGACAGACAGACAGACAGCCTCCCTCCCTCCCTGGGCCCCTGTCCTATAAGGTATTGGCTTGTGTTGCTGGGTGTTGACACATTTGTATGTTGCACCACCGGTACTTCCTGGCTTACAAACACTCCGTCTCTTATTATATGTGAACTAAAGAGTACAAGGTTTACACAACAGCCCCCACCTGCTGTTTTATTGTATTTGTACCTGTACTATCCGCTGTCAGCTGTTTATCTCTCTTTGTGAGCTTGATTAAATAGCGTTAGCTCACGTTAGCTAGCGTTAGCTCCGCGGCTAATTTTAGCTCACCCTGAACTAAATCAATGACTAGGTTCTAAAGCATTTAAGTAGTTTTCACTGCACATAGAAGTAGCCAAACAGCAGGAGCATTTCGGGAGCATATTACCAAAACCCAGGCAATTTCGAGCCCTTAAGGAACCAAATAGAGTCTGCCATGGCTACATGCTAACGCTAACTTTATTGCGCAACTGTAGGAAAAACCTGGCAGCGATAAGGGAATCGAAAGTCACGGGAGCCACACGGTTCCAGGCATCGCCCAACGGGAACCGGTTTTCGATTCCCATCCCTAAATACTACTAGTACTGATACATCCTTATTGGCAAACTTTATATTTATAGAATAAAGCAGGAAGCCGGACCAGCACTCTCAGGTTTCAAATTTTAATTGCAGCCGGATACATACATGTTTCAGAACCAATGTGTTCCTTCTTCAGTGTTGATGGCTAGCTGCCCCTCAAATCAAATCTATATCATAGGTATTGTAACTGAGGGGTACAATTCCCTGACTGTATTACTAGATATGATACTTACTACCACTACCTTTGTACTTAATATTCGGCCACCCAGTACACGGCATAAATATATTATCATGAACACTCTCACGTAGATGAAACGGATCCAACACAAATGTACGAATTAGAAACAGGTCTTTATTTCCTACACAGCGATGGTGTGTAGAATAAGCACTTAATCACTTAATTACATTTATGAATTGAAATAGTATGCACTTTTATGGCAAGGAGTATTCGTCGGTATATCAATAGATAATGTCCAATCTCTGAAGGCGCAGGTGGTAAATATACGACCTGGAATAGTTAAGGAATAACAGCAATGATACTTTAATGATTATAGGCTGGATACACTAGAGGGGGTTAATCCGGTCGCTTGTAAGCCGACAGGAGTAGGAGGGGGGGGGGGTAGAATCCGGCTGCCTCGTCCGGCCAAGGGTATCCCAGGTGAACCCACTGTAGTGCCGTTCAATGCGCCGGCGATCCTTGGACCACGGATGAAAGCAGGTGGACTCTTTGTGGGCCGGCTCTCTCCGGTCCACGGGGGAGAGATGTGGAGAGACCTCGTCTTGCAGAGCGTCTCCTCACCTTGCGTCCTCTCCAGGGGGGGGGGGGTTCCAACACACGGTAGTGTCGGGGGTCTTTATCCATAGAATAATCAAAGTATCCAAAGCATAATCCGTGCCTGGGAAGGCGGGCTGTCGTCGGTAGAATAATCCGGTATACAGGTCCACTCGCTCGTCGGCTCTGGGGCTCCTCGGGTGCAGCTTCACATAGGGTCAACCACCCTGGGTAAGCAGCCAGTTCTCTGCCCGAAACGATGGGGTACTGACTACGGTAGTATTCTCACCGCACGAAGCACTATATATTAACAGACTATTATTAGCTTAATAGACTACGTCCAACTCGACGATATAGTGCCAAATATGACTATTCAAATATTAATATACACGATGTCTCAATACCGATGGTAGGCCGAACTTGGCCTTACTCCCACACGTGGCATCGCGGGGAGGCTTTACGTCTGTGACTCTATTGGAGGGTAAGAAACTGGACTGAAAAGAAAGTCCTACTTTAGTAGCGCAGTATATATACGCACTATGAACAAATAGTCCCATTAGTGGTGCGGTAGCCAAATTCCTACGCGGAACTAGGACTTGTTCGTACATGTCGAGCGGTACGTTTGAACTGGGTCTAAGGGGTATGGCAGCCTGGCACCAAGGTCTCGACCAATAGTAGAATGGAGACTATTATGGGATGTTCAGTAGGCTAGAATGGATATTCAATGCATATTGTACAAGGAATCTACAAGGGATATCATGGAATATTAGAGAATATACAAATACAATTAAATATATATATATAAATAAATATATATATTCGGTTTAATCTGGCCCTTCACAACAGGTATTATGTTTCATGATTAATGCATGAAAGGGGGGGGGGGGTCGTTTTTTGATGCTTTGATCGTCACCAACGGCATACTGTACGTTGTGGACTAGGGCTGAGCCCAAACGTTCGAACCTTCGTTCGTTATGTTGGCATTCGAATTCTAAATCAACATTCAAATCTTTTTTTTCTTTTTTTTTCCTATTCATTCTGTTTAAACCAATGGGGTTTTTCTTCACAGTTGCAGATAAAGATTAGGCTACACTAATAGTATAGTATTAAAAGAAACTGATGAGTTATATTCATTAAAGAAAGTTGATTTAGTTGGGCTGGGGCTTCTCCCTGGCCTGGGTCTGGGGCTGGAAAGTTGATATAATAAAAAGAAAATCGACTAATTTAATCAGATTAATCACTGAGGATTTAGTTTGAGGATATTTATATATAAAAATATATTAACCATTTGGTTGCCGAAAACGTAGAACTACGTTTCTGTCGCCCGATCGTTTTGATTGATTGAAAACTTTATTAACAGATTGCAGAACGGGTACAATACAGTACAGCTCAATACACACAATTGTTAAGGGGATGCAGACCAGAGAAAGACTTTCGTCTTATTTACATCAGGGTCCCCCATTTTCAATTCATCAGGACATACATGACATACAGATAGACAGTACTGCTACATCTATACATTTATGACATACCAGATTTGCAAATACAGTACTGTTTGTGATACAAAAAGAGTCCAGAAAAGAGAGTATATACATTTGACGTAGGTGTTCTTTGAGAGTGGTTTTGAAAGTGGGTAGTGATTCACATTCCTTTACAGTTTTGGGTAGGGCGTTCCACATTGATGTGGCATAATTGCGAAACGTGTTTAGTCCCTTGTTTGAGCCGAATCTGGGTTTAACATGATTTGTGGAGCTCCCTCTGGTGTTGTGATCGTGGTATTCACTGACCTTTGGGAAGTATTTTGACATGTATATGGGTACCTTGGCCGTGTAGTGTATCTTGTAGACCAGGCCCATTGCAAGTTGCTGTACTCTGTCGTCTACTCTAAGCCATCCTAGGACAGGGGTGAGGTGGGTTCTAGGAGTAAGGTCAAGCAGTAGTCTGACCAGTTTATTTTGAGATGTTTGTAATTTTGTTTTTAGCGCCTTTGAGGTGCTTTGGTACCATGAGGTGCAAGCATAGTCATAGTACCCTTGAATGAGTGCTCCTGCCAGAGTCTTCAGGGTATTCGTGTTTATCAGAGAGGAGATCCGGTACAAGAATCGAGTTTGTTGGTTGACTTTTTTTATTACATTGGATGCCATTTTGTCACGGGAAAGATTAGCCTCTAGGATGGAGCCCAGGTAGGTAATTTCATCTTTCCTTGTGACAATATTGTCACCCACTGTAACTGAGAAGCTGTCGGTCTTGCTGAGTTTGTTATTTGAACCGAAGAGAATGGACTCTGTTTTTCCCATGTGTAATGATAGTTTGTTATCAGCGAGCCATATGCAGATTTTGCCTAGTTCCGAGCTGAGGGTTTTTTCAACCTGTAACTTGTTCTTGTCAGAGACCACCAGTGCTGTTGAGTGCCGGAAACGTAGATCTACGTTTTTCTCACGGTATTTCTTTTATTCGCTATTGTCATTCATAATTCAGCGGGGCACCTTGTGCATACTGTTCTGAGTGTGTCTGAGCTGGCAGACGGTCTTATACCGCCCTCTAACACCTTCGGCCATTATTGCACCCCGTTAGAAACGGGTTAGTTTATTTTCTCTACCGAGTGGGGGCGGGTCCTAAACACTCCGGCAAAACACACGCTTGTAGGGATGGTTTGGACTACTGACCCCGCCCGCCCGTTGAAGTGCAATGCCCAACAATGTCTGAGACAGGATCGCTGTGGATAACTGGAATGGCGATGACTCCGATGAGATAATTGGATTCCTTTTTTTGCATTACATCAGAGACCAGGTAAGGACATTATATATGAAAGCTTGCGTTGATCTGATATTTATTTCTACCGCGATTGACGCTATCTGTGTTTTATGTGTATGGCTGTTTGCCGTTGGGTTGCAGGAGGGGGGGTAGGGGGCGCGCTGGTCTACACCACATTGCATGCGTGCACGAGGAAGGATAATAATGATGGTCTAGCGTTGATTTCAGGAAGATCCGATAATCAGACGAAGATTTTCGTGTTTATTGAATTACACAAAAACGCTGTTTTAGCGTCTTTTCCCTGGAATTACTCAGACGCAACCAAACTATATTCATATTCAAAACGCAAATGTACGGATGAAAAAATTATTGTTTTTTGCACGTTGACCAGAAGCAACTCACTGAAACTCGACAGCGTTATTAGACCCATAGCTATACTATAAAATATAGGTTTAGCTCTACAAGCTACAACTACGTTTACATGGGGTTAATGGAGAGCAAGGAAGGGGCGTGGCACTCAATGTGTTAAATTTTTTTTTTTATATAAAATTTCAAAAAAGATAACGAAGGTTCGAACGTACGTTCGAAAAACCATGACGAAGTTCGAATCCCAAAAACAGGGTTCGGGACATACAGCCTTATTGTGGACTAACATTACACACACGTTCTGATCGAGGTGAAGACATGCTTGAATCAACGCAAGATTGATATCATATAGCCCTTACCTTGACTAGGTAATACCGCCGTCTAGCTGCATGCGGCCGGTATTGCACTTTGGCGACCTCAGACTCATTCCCTATGGTAACACTAGGCTCCCTGGATGGATAATGAATACAAATATCGGGGGAAAAAGGAAAAACTATCCAAAAGCTTATTAACATGCGTTTGGCACTCAACGGTTGGGGCCCAGAAACATATTAACATGTGATTGGCCCATTAACATTTTGGCACATTAACTGGTTTGTCCCTGTTGGACTATAAATAATGCCTGTCAAATGAGCCATACTATTGTCTCCATAGCTATAAAATATAGAATATGATGGGTCCGCAAACTTCGTGAAAATGGTCAATAACGCTGGCACTAGGGAGTAAAGATGGAAAAACAGCGTGGTAGTCAATGAGTTAAAGTGAAGCTGCACTCCTCTGTGTTGTAATGTTGATCGTGACACTGACTGAAGCTTCTAAATACCACGTCTCGCCAGAGCAACGCCAAGCGGCCCTGTACAGAGAAGACTGTAACCTTGAGCAGTGGATGCCGGCTGTGATCACATTCAGTACCAGCCAACTCCAGCAGCAGTCGGATGATGTGGCTCGTTACAGGCCAGCTTCCAGTGACTGCTACATTACGGGCCCCTTCTCAACTCCATGATTCTGTTTCCTAAATAATGAAGGAGAGTATACTCGGCAAGGTCCAACACAATTGGACGAAGTATTTGTGGTTTTATTGAGCTCTTCATTTTCTTTTAATGAATACCTTTATACTAGTTTCTTTCACAGTATTAAATCTATCGAACCTCTTCTGGCCTACATATTGCTAGGTATCGCACTCTATTAGCGGTGCAGTTACTGTATCAGGACCAGATACAGTAACTATACAGCATAGGTGGCTAGATGGTAGCTAGGGGTGTAATTTTTATGCTCCACTTACATGGCAGTTTAGTAATTTCCTGGAAAGCACTCCATTTAAAGAGGTTTCCCTCTGCACTATTGCATATAGTGGTTGCTGATCTTATTTTTTATATGTAAAATATTTTATATTTGATGTATTTTAATGCTAGAGCGGTAATGATGGTATCATTTGAAATCATCGATAACCACTTTCAAAAGAAAATGTCAAATTTCTGTGCAGTGGTAGAGCAGGTAAAACACTGGAAAACATACAAGATCCTGTAATAAGTAATCCTGTAATTACATTTTAGTTGATCTCATATCAACACATAACAACCGTTGTTTTGCATATAGCAACTGTTAAGCCCGGAGCCCTATTTTCTGAAAATCCGCCTAAAATACACACCTACGGTAAGTAAATGGAATATTGTTCCACTTCTACAAGGTCCATTTGCATGTTCTTGGTGTCTAGGGCTTATCAAAATAAATGGTTTGGTTCCAGTTGCCGACCGACCCTGCTGATTTAGGTGCGACCCAATTTATTTTATGAGTTAAAATTTTTTTTTTTTTTTTTTTTTTTTTTTACAATAAAGTTTCATAAAAATCGTAGTCAAACCTTTAGTATTATGGATATTAAACATGCTGGCAGAGAGTACATGCATCCATATTGTCGTGAACATTTGAATTAAATAAAGAAATTCCCTATCCATAGTCGTCGTGGGAAAAAATCTAATAAAAAATTTAATAAATTCCCTACCTACCCATGGCCTTAACTGACAACCAACAGGAACCAAACAATTTATTTTGTTAGGCCTAGGGACATCTATGGACCTCAGTGAATATTCCCAGTTTCAGAAATATTGTGTATTACTAGGCTTGCTTAAATTGTGATTAAACAAATGAGAATATAAATTATGATTTTTCTTTGCATATTTCTGACACTGGGAATACATTCCCTGAGGTCCATAGATGTCCCTAGATACCAGTGACATGCAAATGTACCTTGTAGAAGTAGAGCAATCTTCCATTTACTTGGGTATGTATTTTTAGGTGAATTTTCTGGAAATATGGCTAGGGCTTAAGAGCTTTTTAACTACCAACATGAAGGACCAATGGGCATTCTAAACATTCCGTGAAAGGCCTCTATTGTATCATACAGTAATTCTGCTCAGGGCTGCCCACAAAGCTGTAGCTGATGTTCCTGTCAATTGAACATCCTCTTGTCTATTGTCACTTGTCACAGTCTGTCCTGTCGCATCCCTGTCGTCATTCATATTGAGCCTCCTCCATGTCGAACATTATCTGATTGTACAGAGAATCCCTGCCCCCCACACCACCACTCTCGGTCCCCCACCTGACTAGTCCTCCATGCCCCCCTTGCTCAGCCCCTCTATTGTGCAGCTTTGATTATGTATTCCTTATTTAAAAGCTGCATCTGCTATGGGTAATTAAAAAGGGCCACTTCCTTTGATGATGAAAAGTAGCCAAACAAACGAGCCTGCGACGCACACTTACACACACTTGCTCTGTCGCTCCTTCATGCACACACACACACAGTTATGATATCATTAAGCATTCATATGCAAATGATCAACGTCATTTAGTTCTGCGCTGGCTGCCATGTGTCCAGAGGTAGAACTACCTCCCTTTTCCCAGATGTAATTATGGCATATTGTCGTTGGCTAAGCACCTTGGTAATGCTCTCTCAACAGTCTTTATCCAATCAGAGGAGACCCAGGGACAGAAGAGGGGAGGGGGAAAGTGGAGCAGGCTGGCATCTTCCACTCTAGTGCTGCTATGGTATCTCAGCACAAAGACAACAAACTTCTCATTAAAACGTGAGGGTCTGCTCATCCTGAGTACTCTTAAGGAAACATCTCAGATGGCTGTTTTTAGCAATCTCATTAGCTAGTAGACATGATTGCCCACTAAGCATGGCGGTGTTCATCAACATGGAGATTTTGAATAAAAACATATGGCATGTGGAGGTGTACTTTAAAAAGCTGTGGGGAGAGGAGTAGGGTTCGTTACCGGTACTTTTAAGGGTACAGACGGAATTACGTCGATACTACAGAGTATCGATTCACATTAGATCAATCGGTGCCACATTTCAGTACCTAAGACCTGCCCAGTTAGAAAATATCCGAATTCCAATGACGCGCAATTGTCATTTCATTATAGACGCAGACCAGTGCAGACCTTCAATGACATGCAATTGTCATTCCATAAGACACAGACCAGCACGGACCTTCAATGACATGCAATTGTCATTTCATAAGACGCAGACCATCGCGAGCAACAGGTCCAATGTGTCTAACATGCTTGGCATCCTCGCTATGTACATATCGCCGTTAGTCGCTAACTAACGTTAGCCGCTAACCCTGGAAACGCTCCACGACACCAGTTCCATTAGTGAGGAAGGGGGGGGGTATATTGAGGCTTGACAACCGAGGTTCAAAGATAACATCACATTTATTGGCTGTTCGTTTATATATATTATTGCTTCATGCATCGGGCTCCTCCAGGTTACAACTCTGTGTTGACTTTCTATTGTGACATCATTCAACTACGGCAACCAAGAGGCTCAAGCTTGAACCTAATGCATCAGGGGGTGGTGTAGCTGAGCCTCTCTCCCTCTCTCTCGCTGATTTTAAAGTAGCCAAAACGTTACACTATAAATACTAACTGGATAGTTGATGATATAAACATTTAATTTCATTATCTGAAATATTCTAAAATCATTAAGTCTGCTATAAGCCATTATTCCTGTGTGTGTGTGTGTGTGTGTGTGCGCGCACGTCCCATCTCTGGTCTTTGGAAAGACCAGATGAGGTCAGAGGAGTTTGATAGTATTTACTGAGGATGGCCAGATAATGTTGATATTTAAACTTAAAAAATAATAATGCATAATAAATGTATACATCATGCAACATATAGGAACATTGTAGGAACAGTTTGGGAGAGGGAGGTAGGGAGGGGTTTTAGTTTGTGTTGTGTGATAACAATGTTGAAAGTAAAGTTTAGCCTGACGTTCCCTACAGTGTAATAATTGAATTAGACAATTACGTTTTATAAGCAAATATACTCTGAACTATTCCAAAAAAAAAGTACAACTGATCCAATCGTCTCAATCTTTAGCAATAACAATTCAGAACATGAACAGTTCTTCAGAACATGAACGGTTCTTCAGAACATAGGCTTCTCAGTGGTGTCAGTGGACTCATCCACAGCTATGGAAATGCACTGTGCATTTTTTTTATTCTATCACAAAGCTGTTTATTCTGGTTGCTGTGCGATCTGAGGGGGATTTGCTTTTGTTTGCCTTCAAACATGGCCTCCATCACTTCAGTCATACATTATTTTATTATGTATGCATCAGAGAGAGAGAATGGCTTCTTGCCACTGAGTGAGGACTTGGTATCTGTATGTCATATATGTCCTGATGAATTGAAAATGGGGGACCCTGATGTAAACAAGACGAAAGTCTTTCTCTGGTCTGCATCCCCTTAACAATTGTGTGTATTGAGCTGTACTGTATTGTACCCATTCTGCAATCTGTTAATACAGTTTTCAATCAATCAATCAATCAATCAATCAATACACATCAATTCTAGCCTCCGATCCCATGACGTAATTTATCTCCTGCGGAGTGAGGATTATAAAATGAACGTGTTTTAAAGTGTGATGCTGTTTGTCATTTTAACAGCAGATACACTTTCTTAAATTCCATTGTCCCCGACAGAGCGTGTGACGGGGAGCTCGGACGGGATGTGTTTTGCTTGGTGTTATTATAGCATTAGCTGAAAAGCTAGCGTTAGCTACGTTACATCAAATCAGATGATGGCCTGTCCTTTCTCCAGGACCTGACACTCTGTCCGTCTATCAACAATAATGCACCCACGGTGAATCGTATTTAAGTCAAGTAGCTACTGACTAGCGTTAGCTGACTAACGTTATCAAATGTCAATGTGAAAACCTTGCAGGGAAGACGAGCTAGGTCAGCTAGCTTAGCTTGACAACGGTCCCGTGGCTAAAGTTGGTGCTATTCATAACCCAGCAATAATGGCTGCAGACCTGCAAGCAAAGTACAGCAAGTTCCAAGTGCCAAAGGATAAGAGTCTCTGAGGCGGAGTCTCAAAAGAGAATGTTGAATATTTATTTTGCATCGAAAATCACAACATTCGAACGTCACTACTAGCCAGAGTCTCTGCGACTGCTACAGACTGGGTAGCGAGTGCAACACCGTCTAATGTCCGTGCGGATCATTGGAGTAGGGTATATCTGCAGTGCCGCAGCCCCATAAAACGTCCAACTCTCGCGCAACGACTCAGCAAACAGTTGCGTGCGGGCCGCATTAACACTACACTTTGACGTCAAGTAGGGGGCCGCAAAATATCATCTTGCGGGCCGCGAGTTTGAGACCCCTGATCTAGATGAACCATTTCCAGGTGGTTTAATACTATATACGTCCAAATAACGTTGTTTATTGAGTTAGGGCGAGCGATTGATTATCCAGTGTGTCGAGATGGAGTCCTGCTAACGATCGCGAGTGCCCGGACGAAATATGGGTGAGCACTTCCTGTTTGGCGCGTCACTTCCTGTTGGGCGATCTGCCGATCGGCCACCAGATGGCGCTCTTGAACCGTTAGAGTTGAGTGGAGCTCAGCAGTATATCTCAGGTCCCCGGAGGAGAAATATGATTTCGATCACAGATTTTTGAAATATTGATATCAAAGACGTGTTACGGCATCTTCGGCAGAATGAGCATGGCGGGCAATGACGAGTTTCGGCGTTTCCGGCGATTAAAGTGTTAATTGGCACGCAATTATCCTCAATGTTAGCGGTTAGCACACACGGTTAGCACACACACACACACGCATCTGCGCTTAACCCATCCCGGCGTCCTTCCCCCCAAGGGCAGCCGGGAGCAGACAGGCGTCGGCGAGGGCCGCGCCAGGGGACAAATCCAAGTGCTCCTGCCCGTCTTCGTCAAGGACGCCACAGCGTTAGCGATCTGTTGTTGTGCATGTTTTTCCATTGGGTTTATCTTATCGGGGGGGAAACCCTTGCGATCACGTAGGGCTGGGCGATATGGAAAAAAATCATATCGCGATAACGATATGATAATTTTATTTTATTTCTCGATATCGATAATTATCGAATTGTTATAAGTATTAAAAAAAACATTTTTTTTTTTTTTTTTTTTAACAACCGATGTATGTTTATTTTGCAGCAATTCTTTGTCATTGCCGCCATCTTTAGTGTTCCATCCCCTCACACTCCAGTTCTCAGGCTGCAGCTGGTTTAAAAGCTAAAGTAAACCGGCTTCTCTGCTGGCTGTGGCTCCAGAGGAGTTGAACAGTTCTGGCTCTGTTAGTTTATTTTCGATCTTTTGGCGCTTTTTTGGTGGACAAAACACTGCACATGTGCACTGTGACTCGTGACTGGAGTCTAGTTCTGCTAGCACACATAGCCTACTGTGTACAGCCGGTTTCAAAATGTATTTTAAATTAGAAAGCAAACAAAATAAATGGACAAGAGAAAAATAAATCTCAATTTGGTCAGTATTGTCATTTGGACAAGCAAAGCCATTACCGTACTTTTCGCACTATAAGCCGCACCCGACTATAAGCCGCAGCAGCTAAATTGAATGATGTGTACATATATAAGCCGCACTGGACTATAAGCCGCAGGTGTTTTAATGTTTAATTACTATACCATTGGGACACAATACTGTCGGACAAATAACAAGAATTAACTCATTTACAAGTTGTATTAAGTTTAGCAAATAAGGGAACAGATAAATAACATTTCAATGCAGTCAAAAAAGCAATATTTAGATTTTTACATTTTTGGGTTTGGTCACGTCGAGTCACATATAAGCCGCACCGTTATATAAGCCGCAGGGTCGAAAAATTGGGGAAAAAGCCGCGGCTTATAGTCCGAAAAGTACGGTACTTTAAGTTGCAGGCAAGAAAGACAAGTCTGTCCACTGCCCACGATTTTTCGATTTTTTTTTTATTTCGATATTCGATATTTATTATTAAAATATATCGCGATATTTATCGTTATCCTTATATCGCCCAGCCCTACGATCACGGGGAGAACATGAAAACTCCACACAGAAAGGCCTGGGAGATACCCCACCTGGGTACCTGGCATCATGGAAACCTGGTCCCCAAGCGGGAATCGAACCCTGTAGGGCTGTCTTAAATACTTCGAAGCTTCGAAGCTTTGTTCGATGGGCATGGGCTTTGAATATGAAAATAAGCAATGCTGTTTGTTATTTAAGATGAGGTCGGACTCGGCACTGACAGATTTGTGTTCATTGTGCTGCTTTTATAAAGCCTCAAATGACGGCTTACAATATTTCATGGAAGTGTTTAGTTTGTCTAAGATTTAAAAAGGTTGAAACTTTACAGCACTGACAAAGTTGAACAAAGTGCTGTACAAGTCCCACAACATAAACATTTAAAAAATAAAAATAAAATAAAAACATTTAAAATCTTTTTTAACACTTTGGGTGCCGGGAAACGCTTAAACACGTCATTCCCGGCCATGCTCAAGTTGCCGAAGACGCTTTACAGCGTCTTTGATATCAATATTTAAAAAATCTGGGATCGGATTCATATGTCCCCTCCGCTGGCCTGAGATCCACCAGGAGGACCCACTGAGCTCTCTGGCGGTTCAGGAGCGCCATCTGGTGGCCGATCGGCGCAATCGCTTAACAGGAAGTGCCATAGAGGTTGTGCTGGACGGCCGTATTACTTCCGGGCACTCGCTATAGGTCCCGGCATTCTAGCTCGTCACAATACACAGCGATCGATTGCCAATAACTCGATAAACAACATGATTTGGACGTATATACCATTATACAAGCTGGAGATGGACCGGGTAAATCTACATCCCATAATGATACAATTTCTACTCTACGATGATCGCCCAACGGCGCGCGGAGACTGGGGTGAGTTTTAGCGTGTAAAGTTACCGTCTTCGATACTAACTGCTATTATCAACATTTGACCCACATTAGATGATTGGTATAACGCTGCCCACGGAATTATAAACGCCCCCTAGCCCATCCGGTCAACATCAGATGACGTGTAGTAACTTCTAGAAGTACGTCTAGTTGGAATTTTTTATATCGCGCTGATTGCCATAAAACTGTATTGCATCATCAATATAATGTATTTGGGGCTATAGATCACGTTCTGGAGAAAGCTGCAGAAAGAGATGAAAACATACTTATACATTAGACCATACTTTACTATGAATATGTGAATGAAAAAGTTTAATGTTGCTACCCAATGAACAATACATATAGGACTTTGAATGGGCCCTAATAATGGCAATGTAGCAATAGAATTTAAAAAGTTATAGCCCTGCAAAGAAGGGGACTTTCTCTATAGACAAATAGAGCCGGCAACCTACGGTTGATAATGAATTTAACCCATGGCAGCCAAAGTGTTAAAAGAAATGTATTTTTTCGAAGCTTCAAATTAAAATCGAATCTCGGCCCTGAAGCTTCGAATTCCAAAAAAAATATTCAAGGTCAGCCCTAGAACCCTGGACCGTCTTGCTGTGAGGCGACTGTTAACCACTACACCACCTTTTAAGAATGAGTTGACGTTTTTCATAAGATTTTGTCCACTTACGGAGTCGGAGACTGTTTCACGTGTTCAGGAATCCGGAGGAGGATTTTTGTAAATGTGTTGGTATGAATGTTTTACCAAGATATTTACAAAGGTACATCCAGAATGAGGACCATTGTTTTTATCTTTTAGATAATGCTATGGTAGCTGTATTCCAACGCAACAAACTTTTCATTGTAACTCCTCTCTCCAACTTCATCTCGCTCTTCCAGCTTCCACAGTTGTTTTCCTGCTCACACATACACTCATGCCTCCCAGGATTCCAGAGGGAGACTTCAGTTTGAGCTAGAATTCTCTCTTTTTTTTTTAAACTTTGGCCATTCCCCTGGCTCTTTTATACGTTTATCGCATTTATTCTGGTCAAGGATGACCGACAGAAACAGGCTGAAAGGGTTCAGATGGGGGGGAAGACACTCTGGGAAAGGCACGGCTGCAGTCCGGGATTCGAACTCGCTAAACCCCAGATCCGTGACGAGCACGGTTGTCCCCGGCGCTGAAATAGCGCTCGCGGTACGTGGTGAGCTACTGGAGCTCCCCTAGAATTCTCTTTTAGTGGCAAAAACAAGCACTTTTAGTGGACATGCCTTACTACCAAAAATAAGAGGGAATTATTTTCACAGAGCCAAAGTCAAAGACGGAGCCTTTGACAATCATATAGACCTGTTCGCTGTATACAAACATACCGTGTTTGAGCCAATCAGCAATACCAACTGACTCACGTGACTAAGTTGCCCCCTACCGGCACGAGCTAAACTAAAAAAGTATGACAGGGCTCTATGGAGAAACCATGACACTCCCCTGACTAAAAGTTGTTTCAAACTAAAATGGCTGGATGTCATTTTGCCAAATCATGCTGTGAGTGTGAGTCTTTAATCTAGCTTTGGCATGGATTGATTTTCTAGATCGCTAGTATGGCTAACAAATGCAAATATATTGTAGTCTGTTTCAAGTTTGTTTATTATTTGTCACAATAAAATACAGAATACTTTATCATGAAATGCTTGTTTCTGTATGAGCCCCTGAGAGTGTGCTTCATACAGAAACAATTTAATTAAGAAGTAGGTAAAAGGTAAGTAAAGGAATGTTCAATATACATATAATACAGAGTAAAATGGGTAACGGTGAGGTACAATGCAGAAGTGAGGTACAAAACTTAGGGTAAGGGGCAAATGAGGTATGAATGTAGTGCAAATGTCTTTAGTAATAGATGAATATAATTTAGTGTCTAAAGTGAGTAAAGTGGGTGTTAAGGTGAGTGTTTGTTTAAAATGAGTGTGTACATGTGGATGTGTGTGCCGTGAGTGTAGATGATGGGTTGT
This sequence comes from Notolepis coatsorum, assembly GCF_963971535.1. Classification (NCBI taxonomy): domain Eukaryota; kingdom Metazoa; phylum Chordata; class Actinopteri; order Aulopiformes; family Paralepididae; genus Notolepis; species Notolepis coatsorum. The sequence goes on along the minus strand of NC_140183.1, from coordinate 47,790,785 downwards.
TACATAGTGTCATTGTCATTGAGCATCCTGATGGCCTTCACTACACTGTCGATGTGTGTGGTCCATGTCAAGTCCTCGGATATGTGGACTCCGAGGTACTTAAAACTGTTCACTCTCTCGACCGGTGCCCCGTCGATGCTGAGGGGGCTGTAGTCCCTGGCCCCCAACCTCCTAAAGTCCACAATCATCTCTTTCGTTTTGCTGACATTCAGGGAGAGGCTGTTCTCCCGACACCACAGCGCCAGGTCCTCTACCTCTCCCAGGTAGGCCCTCTCATCGTTTGCCGAGATCAGGCCCACCACGACTGTGTCGTCAGCAAACTTGATAATTGTGTTGCGGTTCCGCTGTGCCACACAGTCATGTGTGTACAGCGAGTAGAGGAGGTGGCTCAGAACACAGCCCTGAGCTTTGCTACGAGTTTGGAGGGGACTATGGTATTGAATGCTGAGCTGTAGTCGATAAAGAGCATTCTCGCATACCGGTAGTTCCCCTGCATTTTGTCCAAGTGTGCTGTGTGTGCCCCGTTGTTCTGACCAGGATTACGTTCCTTTTGCCCCCTTGATGCGCATGGACACTGCGTCTGAAGTGAACAGCGAACAGGTCTATGACGTTGTTGAAATTTATATTTGTTTTGAAAGTTTGGACACAACCGCATTTCAAATTAGTTTATGACGGCAACCTTTATGAGGTCGGAGCTCCCGAGAGCTGGAGGACACCTTTGACGAAAAGGTGTCAAAACGGCCTCATCTCGGCGCAGAGGATTTTTCAGGAATGCCGAAAATGTTGCGAGATTCAGAATTGGGTAAAAAATTATTATATTCGCAATTTCTAGTCCTTTGAAATGTTCTTTATCGGTTTCATTATTTGCTAAATGTAATACGACTTGTAAATGTGTTAATTATTGTTAGTTAACTTGTCCGGCTGTATAATTTCCCTTGCTGTCTAAAGAACTACAGTTGAATCGTAGGGGAGGGGCTGAGTACTTTCAGTTGAATCGTAGGGGAGGGGCTGAGTACTTTCAGTCTCAGGTGTCAGAAGTGGCGACATAACGGCTACCAAATCCATTTCGAGACAATGGATCCAGTAGGCGACTTTGTTGGCGGTGTGAAAATATGCAGAGAAAGCTTAATATGTTTAGAAACGTGTACCGGTATATCTCATAAAGCATAAAGACATTGCGCATCAGACGGAAAAGTTACCATACCTCTGCGTCGGAAGCTCTGATCGACTCAGGCTTGGTTTTAAATTGTTCGGGAGACTCATGTGCATGTGAATTACGCAAAGGGGACCAAAGCCTTGTAAATTGACTGTGTGTGTGTGTGTGTGTGTGTGTGTGTGTGTGTGTGTGGAAAAACAGCGTGGCAGTCAACGAATTAATGTATCATTCAAAATAAAAGCACTCGTTGTTGAACTTGTTGTTATCAATGCAATTAATGAATATTATCAACAAAACAACGGAATTGTTTCTGTATACACATTTATAAAACAAGGCATATTTAGCCAAAATATGTTGCCAGAACATGAAAAGAAAATGCGTTCATGTGCGTTTTTGGCGGAGATCCGCTTCTACTCTGAAAATCCGCCCTCACAGAGGTATATTCTCAGCGCAGCATTACACAACACTGGGTACTCGTTCCGGACTGATATCCAGAACTTTGCGAGGGCCTGTCCAGTGACTTGTCAGTCGTCACACGAAAGATCATTGAGCGCTTCCTGCTCAGACAGTGGCCTGCTGCGTCATGCGTAATGAACTGATTTTTGATCCAGTTGTCCAAATTGTCTGTGCTCTCTCTCCAAAATTGTTCAATTATCCCTTCTAGTGGCTACAGATGATGGGCTTCAAATAATTTTTTGCAACATTCTGTTCCTACAAAAAGCCATCAAGCAGGAAATACCCCAAAATCTCAGCTGATTATCCTGGATTGCCACTAGCAGAGTCTTAATCCAGTTCATTATCAGCACATTTCTCTGCCAATGGGTTATTTATGTCTGCAAGGAAAATCTGCGCTTCTTCTGAGTAAAAAAAAAAAAGGGGGCGATTTAATACTCTGCCTTCAGTGTGGTATAGCAGCTGGTTATGCACAGAGCCCATTTCATCATGGCCAACCAGCACCGCTTCAAACCTATCCATTGCGAGTCCAGGTTACACACAAAAGACCAGACCCCTCTCCGCGATTATAAATGTGCAGGATGTACTGAGATGTGTATTGGAATACTGTGTGTCGGCCTGAAGTGCGAGACATGGCAAATACACACAGCTGCCAGGTGGAAAACTCTATCTGAGTTGCGCAACCCCACTGTAAGGCTGAGCCCGAACGTTCGTTCGTTAAGCTGACATTCAGACTTTAATTAATGGGTTTGAACGTTCGGTGAAAAAAAATAAAGCAGGCGCAACGACGGTGAGGCGATGTGAAGCGGCGCGTCCCCCGAGTCGCTCGGCTCAACCAGTATGGTCTCTGCCGGGCTGTTGCTGGATACTCAACCAGAGCTCTAGTCTCAACCAATGCAATAGAACAATTTTGATTGAATGACAGGCGATTCGGTCAATTACGTCACACCGCTTGCACCCGCCTCTGCTGTTACCACCAATCGGCAAGCGTTTATTTTTTTTACTTCCGGCAATGCCGCCATTGATCTGCTTGCGAGAAGCATTAACGTAGCGTTAGCTCCCCGCCGAGGAAGTAAAAGTCGTAACAAGGTTTCCATAGGTGAACCTGCGGAAGGATCATTAATGAATACCAGCCTTTTTCGGCCACGGAGCGCGAGCTTCATGGCGGGAGGTGGTTGCGTTGGAAACAACTCTGGCCGAGGCGGCAGGCGTGTTGGGAGCCCGGCGGGACCCCCGCGCCGGTGTCTCTGTCTCTCTGCCGTCCCCCGTTCCGAGGTAGACGGTGGAAGGAGCCGAGGCGCGCGCCTCTCTCCTTCCCGTCGACCAAGAGTGAATACCTGTTATTGAACGTGTAACACTAACTATATAACGTTAATGCCACAAAACGAATGCCTTTGTTTATCTAGCCCCTTACGTGACTGCGGTGTGCAAGGGCTATTGTTTGATGCAGTACTCAGTAGCTTGTTTATTTTCTTCTGAGTGCTTTGTTTAATTACATGTTTACATGAACAGCCACCACTGTAAACAACATGTTTTTTCACCAATAGATTATGCAATGCCGCTCTCCGTAGGATCTATAATAAAAAAAAAAAAAATATTATATAAAAAAAAATATATATATATATATATATATATATAAAAAAAAAATGTATAAAAAAATTTACAAAAAACGAACGTTCGTTCGATAAACCCTGGCGAACGTTCGAACCCTAAAAACAGGGTTCGGGCTCAGCCTTACCCCACTGTCACCTACCCGCGACCCCACTTTGGGTCACGACCCGTAGTTTGAGAACCGCTGCATTAGACTAAGGCTATGTCCACACGATCACGGGTATTAAAAAACCGAAGTTTTGAAAAAAATAAACCTCTGTCCACACAGGTGAATAACCGCGTACTCACGGCGGCTGGTAAACCAGCAACCGATACATGTAGTACAATGCCAAAGCAGTAGGCGGCGATGTTGTTCAGACATGAAGGCCATTTCAACCAATCAGAAAAGGTTGAACGCTCACAACACTTCCTGCTTAAAAACAAAACAAAGCTGCCATCTTTAAATACCTTGCGTTAGCCATTTAGCCAACGGAGCATATATTTTTCAGCAAAGAAAGAAAGAGTGCAATAAACAAACGGATACATTCACTGTGTTCTGCCTCATTTGTTGATGAAACAAAACCAACAGCAACACAATTTACCACCAAGAGCGGATAGTTTAGTCTCACAAAAATATCTCCGGTGTTGTTAGCTACATGCTAATGTGAATGGCATTCTCTATGTATAGTATATAGCTTACATGCTAACGTAATAATGTGGTAACGTTAACGCTAGTAATGAATGGATGCAAACGTTATTTAACACATTGCAGAATGGGTACAATACAATAATTTTAATATAACGCTACTTGGGACAGCTCTGCTCTAATCACTCTAACCCAGTGCTCGGTTGCTAACTTGCTATTGTTTGCGACAGTCTGCCGTGAACATGGGAAATAATTGCGACAGCTCTGCTGTAAACACTGGGAATAACCTCGGTTGCTATGCCCACACGCACCCACTTCAACCGGGATGTGCGCAAAACTTCACCCTGGACCCCGGTTGTGTGGACGGGGCCTAACAAAGGCAGGGCTGCTCTCAGCCTAGAAGGTGTCATGTCAGGGGGGGGAGGGGGTTACATTGCTTTCTGGCTAAAGTAGTCATTATGCATAGCAAGATAAATTGTTCCGGTTTCTTTGTGGGCTTGTATCTCAGGAATAAATAATGTGTTATCAGCATGATTCATAAGACATCGATTGAAAAGTATCTGCTTGATTTGTACAAGTGATGGCTTATTTTGAAGGTATGACCCTGTACTTTCATATTATGTTAAAAAAATATAAAATAATGTAAATCCCAGAATCAGTGGGGGGGGGGGGTCACAATCACAAAATAGCCCAGACCTCAGAGTGTTAACCTTTTTTAACATTTTACATTGTTTGCTAGTTTGGTAATGCAACAGAAATGCAGACCTTCATAAATAACATGACAGACCTTCATAGAGAACATGACAGACCTTCACACGGGACATGACAGACCTTCATAGAGAACATGACAGACCTTCATAGAGAACATGACAGAACATGACAGACCTTCATAGAGAACATGACAGACCTTCATAAATAACATGACAGACCTTCATAGAGAACATGACAGACCTTCATACAGAACATGACAGACCTTCATAGAGAACATGACAGACCTTCATAGAGAACATGACGGACCTTCATAGAGAACATGACGGACCTTCATAGAGAACATGACGGACCTTCATAGAGAACATGACAGACCTTCATAGAGAACATGACAGACCTTCATAGAGAACATTGCAGACGGTGTCATCATGTGTTCTCTAACAATACACCCTTGGCTTGCCCAACTTTCAGGAATACATTTCCTCTTATTTTTTCTCTCTCTCACCTGCCACCAGGTATTTGATGGACGGAGGGGACTCCAGCTCGGAGAGTGAGATGGAGGTGGATGAAGAGAGCGAGGAGGAGACGAGGGTACATTTGATTTAGCGAGCCTGAAATAATAAATAAATAAAAAGGTTACGTTTGAAAGGTTGAAGTAATTTTGAATGCTCTGTCCAATCCCATTACAGACACCACAGAAGCAGCAGAAACAACCGACTCCCAAAAAGACCCCCATAAAGACAGAGGAAGATGATGATTATGGAGCCTCCACAGACGTAGATGAACCAGGTTCGGAGCAGCACTGTGCACTGTTGAAAACACTCAAATCATGAAATCCGATATGATATTTCCATGGCCTTGGAAAGTTCAATTAATATTTGTGAACATAAGCTACTCTCTTCCAAAGTCGTACAGTATATATATATTAGGGCTGACCCCGATTAGTAGATTAGTCGACTAATCGATCGAAAGGAGCCGTAGTCGACTGCCAACCTTAGTAAAAAAGAAACAAACAAAAAAAAAAGATTTATAATTACAATTCTTTCTTAGAAGAATTATCATTCTTTCCAAAAGCAAAGCAGCCTAGAAGCGTGGCTAACGCTAATGGTGTGCATACCAGCGAGGCTAACTGCCTAAGAAAACACTGAAGGCACTGAAAGAGGATTTCACCCATAGTAATGAACACACTAGACTAGACAAATATCAAGACGTATCCATCAGTGGACCAATTGCATGCTTTTGCAGAGGACAAGGAGCCTTCAGTCGACTTCTTAAGACATTAACACTTTCTGCGCCAAACCCGAGATAAGTCAGGTTTCGCCGCCACGCGTTGGGCGCCATAACTGAGAATTCTCGGGTTTTGATCCTTTGATCTTTTTCTTTTGATCCCCAATCTATACACTCGGCCGGAGCTCCCTGGGCCTCCCTGGCTCATCTGCCTATGTTACAATCGCAATGATGATCGAATCCTGCCAGGTGGCAGTATCGCCTACCTTTTGAACTGGAATAGTTTGGTGTGGAGACACTTTCTTAATTTTTTTTGCAAGGTCTCCTCCCCCTCAGGGACAGAGCGATCGCTTGGAGCTTTTTTTTTTATCCACTTTTTCTCCAATTTTCTGTATTTTCCTCCCATCCCAATTTAGTCATTATGCCAATTCCCCCCTCCCCTTCCTGGTTGTTGTGCTCATGTGCCCCCCACTGGTCGGTATAGGGAGCCCTGAAGTCTATCACATGCTTCCTCCGATATATAGGAGACAGCCAGCAGCCTCTTCACCTGACAGCGAGGACTCTCATTGGTGAAGTGTAACCTTCACCATTTCCCTCCCTCGCTGTGCAGGCGCCCTGGCCGACCTGTAGGAGTCGCTGTTTACAACAACCAGATTACCACCCACCGGCTTCCCTCCCGCTGACACCGCCAATTGTGTCAGTATGACGGCCGGCCAAGCCGGAGGCACCGCTGACAGCCGGATTCGATACCAGTGTCTATGCGGTGGTAGACAGACGCTTAGTCCGCTGTACTACCCGGCCGCCCATCGCTCTGAGATTTTTATCACCTGAAATCTATTTCCCGTATACACGAGTATAGACATATACATATAAAACGACACCCCCCCCCCCCTTGATGATTTTGTGAAGACTCGTATATACATGGTATATACCTTTTGATTTGGAAGTATTTGGGGTTTCAGGCGAGCAACCAGAACGATTTGGGCATATTGCATATAACGTGCCATATCTCGCAATCTATGAAAAAAGACTGGATTATTTGGGAAAGGGGCGATGTTTAGCGTGTAATAGTGCACAAACTACAGTATGTAGAAATTAACTTGTTAGTCAGTGATGGACTATGAACAATGCCTGTCAAATGAGCCATACTATTGTCTCAATAGCTATAATACATAACACACGATGGGTCTGCAAACATTGCTAAAATGGTCAATAACACTGGTGCCATTGAGTAAAGATGGGAAAAGGTTGTGGCGCTCAATGAGTTAAGCACCCCCCACAGCCCAAATGGAATGATAAAACAAACAAAAATTATACCTTTTTTCTTCTTTTTTTGCATTCAGGGGGGGGTAGTCATCTGCCAATTTCGGCTAATCAAAGTAGACTATCCAAATCCTTAGTCAGGGACAGCCCTAATATATATATTAACATTACATTAACTGTACATTAAAAAAAAAATTAATTTAAAAAATATATAAATTATACTTTATTTTTAATTTTTTTTTATATACAGCTACTGTTTTATATACTGTTTTTTTAGTAATAACTAGAAAGTAAAGGTATTTTTTCAACAGGTGATTGATTAATGCTACTAATACAAATCTATACAATGAGTATGGGGCTGCAGCACTGCAGATATACCCTACTCCAATGATCCACACACGGACATTACACGGTGTTGCACTCACTACCCAGTGGCTCTGCAGATATACCCTACTCAGTCTACAAGGCTCCGTTGAAGTAGCACAGAGGATCTGTTGTGATTTTTGCACAATAAATATTCAACATTCTCTTTTGAGACTCCGCCTCAGACTCTTATCATTTGGCACTAAAAGCTAAACATTGTCACCGATATGGCTGTCCGCAACATGTCATTAATTGTGTACGCGAGGTGGTTCAGTGACGACTCTAACGTGAGCTAGGTTAGCTAGCATGAGCTACCGAGAGATGGAAAGACTGTAACTTTACTGGTGAAAATGTGATTTACGTTGGAATACTCCTTTGCCAACTTGCTGTACTTTGCTTGCAGGTCTGCAGCCATTATTGCTGGATTATGAATAGCCCCAACTTTAGCCAAGGTAACGTTATGGCTAAACCTTTAACTAGGGCTGGGCGATATAACGATAACGATAAATATCGCGATATATTTTAATAATCGATATCGAATATCGAAATTAAAAAAAATCGTTTTTTTTTTTTTTTTTTTTTTTTTTTTTTTTTTTTAATTTTTACCTGCAACAGGGCAGTTTTAAAACCAGAGACAGTGGACAGACTTGTCTTTCTTGCCTGCAACTTAAAGTAATGGCTTTGCTTGTCCAAATGACAATACTGACCAAATTCAGATTTCTTTTTCTCTTGTCCATTTATTTTGTTTGCTTTCTAATTTAAAATACATTTTGAAACCGTCTGTACACAGTAGGCTATGTGTGCTAGCAGAACTAGACTCCAGTCACGAGTCACAGTGCACATGTGCGGTGGTTTGTCCACCAAAAAAGCGCCAAAAGATCGAAAATAAACTAGCAGAGCCAGAACTGTTCAACTCCCCTGGAGCCACAGCCAGCAGAGAAGCCGGTTTACTTTAGCTTTTAAACCAGCTGCAGCCTGAGAACTGGAGTGTGAGGGGATGTAACACTAAAGATGGCAGCAATGACAAAGAATTGCTGCAAAATAAACATACATCTGTTGTTAAAAAAAAAAAAAAAAAAAAAAAAAATTTCTTTATACTTATAACAATTCGATAATTATCGATATCGAGAAATAAAATAAAATTATCATATAGTTATCGCGATATGATTTTTTTCCATATCGCCCAGCCCTACCTTTAACGTTAGTTAATGCTAGCTTTCGGTTAGCTGGTCAATGCTAATACCACCACCAAGCGAACCCATCAGAGCTCCCCGTCAACACCGCTCTGTCGGGAGGATGGCATTTAAGAAAGTATCTGCTGTTAAAATGACAAACAGCATTGACACTTTAATTCACGGTCGGTTAAACACACGTTTGTTTTATAATGCTCACAGCAGACCGCAGTGTTGTTGATAAATTACGTGGGGCCGGGGGGATTTAAGTTCTGCAAAAAAAGGTTCCGCACCGTTGCAATCGTACGGTGCACAGCCCGTACTGTACCGGAGGACCACATTGACGCGGTACAGTACGTATCCGCGTACCGTTACACCCCTAATATATTGTATTATAATATTTTTTTTTTATGTATATTCCTGTAGTTTTGACCTAACCAGATTTATCATGACATGAGCGTTACTACTATGAACAAAACAAAGCCAAGAGAACAGTTTTCTCTTCAAATAAAGTGACTATTTATTTTTCCAAATAAATATTATTTGAGTCAATCACAAAATTCACAATCTGTCAATGTCATTAACAATGTGTTTCCCTGAACAATGAGTGAACTAAAAACCAACAGGTATTGTGCTTTGTCAGCAGATAAAACATTTGACGCTATAGGAGAGGACTGTTGTGGTCTTGGTCCATGAAACAACTATTACTTGGCATGTATAGGACAGCACGCCTCAAAAAGAATTAAATAAACCAAACAAATCATCTCTGTCAAACGTCTTTAATTTTGCAAACGCCTCGTCAATAGGTACAAGCCACGCCGGTTCCTTTGCAGCTGGCTTTGGATTCGCAGCAGCTTAGCCTTTAGCTGCTCGCTCGCCGTCGTCGGATTTTAATACACCATCGTAGCGGTGGTGATGTTTCAGGTGACTTATTAGGTTATGTGTTATAGCTTGTTGCCCCTTTCCCTCCTTGTGGAACGTCTGCATTTGTTACAAATAGCAAGCGAACTGTTTTCCTCTGAAACTTTGAAAAAGTCCCACACTACCGACAACGCCATGTTTGTTTACTATCTGTGCTGCTTCTGAAAGTTACAGTGGCTACGTCACAGCCAGGCATGAGAAAGGGAGCGCTGGATTTGTGAAAAACTCCCTCTTCCTAAACCACACGCTATCAGTCATACCACAGTACTGGCAAAACGGGAGGAGCCTACAGTAAAAACAAACGCCCTTCATCCCAATCCACCCACACCGGATTTCTTTTAACAAAAAAAATTATAATATATTATCGGAGCTATCAATAATGTTATCGGGATGACGTCATAATTGCTGATATCGGCCCGATAATTATCATGCATCCTTATTTTATACCCAAATGAGCTTTATTCTATAGTAGTGTTCTTACTTCTGAAGAACAGAAAACGTGTAGCAGAACAATCCCCTGGGTGCTCTGTGTCACCTTTACCATGTTAACCAATTCCTTGTATATGAAGCAGCCTCAGACTACCACTTCAGACTATTATGTGCTTCAATCTCAGATTATAAAACCAAACAGCCAACGAGCGTCAGTTTCGAAAAAGTGACAACCTCCGGTTTCGCCTCTCAATGACCGGACAAATCACCACTGACGCTGAAAATTATTGACCGTTTGTGTAGCCAATAAAATTCTGAAAAGAATGACATCTTACATCTTGAGTTGGTTTTCTGAGACCCAGAAGCGGTAAAAGTGTATTTGTATATGTATTGTATTGTATGTACCAGTGTTAATTGTCAACTAAAATGATGACGAAAAATGTTCGTCAACGAAGTTTTTTTTTTCATGACGACAACGAGACGTGACGTCACGTTATTGAAGACCGTGTGACGCTAACGAGACTAAATAGGTTATTAAATATCGTTGACCACAACTGAGGACACAAAAAATTTATTTACAAAAACCAGGATGAAATTTCTCTTCATGTATGTTGATATTGTTGACTAAAACAAGACTAGACAAAATAATAACTTTTCTTAATGCCATCGTCCCGAGTCAGAGCAGTGTGACGGGGAGCTCTGTTATTAGCATTAGTTGAAGAGCTATTTGAAAAGCTAGTTTTAGCTTAACGTTACCTTGGCCTAAATTGGGACTATTCATAATCCAGCTGCAGACCTGCAAGCAAAGTACAGCAAGTGGGCAAAGGAGTATTCCAAGGTAAATCGCTTTTTCACCAGTAATGTTACATTGTTTGTATTTCCATCTAGCTCGCGTTAACTAGTGGCTAACCTAGCTGATCGACCTCTCGCACAGAATTAATGACATGTTGCGGACAGCCATACCGGTGACAAATTTGTTTAGCTTTTAGTGCCAAATGATAAGAGTCTGAGGCGGAGTCTCAAAAGAGAATGTTGAATATTTATTGTGCATTAAAAATCACAACAGAGCCTCTAACCTAAACGGAGCCTTCTGGAAGCAAGTGCAACAACGTATAATGTCCATGTGGAACCAATGTGCCAACAACCTTTCCGTGGGTGAAGCATAGTTGAGCATAGTTGTCATTTAATGATACTAATACTAATCTATACAATCACCTGTTGTTGAATAAATACCATTATTTTCGCGTTATTACTAAAAAACAGTATATAAAACAGTAGCTGTAAAAAAGAAAAGAAAAAAGGTTTTATAATTTATATAATTCTTTTAGTACATTAACTAAAAATAGACAAAAATGTCATCCGTTTTCGTCGACAAAATCTAGACTAAAACCATAAGACAAACGGTGAAGCACAATTACACAAAAATCCAAAACAAAATCAAAGACGACCTTGATAGATGGGCAAAACTTAAAAACACAGTACAAGCACGGATATCAATAGTTAAGATGGATGTACTACCTAGAATCAACTTCTTCAGTTCAATGCTACCGTTACCCCCTCCAGAGGGTTACTGGAAAAGATTACACTCCTCCACATACAAATTTATTTGGAATAACAAACCACCACGTATAAAAAGATCCACCGCACAGAGAAATAAAGCAGATGGTGGCATGGCATGTCCAGATTTTTTCCAATATTTTAAGGCGTACACATTAAGACCATTGACAACATGGTTTGACCCCCAAGCATTAGTATCCTGGAGAAAATTAGAAGAAAACATAGTAGCCCCACATAGACTGAAGGACATAGCATACACTAAACTACCAATCAAGCACTGTGAACGAAAATTTGGCCCCATAATTACTCATGCGATCCGGATATGGCGTGAATCACAAAAAAAAAATCCTAACCCACATAAATGGCACAATCATACTCCCTTATTCAATAACAATGCACTCTTAATTGAAAAACGACCTATAAGATTCCCTATTATGGGAAGAGCAAGGCATACACTCATTAGGGGATGTTTTTAACAAACAGGGTTTTTGTAGTGATAAAGAAATACGCAATTTTTTTTATCTCACCAAGTCCACATGGCTTTTTTACAAACAGTTACAGCTATGTTTGAAGTCTCACGGTGTTCCATTAGACAGACCAATTGAACACCACAGATACCACAAATTCTTCTACGAAAGAGAGACATCGAGAGGTTTTGTTTCAGAATTTTATCATCAATTACTAACGTCCTCGTATGAAACCCTCCAACTAGACTCTGTCTGGAGGAGGGATATACCAGACCTGGAAAATGACTTTGATTGGCAAGGAGCCTGGGCAAATGTCCGACTTACATCAAGGAACCCGGATCATCAACAAATCAATCTTAACTATATTCACAGGACATACTTGACTCCTATAAGACTGTGCCGAATGGGGCTTAAACAAGACTCCAAATGCTCCCAATGTACAAATGGGGACGAAGGGACATTTATGCACATGTATTGGGACTGCCCACCAGTTGAGGCATTCTGGAAAGATGTGACCCAACAATTATCAAAACTCGTATCTTGGAATATACCTGTACACCCCTCGGTATTACTATTGAATGATGTTTTTGAGTTTGCAGTGAATCCACAGCTAAAGAGATTGGTTTTATCGGGTATCACAGTAGCTAAAAAGCTGATCGCATCACGCTGGTATCAACCGGAAAAAATTTGCCGTAAAGTTTGGTTTCTTACATATCTCGATGTGATTTATCAAGAAATATCTACAGCAAGAATTCTGGGTCTCAATGAATCCAAAATGTCAATGTGGTTAGAAGTGGTGGAGAGAATAAAAGCTAGCTTATAATGGTAGTGTCTGGTTAGGTGCGAGGGATAGTGGAGGTACTTCTCAAGGTGGGGTCCGGGAGGGGGGGGTTCGAGCTGGAGCATATGTGTGTAGGTTTTTTAGATAACAGATATTAGGGGTATATCTTATATAAGACAATTAACTAAAATGTGATCTCATTGGATGTGCTCTGACAATTAATGCTTGTATATCTTATCGTGTGTTGTCATGTTTGTTTATGTGTTTGTTTAAAAAATAATAAAAAAAAAATACAAAAAAAAAAAACTAAAACAAAAAAGACAAAATTTTGACAAACTGACTAAGACTAAAATGCTCAGACATTTAGTTGACTAAAACTGACTAAACGAAAAATAAATGAAGATGACTAAATATGATAAACGAAAAAGGAGCACTTGACACATGACTAAGACTAAAAATATCTGTTGTGTGAGAAGGGGTGGGGTTGGTGTATGTGACAAGAGATTAGTGGGGGAGGGGGAGAGGGGACTCCTTGTAGTGTTGACTCCTCTCACAAATTTTGGGAAAAACGCCTAAAACATACCATTACATAAAGATGTGTAAAACACAATTTTTGTGTGATATTGTTATCGTCTTTGGACATGTACTAGGTAAGACTTCAGGCTAAGGCCCCAGTAGTGTTTTCAGCTAATACCTATAGAGTAGATGGATCTGCACTGCAGGCAAAATAATTGCAAAATAGCTAAATAATTCAGACGAGAACTGAAAACTTTATTTCAGTGTGTTCAAATCTCTGTAACTCTATGACAATAGTACTCTGTGTTTCCTTTCAAAAGAGGCCAGACTTGTGCATCTGCTACAAATGGTTCCAGAATAGTGTCCAATTTACTTTCAGTATGCAATCGACAGGCGTTTTATGCAAAATGTGCACGACTGTTAACACTTTCAGAGCCCTTGCTTAACCTTGGTTTACCCGTTGAATGCCACCATCCACTTCAATGTTAGCGTTAAAAACGCCTAATCTATGTTTTAAATTATGTGTCTAATCTGCCCCTCGCTTTTATCAATGACTCGTTTGCAGTCAACATTGTCGAAGCGGATTGTTTTTTTATCTGTTCATTTTCGTTTTATAGCATTTTGAAAAGCCCTCGTTTTCAAGGAAAATATAAAGATTCCGTGATAAAAGACATTTACTGGAATATTCTAGAATACACAAAAACGTTGTAATTTTTCGGCCTATTTATGAATCGTTTTCAAATAAACGCTAGATTATCGATAGTATGTGTACGTATGCACGCTAGACGCGAGCTGAAAAATCGATTCTCTTATTTCCTCATCAGCGATCGCGCACACAGACACATCACACATAGGGCAAACGCTGACATCTCAGCGAATACAACTCTGATTATCCCAAGACTGGTAAAATAGATTCCTTACCTCAGATCAGAGATGTTCTCCAAAAAGATTATTCCAATTCCTGATCGCCATTCCAAATATCTATCACGCTTATTGATTGATTATTGGCTGCTGTGAATATATATTCCAGGCTGATCCCCGTCCCGCGATGACTTCCATGTTGATCAGACTTCTTGCCAGCACAAGGAGCCAGCTGGCTCCGCCTCTACATATCTACAGATCCCAGGTCAGTCTAAGTGACTGACCTTCAGTTACACAGGGATAGACCATAGGGGCGCTTTTTTCCATTCTGAGCTCCTGTAGGGGCTGCTGTACCAACGGGAGACTCGGTTGATGAAATATGATTTCAGATCGCTAATAAAACAATAAAACGATATTTGTCGTCGTGGGCACTCAGTGGGGGGCTAATAAAACGAGATGTGTCATCCGTGGCACTGAAAGGGTTAAGAGGTTACAGGCCCAGTCTATAATTATACTGTGGTGGGGGCCACCTGTTGAAACACTGTAGCGAACCAAAACCGGCCTTGTCCAGATAATGATTTATTGTATTGTTGTTGTATTGTTTGTTGTATTGTTTTCCCAGAACTCGAGTAGTGATCGAGTACTCGTTTATGCACATTTATTTTTAGAATGCATAAAGAGCATGGCAGCAATAACAATGCACACAATGCTTAATGCTTATTGTCAGTCAAAACAGTCAGTCACCATTTGCACATTACATTACCTCGACTCTGTCTGCAGCAGGTCTCTCCACTCATGGAAACGCAGATTTCTGGTACAGGATGTGTTCTCTTTGGATAGCAGTAGTGTTTGGGTTCATGTAGCACAACTAACGTTAATTGTTAGCTATCTACAACATCAGCGTGTCCATATCAATAGTCCATGAGCGCTACGCAAAGTGGGTGACATGTTGTCAATTTGGAAATGCACAAACACAAACTACTGTTTTTATCTGTTTTAGCTAGCTGCATTCCAACACAACAAACGTTCCTCTCCAACTCTCTCAGACTTCCACTGTTGTCTTCCTGCAACTTACACCTTGTGGGATTTCAGAGCAATATTTCTGTTTCTTTTAGTGGATGTTTACTTGGTAACCTTGGTAAATCTTAAAGGGGAACTATCTTATAAATGGCCTTTTTGAGTGTTTAGCATTGTTTCCTAGCTATGTGAACTTATATTAATATGATCTATGTCTCTAATTCTCATATTGGCGCATTCTTCCAATTCTCCTCTCACAATATTCACCTTCACTGAACTGAGTCATTTGAAAATGTGATGATTTGTGATGTCAGAGAGACACCGCTGCATGATAATGTGGCTGTGTGGCATCGGGTACATGATGAGCTGCACACAGTGGTTGGAGCCCAGGCTCAAAACGGCTCGAGATCTTGAGGTAGAAAAATGCTGTTTTTGAGGACTTGATTAGAAATACAAAACAATGAATAAAAAAAATTAAAAAAATTACAGAGGTGTTCCATAGACTCACAGGAATTGTGTAAAAGTGCCCAAATAGTGAAAGAAATAGTAAAATAGTTCCCCTTTAACTGTCTGCATCCTCACATGTCCTTGCATTAGAAGCCACACTTCTAGAGATAATGCGGGAGATAAAGTACTTACCAGAGCAACAGTAGCAGTCTGAAAGCAGCTATAACACAATGGCTTCAGAGAATTTCAAATAGCATCTCTTAACTTTTCTTTTTTTTTATCATTCCATTTGGGCTGTGGGGGGTGCTTAACTCATTGAGCGCCACGCCCTTTTCCCATCTTTATTCAATGGAGCCAGCGTTATTGACCATTTTACCGATGTTTGTAGTCTTACCCCGAAAATGCGATCGTTACAAAAGCTTGGTTTAGGTCCGGTAAAATACGACACTGTGATCGTTACAGAAACTCCAAAAAGAATAATTCCAATGATCCCATCGGCGATCGCGATTACTCGTTTATATGTAATAATTACTCGTGTATACGGGAAACTATAGGTTTTGAGGATCTCCTAGCGATTGCTCTGCAAGAGCTCCTCCCCCTCAGAGCGAGTCAGGACAGAAAGGGATCAGGACAGACACTGTCTGAACTAGACTATCAGAGTTCAAAAGGTAGGCGATACTGCCACCTGGTGAGATTCGATCCTCATTGCAATGGACCTGTCTCAAAACCCTGCCCTCTTTTCTTGATCCTCCAATCACAGCTGTCGCTTACAAAGTTTGTACGAGGAAGTCCGAGGTAAGCGACAGCTGTGATTGGAGGATCAAGAAAAGGGGCAGGGTTTGAGATAGGTCTATTCCAACGTAGGCAGATGAGCCAGGGACACCTAGAGGGCTCTGGCTGACTGTGTATAGAACGGGGATCAAAGGAAAATATCAAAGGATCAAAACCTGAGTATACTGGTTTTGGCGCTCAACGGTTGGCGAGATAACCCGACTATACTCGGGTGTGGCCACCAAAGAGTTAAAGGTCCCATATTTAGTATATTTTCAAAAATGTTATATGACGTCCTTGAATCTGTGGAACAGCAGAATGAGTCTAGGCTACGTTTTCTTTTTTTTTTTTATTATTTGTTTTCTGTATTTTATTGCTTTATTTCGGATACAAGTCCGGCATAGAGGAAAGATGGGAGAGAGATATGGGGGAAGACATTCAGCAAAAGTCGCCGGGTTCGGGAGTCGAACCCGGGACGGCCGCGTTGCACTACAGTGCGTTACGTGGTGCGCCACCCTGGCGCCCAGGCTAAGCTAAGTTAAAGCTAACGTTACCCCCAGCCTGTGATTGGTCAGTCGTTATATCTACGTTGATGTTGGCTGCCATTCTGAATGGCTTGTTTCAATAGGGAGGCTTCTTGTCACAGCTTAACTGCAGACACTGCACTACGTACACATTTCACATTTTCTCAGTGTTCAGACAACCCCTAATTGTGTAAAAACTATGCAAAACACAATAAAGGGTCATTTTTACAATACCTTTAATGTAAGGGTAGCCAGAGTCCATGTCAGGCAGGCAGACAAGAGAAGGGATGAAAAGATAAAGGATGAAGTGAAGTGGGTAGATGTCCCCTTGACAGAGAGACATAGGATGACAGTTAAGAGAAAAGAGGATTGGAGAGTAGAGAGATACAAAGTGGATGGAATATAAAAGATTATGGTGTTATCAAAATGCTTCCCTAAGGTGGCGCAGGCCGGGCAGTAATTCAATATCGTTGTTTTATCATCTTTCACTGGGATTGAATAATTTGTGATGACATTATGGTGTTGCCATATTGTGGTAGACAATTTTGTGGTCTAAATTTATGTGAACTGTCGAGCACTTTTAAACTCAAAATGAACTCTTGTGGGAATATCATTTGAAAATGAGGTTTGGTATGATGTAACACTTGAATCAGTTCAATGCAATCAACATTTTACAGATTAATTAACCCTTTATCTGCCAGAGCTTATATCCATCCTTGTAGCCTCTCTGCCAGCACTATTTGTCTATGGAGATGTTCACCTTCTTTGCAGGGCTATAACTTTTTAAATTGTATTGCTAAATTGACATTACTATGGCCCATTCAACATCAATTATCTATCGTTCAGGATGTAGGAACGTTTAACTTTTTCATTCACACATTCATACTAAAATACCGTCCAGAGTATAAATATGTTTTTATCGTTTTCTGCTGTATTTCATAGAACGTGAGATATAGCCATAAATGCATATATTAGATGATCAAATGCAGTTTGATACCGATCAACGTTATATTAAAAATTTCACATGTACATGATCCTAACCGTCATGACTGGCCATCTGCTGGAGGGGGGGGGGGGTCGTTTATAATGCAATGGCCGACGTTAAATGATTCATGTAGTATGGGTGATATATAGATCAGAGCAGTTTGTATGGATAATAATAATCAAAAACGCTGAAACTCACGGCAGCTTCCTCGTAGCGATGGGGAATGATACTGGAGCAAAAAGATCGCTATTATGGAATGTTGATCTAGGTGATCCAGTTCCGGTTTGTATAATACTAATATACGTCCAATCATGTTGTTTATTGAGTTATGGCAACGGATCGATATGCACGGTGTCTGGATAGAGTCCCGCGAGCGATAGCGAGTGGCCGGACGGAATAGGGTGCGGACCAAGCATTTCCGGCCACTTCCGGTTTTGCAACTCGCCGATCGGCCACCAGGTGGCGGTATTGGAGAGTTGAGCGGAGATCTACAGTACCAGCCAAGACTCCGTGGGTGAAATGTGAATACCGTGACAGAAATTTTAAATATTGATCTCAAAGACGCTGTAAAACGTCATTGGCAGATTACGCATGGCGAGGAATGACGTGGTAACACGTCATTGGCGGGAGATGGTTTAACAAGCAATTTTGCATTCTTGAGCAGATGGCGTCATACAGTACATAATGATATACAATACAAAATTATTTTGTCCTGGTAGTTTGAGTATTTGTCATGTATCTTATCCATAATTTAAACACCCAGGAGTTACTTGGTACATATCTGTGAGCCTTGGGAGGTGCTTCAGTGCATTTTGTTCCCCATTAACAGGAACAGAGAGCACCACTAAAGCTGGAGAGGATTAATTTAATTTGAAAGGGGCAAAAGGACAACCGCGTATGAGTGAGGGAGAGAAAAGAGGAGAGGTTAAGCACTTGGGAGTTGGATGGATTGAGAACACCGCCATGAAAAGAACAGCAAGGCTTTGGCATTGGTTTAAGATACAGCGTAAGAACAGAAGCAAGACGCAATCGCTGTGAAGGGACTTGTGCATGATTCTCATTTCTATGTTAATGCAAGAGTAAAGGCGTATTGGTGAGCAAACATGATTAACGCTCAAATACCAAAAGCTTATGTTCCATTAACACATTCCCTGCCATTGGTTATACCCATCAATATACCCAGTCTGCCACCACTGTAGGGCTGCAACGATTAGTCGACATAATTGACGACGGCGATCATAAAAACTCGTAGACGCAGAATTTTTGCGTCGATTAGTCATTAAAAACAAATTTTTGCACTACCTATCTTTGTGAAAGTGGCTTCTCAGCTCTGGTCCAGCTGAAGACAAAGCAGAGGAACAGATTGGACATTGAGCATGACCTCAGAGTTGCTTTGTCTACCATCACCCCAGACTTTGAGACTCTTGTCAGGAGCAAACAACATCCCCAGTTATCCCATTAGTTCCCTGGGATGTTAAGCTAAGAAGTCTGCTATATATTTTCTTTAGTTATTTAAACACTTTCACTCTAATTTGTATTATTTAATTTATTTATCTTGTTATGAGTGATTGTTGTATTATTCAAATACATTTTGATTTAAAGTTGCTTAAGATCCAAATTCAAATGTTTCATGAGTCATTATTTTAATTTGCTATGGATCATCTAGGGCTGGGCGATATGGCAAAAAATCATATCGCGATAACGATATGATAATGTTATCATATTTCTCGATATCGATAATTATCGAAATTGTTATAAGTAAAAAATAAAAATAAAAAATGTATATATTTTTTTTAAACAACAGATGTATGTTTATTTTGCAGCAATTCTTTGTCGTTGCTGCCATCTTTAGTGTTACATCCCCTCACACTCCAGTTCTCAGGCTGCAGCTGGTTTAAAAGCTAAAGTAAACCGGCTTCTCTGCTGGCTGTGGCTCCAGGGGAGTTGAACAGTTCTGGCTCTGCTAGTTTATTTTCGATCTTTTGGCTCTTTTTTGGTGGACAAACCACCGTGACTCATGACTGGAGTCTAGCTCTGCTAGCACACATAGCCTACTGTGTACAGACGGTTTCAAACTGTATTTTAAATTAGAAAGCAAACAAAATAAATGGACAAGAGAAAAATAAATCTCAATTTGGTCAGTATTGTCATTTGGACAAGCAAAGCCATTACTTTAAGTTGCAGGCAAGAAAGACAAGTCAGTCCACTGTCTCTGGTTTTAAAACTGCCCTGTTGCAGGTCACAAAAAAAAAAAAAAAAAAGTAAAGTAAAAAAAAATCGATATATATTTTTTTTCTTTTCAATATTCGATATCGATTATTAAAATATATCGTGATATTTATCGTTATCGTTATATCGCCCAGCCCTAGGATCATCATGTTATGTTAAGTTAACTGTTAAGGCAGAGGGACTGGACAACAGGGTGACATTCACAGGTGTGCAGACTTGAGCATGTGAGGTAAAACATGCATTGGAGAAGGAGCCATGCCCACAGGAAGCAGAGATTGACAAAAATAATCGTTAGATTAGTCGATTACCAAAATAATTGTTAGTTGCAGCCCTACACCACTGTAAGCCTATGGAGATGTTTACCTTCTTTGCAGGGCTATAATTGCTATATTGACATTACTATGGCCCATTCAACATCGATTATCTATCGTTCAGGATGTGGGAACGTTATACTTTTTCATTCATACAAAAATACCTTCTAGAATAGAAGTATGTTTTTATTGTTTTCTGCAGTAATTCCTAGAACGTGAGTTATAGGCCTAAACGCATATATAGATTATCGATTGCCCCCCATACACGCTATATTAAAAAATGCAACTGTATATGATCGGTATACGTTATGCTTCATCATGCGTGGAGGAAAGGGGGGGGGGGGGGGTCGTTTATAATTCCCTGATCATCAGTAAATGCTTTATGTAGTATGGGTGGATATATTGATCAGATGGTTTGCAAACAAGGAAATGCACAATCGGGTTGAAAATAACGTTATATTCCTCTTACCGTGGGTCAAAGAGACTGGCGGTGAAAGATCCCAGGTATACGACGCCGATCGCCTAGGTCCATTTCCGGTTTGTATGTCGCAATAAACGCCGAAATCATATCTATTATTAAGTTTAGAAAGCGATCCATTATGTACATTGTGTCTGTCGGGAGTCGTGCAACGATATCTGACGGCCGGATGAGTTTAATCGACACATCATCCATATTAGGGCTGGGCGATATGACCAAAAACGTTATCGCGATAAAATTATTAAATTATTTTCATATAATTCGATATCGATAATTATCGTCGATATAATGTCTGTCAAGTTTAATTAACTTCTAATATGCTGCTGCGAATGTCTCAAGTCGAGTTGATGTCGTCATCAGTCCGCGCACGTTAACAGTTAGCCGACAAGCGGAGTATCTCATGACAATAAATATGACACTAAAATACTCTCTTCCGCCACAATATATTGAAACGACGTCCACTCCCACACTACTATAAACGTGGCCTCAGAATTCAAAACACACACATACTCGGCACGTAAATATATAAAACAGTGCCGTGCAAGCTAGGTATCCTAGCCAGCCTGTTGCTTCTAAGCGATGTATTCCACGACAATGTGCTAAATATGACACTAAAATACTCTCTTCCGCCACAATATATTGAAACGACGTCCACTGTATACCCCACACTACTTAAACGTGGCCTCAGAATTCAAAACACACACATACTCGGCACGTAAATATATAAAACAACGGCGTGCAAGCTAATTAGCCTAGCAAGCCTTGTTGTTGAGTGAGTCCTAGTACGTCTCCTTCCGGATCTCGTTCGCTCTCGGCCATCTCCTTCACTGATTGGTTGTTAGCTGTTGTGCGTATGCACGTCACGTCATCACGTAACGTTGGTTGTTGTTAGTGAGTGTGGTGAGCCGAGGCTGAACGGAGCCAAGCTTGGAAATCGATATATCGAAACTTTGCGACCACGTTTCATGTTTATTTCGAGGAAATAATTTATCGCGATAGTTATCGTTATCGTTTTATCGCCCAGCCCTAATCCATATCCTGTACGCGAGTGTAACTCGCCCGACCATCCACCAGGCGGTGGTATTGAGCCGTCGTTGCCATCACCTATAGCAGTGTTTCTCAAAGTGGGGGGCGTGCCTCGCTCTGTTTGAGGAAGTGTCGGGTTACACTATCTGCCTCACTCTGTTTCTGCTGTCACTGTCAACCATAGAGGGGGCGTTAGTTATGCAAATCAGTGCTATATTAACACTTTCAGTGTCTTTGATTAACGTTGATTTACCCCGTTGAATGCCACCATCCACTTCAATGTTAGCGTTAAAAACGCCTAATCTATGTTTTAAATTATGGCTGTGTCTAATCTGCCCGTCGCTTATCAATGACTCGTTTGCAGTCAACATTGTCGAAACGGATTGTTTTTTTATCTGTTCATTTTCGTTTTATAGCATTTTGAAAAGCCCTCGTTTTCAAGGAAAATATAAAGATTCCATGATAAAAGACATTTACTGGAATATTCTAGAATACACAAAAACCTAAACAAAAACTATTTATGAATCGTTTTCAAATAAACGCTAGATTATCGATAGTATATGTGTACGATTGCACGCTATAGACACGAGCTGAAAAATCTATTCTCTTATTTCCTCATCAGCGATCACAGCCAAACAGCCACATCACACATAAGGCAAAAGCTGAAATCTCCGTGAAAACGGGTCTGATTATCCTAAGACTGGTAAAATAGATTCCTTACCTGAGATCAGATGTTCTCCAAAAAGATTAATCCAATTCCTCATCGCCATTCCAAATATTGATCACGCTTATTGATTGATTATTGGCTGCTGTAAATATATATTCCAGGCTGATTTCCGTCCCATTAATTAATTACAAATCCTGTAATTAATTAGATAAATTTTTTTAATCGCCTGACAGCACTACTTTTAATTCTTTCTGTAGTTAATTAATAGAAATTAATGCGATAAAGTCCCAGCCCTAAAAATGACAATTGTCGATGGCCTGGTATCACCCCCAGGATTCATAGTATGATTGATCATCACTACTCACTAGGGATCTGCTGATACCAGTATCGGTCCAGATTCGGGCTGCAACTAACGATTATTTTGTTATCGATTAATCTGTTCTTTATTTTATTGATTAGTCAATGTATCTAAACGATTAATTTACCAGAAAAACAACAATTGATTCAATGTGTGGTACTACTACCCTTACAGTAGGTCACATGGGTAGTTGCCTCTCTGACACCACCTACTGAATACCCAGAGTAGGAGTTGAGCCATGTCTGTAAATGCTGTATAGTGTGGATGCTTACTGTACATGTAGGGTGAGTAACCTACATGCCATTACTGCTTTTTATCTATTGACTCTGATGCCTCTAAAGTAACTGGTGGTCTAAGTGTATTCCGTTCTGTAAAAGCAATGGATGGGATTTGGTACTCTGTATTCGATCAATACTCTGTATTGGATCAATACTCTGTATTGGATTGGTACTCAGTATTGGATCAATACTCTGTATTGGATCGGTACTTTGTATTGAATGAATGGGATCATACTCTGTATCAGATTGGTACTCTGTATTAGCCCGGTACTCTGTATTGGATCAGTACTCTGTATTTGATCAGTACTCTTTATCGGATCAGTACTCTGTATTTGATCAGTACTCTGTATTGGATCAGTACTCTTTATCGGATCAGTACTCTGTATCGGATCAGTACTCTGTATTGAATGAATGGGATCATACTCCGTATCAGATTGGTACTCTATTGGATCAGTACTCTGTATTGGATCAGTACTCTGTATTGGATCAGTACTCTGTATTTGATCGTACTCTGTATTGGATCAGTACTCTTTATCGGATCAGTACTCTGTATCGGATCAGTACTCTGTATCGGATCAGTACTCTGTATTGGATCAGTACTCTGTATTTGATCAGTACTCTTTATCAGCAGTGAAACAGTGGTATCGGTACATAACTAGTACAAATAAGTTACACAAAGTTTCCCATTTTTCTCACAGGTGATGAGAAAGACGATGACGGGTCTGCCATGGACACTGAGGACGAGCTGGAGAGGTAACATCGGTGCCAGTGTCAGTAATATTCATCTGAACATCGGTGCCACTGCCAGTGTCCATTATATTAACCTGAACATCGATGCCAGTGTCAATAATATTAACCTGAACATCAGTGCCAGTGTCAGTAATTTTCATCTGAACATCGGTGCCTGTAATATTAACCTGAACAACGTTTCCAGTGTCAGTAATATTCATCTGAACATCGGTGCCAGTAATATTAACCTGAACAACGGTGCCAGTGTCAGTAATATTCATCTCAACATCGGTGCCAGTAATATTAACCTGAATAACGGTGCCAGTAATATTCATCTTAAAGGGGACATGCATTGCTATTCCTAGCACTATTTGGGCAACTTTACACAATTCCTGTGAGTCTATTGAACACATCTGTAAGCTTTTATTCAAAAAAAGTCATTGTTTTATATTTCTAATCAAGTACTCAAAAGCCAAATTTTTCTCACTTTGGATTTCAGGCTGTGTTGGCCTGGCTCCGCCCATAAGCACTGTGTAAATTACTATGTGCTACTGCTGTTTCCCCGACAGAAGCTCCTCTCTCTCTCTCTATCTCTCTCACTCGCTCGTTGTCTGCCTCGCTCTGTTTGAGGAAGTGTCGGGTTATACTATCTGCCTCGCTCTGTTTGCTGTCGCTGTCAACCATAGAGGGGGCGTTAGTTATGCAAATCAGTGCTATATTAACGTCAGCAAAACCGTCAAATCAGAACAGCTTAGTTGAGTGAGGGAGGATCTCGTGAACTCGAGACTAGACTGATGAGTAGGGATGCACCGATATGAAAATTGGCCACCGATACCGATACCGATTGTTCAACTAACACAATCGGCCGATACCGATATTTGTGGCAAAAAATAAGTATTTGTAATTTTTTTTAATATATATTTTTTTAAATGTTTTTTTTTGTAATCTTTTTTTTTAATGAAACTACTGTATATTTGTATGTGTATGTTTGTATTTGTAGGCCTCTTTACTTACTTAAAAAAAGGAAACATCAAGAAATATGTTTATGGTATTAATTATTAATTCCACCATGCGATGTAGCACTATCCCTCTCCCAGTATCGTCTGGCGGCCTGCAGATGGATACTATTCTCTCAACCAGCGCTCTCAACCAATGCAATAGAACCATTTTGATTGACAGTCGATTCGGTCAATTACGTCACACCGCTAGCACCCACCTCCTGCTGTTCTTACCACCAATCTGCAAGCGTTTATTCATTTTCTACTTCCGGGCATGCCGCCATTGATCTGCTTGCGAGAACCACAACAAGCTAATACGTTAGCTGCCCGCCGACCAGCGCTCCACAAGATGACCAAACGACACACAATGATTTTACTGCAACAAATGTTATAATAAAACAAAGCCTTTCTATACATTTGTCTGATTGAAAACTTTATTAACAGATTGCAGAATGGGTAGTTGGGTACGGAATGAGCAACGGAATGGAACTGAGCTATGAACGGAGTAATGCCTTGCTTACTTGCTATCTCCGGGTAAATAATATGCTGATGTTATTGAACGTGTAACACTAACTAATATATATAACGTTAATGCCACAAAACGAATGTTTGTGTCATTTTAACAGCAGATACTTTCTTAAATGCCATCTTCCAGAGAGAGGGGTGTTGACGGGGAGCTGTGATGCGTTCGCTTGGTTGTGTTATTAATAGCATTGAACAGCTAACCGAAAGCTAGCGTTAACTAACGTTAAAGGTTTAGCCATAACGTTACCTTGGCTAAAGTTGGGGCTATTCATAATCCAGCAATAATGGCTGCAGACCTGCAAGCAAAGTACAGCAAGTTGGCAAAGGAGTATTCCAACGTAAATCACATTTTCACCAGTAAACGTTAGTCTTCCATCTGCCGGTAGCTCATGCTAGCTAACCTAGCTAATGTTAGCGTAGTCACTGAGCGACCACCTCGTGTACACAATTAATGACATGTTGCGGACAGCCATATCGGTGACAATGTTTAGCTTTTAGTGCCAAATGATAAGAGTCTGAAGTGGAGTCTCAAAAGAGAATATTGAATAGTAACTTTGATGCAGTAGCTTGTGTGTGTGTGTGTGTGGGGGACTGGGGGCGGCGCCGTTGTGCAGGACGCGCTTATCGGCTACTGCCATCGGCACATTCGAGCTTATCGGCCGATAGGCCGATTGCAGTCAACAAGGCACTTATCGGCCGATACCGATACCCGACCGATACATCGGTGCACCCCTACTGATGAGTCAATATGGTAATTAGAGACACAGACCCATTGATACTAACCCGTATTACTATAAAACCATGCTAAACACAGAAAAAAGCCATTTATAATGCATGGCCCCTTTAACTGGTTCTGCGCCAAAAACGAGTATACTCGTTATTGCCCGCCAATCTAATAACGCCAACAACGACTTTACTAGTTTTTATGATTTGTTATTTCCTTTATTTGCTATTGGCATTCATAATTCATCCAGGAAGGCTCCGGGAGTCAGTTGGACCCTGTCTGATATTTCAACGCCTCAATACCGCCGCCTGGTGGATTTCGGGCGAGTTGCACTCCACTCTAAACCGGATGTGGCGCTCTGTGCATCGAGGAAAATCCTCTGGCAGAGCTATCTTGTTATGTTGATCAAGACAAACACTCGAGTGCATTTGATCGCTTTCGAGACGCAAGAATCAATATGCTTTCGGCGTTTATTGCATCATACAAACGGAAAATGGATCTAGCGGATCGACATCAAATAATTGGAATTTTTTTTCTCCAGACGCATCGGCCACAGGTAAGAAGAATCTAACGTTAATTCCACCTCGATTGTCCATTTATTTCATTGCAATCCATCTGCTCAATGTATGATGTCGTACTAAGGAAAGCCGTTACTGACAATCAAGGAATCGTAAACGACCCCCCCCCCCCCCCCTTTCCTTCACGCATGATGGAGCATAATGTATACCGAGCATATGCATTTGAATTTTTTAATATAGCGTGTATAGGAATGAAACACCAATCGATTATGTGTAATATGCGTCGGGGCCTATAACTCGCGTTCTAGGAATTACTGCTATACACTCCAAAAACATACTTATATTCACGACGGTACTAACACGACAATGTATGAATGGAAAACGTTTCCACATCCGGAACGATAGATACCCAATGTTGAATGGGCCATAGTAATGTCGATATAGCTATAATATTTAAAAAGTTATAGCCCTGCAAAGAAGGTGAGCGACTCCATAGGCTTACAGCACTGGCAGAGAGTGGTATAAGATGGGCAAACTGCGTGGCACAGAATGTGTTAACATCGGTGCCAGCCAGTATTATTAACCTGAATAATGGTGCCAGTGTCAGTAATATTCATCTTAACATCGGTGCCAGTAATATTAACAGGATAATATCACGGTTATGTGGTCACGGTTTTCGGTTCAGTTTGATATACATATATATATATATAAAAAAAAAAATGTAACACTCCAAAAATTTAAACATGCTTCTCATTTACAAAAAAAATAAAAGGTTTACAGCGGTTTGCCTTAAATGTGGCAAATGTTTGGCACACAAAGACCGAACTGACTGAAAATATATAGGTTACATTTGTCTAAGTATTAACTTAGTGCAAACAAACAAAATAATTAAACCTTTCTATTTTTGTGGCCACATTATAGACAAAGGCCATCAACATAAAGTATTCATATGCTCAACCAGCACTAGACTTTCCTTTCTTTAAAATAAACACAAAAAAACAATGTCAATGGGGCGGCTAAGTGGCGCAGTGGGCAAGGCGCTCACCACTAACGCAGGAGATGCTGGGTTCGAGCCCAGCTCTCGGCGTTGCTACCAGCTTGGCTGGTCGTTCATACTAACACAATTGGCAGTGTTAGGGGTGGGAAAGCTGGTGGGTGGGGATTGGACGTTGTGGACAGCGACTACTACAGGTCGGTTGCTGCGCCTGTACGCGTGAATACTTTCGGCAGCCAACATGCCCTTCCGCGTTGCTCTGATTGGCCGCGCGCATGCGCATGAGCCGCAACACACTCCTCTGCCAGGCAGGAATCTTAACGCAATTTATACAAATGGAAGTATTGATTTCGTCGTAACGAATCATTAAAAATATATACCGTTGACTGGAATATGTTGTGCCTTTACACATATGTTGGATTATGTAATTGGTTTGTCATGACAAACCAATAAAAAATCGCGAATTAACCGGTGGCTACAACAACACACAGTAACTACATGCATCATTGTTTACAATGAACGGTGGACGATTTTTTATTGGTTTGTCATGACAAACCAATTACATAATCCAACATATGTGTAAAGGCACAACATATTCCAGTTAACGGTATATTTTTTTAACTCGTTTTTGGCGTAGATTGTGTTAATGGAAAGATTAGTTCTCCGCTTGAAATTAAAGTGCAGATATTACACTCGGCTGTGTCGTGTTATTCCACAAGTATACATGCGAGTCCTCTGTATTTGTGAGTGTCTGTATTGTTAGCTCCGTAGCTCCACCATTATCCGCTCCTACGTAGTCTGCTCTGCCTGCCCTGCGTACCTGTCCGTGACCCCAGTACGGTGGCCTGTACTCTGTCACCTTTTTCTTCTTTGAGCTTAAAATAACTCCACACAGCTGACATGACCGTGGCACTCAGGTTTAGCTAACGCTAACGTTGTTGTCGGACTACTACTGTTCATGTGATGGCACGTTTTACGGCATGTATCGGATTGGAAAATACTTCCTGTTTTTCCGATATCCGATCCTGTGAATTTGACCAGTATCGGACCGATACTGAGTATCGGATCGGTGCCATCCCTAATTTTGATCACCGCAAATGTTGATAAGCAATTACAAATTTGACCCCCCCCTGCCCACACACATGCACACATTTCTCAGGTATTCAAGCCAGGAGAGAGCGAGAAATCTCCATCACCTGCTCCAAGTTTCTCGATCGCTCAAAACTTCCCACATTTTCTCATATTCATCCACTCTCCCCATTCTCCCATCTGCTATCTACCACGATGTGTAGGCCTGCCTCGATAAGCAATAAATCGATTAATTGCTGCGATAATTAAAATGAATGCAATGATTTTGACGGGCGCGATTAATTGCTATTTGCGCGTTTGTTTTAATGAGGCGGAACCAGTGCCCCTTGTCAGTCACTGTCCGTGTTGGGAGGCGGGCCGCTGACGTTACTAGAGTACAGCACGGGAGCTCCGTGGGGCAACGCCACATAGCTTAACTACATTTCTCAATAGTGTTGCTCCTTTTAACCAAGTAGCATTATTTGTAGTGTAACGTTAGCTATTTTTAGACCCAAGTAGTTACTCGCTACTGCCCGGAGAAACTGGACTGCTAAATAAAGATGAAAGATAGAGCTTTGATTCTCATTCCATGCTAACAACATTAGCTAAATAGCTAATAAACGAAATACAACGTATAGCATAGCTACAAGTACAACACAGAATAACGTTAATACAATTACATGCATCATTGTTTACAATGAACGGGTGGGGCTAGTCAAAGGACTGGACACGGGGACAAGTTAAACATGAATTAATTTATTATAACACTCCGGTAGTTTCGAGTCGTGCTGCAGTGCTTACGCACCACAGCTATTCTATACTGCTTTGACGCTTCCTCCTCATCGTTGATTGCCTGTAGTAGCTGCATCTAACGTTAGTAGCTAACGTTAAAACTAACCTAAAGTTAGTTGTTCACCAACAATTTGTTTTATCATTAGCTCAAAAACAGAACCGGACGAGACAAGTTGTCGGCTCATAGGTTCTGCTTAGGATAATCACAACAATACTTCCGGTCCGGTCGGTGGGCTTCAAAATAAAAGTTTTGGGAAATACATTTCTCCAAAAAAATTCTCTAACCGGTCGCAATAATATCGCTTATCGCGATATTTTCGGGGGCAATTAATCGCCCAGCAAAATGTGTTATCGTGGCAGGCCTAACGATGTGTGTCTGATTTCCCTGATTTCAAAGTTGCCTGCCTTTTTATTTGATCTTTCATTCTCTCACTAATAGGGTGGCCAGCGAGAGCAGACACAAAAAAGTAGAGAGTGAAAGAAAAAGAGTGAAAGAAGAGGACCCGTACGGAGGGTCGACGGACGAGAACACAGACGTGGAGGCAGAGGAAGACCACCCCATCCCGGACCTGCCAGGTCCGTCTGTCCCATCTCTTCCCCTGTGTGTCCGTCTGTCTGTTGTATCTTGTCAGTTTGTCTTTCATTTCATCCCTCTGCCCTCCTCGTCTCATTCACATTCAAATGTATTGTTTTCAGAATATGAATATCGCCTCTTTCAGCCATTGCTACGCACAAACATCAAGATTGTTAAATTGTGTGCAATTTTCTAAATTTATTAAATTTTACCCACTGCTCTCTCCCTCTCATCCCTTTTCTCAGGAAGCAGTAATGGTTGCTGTTGTACAATGCATTTAATCTCATTCTCTCTCTCTCTCTCTCGCTCTCTTTTTCATCCCATGTTCTTGTCACCTCTAGACTTCCTGACTGGAAAGCGCTTCTTTCTCTACGGCAAGTTCGCCAACAACGACAGACGCCTCCTGCTGCGGTACATTGTGGCGTTCAACGGGTAGGGAGCGCTGCTGCTGCGTGTCTGTGGACATTAGACCTGTCCCCAAAGCCTGTTTTTGGGATTTGAACTTCGCCAGGGTTTTTAGATCGGACATTCGAACCTTAATTTTTAATCATGCAAAATATTTGCTCCTAAATCATTTTTCTGGTTCAGTACTGTATAGTCTTGACTTTAGGCACATAGTGCACATTTACGCATATAACGTAGGCAAAATGTGCATATTGCTGCGGTTATTAAGAGTAGTAGTAACTACTTACTGGTCACGGGAGGCTTCAATAATGTTTGGATGATAATCCATTTTGTGAATCTATTTGTTGAAACATCTTTGTTGGCCGACGGCTCCTGCTATCTTAACGTTAGCCAGCTAAACGTGCATAGCTTAATTAACGTGCATAACATACCTGTGTAACGTTAAGTAACTTGTGTTCCCCTGGAAAAGTTCAGCATCACTGCATACACTTGGTTTAATCCAAACGTCCATTCGGAAATGTTGTATTATGAAATAAGAAGGGTGAGTGTGAGTCACTCGACTCTCTTTTTTGCATGCTTGATTAATTTCCTGATAATGTATGATGGTGACCCCTCCTCATCCCGACTAGACTTGTGTTGTTGTGTCTGTGTTCACGCGTGACTTTCGAATTATTGTCAACACAACTTAGTACTGTGATATTCTGATATATATCCCATTCTGATATATATTTTTAGTGTAAAATAAATTAAAAACAAATGAAAAAATATAAATACATTTTAAAAAGCGGCGGTTCGAACCCATTAACTCTTTCTGCGCCATACCCGACATTTCTCGGGTTTCGCCGCCAACGGTTGATTGCCATACCCGAGATTTTTCGGGTTTAGACCCTTTGATCTTTTTCCTTTGATCCCCATTCTAAACACTCACACGGACCTCCCTGTATCTCCCTTGCACCGCTGCCTACGTTAAAATTGCAATGACGATCGAATCCCGCCAGGTGGCAGTATCACTTACCTTTTGAACTGGGATAGTTTGGTGTGGGACCACTTTAGTGTGGGGAGTGTCTGCAGGAACTTCTCCCCCTCAGAGGGAATCAGGATAGAGCAATCACTCTGAGATTTTATCGCCCAATTTTATCGAGTAATTGCGATCGCGATGGGATCACTGGGATTATTCTTTCTAATAATAATAATAATTAATTTAATTTATATAGCGCTTCTCAATAACCCAAAGTTGCTAGAGTACCTTCTGCTAAGGTAAGGTCTATTCTATGTCTATTTTACCGAACCTAAAACATGCTTTTGTACCGATCACAGCGTCGTCTTTTACCGAACCTAAAACATGCTTTTGGTAACGATCGCAGTTTCGAGGTAAAACGACCCCCCCTCCCCCTTGATGATTTTGTGAAGAAACATTTGGAAATATTTGGAGTTTCAGGCGAGCAACCCGAACGATTTGGGCATATGCATATAAGACGTCATATCTCGCGATCCAGAAAAAAAGACTGGATTATTTTGGAAAGGGTCAAGTTTCAAGTTCAAGTTTCTTTATTAGTTGTCATCAGTGATGCCACAGATTACTTGTAAAAGTAATCTGATTACTGATTACTGATTACTCCTTTAAAAAGTAATCTAAGTTACTTTACTGATTACTTGATTATCAGAGTAACTTAGTTACTTTGAAAGTAACTAGGTTACGAAGTCGTCGTCGTTCCCCCAACAGTTTTTTTTTAAACGCTTTATTGAAAGTGCATAAATAGTTTTTAACTTGTTTCTCTGCACATAACGTAAATTGTTAAACTAGTGCTTCAGCTTCTGTACCATCAAGTATGGTAAAGCAACAGTCTATGATGCTCACAGCATTAGAGCAGCCAGCCAGTGGTTTTACAAAACCAGTGTATCACATCTAGGGCTGCACGATTTTGGGAAATAATCGAATTGCGATTATTCTGACAGATATTGCGATTGCGATTTGCGATGCGATTATAACGTATTTAAACTAAAATTACAAGAAGAATGTTGCTGCTTTCTGTAGTCGGGTCCCAACTGCAAAATTACTGTATTACCCTGTATTATACACTTTTACTATCATGTAGACTATTCTGCTTTGTGTTTACATGTGATGTATTTAGGGATGGGAATCGAAAACCGGTTCCCGTTGGGAACCGGTTCCTAATTGGCCGATGCCTGGAACCGTGTGGCTCCTGTGACTTTCGATTCCCTTAACGCTGCCAGGTTTTTCCTACAGTTGCGCGCGTTAGCATGTAGCCATGGCAGACTCTATTTGATTCCTTAAGGGCTTGAAATTGCCTGGCTTTTGGTCATATGCTCCCGAAATGCTCCCGCTGTTTGGCTACTTCTATGTGCAGTGAAAACTACTTGAATGCTTTAGAACATAGTCATTGATTTAGTTTAGGGTGTGCTAAAATTAGCCGCGGAGCTATCGCTAGCTAACGTGAGCTAACGCTATTTAATCAAGCTCACAAAGAGAGATAAACAGCTGACAGCGGATAGTACAGGTACAAATACAATAAAACAGCGGGTGGGGACTGTTGTGTAAACATTGTACTCTTTAGTTCACATATAATAAGAGCCGGATTGTTTATTTACTAAGTCTCTACTCTGAGTCCGTCAGACAGGAAGTACCATGGTGCAACATACAAATGTGTCCGTGTAGCAACACAAGCCAATACCTACAGGACAGGGGCCCGGGGAGGGAGCTCTGTGTGTCTGTGTGTGTGTGTGTGTGTGTGTGTGTGAGAGACAGAAGTCAGAGGAATAACGACTGTTATTCAATAGATTAAATTAGTTTAAGAATAAAAAAATAAATACATTTTAAGAGAATCTCAAATACATTATTTTATTTAAGTGTAGGCTATAGTTAATATTTTATTTTTTACAGTTTTTGTATTTTTCTGACATGGTAAATGGCTGCTTTTTTATATAGCGCTTTTATCCAAAGCGCTTTACAATTTGTTCCTTACATTTTACCCAATCACTCACACATTCACACAACGACGGCAACCATGCAAGGTGCCAACCTGCTCATCGGGAGCAGTTAGGGGTTAAGTGTCTTGCTCAAGGACACATCGACACGCTGCCCGGGAATCGAACCGGGAACCTCCGGATTGCCAGACGACTGCTCTACCTCCCGAGCCACTGTCGCCCCTGACATGGGGGCTCAACAATAAATGACAATCAGAAATGTCAAGTTGCATGTTGTTATTCTAACCAGCTTAGTTCTGTTGCATTTCCAATTTATTTATTTAAATTATAAATTGATCAGGTATCGATAAGAGAATCGATAAAGAATCGAATCGATAAGCAGAATCGATAATGGAATCGTATCGATAAAATCCTATCAATTCCCATCCCTAGATGTATTGTATACATGCACATTTATTATGTTCTTGTGTGATGTATCGCACATTTTATTGCTGTGTGATGTATTGCAAATGTTATTGCTGTCATCTTGGCCAGGTCTACCTTGCAAAGGAGATCTTGTATCTCAATGGGACTTCCTGGTTAAAAAAGAAAATAATAAAAAAATAAAAAATTGCAGGCTTGGCGATTTGATAATTGCATCATTCCAAATCGCGATTTCGATTAAAAAACGATTAATCGTGCAGCCCTAATCACATCTAACAAATGCAGGCTGAACTATTCAATTATATCAACTGTAACTATTAAATTGTTTTTATAAATGTCTCTCTATAAACATACAATCAGTCTCTCTTTAACATGTAAATTAACTGTAAATCTGGCAAATAAGAGCTTTTGCTCTGCCACCATCAAATATACATTAATCAAAAGGGAAAGAAACAATCTCTCTCTTTTGCTGTTGGACATCCGAGTCCTCCTGTACCTAGTCGAAGCGTCGGCTAGTGTTGTGATTCCAGATGATTTCAATGCAATTGGATGTGCTGTTTTTAGCGGTAGACAGTATTTTGTTTCCTCCGCATATGAATGTTTTTTTCACCCGGCTTAACTGACACAAACGTGAAGTAGTGATTGAGGCTACGTTTAGACGAGCGTTTTGGGATGGAAGTCTGAACAGAAACCGCAATCACTTTTAATTTTGCGTTTAGACAAGCGTTTTGGGGTGGAATTCTAATGACGGAGCCCTGCTGTCACACGATTGGCGCATATGTCACATGACGTGCTGTGAAGACCCGCCCTACTCTGCCTCTGATTCGCAGACTGTGGATGGGGAATGTGATTGGACCAAAGCAGAGTCACTCACAGACAGAGGGTCCAGTCACGCCGCGGGACACATTCTTGTGTAACCCTTTCACTGCCACACGACGTCACTCCCAAATAAGAAAAACAGCTCAAAATGTATTTTTGACTGTCGAAAACAAAATAAAATACTGCATTCCGCCTGCATTATGAATTTATGATGAGATAGTAACGAAATAGTAACGCACAGCCACTTGGACAAGTAACTGCAATCAGATTACTGGCTTTTAAAGATTAACGCGTTAGATTACTATTTTCGGGGAAAAGTAATCAGATTACAATAACGCGTTACTTAGTAACGCGTTACTGGCATCACTGGTTGTCATACAGAAGTACAGAATACTTTTATACAAAATGCTTCTTTCTGTTACGCTCCAGAGACTGTGCTAGACAAAAATAGATAAGTATAAAATAAGTATAGCAAGTGTAACTGAGGGGTTACAAAACCCTGACTGTATTCAAGATTGTGATAGATTAAACCACTACTACATATTATTATTATTATTACTTGCCAAACAGTACAGTTAATTATGGTAGACACTCAAATAGACGGCCCGGTGACAAGGAGATATCATTTACAGTATTTATTATTATGCAGAAGATACAACTGATAATTACTGGGTCGCTCTTTTATGGCGAATGATATTAGAAAGTCAGAGATTAGCAAAGTCAGTGGGAATGAATAATTCCTAGGCTAGGTATACTAGACCAGACGCCGCCTGGCGTGGGATGGCAATATAGGGGGGCAAAACGAGGGTACAGCTGGAGACTGGTGATATCATCCCACAGAGTTGTAAGCTCCAAAGGAATGAAGAATGTACGGATACTCAGGCTGGTCACTTGAAGAAAAGGGGTTCTCATACGGATCCGGTCTTTATAATCCAAGTGCTCAGTAGCAAGGTAATAGCTGTAATCCAATGCCCGATAGCAATGATGATAGCCAGCCAGCTTCGTCCACGAAGCTAGCCCGATGTTGAATCTTCAGGGTAGTTAAATCCAAACGACGAGGGTATTAACGATGCTCTTCTCCACGGTACTACGTTTCCACAATCACTATAATCCAACCAATAATGGTTCTACAATATCGCCGCGGTAGGTTCCAATGCGCACATGTCCAATAGTTCTGCTACTAGGCCCACCTCGTGTTCGGATACTAATTACTTTAAGTCCACACACACTTGCTAAGGTTCACGCTAGTTACTAAACGAACGAACTGCTTGTTAATGCTGCACACCGAACGAACTGCTGTAATACGATTCACACTAAATGACGACTCTTTACTTCACGTTAAGTTAGGTCGAACTTGACTCTGCTACACGCTAGGTTCAACTACTGCTGTTGCATTACTCCGGACGAACTTCGCGTTACTGCATTAGGTTGAACTTCACCGTTGTACTGACGAACTGCTACTGTTTGCGCCCTCCACCATATATATACTTAGAGGGCTTTCTAGTGCGCAGCCGAAGCTCTTGTCTGGAATCAATGCGCTGGCCCCAGGCATGTCTCAACTTGTCCAGACTCGTCTTTGAACTTGTCTCAGGGGCACGATTCTAGGCGCCGCCGACGTCAAGGGCATTATCCAATGAGGAAAGTGAATAATGCTATGATTCAAACGGAGGCTTAAAGGGATATAGCTTATATATATAAATAATATACAAGTTATATAAAACAATAAAACGTAGATTCTCAATGTTAATCTGGCCCTTCAGAACAGCAAGTATAAAATAGAAGTCGAGTACGTAGACAAAGCAGAAATGGGATGAGGTACAATTTAGGTACAATTTACAGTAAGGTGTAATGAGGTATGGGTTGTAGTGCAAATTCTTTACCATATATAAAGTGTGTTTAGGTGTTCTAAAGTGGGTGCTGCAGTGAGTTGTTTGTTTAAAGTGAGTGTGTGGATGTGTGTGCTGTGAGTGCATTTGATGGTTGTTACATAGTGTTATTGTTCGTTGAGCATCCTGATGGCCTGGGGATAGAAGCTTCTTCTGAGGCCATGTTGAATACAGCAACGTTTTTGTTGCTGAATGATTACGTTTGCTGTCCAGGTTAAAAAGAAACGCCGTTTTGGCAGGATAACGCGGTGTCCTACTGGCAACACTGAAATTGTGTTTCCGTTTTGGATACTCGCCAAAACAAGCAGACAATGGTGCCATGTAATCTGCGCGAGCCGGATAAGGAGCCGTTGTTGCTCAACGCCCATGCGCAGTAGAGACCCGCACCGTTATTTCCAGTGTTTACAGCAGAGCTGTCCCAAGGTGCTGCGGCTACCATGTGTTGTCAAGTTATTGTTATAAGGAGCCCAGTCCAAGCTACAACAGTCTGCATTCCCTTAACAATTGTTTGTATTGAGCCGTATTGTATTGTACCCATTCTGCAATCTGTTAAATAAAGTTTACATCCATTCATTCTGCTAGCATTAACGTTACCAAGCTGCTAGCCACAATGCTATACTGTTATACTGGCATATCCCAATCACATTAGCACGTAAGCTAACAAACTTCGCTGCTAGCCACAATGCTATACTGTTATACTGGCATATTCCAATCACATTAGCACGTAAGCTAACAAAATCGGCGACAATCTTTTTGTGAGACTAAACTCCGTTTTGTTTATTGCACTTTCTTTGCTGAAAAATAAATGCTACGTTGGCTAAATGGCAGATTGTTGATTTTGAGCAGGAAGTGTATTGGCACATTCAACTTTTCTGATTGGTTGAAAATTGCCTTCATGTTTGAACTACATCGCCACCTACTGCCACCTACTGCTTTGGCATTGTACTACATGTATATACATCACTGTGCTCAGGAGGCAAAAACAATGTCTAACTTGCCTGCCATTACGTTGCGTTCTGAAAAGCGAAACTGACCCTGGCAACGAAACGAAAACTGGCCATTAGTGTAACCGCAGCCTGAGTCTCTCTGTGCTTGCCATGAGACTCCGGTATTGCTTGCCTGACCGCAGCAGTTCAAAGAGGCAGTTGTTTGGGTGGCTGGCGTCTTTGATAATTCGCTTAGCCTTGCCCCTGCACCGCTTGTTCTAAATGTCCTGGAGAGTGGGGAGCCCCCCTCCAATTGTGCGTTCGGCTGATGTTTAGCGTGTAATAGCGCATAAACTAAAGTATGTAGAAATGAATGTTGGACTATAAACAATGCCTGTCAAATGAGCCATACTATTGTCTCCATAGCTATAATACAGAACACACGATGGGTCCGCAAACATTGCAAAAATGGTCAATAACGCTGGTGCCATTGACTAAAGATGGGTAAACAGCGTGGCAGTCAATGAGTTAATTAAGATTCGAATGCCAATGTAACAAACGAATGTCCAAACGTTCCAACGTTTGTGCTCATCCCTAGTGGACATACTTTACACTTTCTCTTGTTCCTCTTCTCATTGGTCGCAGAATAGAATAATAATAAAACCTTTATTAACCAAATACAGAGAACACACAGTTAATGGTAAATGGTGCATTTATATAGTGCTTTTATCCAAAGCAGATACAATTTTGTCTTTCGCATTCACTCACACATTCACACACTTCGACATGCCGCCCGGGAGGAGCGAGAATCGAACCGGGAACCTTTCGATTACCAGACGACCGCTCTACCTCCTAAAAGTCCACCCTGGGGCTCTATCCGAAGAACTTCAACCAAGGACAAACTGCATCGCCCATAACTACATTATGGGACAATTATATATACCCTGCAGTGTTTCCCCTACCATTGCCTTGACGGGATGCCCCGCCCCTCCAGAAAAAATTACATATATATTTTTTATTATTATATTTTTTTTTTATTAAAGTTTATGAACGTTTTTTTAAATCACTAACGTTGGCGAGCTAGCTAAATTATACATAAATCGGTTTTCGTATAAATCAATCTTCACTAAGACATTAAAACGGTGGTGGGGCACGGTCTACGGCGACGCAGAAAAAAGCTACCAAATCCATTCCGAGACAACTCCGAGAGACTGACTAGCATCGCGCGTAACAAGTCTCAGGGCTAGATCCACAAAGAATGGATTGCACGGTGCTAATTGCACCCTTACTTACAATTCATTATGAATTGAAAATGTGGGACCCTGATGTAAACAAGACGAAAGTATTTCTCTGGTCTGCATCCCCTTAACCCTTTCTCCGCCGATGACGTGTTTACACGTCTTTCCTCGCCATGCGTAATCTGCCAATGACGGGTTACGGCGTCTTTGAGATCAATATTTAATATTTTCGTCATGGTATTCACATTTCACCCACGGAGTCTTTGCTGGTGTTGTAGCACTCCGCTCAACTCTCCAACGCTTCAATACCGCCACCTGGTGGCCGATCGGCGAGTTGCCAAAACCGGAAGTGCTTAGTCCGTCCCCTATTCTGTCCGGCCACTCGCTATCGCTCGCGGGACTCTATCCAGACACTGTGCATATCGATCCATTGCCATAACTCAATAAACAACATGATTGGACGTGTATTAGTATTATACAAACCGGAACTGGATCACCTAGATCAACATCCCATAATAGCGATCTTTTTGCTCCACGCTCATCACCCAACGGTAAGAGGAGACTGGGGTGAGTTTCAGCGTTTTTCTTTACCATTTTTGATACAAACTGCTCTGATCTATACATCACCCATACTACATAAATCATTTAACGTCGGTCATTGAATTATAAACGACCCCCCCCCCCCCCCCCCCCCCATCCGGTCAACCGCAGATGATCAGTCAACACTAGGGATGGGTACCGAATTCGGTACTTTTGAGGTACCGAACCGAAACACGTCGGTACTACCGAGTATCGAATCAAGCGAGAAACTGAAAAAAATAACGTTTTTATTAATTTTTTTTTTTTACCTTTTTTTTTTCATGTCAACGTTCACACGCACAATATATGCTTACCTAGGATTTGACTTGATTCAACAACAAAGCAGTCGGAGCAATGACAAGCCGAAAACTGTCGAAATTGTAGTTATTTGAAGGTTGGATTTTTTTTTTTACGACTGAGGTAGGTAAATTAAATTTCTTGAGACTAAAGTACCGAAAAAAGGTACCGTTGGGTACCGGTATCGATTCACAGGTACCGGTATCGGTTCAAATGTGAAAGGTACCCATCCCTAGTCAACACGTCTAGGACCGTGTACAGTTGAAATGTTTTATCTGGCGTAGATCGGTATCAAACTGCATTTGATGATCTAATATGCATTTATGGCTATATCTCACGTTCTATGAAATACTGCAGAAAACGATAAAAACATATTTATACTCTAGACCGTATTATTGTATGAATGTGTGAATGAAAAAGTAAAACGTTCCTACATCCTGAACGATAGATAATTGATGTTGAATGGCCATAGTAATTTCAATTTAGCAATACAATTTAAAAAGTTATAGCCCTGCAAAGAAGGTGAACATCTCCATAGACAAATAGAGCTGGCAGAGCGGCTACAAGGATGGATATAAGCTCCGGCAATGAATGGGTTAACAATTGTGTGTATTGAGCCGTACTGTATTGTACCCATTCTGAAATCTGTTAATACAATTTTCATTGTTAATATTAATATTGTTTTTATTTTTTTATCCACTTTTTCTCCCATTTTCAAAATTTTTCTCCCATCCCAATTTCGTATCGTCCAATTCACCCCTCCCCTGTCACGAACGCTGTTTCATGCCTCCCACAAACCGGCTGCAATGTGGACTAAGTCATACATAGCACAAGTCCCCTCCGGTACTTGAGGTAACAGCAGTCGCATCTTTTCACCTGCGCAGCTCGATCTCTCAGTGGCGAGGAGTAACGCGTGGGAGGCTCACGCTGCCCCCGACACTTCCTGATTCTACTGCGCAGGCGCACCAACCGACCTGTAGGAGACGCTGTCCACAACGCCCGATCCCCACCCATCAGTTTCCCACCCCCTAATACGGCCAATGTGTATTAGTACGGACGACCAGCTAAACTGAAAGCAAATGTGGAGCGCTGGGCTCGAACAGGCGTCTCCAGATTCCGTGGCGAGCGCCTTGCCCACTACGCCACGTAGCCGCCCTCACCTTGTTAATATTTATGTATCTAATTTATGTGCAATCGTTTCATTTCAACTCAGTGTAGAGAAGAAATGCACCGATGCTAACAACCGCCTTACTGCGCGCGTCTATGACGACACTGTTGACACCACGTATCCGTGACACGCGCGCCCCGCGAAAACACTAGTAGTTTTGGGGGCCTACCACCCCCCCTGAAAAAAACCCTAGGGGAAACACTGCCCTGTGTTGTCCAAATATTAATGGATATTTATTTTTGTGTCATACCACACTTGATATGTGCGGTCAACATAATATATACACACATCAAAATTCATAATTTTCATTTATTCAGTTTCAAATATTTTAGACATCAAGTTATGATACGATGTAAAGGCTCCATTCAGTTGAATGTTTTAGTTCAAAGAGGAAAATCCATAGCTTAACATCTATCAAAATGGTTTGATGGAATTTGAGCTAGGGCTAGGCGATAAAACGATAACGATAATTATCGCGATATATTTTAATAATCGATATCTATTGATACAATTTTTTTTATTAAAATGTTTTATTTTAATTTGTTTTGACCTGCAACAGGGCAGTTTTAAAACCAGAGACAGTGGCCTTGTCTGTCTTTCTTGCTTGGGGGGGGGGGGGTTTACCTTTATTTTTAATTCAACAAACATGACCATGTTCACGTTTTAAACTCATACTGAGGCCTTAGTTTTGGTTTTAAATTGCATATCATCATTCATTTATTTATTGTCACACAGAGCAGAAGAATTTTGCCAAAACAAACACATTTCCTTTGATTTAATTATACATCAAATGATGTATGTCAAGGATGAGGGACATCCACTAGTTGCAGAACTAGCAGTCACCTGATTTTTACAGACGATGGCGCCATTGCTCTCATGAAGCAGTAGGTTGGAGGCGGAGTTTTTAGATTACTCCGGTTGCAATGCCTCGCTTGAATGAAGTTAACTTTTCACCTGGATAACGTCAACATTCAGGGTGAATGTAATGTGAGAAATTGGGATGTTTTTTTTAACTAACATTTTTTTTTGATCGGATCGGGAAAGATCGGTATCGGTAGATACTCAAATCACATGATCTGGATCGGATCGGGAGCAAAAAAATGTGATCGGGACATCCCTAATGTTAACTCCTTAGTGATGATTATCTCACTCAAACTAAGGTCATAATGTGTGTAAGCCTGGCTACACCTGTGTAAGAGGGCAAAGTGTAACTGAGGGGTACAATTCCCTGACTGTATTAATAAGTATGGTATCATTAAACCACTACTGTCTTATGTACATTACTACTGGCCATACAGTACACAGGTATATGAGATGAACACCTCCACAATGACACGGTTCCACAACAAATATGGGTTAGAATAATATTTATTAGCAGCACGAAGATTATCTTACATTACTTGAGAATTAGAGTCGCGCTTGTAAGGCGAAGAATGTGCATGAATAGGTCAAGAGCGTAAGTCCATTAGAATATTACGCAGGAGATAATGAATACCACCTGTATCATAGGAATTATATCTATGGTACACTAGTAGGGCAGCGGGAGATACTAGTGGGGTCCCTCCGGTTGTAGGCCAGCAGGGGGCAGGAATGTTCGAATGCAAACTCTGGATCAACGGGGAATCAATAAGCTCCAGCTACGGGAGGCGGTACATTACTCCCTTGATCGGCAGACGAAAGCAGCAGCTATCCGTGCAGCATAGGTGAAAGCCAGCCAGCCTCTCCTAGAGACGGGCTCCAGTGATGTTCCTCACGGGTAAATCCCACACAGTAGTGGGTGTAGACGATTCTCCTCCGCTCCAACAGCCACAGGACCAAAGCAATAATCCAGCCGGAAAGGGCTCTGCATTCACCGGTGTAGATTCTCCGGTGCGCGGTACTTCACATTAACTAGGTCGAACTTGACGTTATTCCACTAAGCTCTGACACTTTTACTGTCCTATTCGCACGCGGTTATAAGTGCTCTATTTAGATGCACGGTTGCTCACTTCACTTGGTCATTGACTCGTGATGAAGGCTTTAACGTTTGAGGGTAACACGTTTCTAGGTTAACTTGACTTTAGGCTAAGTGCTGCTGTATCCACCTGCGACGTATTTATACGTACGGTGAATAATCTAGTACCAGCCTTATTTCTGTCTCGTATTCTTGCGCAGAGCCGGTCATGTCCAGGCATGTCTTTGCGGTGACTTTGAACTAGACATTGGGGGTATGGCCGTGGCGCCTAGGGGATCGCTGTCCAATAGGAGAACGAAATATTATGGTCTGTACTAGGTAAAGGGATATTCCGTGTATATGTACAAAGAATATACAAGGGATATCAGACGATATACAAATACTATACAATATATCTCAAGTAATAAATATATATATTCGGTTTAATCTGATCCTTTGTAACACAAAGCCTTAACCATCTGGTTAACATCAGCTTTGAAAATGTGTCATTAGGATAGGGCTATATTTCATTCCTGCCATGGAGGTCAACTGTGGACAGCTGTTCACTAACCGCTGAAACATCTCTGTTTATGAACCACAATGTTGCACTCAATAATGCACCACATCCAATTCTATCTCTACAGTCGTGAATGGTCTCGTAAATCAGCACAAGTATTATGCATTTCATTTGTAAAAGAAAAAATATCTGGTTTCGATTCTCTCCTCCGGAGACTGTACCTTTTGCCCCTAATGTCCATTCTGTCTACTTCAGCATCTTGTTTGGCTAAATAGTGAACATTCTACATACTTCACCTTTAAACACAACATTGTCTTCCCTAGCTAACAGAATCTTGTTGTAACTTAAAACGCCTGAAAATTGCATGCCCAAAGTAATCTGCAATTTATTACACTTTATACTTATAGCACATGCATGAGTCTGGTCTCTTTTGAAAGGAAACATTCTGAATTTTCATCCACAACAGGAAGAATCACTGAGTGCTTTCTTAATTTTTAAGTCACCTTATTTTTTTATTTTTTTTATTATCTTGCAAACAGAGGCCTCTTACAGGTTACAGCTGATAGGTATGGCCTGGAAAACATAATGGGTCCATAGCCTAAAGCCTTATCTAGTACAGGTCCAAAGTTGATAACAATACCACAGAAAATGAGTGTTTTACACTTTTTTTTAATGGTATGTCTATGCGTTTTTCCAAAATGGCCACTTGAAGTCTTAAATTGAAAAAATACAAAGTTATTCATTAGTTAATCGTTAGTCATTCATTATAAATTATAAACATGTACATCCAAATAAAAAATATGGGCATTTGTCTCCCCCTCTATCAAGCCAAGAAGGACCCCTATGATTCTGTCTCTAACGCTGTAGTATTGCTCTCTCCTCGCTTCTCGTCCAGGATGCTAGAGGACTACATGAGTGACAAGGTCCAGTTTGTTGTGACCAGTGAGGGATGGCATGACTCCTTTGAAGACGTGAGTTGGCACCTAACTTATCTCTTTAGAATCTGTTTTATTGAAAATGACAAGCATTACGGTAGACAAGGATATACATGTCTCCATACACTACATACTGTATCTCTTTAGAATCTGTTTTATTGAAAATGACAAGCATTACTGTAGACAGGATATACATGTCTCCATACACTACATACTGTATCTCTTTAGAATCACATGTTTCTTTAGCCTCAGGATGTCTGGTTGTAAATAGTTATGAGTGTTGTATGTGCCTCCCTGTATTGTAAATAGTTCATATGTGTGTTTGTCACTACTGTATGTATAATTGTAAATAAGTAAATGTATGTGTTGTAAATAAATCTTGTTAATATTTATTTACCAAATTTATGTGCAATTGTTTCATTTCAGCTCAGTGTAGAGAAATGCACCGATACTAACAACCACCTTATATGGCGTCTATACTGTTGACACCACGTATCTGTGACACGCGCGCCCCGCGAACAACACTAGTAGTTTCGGGGGGCCTACCACCCCCCCCGAAAAAAATCCTACGGGAAACACAGCCCTAAACGTGTGTAAACTTACTAGGGATGAAACTTTCTTTTTCTTTTTTTT
This sequence comes from Notolepis coatsorum, assembly GCF_963971535.1. Taxonomy (NCBI): domain Eukaryota; kingdom Metazoa; phylum Chordata; class Actinopteri; order Aulopiformes; family Paralepididae; genus Notolepis; species Notolepis coatsorum. The sequence continues at coordinate 47,745,957 of NC_140183.1, read as the reverse complement.
TACCATGATAAAATTCCCTGACTGTTAGTAATACTGTTCAAATTTAAATGTTCATTAAAGCCGCCTTTGATTACCACGCTTTGAAAAGCTCACTGTAAATACTGTCTCGACTGTTCAGCAGCGACCAAAGATGTTAATAAGACTCCCAGATTCAGACGCAGCAATGTGGGTTTGCTTTGCAATGAAAACATGGCAGAACACAGACAGAGCTGTGTTTTTGGGTGTGGGTGTGGAAATTATAATTATAATATTCATTGATGCAAACAAAGTGCATAGTGCTGCTAATTTGATTTGTGGTGGTTTCAATATAAAACTTGGTGAATTGGTGTTGGTTTGTATCAGTATTTGAAAATATTCTGCACATTTTAAGAATACCGTGATAATTTTCACTATAATCGTGATTATATATTAAATTTTCATACCGTTACATCTCTAAAATCCACTGTGTACACACACGCACACACACACACACACACACACACACATACAGTAGGCACGGCATGGATTATTTTGTGAAGGTAATGGCTTCAGGAGGCAAGGCTAAGTGTTACATTATACAAAGTGCTTACCCTACAATCTTCTCACAAAGCGCCACAGAGAAAAATCATTATTTCCTCAGAATGAACACTATCGCTAGCCTGGCTTCCTAATTATTTTCTTCAGAGTAGTACATGGCAAATTGGATCTGGGAAGGTATGGTGGTGTGAAAAGCTGTAAAAAGAATGAGGAATAATCTGGGGGGCGGAGCTGAGCGATCATGGAGTAGACGTGTTTCACATGAGCTCCCTTCTACCGTGCTGAATATACGTTTCTCCCCATTAGTCTTTATTTTATTTTTATTTGTTTTTTATCTGTTTGCTAGGTCGTCGTGTTTAGTATACATTCATCGACTTTTTTCGACTTTCTACGATGACAGGGGTGGAAACCAGAGCCATGAAACCATGCGCCACAACCAGCAAGCCATCACCGCCGGGCCTGGCCGCACCGTCGCCCGTTGTCGGGGAGTTAAGCGAAGCTGTGCTCTTGGTCATGACCAAGCTACACGCAGACTCTGAGACACGCATCGCTGAAGCACAGAAGAAAGTGTTGGCGGATTTTTGTGTCAGCCTCCGTCGTGAGATATCAGAAGAAATACGGCTGGCGGTAGTACCGCTGACAGACAAGATGGAGACGATGCACGCTGTCTCCTCGGCTAATGCTAACGAACTAGCCACGCTAACGACGGAGGTATCATTACAGTGCGAGAAGATGGCGGGTCTCGAATCCGCCCTGCTGGCTAGGCAGGCTGAAGTCAACAAACTACAGTCGGCAATGGAGGAGATGCAGTCCCGGGATAGACGCCACAACGTCAGGATTGTTGGAGTACCGGAGACCAGCGGTGAAGGCCGTCTCTCTGAGACCGTGCCCGAACTGCTGCAGAAAATACTAGGTACGGACGTCCTCCCTTCGCCTCCTATCTGTGAGTCGGCCTACAGAGCGGGCAGGTTTTCTCCCGGCGTGAACAAAGAGCCGAGGCCCATCATAGTCAAGCTGAACAGACTCCAGCAGAGAGAACTCATCATGCGGTCGGCTCGTACCAGAAGGGGTAATCTGAGGCTTGGCGATCACAAAGTGGCCATTTTCGAAGACTTTACACCGGAGGTTCAAGCACAGAGGCGAATACAAGGTGGTCCTGACTAAGCTATGGAAACTAGGCCTGAGGCCCACGTTATTCGCTCCCGCGAAATTATCTGTGTTGGAGAAGGTCGGTGGTCAGCGTTTGTTTTGGTCGTTGGCTAAAGCGAAGGAATATCTCGCGGAGATACCCGAGTCTGTTGCTTGATATCTATGGCGGGTGAGTGACTTGGCGGTGTGGGCCTATATACATTGATTAGGCCGACTATTCACAAATACTTGCTGTCATGCCCAGACATGCTAACTGCCCAATGCCCATCCAACTAGCGGGGCTTCCCAATGACTTCTGTTACTTGCTAAAGCTGACCTCATGGTCATACTTGTGTATCGCCTCTTTGGAAGCTAACGAGCTAGCTGAACAATGTACATAATAGGCTAACGTGCTATCCGGATTCATCACTAGCTTACGCGCTAGCCTCGGGCTAGCCAGCGGGCTTCGTCTATAGTCTGCGCTGAGACATTCAAGACCCGTTAATGGTTACGTATTTTGGTTGCTGTTGCTGTTCAAAAGGACATTGGTTTGCACAATTCAAGAGCGATCGAATCCCTAACTAACTTCTGGTATGCTTTTATTTTTATATCCAGGTTGTTTTGGGCTTTGGGATCCATAGTAGAAGCCAAGGTCGGTTGAATATGCATATACAATATATGATAACAGGTTGGGTCGGGTATGGCTTGCACTTCATGGCTATATGGTTATATGGCCTGCACTTTAGCCATTACCCTTGTTTCCTTTCTTTTTTCTTTCTTATTCTCGCTGTTTTTATGTCATCTGTATGCGCGATTTAAATGTGATCCGATTCTACCTTGGACTAACTGCTGATTTGCCTCAATTTTGTTTTGAATTTTCCGTGATCCACTTATGCTATAACGTTGCGACATTAATATGCAGACTCCAAGGTAGATGGTTACAGGGTTGATGCTGAGTAATTATATAATAATTATTGTCGCTGTTTTAATGTCATTTGAATGAGCAATTTAACTGTTATTCGATCCTACCTTGGACTAACTGCTCCGACCGATATCTTTATTGAAACAATGTATGATAACAGGTGGTGTCAGGTGTTGCTTATTACCATCCCCGGATTAATTAATGAATGTGTTTAATTCTATTCTTACATAGGTTATGTCATTTCAGCCGTTGTGCCTGATCAGAGGGACAGCTAAAGGGGTGCACTTTGACCATAACCCTTTTTTTTTCCCTTCCTTTTTTTGTCATTGTTTAATTGACATTGTTCACACAATTTTGCACAATTAACCTGTGACCCGATCCTGCCTTAGACTATCGGCTGGGATGCTTTAATTTAATTTTGTTTTGAATTTTCCTATACCCTTTTAGGCTATAACAATGCGACGTTGAAGCGCAGAGTCGGAAATAGTTGGCTACAGGTTGATGTGGAGTTATTATTTAATAATGGCTATTTTTACCATTATGGTTGTCTCATGTTGGGGCCAGGGCTCAGGTGGGTTTCGACCGATATCTTTATTGAATTTTATTTTTATTATTATTTGTGTTTATTGGACTAGTGGGGGTTTACTCAGGGGTTTATCTAGAGGGGGGTTGGAGTGGGGAGCGTCTTATTGATCCATGTCTCTAGTGGGAAGTGATAGGAAGATGACCATCCTCAGGGGATGGGGCATAGGGTGGGGATTGGAGAGTGGGTATAGGGGGCCTTATAATAGGACGGGGGGGTTAGGGTTTAGAGTAGAAGGAGGGGGGGTTGTAGCTGGGGTGGTATTTTTATGTGTTTTATGTACTGTTGTCTTATATGTGTGTAATTGTTCCTCCTCTGAACTCCTGGGATTGACCGTCCGGGCCCGCCGGGATCAGCACCTCTGTACTCAGCCTGGCTGCACTGGTATGTTCTCTACGCATTTATACAAGCTCGACCATGGCTAAATTGAATATTTTAATTTGGAACGCAGGAGGGCTTAACGCCCCACACAAGCGTGCCAGTGTCCTTTGGCTATTGAAGAGGAGAAATATTGACCTTGCTCTCCTTAGTGAGACGCATTTATTGGTAGGTGACGTGTCAAGACTGGCAAATCGGCAATATCACGTTATCTCCTCATCCTCAGCCGATGATAAGACGAAAGGAGTAGTCATAGTTACAAGACGTAACCTTGATATCAAAATCTTGGATGTATGGTCGGACACGGAGGGAAGGATTACTATAGCAAAAGTTGAATTCTTGCATAGGAAGATGGCTATAATAGCATTGTATGCTCCTAACACATTTGATTCAGCGTTCTATAATACAATCACGAAGAATATGTTGGAACTTAATGGATACGCTCTCATTGTGGGTGGCGATTTTAATGCGTGCTGGGATGCGGAGATGGATAGGTCCGGGCCCTCTGAAACGAGCGACCAAAAACGGGCCTCTAAGGCCCTTAGGATGTGGGCCAAGGACACAGGGCTCACAGACCTTTGGCGCTTATCCAACCCCACCCTCAAAGATTACTCTCACCTGTCAGCCAGACACAAAAGCTTCTCTCGAATTGACTATGCATTCGCGTCCCCTAATATGTTTGATAGTTTCGATGTCTCATTGGTTCCCTTGGCTCTCTCAGACCACAAGGGGATTTTCCTTACGGCAACCTTTGGCAGGCTCTCCGCAAGAGCTCCCAGATGGCGTTTTAATTCGACCTTGCTAAAGAGCGATGACTTCTGTTCTGAGTTCAGGAGTAAACTAGCTGGATTTTTGCAGATCAACGTTGGCACAGTAGAAGACCCTAGGGTCCTGTGGAACGCATTGAAAGGATTTATCAGGGGTCATGTCACACTATTTGCCTCCAATTTGCGAAAATCCCGGTCAAAAAAGCTAGAAGGACTGGAATCATTATATGCGGACCTATACGCATCCTTGCAAACTAACTATAATGAACGACTAAACACACAACGTAAGATAGTCAAAAAAGAAATAAACTCCATACTTAAACAACAGTCTGAGTTCTTGATACATAGGACAAGACAAAATTACTATTTTCACGGTTCCAGACCTAGCCATCTATTGGCAATGAAAATACGCTCAAATGATCATTTCTCGGATATCCCCTCGATTAGGACGAGCCAGGGTGCAGTCACTACTGATTCGAAAAAGATCAATGACACTTTTAAAGAGTTTTACTCACAGTTATATAGCTCAGAGGGTAATCTTGATGACTCTAAATTTGAATCGTTCATTGGCGGGCTTGAGATACCCCACATTTCTGAGGAAGAGGCCAAGGAACTGGGGAGACCGATTACTCTCGTAGAATTGAGGGAGACGATTGTTGAAATGCAGAGGGGTAAGGCACCAGGCTGGGATGGTATTCCACCCGAAGTGTATTTAGCTTTCTGGGACCAACTGGGTCCATTGATGCTCGATATGATCAATTACGCTATCGAACAAGGGGAGTTCTCAAGAGATGTCAATATGGCGTTGATTTCTTTACTTCTCAAGAAGGACAAAGATCCCAATGATTGTGGTAGCTATAGACCCTTGAGTCTTCTCGGGGCCGATTTAAAGGTGTTTGCCAAGGTGCAGGCCCGTCGCCTGCAGAGATTTATGTCTGTATTGGTACACTGCGATCAAACTGGTTTTATCCCGGGGCGTCTGGCTGCAGATAATCTTAGGAGGCTGTTGCATGTAATCGATAACAGTAAAGACAATACAACTCCATCCACAGTTCTGTCTTTGGATGCCATGAAGGCGTTTGACAGACTTGAGTGGTCATACCTGTGGAAGGTACTTGAGGTCATGGGTCTTGGAAAGAGTTTTATTCATATGATTAAAGTCCTGTATGCCTCGCCGTCTGCGATGATACTGACAGGCAAAAACTGTTCCACACTCTTTCCAGTCTCCAGATCTTCTAGACAGGGTTGCCCTCTGAGCCCGGGACTGTTCGCGCTTTCCCTCGAACCTTTGGCCCAATTTATTAGGCAATCGGAGGACATCGTCCCCATAATGGTCAACAATACTCCACACAAAATTGCTCTCTATGCGGATGACCTGCTGATTTTCATGGACGACCCCTCCCGGTCGGCCACAAAATTATTGAGGATAATCGACGACTTTGGTAAATTGTCAGGTTTTAAGATTAACTGGAACAAATCAGCCTGCCTACCTCTTAATGATCTGGCCAAGGCGGTACGACTACCAGCTGATATCCCCATAGTAGAACATTTTAAATACTTGGGCATAGAGATATTCCCCACGCTGAACCAAACTACTAAGTACAACTTCACGGGTACTTATGATAAAATACGCCAGGATCTAGACAGGTGGTCGTCCCTTCCTAACTCCTTACAAGCCCGGGCTTCCATAATCAAAATGAACATCCTGCCTAGGATAAATTTTATTAGCTCAATGCTCCCCCTGCCCCCTCCAATAGACCACTGGCGCAAGGTACAATCGATGGTATCTAAGTTTATCTGGAATAACAAACGCCCGAGAATCAAAAGGGCTACTACTCAACGTAGAAAACAAGATGGGGGGCCTCGCAATCCCTGATTTTAAACTTTATTTCTGGTCCCTTTCACTGAGACCTCTGATGTGCTGGCTAGACCCTGTAGAGGCTGTATCGTGGCGCTCCTTAGAAGCGGTGGCGGTATCTCCGCTAAGATTGCAGGATGTAGTGTACTCCACTGTCTCTATTTCGAAATGCCGGCTGAGGTATGGACCGATCATAACTCACGTGATCCAAACGTGGCGTAATGTACAGAGGTCGTGTGGGGTTAAATGCCCATGGCACCTGGACTCTCCAATTTTTAATAACCAGCAATTACTTGTAGGACACAAGCCGGTTAATATTCCTCAATGGCAAAGGAGGGGAGTGCATACTCTGGAGGATATTTATGATAAGAACGGCCTCCGTGCGTTTCAGGACTTAAGAGAATTTTATGATCTTCCCGGCGAGTCCTTTCTTTACCTTCAACTAAGGTCAGCACTGAGGGCGCATGGCGTACCGTGGGCTCAGGCCTTGCACCCACACCCCTTCCTCAGGCTCATAGTGGACAGGACGACATCCAGAGGGTTTGTCTCCGACTTTTATACGCTCTTAATTCAATCCACGTATAAAAATTTATCATTGGATACAATCTGGCGTGTGGATATCCCGGAGTTGGACCCCGAGTTTGACTGGGATGATGTTTGGGCAAATGTGGCATTATCTTCCCGCAACCCCAATCACCAGCAAATTAATTTTAATTATATTCATAGGACCTATCTTACACCTAGGAAGCTATATGCTATGGGACTGATAACCGACTCTCGGTGCACTTTGTGCTCTCAAAAGGCCACTGGCACTTATATGCATATGTATTGGGATTGCCCACCAGTGGCCCGCTTCTGGAGGTCAATAACGGACAAACTTTCAGATCTGTGTGGCCTAACTATCCCATTCACAGCTGTTACGCTACTCCTGAACGATATAACGACACTACCCGCGTCCGTACAACTGAAAAGGGTTGTCCTAGCGGGCGTCACAGCAGCGAAGAAGCTAATAGCAATGAGATGGAAGGAGCCTGAGAAGCTTACAATGATTAACTGGTCCCTAACTCTATTGGATGTGATTTATCTTGAGATATCCACAGCCCGGGTGATTGGGGTGGGGCAGGCTGGAATTGACCTATGGTTCGCAGCAGCTGAGAAGGTAAAGACCGCAGTGTGCGGCTGAGCGGGGTTGAGGTGCGTGTTCGGGTGAGTCCGGCGGTCTCTTGGGAGGGGGAGGAGGAAATGTTTTGTCTGTCTTGTTTTTTGTCTTGTCATCTTGAGTTTAGCTGGGATATTATGGGGGGGCAGCTATTTAACTATTTCTTCACTGTTTGGCCACTTTTACACGGTCTCTGTGAGTCCATGGAACACCTCTACAGGTTTTTGTTTTTTCATGAAGATTCATTGCTCTGTTTTCGGGTCGTGTTCTCAAAAAATGGTCCTTGTGGTGGATTGGAGATGTACGTTTTATTAATATAGGGTCACACGGCCGGGAATCGGGGCTGAACACTGGGAAAGACCATTTATTAGATAGTACCCCTTGGAATTAAATTTAGAAGGTTGAACTCTGTTTTCTTTTCTCTTGTCTGTATAATTGTTAGTCTATTATTATTGTTTTTGTTATTTTCTTGTGAAGTTCTATGTACTGTGATTGTGGTTAATGTGTTGTCTTGTTTCATGTGAATAATAATAAAAAATTTGATCAAAAAAAAAAGAATGAGGAATAATCTGGAGTATTTTCATACAATTTGCATTCAGGGCAGCCCTGCAGTTCCAGTAGACCAAATGTAGTAAGTAGCTAGGGGTGGAACGGTTCACAAAATCCACGGTTCGGTTCGTATCACGGTTTTGTGGTCACGGTTTTCGGTTCGATTCGATACGTTGTTTTTTATAAAAATAATATTGAACACTCCAAAAATGTAAACATGCTTCTCATTTATTTGAAAAAAAATTATAGTTTACAGCGGTTTGCCTTAAATAATGTTTGGCACACAAAGACCGAACGGACTGAAAAATATATGCAACATTTGTCAAAGTGTTAAACCTTTCCATTTTTGTGGCCACATTATAGACAAAGGCCATCAACATAAAGTATGCATATGCTCAACCAGCACTAGACTTTCTTATCAAAAAGGAAAAGTCACAGAAAATATGATTAGGGTTTTAAATAAGGACGTTTATGGGGTTTCTTGTATTAACACATTCACCGCCAATCACGTTGTACGACGTGTTTCAAGGTCATGCGAATTCCGCCAATCCACGGCGTACGACGTTATTGAGATCATATTTAATTTTTTCGCCATGGTATTCATAATTCCCTCACCCAGCCTCGGCTGAGACAGTGGGACTCGGCACAACCGTGCAATGCTTCAATACCGCCACCTGGTGGATGATCGGGCGAGTTACTACCGGAAATGGATCTCTGGTGATCTCGGTGCATCTGGGAATTCTGTCCGGCAGTCACATATTGTTGCGGGACTCTAGACACACATCCGTGTATATGGATCGCTGCCATAACTCAATAATTGATATGATTTGGGCGTTTATTGCGCCATACAAACCGGAAATGGATCTAGTCGATCGACATCAAATAAGTGGGATCTTTTTCCTCCAGTCTCATCGGCGAACGGTAAGAGGACAGTAACGTTACTTTCAGCTTGATGGTTTATTCTTTTCAATGCAAACCGCTCTGATCAATATATCACCCATTGTAGCTAAGGGGCTACACAACCCTGACTGTATTGAGATATGTTAGATTAAACCACTGCTAAAGAATATGTTAATGGCCAGACAGTATAAGTACACAAAATGGCGGACACTCTATTAACGGCGCGGGGACAGTGATACAAGTTGAACAAGCATTTTAATAGTCATAGCAACATACATATTATATATCACGGTTCTCTTTTAATAATAGAATGTCAGTGCAACAAAGTCAGAGGTAACTATAGTTCCTATACTACGGATACCCGACCGGAGGAGCTCTGAATGGAGTGAGACGGAGCGAAGCGGCACAGCGAAAAGCAAGATGGTGGCTGGAGACGGTGGTTCTCTCTAGAGCTCCAGAGAAACTGTAGACTGGTGGGATAATCCTGTCGTCGCTGGGAGAAGGGGTCTCGTACGGACCGGTCCTTGTATTCCTAGCGCCCGATGGCAGGATTAATAGCTAGTAGTCCAAAAGCCTGTTGGCATGGATGATAGCTACCGGTAGTTAGCTCCGTTTGTACTTAAAGCTAACCCGCAGGCGGTCTCCAATGAGTAGTTATATCCAGAACGTCGCTGGGTTCAACTATAAGTCTCTCCACGTTACTTTGCTTACACAAGTCACTATACTGTGCCAATAATGGCTCGACAATATTATAGTTGTATCTAATTAGCCGTACGGCTCTCTATAACGATACGCTGCTCTCGGTCTGTGTACAACTGCACCAGACGTCTTCTCTCTCACTCTGCTAGTTTTCCTGTTAATGCTGCTGCTGAACGTCTTCTCCACAACACACTCTATCTTAGTTCCCTGTGGACTCCGCCTGTTCACCTGTACAGATCAATGCGCTAGCTCCCTTGTCCGGGCATGCCTGAACATGTTCTGAAACATGTCTAGAGGGGCGCGCGCACTGGCGCCTACGGCGTTAAGAATGGGACATATACAATAAGCGAATGATGAATACTGTTAGGCAAACAGATGACGTAAAGATATATATCTTATATATATAAACAATATATAAGTTATACAAAATAATAAACGCAGACTTTCAGTGTTAATCTGGACCTTCAGAACACCCATACTACATAAAGCATTTACTGACGATCACGGAATTATAAACGACCCCCCCCCCCCCCCTTTCATCCGCGCATGATGAGTCATAACGTTTAGGATCGTATTCAGTTGAATTTTTTTATATAGCGTGTATCGCGAATAAACTGCAATCGATAATCTATATTATGCGTTTAGGCCTATAACTAGCGTTCTAGGAATTACTGCAGAAAACGATAAAAACATACTTATATTCTAGACGGTATTTTCGTATGAATATATGAATGAAAAAGTATAACGTTCCTACATCCTGAACGATAGATAATCGATGTTGAATGGGCCATAGTAATGTCAATTTAGCAATACAATTTAAAAAGTTATAGCCCTGCAAAGAAGGTGAACATCTCCATAGGCTTAGTGTTGTGAAGGGCCAGATTAACACTGAGAATCTACGTTTTATTGTTTTATATAACTTGTATATTATTTATATATATAAGCTATATCCCTTTAAGCCTCCGTTTGAATCATAGCATTATTCGCTTTCCTCATTGGATAACGCCCTTGACTCTGGCGGCGCCAAGAATCGCGCCCCTCAGACAAGTTCAAAGACTAGTCTGGACAAGTTGAGACATGCCCTTGGCCAGCGCATTGATTCCGGACAAGAGATTCAGATGCGCCCTAGAAAGCACTCGAAGTATATATTGTGGAAGGCGCAAACAGCAGCAGTTCGTCCTTAGAGTTCGTCCGAAGTAAAGTAGCAGCAGTTCGACCTAACCTAACGTGAAGTAAAGAGTTCGTCATTACAGCAGTTCGTTCGGTGTGCAGCATTAACAAGCAGTTTGTTCGTTTAGTAACTAGTGTGAACCTTAGCAAGTGTGTGTGGACTTAACGTAATTAGTATCAGAACACGAGGTGAACCTAGCAGCAGAACTATTGGACATGTGAGCATTGGAACCTACCGCGGCGTATCGTTACGGATAACTAGTAGCTCCTTAGATACTACTTTGATATTGTAGAACCATTGTTGGTGGATTATAGTGACTTGTGGAAACGTAGTACCGTGGAGAAGAGCATCGTTAATACCATTGTCGTTTGGATTTAACTACCCTGAAGATCTGCATCGGGCTAGCTTCGAGGACGAAGCTGGCTGGCTATCATCATTGCTATCGGGCATTGGATTACAGCTATTACCTTGCTACCGAGCACTTGGATTACAAGGACCGGATCCGTATGAGAACCCCTTTCTTCAAGTGACCAGCCGGAGTATCCGTCTATTCTTCATTCCTCTGGAGCTTACTACTCTGTGGGAGGAAATCACCAGTCTCCAGCTATACCCTCGTTTGCCCCCCTATATCGCCATCTCACGCCATGCAGCGTCCCGGTCTAGTATCCTTAGCCTAGGAATTATTCATTCCCACTGACTTTGATACTCTGACATTCTAATATCATTCGCCATAAAAGAGCGACCCAGTAATTATCAGTTGTATCTCTGCTTAATAATAAAATACTGTAAATGATATCTCTGTCACCGTGCCGTCTATTTGAGTGTCTGCCATAATAACTGTACTGTATGGCAAGTAATAATAATATGTAGTAGTGGTTTAATCTATCACAATCTTTAATACAGTCAGGGTTTTGTAACCCCTCAGTTACACTTAGACTGGTGGCAGTGATCATACATTGATGGGATATAAGCGTGGCAGTTAATGTGTTAATAATGATTTGCACTAAGGAACTGTTATCAAAAAAGAAAGAAAAAAAAAGGAGATGTTACAAGGGAATGGGGAATGTTATATAACCCCACCACAGTGGTGTGTGGAGTTGGTACGTCCCAGCAGGGACCAGGATGTAAATGTCGTTATGGGTTGGCAATACAGACGTGCCAGGAGACTAGAGTGTGTGTGTCAACTGTGCCGTAGTCTCCTGGCTCGTTATTGAACACAAACGGTTATCTTTGATACCCCCCTTCCCCACTCTGGTGTCGTGGAGTCACTTCGCTGTGAGCGTTTCCACGGTTAGCTCGCGGCTAAAGTTAGTTCAAGTTCAAGTTTCAAGTTTCTTTAATAGTTGTCATACAGAAGTACAGAATACTTTTATACAAAATGCTTCTTACTGTTACGCTCCAGAGACTGTGCAAGACAAGATAAGTATGAAATAAAATAACATAGTATAGCATGTAAATTAGAAGTAAAAAAAATGAGGTCACAGTGTTCAGTATAGACATATGTACAATGTTCGATGCAGAGTAGACGTAACTGAGTTACCATATAATATACAATACTGTGTAGTGTACTAATATACAATACTATATAGTGCAAGGCAGAAATAGGATGAGGTAGGGCTGGGCGATATGGAAAAAAATCATATCGCGATAACGATATGATAATTTTATTTTATTTCTCGATATCGATAATTATCGAATTGTTATAAGTATAAAAAAAATTAAAAAAGAAAAAAAAACATTTTTTTTTTTTTTTTTTTAATTTTTTTTTAACAACAGATGTATGTTTATTTTGCAGCAATTCTTTGTCATTGCCGCCATCTTTAGTGTTACATCCCCTCACACTCCAGTTCTCAGGCTGCAGCTGGTTTAAAAGCTAAAGTAAACCGGCTTCTCTGCTGGCTGTGGCTCCAGAGGAGTTGAACAGTTCTGGCTCTGCTCGTTTATTTTCGATCTTTTGGCGCTTTTTTGGTGGACAAACCACCGCACATGTGCACCGTGACTCATGACTGGAGTCTAGTTCTGCTAGCACACATAGCCTACTGTGTACAGACGGTTTCAAAATGTATTTTAAATTAGAAAGCAAACAAAATAAATGGACAAGAGAAAAAGAAATCTGAATTTGGTCAGTATTGTCATTTGGACAAGCAAAGCCATTACTTTAAGTTGCAGGCAAGAAAGACAAGTCTGTCCACTGTCTCTGTTTTAAAACTGCCCTGTTGCATGTAATAATAAAAAAAAAAAAAAAAAAAAACGATTTTTCGATTTTTTTATTTATTTCGATATTCGATATCGATTATTAAAATATATCGTGATATTTATCGTTATATCGCCCAGCCCTAGGATGAGGTGCAATTTAGGTACAATTTACAGTACAGTAGGTGTACGAGTTGTAGTGCAAATCCTTTATCAATAAATATAAAGTGTGTTTGTGTGATCTAAAGTGTGGAGAGTGGGTGCTGCAGTGTGTTGTTTGTTTAAGTGAGTGTGGGTGTGTGTGCTGTGTGCATTTGATGGTTGTTGCATAGTGTTTATTGTTCGTTTAGCAGCCTGATGGCCTGGGGATAGAAGCTTCTTCTTGTGGCCTAGCTAGCCTAGCTCGAGGCTACCGAACAATACACACATACCCCTATTACCGTGGAGGTCGTACCGAACTGTGTACGGTTCGAATGCGTACCGTTCCACCCCTAGTAGTAGCATACATCATAAGTTTAAATAGCCATAATGCTCCTGTCTGTCCTTTGCGTATCTCGAGAAGCGCTCATCCGATCAACTTCACACTCTGCGGGTGTATTGCTGAGGACCCAAGTAAGCTCAGTGTCTAATCGAAGTTGATGGGATGTGCGTTTCCCGAACACTGCAAGCAGCGGTAATGCGGTTCTTGAGAAGCCCAAGCAATCAGCCCGTTCCAAACGGACACGTGTTACAATAGGGCACGTTTTGGACCGCAATGCTGCAAACGGCACTTCCGGATCCCAAGTGATCACGAGTTCCCAACGGGAACGTGCTCCCAAGTGCCCACCTTTTGAATGGGCACTGCCCTAGTACTGTTCTATTTTGAGTTTGATCATTCTCTCTTATGGCCCTTTCAGATAGGATGTGACAAAGGCACCGCTCTGAGCTCTGAAATTCATTAATTCCAAAGGACAAAGGGGGCTGGACCACACTGATTTTAGTTGTGCAAAGAGACAAACATTTCAACACCACTGTGTCTCCATCAGAGCCGAAGATGAAGACACAGTAGTGTCAAAATGTTAAGTCTCTTTGCACGATTAAATGCTGGGAATTAATCGGTGTGCTCCAGCCCCCTTTGTCCTTTTGAAGTTTTCTGTCCCTGAGCTGAGAAGGACCTGATTCAGCTGCAGTTTGCTGGAAGATGGGCAGAGAACCCCCTTTTCATTCATTATTCCCAATGGCTCGACGTCTTTTCGCTGCACCGAGTAAAGCGCAAGCGTACAGTACAGTGCAGCGCTGCTCTCTGTGACAAATCCCTAAAAACCCTGGCTATTTGCGCTCCCCTGTACGTGACATCTAGTCAGATGTGTGCTGAAACCAGTGGGAAACTTTCAATTTCAGACTTTTAAGGCCTTTTAAGTATGTCCTTTACTAAATGCATTATTGTTGCCCACTCCTTAATCTCTCTATCTCTCTCTCCTCCATCTCTTTCTTTCCCCTATCCATTTGTATCTCTTCCACAGGCACTGATGGAGAATGGCAATATTAGCTTTGTCAAACCCACATGGATTTACGCAATGAATGAACGACAGAAGATGCTGCCTTATCAGCCCTACTCGGTTGTCCCTTGAAGAACACAAGTAGACAGACATGTACACTATATTGCATATGTGTAGAGAAGGTGAGGGGAAGCTGAGAGGAAAGCCATAGACATTTTCATTTTTTCCCACATTTTCCTGGATTTTTAATTCATTCACTCCTCAGAAATTAAACAATAACCAGCTGTGCTTGGTGAATGCCTTCTGCTAACTCAAGAGACAGCCCACTATTTAGTCCCGAGTCTTCATTCTGCGTTTGAAAAGAAAACATAAAATGGACGATACCCTCACACCGTCAAAGAGCTGCAGTCTTCTGCACAGGCTTCATAAAGAGAGCAACACGCACAATCTCACACACAAACACACTCTTTCATAATTTTTTAACACGGTTTGGTTTCTGCGCTGCACTCTGTTGCCGCTCTTCTCTGCTACCTCAGGGTCTGTCTGAAGACTGGAGATATCAGCCCTGTCCTGATGGCCACCAATGTTGATAAGACTCGTGTGTGTGTGTGTGGTAGTGGCCAGACTGTTATGAGACGTGTCAAGTGAAAACGTGTATTTTTGTTTAAGGCTCCAGGCTACTATTGGCAGGAAATCTAGAAAATAAAGAAATACAAAAAATAATCAAATAAATGAAATACTCCTAGTCTTGGGTGTATTTTTATTTTGAATTTTGATAAATAATATGATGCAATGTTTATTAAGGATTTTGTGTGTTGATAGAGTTTGGTAGAGTAATGTTTGTACTTTTGTTTTATTCATGTTTGTGGGCTGAGTTTTTACAACAGCATAATTCCTCAACAGCTGTGAGGGTGTCAGACCGATCACATCACTCTCTGTTCAAAATGTGTAAGAAAGGCTTGGGGACATCAGGCAGTTTTGGGCCCAACCATGGCTTCTAGACACTTTGTTGTCCAGGCAGATAGTATTTGAATATGTTGTCTAAATAAAAGTCTTGGATTTTTTATTAATTGTATTGCGCTTATTCCTTTTATTTTGTTATTCCCTTTTCCCCCCAGTCTCCTTTCTCAGCCGGGGGCATCGTTTCACTTAACTGCTCTCATCCTTCATATGTCTCCATTCCCGCATATCCTTAATATGTCTCCACCCCCCCCCCCCCCCCCTTATGTGTATTAGGCATTGATTAACTGAGAACTCATTTCATGCAGGGGAGGAGCACCAGGTTAACTGAGATCTCAGCAAAAAAAAAGCAGGTTTTGATTGATGACCGTTTGACCGATGATGTCGGTCATCACTCCTAGTCCCTGGAGTCTGCAGTCTCTCTTTGCATTCCTGTCAATGTTGATGTCTTCCTACCAGAGTAATATTTGTTTTACTATTTTTCTTCCAAAAGTCTTATTGAGGGAAGGAGGTTGTTAGCCAAGATCTTGCGATACATGGCCCCATCCATCATCCCCTCAATACGGTGCATTCGTCCTGTCCCCTTTGCAGAAAAGCATCCCCAAAGAATTATGTTTCCACCTCCATGCTTCACGGTTGGGATGGTGTTCTTGGGGTTGTACTCATCGTTCTTCCTCCAAACACGGCAAGTAGAGTTTATACCAAAAAGCTCTATGTTGGTCTCATCAGACCACATGACCTTCTCCCATTCCTCCTCTGGATCATCCAGATGGTCATTGGCAAACCTCAGACGGGCCTGGACATGTGGTGGCTTGAGCAGGGGGACCTTGCGTGCGCTGCAGGATTTTAATCCATGACGGCGTATTGCGTTACTAATGGTTTTCTTTGAGACTGGTCCCAGCTCTCTTCAGGTCATTGACCAGGTCCTGCCGTGTAGTTCTGGGCTGATCCCTCACCTTTCTCATGATCATCGATGCCCCACGATGTGAGATTTGTTTGTCCCTGATGTCCTTAGACAGCTCTTTGGTCTTGCCCATTGTGGAGAGGTTGGAGTCTGATTGATTGATTGAGTGTGTGGAGAGGTGTCTTTTATACAGGTAACAAGTTCAAACAGGTGTAGTTAATACAGGTAATGAGTGGAGAATAGGAGGGCTTCTTAAAGAAAAACTAACGGGTCTGTGAGAGCCAGAATTCTTACTGGTTGGTAGGTGATCAAATACTTATTTCATGCAATAAAATGCAAATGAAGTACTTAAAAAAATCATACAATGTGATTTTCTGGATTTTTGTTTTAGATTCCGCCTCCACACTGAAGTGTACCTATGATAAAAATGACGATGTAATTTGTCATATGTCCCCAGCACCAAAATTAACATTTCACAATGTCAAATCCATACAAAGACTAAACAAAACCCATTTTCCATAATATGTTAATATGCTAGCAGTAACTCCATCTTAAGATAGCTTAGGCTTCAGTTTTTCAACCCTCGGAATCACATTTTGTATTTCATAGTGCTATAGCCTACAGTACAGTACCTCTTCAAAAGCAGTGGACCTGGGTTTATAAAACCTTTTAAAGTTAATGAATGCACATTGATTTGACCGCTATAGACCTTTTCAGAAATATTCTGTTGCTAGGGGAACAGCTTTGGCTCCTGTTTATTTGCGGTCAGCAATCGTATTAACAAACACTGCAACAGAAAATACAAAGGGGCTTATTTAGAATGTGTATGTTGTCAGGTTAGAACATTTCTATATAGTTTATGGCCCTTTATGGTTAGCCCAAGAACAGGTCATTTTAGGTCGGGGTTCAATAAAGATCATTTTTCAATAGGTCACTTGGCCAGCAGCAGTCTGAGATACAAGATATTTTTTGTCAGACTCTCCTATTATGAAACAACGTATTATTGAAAATGAAAATGGCCCTTTCTAAAATGGTCATGAGCGTATTTGATAGAATTGTCTGCTGAACGCAACTCTTCTTAGTGCATTATTAAATTATTAATATGTCTGAGTGGATTTGAATGTCCCATCCTTTAACTCTGTGCTTTGTTATCCACACTAATATTGAAATCATGAACATTTACAGCAGTCATTATTTTTCCACCAATTTCAAGTTTGTAAGGTAATTTCTCTCTTGCACAGTAATTTGCCTCCATATTGGCCCCAGTAATTTTGGTCGCTACAAATGCATACAGATAGACTTAAATTTGGACAATTATGTGGCTTTTAATCATGCAGCCCCTACTGTCTCGCTCTCTTTGTCTCATTCATTCACTCACCGTCTGTCTTAATGGGTTTTTATCAGGACAAGTGTGTTGTTGCTGTGATAGCCCCCACCCACCCCTCTCCTCATCTCTCTTCCCCTCTCCTCCTCTCTCCTCATGCTACAGTGGCTTCTCCACCGTTCGTCTTAACTGCTGCTGCCTGCTGCTCAGTTTATCTTGAGAGAGTGTAGAAGGAGAGAGGGAACACAGACTGAGAGGGAAAAGACATTGAGGAGTGGAGGCAGTGAGGTTATACAGCCCCAACACTGAGGTAGAGGCAGTGAGGTTGTACAGCCCCAACACTGAGGTAGAGGCAGTGAGGTTGTACAGCCCCAACACTGAGGTAGAGGCAGTGAGGTTGTACAGCCCCAACACTGAGGTAGAGGCAGTGAGGTTGTACAGCCCCAACACTGAGGTAGAGGCAGTGAGGTTGTACAGCCCCAACACTGAGGTAGAGGCAGTGAGGTTGTACAGCCCCAACACTGAGGTGAAGGTGTGAGTGCTGCTCATAGATTTACAGCTGCTGTGTGTTTTCAATGGTGTTCTTCTCACCAGGGGATGGGAACAAATACGATCACTGCTGACTGAGGGTAAGTGGAATTCACTCCTACTTTGCCGTCGTCCGTTTTGACTTCTGATTTGTACTGCTAAGTAAATGGTTTTATGTTTTTGTGTGTTACTGTATATAGCTATAGTAAAATGGTTTGTACGGTAAAATTGGAAGTACTGTAGGTGAAAAGTTTTTCTGCCCCCAAGAGTGAACTAATATTGAGTATCTGCCGATATCGAGTCCCGATCCGATATTTGTATTTTCCTAGATAATAGCAGCACAGTGCACACTTCAAGTATATTAAACCATTTCAATGTAGGTAAAATATGCTTTTTACAAAAAAGGATCTGAATTTGATTGGGCTTAATATACCCAATACTGATAAATTAATATGCTTGTGGTCGGCTCCAATCTATCCTATCTGATTGGGCCATCCCTAATAGCAGGTTATAGATGCAGAAAGGGACTTCCAGAATTATTGGCTCTCTTCACAGAGATTACCGGTAACCAAAAGGGTTATTAGGAAAAAATATATAAGTGCAGGTAATGACCCATCTTGTGTTATTTATTTATTATTATTTTAGAGGGTATTGGTGTTTATTTCCAACATGTGGTCATTTTTATCATAATAAATAGTGTAACAATTTTGTCTGCCAAAATATATTACAGCCCACCTAAATATGTTTGTCTATTTAATTTAAAGATTCCATGAGCCTCCTAGATGGTCCCCTGAGAATACTCTGTTTTTACTGCTGCCTCTTCTATTGGATTATCTCTGTGTAGGCCCTTAGGCTTTGACTAATGGTAGGTTCTGTAAGTACCATGGAATAGTGTGGACTACACGGCGGTCTAATAAAGTCTTTAATGGGCCACTAAATCCCCATAAACGTCCCTGGCATAGAAGTCCAGATCGATTTTAGTTTCCCTTTTTGAGGTTGAAAGGAATAAAATACTACCATCAGGCTGCTGTGGTAGTATGGTTAAAGTACTGCTGTGGTAGTATGGTTAAAGTACTGCTGTGGTAGTATGGTTAAAGTACTGCTGTGGTTGTGTGTTTAAAGTACTGCTGTGGTAGTATGGTTAAAGTACTGCTGTGGTTGTATGGTTAAAGTACTGCTGTGGTAGTATGGTTAAAGTACTGCTGTGGCTGTATGGTTAAAGTACTGCTGTGGTAGTATGGTTAAAGTACTGCTGTGGCTGTATGGTTAAAGTACTGCTGTGGTAGTATGGTTAAAGTACTGCTGTGGTAGTATGGTTAAAGTACTGCTGTGGTAGTGTGGTTAAAGTACTGCTGTGGTAGTGTGGTTAAAGTACTGCTGTGGTAGTATGGTTAAAGTACTGCTGTGGTTGTATGGTTAAAGTACTGCTGTGGTAGTATGGTTAAAGTACTGCTGTGGTAGTGTGGTTAAAGTACTCTGCCCTTAAAACAAAACGCAAAATCTTGGGCATCCCTCTGTTTCTAGTGGTCGCAAACCTGAAAAGGATGAGAACCACATGCTTTAGACAAGTAACTACTAACTATTATACAATGGCATGCAAATATCTTGATTCTGATTGGCTGAAACAGTCAAGTTAAACGTTGTGATATCGTATAACACACTCCACGTGACCCCACAACCGAATATATATATATTTTTTTATATATATGACTCCGCCGTTCATTCCTTTTTCTGAATGAAACCAAGATGGACAATAATCTTTATGAATGGATGTATTGATTTCTTCATAACGACTCATTCAAAAAAGATAGTCAACTGGAATATGTTCGTTTTTTACACATGTTGGATTATGTAATTGGTTTGTCATGACCCATTGTCAAAACAATAATAAATCGTGGGATTTATATGAAGTGTGTTGTTGGATGGCATTCTTTGTAGTACTTCCCTCTGCTTCAAAAGGACACTGGCACACGAAGCGATTTCACTCGATGTCCCGCATGCGTCTATATTAATGCCAGCCCAAGAGTGCTTCGCGTTTCTCTGATTGGCCACGACGCCCATGTGACCGCGGCAGAGCGGAAATAGGCTGCTGCTCCGACGAAAGAAAGACTAAACTATTGCCATGCTCTGCGACAAACTCTAGCCTTAACCAACTCCGAAAGAATGCCTAAACTTAACCGGCGAAAG
This sequence comes from Notolepis coatsorum, assembly GCF_963971535.1. Taxonomy (NCBI): domain Eukaryota; kingdom Metazoa; phylum Chordata; class Actinopteri; order Aulopiformes; family Paralepididae; genus Notolepis; species Notolepis coatsorum. The sequence goes on along the minus strand of NC_140183.1, from coordinate 47,725,753 downwards.
AAAGACAGGCATTCTATTGTCATGCTCTAAGCTAAGACAAACTAACCTTAACCAACTCCGAAAGAACTTAACCGGCGAAAGAAAGACAGGCATTCTATTGCCATGCTCTAAAACAAACCTTAACCAACTCCGAAAGAATGCCTAAACTTAACCGGCGAAAGAAAGACAGACACTAGTTACGTTTATATAGAGAGATGATAAATTAATTAAACGTAAAAAAAAAATAAAAAAAAATTGAAGTGAGTCTTCCCTTCAATCATATTGGACCCCATATATATTTTTTTTATCTACTTTTTCTCCCCATTTTCTATTTTTCTCCCATCCCAATTTTGTATGATCCAATTCTACCCTCCCCTGTCTCGAACGTTGTTAGACCATGCCTCCCACTGGTCGGCTGCAATGTGGACGAAGCCTTGCATCACGTGTCCCCTCCGGTACATGAGGAGGCAGCCGTTGCATCTTTTCACCTGCACAGAGGAGTAACGCGTGGGAGGCTCACGCTGCCCCCGATACTTCCTGATTCTGCTGTACAGGCGCACCAACCGACCTGTAGGAGTCGCTGTCCACAACGTCCGATCCCCACCCACCGGCTTTCCCACCCCCTAATACTGCCAATTGTATTAGTATGAACGACCAGCCAAGCCGGAAGCAACGCCGAGAGCTGGTCTCGAACCCAGCATCTCCTGCGTTAGTGGCGAGCGCCTTGCCCACTGCGCCACTTAGCCGCCCCATTGGACCCCAAATTTTGAAGACAGACAAAATTATAGCCATGTTCTTGCAGGCTCATCTGCGCAAAAGCGCATTGCAGACGGTTCTGAGAATTCTGTTCCAGCCAAGAGGCAAAGTAACGACACATTTTTCTCAAACTGCACTATAACCGGGAATGTTACCATCAATGTAAAAAAAATGTAAATAACCATAATCATCCTGCATGACTTGTCCTGCATGACTTGTTCAGTTGCATTTTGTGGGCACGGCCCATTGGATCAACTTTTTCTGTTTTTGGATCTACTTTTTCTGTTTTTGAATAAATCTCCATTATGCTTCAATTACTGTGTGTTTATTGTATAGCAATAAGGTTGGGTGAATTAGGCCATTGTATAAAAGCATTAAATCACTTGAAGTTGTGTGTTATACTCATTAGATCACGCCTAGGGGGGTCTAACGCCCCTAGGCGTGATCTAATGAGTATAACACACTCCTGCGCGTGATGTAATGCTTAAGTAAATGTTTCTTTGTGGGGGGTTTGATAGATGGATAGATCATGATTGACAGCTAGACCATGATTGATGAAAGGCTACTGTATGGGAGAATGAATATTGCAGTGAGAGAGTTCTAACTTTTAGTTTAGTTAGATAGATATAGATAATATAGACTGAATTAAATTGAAAGTGTCAAAAAGACAAATGAGGAACAACACTCACTCCGAACAGTCTCACGCTCCCTCTCTACCTCACACACGCGAGAGGTAGAATCTTAAGCCCGACAGGCCCGGTACGGGCCAGATTTAATATCGCATGATCCACGCCAGTTTGCTAGCAACCCGGCTAATCTCTCTTACCCTCCTACAGCCACTAATACACCTGTCACAGTACAGGGAGGCTTATGGAATTGTCAATCAGCAGTCAAGAAAGCTGACTTCATTACTGCCTACGCCCATAGTCAAAATCTGCAGCTCCTGGCTCTAACTGAGACCTGGATAACTCCCAATAACTCATCAACACCTGCAGCATTATCTACAAACTATAACTTCACTCACACACCTCGACCTTCCAGACGGGATGGAGGCACTTGCCTCATGACGTCTCCTTCATGGGCTACAAACTTAACACCACTCCCAGAACTGTCACTCTCCTCTCTCGAATATCATGCAGTATCTGTCTCTAATCCTTTCAATCTCACCATTGTTACACACTATCGCCCTCCAGGTCCCCTCGATCACTTCACAGTTGAGCTGGACATGCTTCTAAGCTCCTTACCGGAAGATGGTACCCCTCTCCTTCTATTGGGCGACTTCAACCTGCCTGGCTCATCTCAGTCGGTCCCAGTGGTCTCCCTCCTACAATCGTTTGACCTGACTCCCACTGCTATGCCTCCCACCCACAAAGCAGGCAACTCCTTGGATCTCATATTTTCCCGTAACTCCAGCATCATTAACACCACGGTAACTCCCCTACATGTATCTGACCATTCCTTCATATCCTTCTCACTAACTCATGCTTAACCGAAAGGTCTTCACCCCAACTCAAACCGTCTCACTCAGACGCAACCTGCCCTCCCTATCCCCCTCCACCCTCTCCTCTGACATACTATCCGCTCTACCTCGGAGTGACACCTTCTCTGCTCTCCCCACAGATATAGCAACCTCCACCCTCCTCTCAGTCCTTGCAACCTCCTTCGACAAGCTCTGTCTCCTCGTTGACAAACCTGCCCGCCGTTCCTCACCCAGTCCATGGCTGACGGATGCAGTGAGAGAACAAAGACAGGTCCTGAGAGCGGCTGAGAGGAAGTATAGAAAGTCAAGCCTCACTGCTGACATCGACACATATCACAACCTCTTGTTAACATTCTCCAAAACCATTACTAATGCCAAAGCTTCTTTCTTTCACCATAGGATCGAGGCCTCTGCAAAGAATCTTCGCAAACTGCATGCTACCATGTCCTCCCTCCTCACTCCCCACCCCCTCCTCCCTCATCTTTCTCTGCCGAAGACTTCGCAATCTTCTTTGAGGAAAAAGTGGAGAACATCCGCAGCGCCTTCTCCCAACCCCCACCCATTCCAAATACTGAATCGAGAACCTCATCCTTCACTCTGTCATCTTTCTCTCCCATTACAGAAGCAGAGACCCTGACACTGGTAACGTCGAACCGTCCGACTACATGCCAGCTGGACCAGCTACCCTCCCCACTCCTCCAGACGATAGCACCGGACATCCTTCCATTCCTATCTGCAACCATCAACTCCTCACTCAACTCGGGGGTGGTCCCCACCTCCCTAAAACAAGCCAGAGTCACGCCCCTCATAAAAAACCAACCCTGAACCACACCGTCATAGGCATCGTCCCTCGTCCTGTCTCTCTTCTCCTTCCTTTCTAAAACACTTGAATGTGCTGTATCCAACCAACTTACTGCTTATCTCTTACAGAATGACCTCCTAGACCCTAATCAGTCTGGCTTCCGGACTGGCCACTCCACAGAAACGGCCCTCATTGCGGTCACAGAGGCACTTCACTTAGCAAAAGCGAAAGGCCTCTCCTCTGTCCTGATTCTCCTAGATCTATCTGCAGCCTTCGACACAGTCAACCACCAGATCCTCCTCGCAGGAATGAGAGTGGCTGGCTCTGCGCTGACATGGCTAACATCATACCTCAATGACCGCTCCTACCAAGTGTCATGGAGAGGGACCCTGTCGGCCACCCGCCCCCTGCGGACGGGTGTCCCCCAGGGCTCGGTCCTAGGACCCCTTCTCTTCTCCCTCTACACATTATCACGTCTCATAGCTTCTCGTATCATTGTTATGCCGATGATACTCAACTCTTCCTCTCCTTCCCTCCCTCAGATATCCACGTCTCTGAGCGGATCTCGGCCTATCTGTCCGACATCTCTGCCTGGATGACGACCAACCACCTCAAACTAAAACAGAATTGCTCCACCTGCCGGCCTAATCATCCCCCCTGACCGACCTTTCCATCACAGTCGAGAATGCAGCTGTGACCACGTCCCCGACCGCCAAGAACCTTGGTGTTGTCCTCGACGACCAGTTGAACTTCTCTGCTCACATTGCAGCGACAACCAGAACCTGCAGATTCCTCCTGAGCAATGTTAGAAGGAACCGCCCCTTCCTGACAAAATAAGCCACCCAACTCCTCGTCCAATCAACGGTCATCTCCCGCCTCGACTACTGCAACGCACTGCTCGCTGGCCTCCCGGCCACTGCCACCAAGCCTCTTCAACTCATTCAGAACGCAGCGGCCCGCCTGATCTCAAACCTACCGAAGTCGGCCCATGTCACCCCACTTCTTAGGGACCTGCACTGGCTCCCCATTGCTGCACGTATCCGCTTCAAGGCCCTCGACCTAGCATACCGTGCGGCAAAGGGAACCGATCCCGCCTACCTCCGGTCAATGGTCTCTAACTACACACCCTCAAGACCCCTACGCTCTGCATCTTCTGGCCGCCTCAGACCTACTCCTATCCAAGCCCCGGGTGGGTCATCAAAGAGATGCCGCCTATTCTCAGCCCTTGCCCCACAATGGTGGAATGAACTACCCACCCCAGTTAGGACAGCCGAAACCCGTCCAATCTTCCGCCGTCGACTTAAGACGCACTTCTTCAACCATTATCTGAAATAATAATATAAAAAATAAAAACTCTAACCCTAACTAACCTTACTGTCATGCACTTGTCCTAATAAACTAACCTACACTGTAACACTCAACACTTTGATGAACATTGTTCCTCAGCTGATAGAGTTGTACCCTTCCTGATGACTTCCTGAAGGACCCCCTCGAAAACGAGATGGCATATCTCAAGGGGCTTATCCTTCTAATAAATTTCAAAACTTGTCGTACAGAACTTGTAAGTCGCTTTGGATAAAAGCGTCAGCTAAATGACTAAATGTAAATAGATCAATTAATGTTGCGTTTCTTTTTTCAAATGTAGCCAAGTGTAATGACCCTATCAAAACAGCAGTCAAAGTGTATATTTTCAGCACTACGTTTGTTTACCAATGATTTTAAGTGTTATTGACCCATCTCAGGTGGCTGAGAATGTCAATGGAAGAATGGTGTTCCATCCCTTCAGTAGAGTTCCACTACTTGCAGAATCTATGCCAAGGCGCATTGAAGCTGTTCTGGTGGCCTGTGGTAGTCCAACACCTTACTAAGATACTTTATTTAGGTTTTTCCTTTAATTTGTCACACACTAGGGCTAGATTGATATATTGTTGTCTCAGATACCGATTTTGTTACCTTCTGATAATAATTGCATTCCTAATATTCTAATATGGTCCCATATTAGACTCCTTTTCAACAAGTTAATATAGGAGGTCCCAAAAAACGGTTGCTTTTTGCTGAAAATAGCACTCAGATTATGCATTCTTGCATGTCTCTAATATGCCCTGCTGTTTCAGTCCTGTTTTCGACAGGCTGTTTCTGTGTCAGTAGCTTTAAATGCAAATGAGCTGCTCCCACTTCCCAACTCCGCACACCGGAAATGTGCATGAATGATCAAACTAAATTCAGATCAAACTGTCAAACTATGTTGACAGTTTTCTGCAGATCAAATATGACTCAAGATCCAGCTATTTCATATCCTACTTCCTGCTTAAAATGTCAAACATATTTAAGTAAAACTTTAAGTAGAAAAGAGAGTTTACGAGCAAGCTGTCATTTTGTACACATTTCTCACATGCAGGACCACGCATGGAAATTAGTTTTTTGGTGTGACACCACATAAACACTGAAGTCCAAATGGTTTGTTTATGAATACGTGCCGTGTGCAAAATCTGACTAGGCTGTCTTATTTCGGGGGCCAGTTTCTAATTGCAGCCTCCCGTAGGTGCTCTTTGAGAGCGGTTTTGAAGGTGGGTAGTGATTCACATTTTTTACAGCTGTGGGTAGGGCATTCCACATTGATGTGGCATAATTGCGGAACGTGTTTAGTCCCTTGTTTGAGCCGAATCTGGGTTGGACATGATTTGTGGAACTCCCTCGGGTGGTGTGGTCATGGTATTCACTGACCTTTGGGAAGTATTTTGACATGTACATGGGTACCTTAGTGGTGTAGTGTATCTTGTAGACCAGGCCCATTGCAAGTTGCTGTACTCTGTCGTCTACTCTAAGCCATCCTAGGTTGTCAAAATGGGCAGGGGTGAGGTGGGTTCTAGGAGTAAGGTCAAGCAGTAATCTGACCTTTGTTTTCTGATGTTTGTAATCTTGTTTTTAGTGCCTTTGAGGTGCTTTGGTACCATGAGGTGCAAGCATAGTCGTAGTACCCTTGAATGAGTGCTCCTGTTAGTCTTCAGGGTATTTTTGTTTACCAGAGAGGAGATCCGGTACAAGAATCTTGTTTGTTGGTTGACTTTTTTGATTACATTGGATGCCATCTTGTCACAGGAAAGATTTGCCTCTAGGATGGAAATCAGGTATGTAATTTCATCTTTCCTTGTGACAATATTGTCACCCACTGTAACAGAGAAGCCGTTGGTCTTGCTGAGTTTGTTATTTGATCCGAAGAGAATGGACTCTGTTTTACCCAGGTGTAATGATAGTTTGTTATCAGCGAGCCAGGTGCAGATTCTGCCGAGTTCTGAGATGAGGGTTTGTTCAACCTGTAACTTGTTCTTGTCAGAGACCAGCAGGGCTAAGTCGTCCGAACAGGAACAAGTTGCAGTCACAAGCTGATGACATGTCATTTGCATAAATTAGGAACAGTAACGGTCCTATTATGCTTCCTCAGTTCACTGGGAGGGGGGGGGATAGGGTACCATTTACCTCTACCATCTGTTCTCTCCCCTCCAGGTAGGATTGCATCCAGCTCACTGATAAACTATCAAAACCAATTGCTTTTAGCTTGTCAATCAGAATGCAGTGATTGACCGTGTTGAAAGCCTTTTGGAGGTCCAGCATGACCATGCCGCAGTATTTGCCCGTGTCCACCTCTTGTTTGATGTGGTCGTTCAAATAGAGAAGGCATGTGTCAGTGGAGTGGGATGTTCTGAAGCCAGATTGGAATTCGTAGATTCGATTTTTTTCCGCAAGGTACTTTTCGACCTGTTCGTAGACAATTTTTTCCATGACTTTCGAGATGGAGGTAAAGATAGAAACAGGGCGGTAGTTGCCTGGGTCTAATTTACTGCCTTTTTTGTGCAGGGGTGTTACTCTCGCAATTTTGAAGTCCTTGGGGACGTGTCCCTGTTTTATGGAGAGGTTTATTATGTGTGTGATGACTGGGGTGATTGCGGCTGCTGAGTCTCTGAGGAATTTGGAGGGGATGTTGTCATGGCCAGTGGCCTTGTTAGGTTGGAGGGCGCTCAGTTTTTTGAGTACCTCATCTGTTGTTACCATTTCCAGTTTGAAGTCATCTTTGTGGACCCCTAGGTTCTTGTAGTATGCTACTATGTGTTCTACCCCATAATGCCCTGAGTGGGAGGGTAGTTTGTTTACCAGTGTTGTGGCTATGTTTGTGAAGAAACTGTTTAAGTAATTGGCTACAGCAGCTTGTCTGTGATGAGCGTGTTGTCCGTCTTTATGTTTATGTTTGAGAATCTGGCTTTAAGTTTTTTACTGCAGCCTAGTTGGTTATTGAGTCATTTCCAAAGTTCACGTGGTTTGTTTTTGTTTTCCTCTGTTTTGTCGTTGATGAATATTTTTTTTGCTGTTTTGATCATGGAGTTTACGTCATTTCTTAGTCTGTTTCTTTCCAGTTTGAGTTCCGTCACGTGGGCTTGGAGTTAACTGCTCGTGCTTATGGTAAGCTTTGACTGACTTTTACGAAACTCGGAGCATTTTTTGTCTCTGGTTTTCATAGCGGTCAGTATTTCAGTGTGCATCCACGGCTCAGCGCGATTTTTTTACCCTGGTGGTTCTTAGAGGGGCCATGTTGTTTAGTATCGTTGAAAATTTGGTTTTGAAACCAAGCCATGTTTCTTCAACCAACTTAGAGTTTGGAGTCAGGACTGGTGGTCTATCGCCCTGCTCTAAAGATAAACTCTAAGCATAACCCACTTCGAAAGAGGGCCAAAGCATAACCAGTTCGAAGCAGAGAATATATATGTACAAGGCGGAAGATCCCTTCGGAGCTAAACCAATCAGAGAGGGTCTTCGCTGTACGCGGGCTAGCCAATCAGAGTGTCTTTGCAAACTGCGGCTACGAAAAAAAATCACGCGTATGGGAAGGGAAGTATCAACATGTAAAACCCCATAGAGCTCGAAATAAAGCACCATACAGAAAAGGAAACTCTCCTCTTTCTTCCCTACATTACTGCATGACTGATCGCTACATTATGTTGATCCACAATAGAACACATTAAATAGCTTACATAAGTCTAACCAGCTAGCACTAACGTTAGCTTTTTTTGTTTAGAAAAAGCTCATGCCAACTTATGAGGCTGTAACTGAGTGGCGAGACAAAAAAGACAAATGAAAATGCTCAGACCTGTAGTTGACTAAAACTTGACTAAACGAAAAATAGATAAAGGTGACTAAATATGATAAACGAAAAAGAGCATTTGAGACATGACTAAGACTAAAACAAAAATAAAAAATAGCTGACGAAATTAACACTGTGGGAAGTTCATTCCACCATTATGGAGCAAGGACCGAGAATAGCCGGCTTCTCTTTGATGACCCGCCTCGGAGCTCGGATAGGAGTGGGTTTGAGCCGGCCAGAAGATGAGAGTGGAGGGGTCTTGAGGGTGTGTAGTTAGAGAGGTAGATGGGAGCCGTTCGCTTCGCTGCATGTTATGACAGGTCAAGGATCTTGAAGCGGATTTGTGCGGCAATTAATCATAACCATAGTTATATTAATAATGGCATAGCATCTTGCTTTTTCTCCTTGTCCCATGTTTTCCTTTTTTGTGAAAGAAGCTATGAAAGAGAGATTGCCAGCAACCACACCTGCTAAAATACATGCAGCGGGGGGCGTGTTCCCACTATCAGAACTGAACTAAGTTTCAGCTAAGTTTCAAGAAACAAAAGTTGCCAAGCTTTCACTGTATAAAGCCAGCCTAAACAGTGACATTTATTTCCTTAAAAAGGTGAGAGGCTACTTGTTACAAACCAGGCTGCTAGAGCACGATGGGTTATGGGAGAAACCGTGGAGATGTGAGGAGTGTGAGACAAGAGAGAGACAGTGAATGTTATCTCTCCAGATCTCAGCAGTCAGCTGATTATGCCGTTTAGTTTATTTGACAATTATTACAATTATTAAAATACATTACATGTTCCAACAAGTCATGCATCCTAAAATGATCAAGGATAGCACAAAAAAGTCACAGACGTATTTCCATTGTGGTCCTTGGTCTCAGCAGCACATAGTAATTACTTAAACATGTATTACACATATTATCATCAGCCTACAGTATATTGCTAAAAATAAGATAAAGTAAAATACAACATTATTAATAAAAATATGTACAAAATGTAGAGACACACCAAAACAGGAAGCTTCCTGAGTTACATTTTCTAGGAGCCATTTCCTAACGTTCACCTTGAAAATATACAGGTTCAAGCCCTGTTTGGTGGTCAAAGGCAACTCATTCCACTCCTTTGTGAGCAAATGAGCACTGTCCCATCTTTGTTTTACACCTTGGAGGATGCAGGTTTGCTAAGCTAGATCTCGTTATGTGGCTGTGTGATTCCCTAACACTTGGGAAATAGTTGCTAAAATATTTGGGGGCCCTGTTATTGATTATTTTGTGTACCATGTTGACCCTAAGCTGGTCTACTCTGGCCTCAACTGGTAGCCAGTCCTGAAAATGACTCCTCCCAACATGATCACGAGGGCCTAGGCCAATCACAACCCTGATCAGCTTATTCTGTGACACCTGTAATGAAACTGACAGTCCCCCAAACCAGGCTACACTAGCATAATCAAAATGACACTGCACTAGGCTGTTGGCTAGTAGTCTAAGGCTTTCCCTGTCAAGCAGATTGGCCTTTCTAGCCAAAAAGGGCATTTACTTTACCCAGCACCTGGCTGTAAGGACCCCCCCCCCCCCCCAGACTGTCATCCAGCATACAGCCCAGATACTTCACTGCTGTTCGTGCTCCTATAACCTCTGACCCTAATTCTACCTTGAGTTCAGGAACCTTTTTTAATCTGGGCTTAGATCCGAACAAAATAGACTCTGTTTTACCTAAGTGAAGTGAGAGCCTATTGTCAGACAGCCAATTGCTAACCTTAGACTTTAGAGAGTTCCTCTAGCATTCTTTGGGGTGTACTCATATCCTTATGGGAGATGAGCAAAGCTGAATCATCTGCAAATAAGAATAAATTACAAGAACATGCATCTCTCATATAATTTATGTACAATAAAAATAGCAATGGTCCTAAAACACTTCCTTGCGACACCCCACAAACTATTGGTTTGGCATTCGACATAAATCCATTGACCTCTACCCTCTGGTCCCTGTCTGTCAGATATGAGGCAATCCACTTTACAGCTGTATCATTCAGTCCAACAGCTTTCAGCTTATTAAGCAGTAGACCAGGGAGGGGCAACTGGCGGCCCGCGGGCCGCATGCGGCCCTCACCGACGTTCCATGCGGCCCCAGGCCAATATTAAAAAAAAAAAAAAAAAAAAAAAAATAATAATAATAATATTGACCAATTGAGTCGAGTGTAGTCAAATTATATGCGAGAGTTGTTAAATCGTTTTTCTTTTTTTTTATCTGATATAGGAGGCTCTCTGTGCCAAGAAGCTTGAATACAGCCATGTTATGGATTTGGTTACCAAGGTTACCAATCTAATTCGTGGAGGCAACAGGTCACTAAACCATAGAAAGTTTGTCTCCTTTTTGGAAGAGATGGACACTGATTATGGCGACTTGCAGCTACACACAGAAATCCGATGGCTGAGCCGTCGGAAAGTACAGGAGCGACATTGAAACACTGCAAATGCAATTCAATGATCGGTTTGAAGATTTCAACGGCATGCAGTCACGGATAGCGCTGTTTGCCGGCCCCCTCACCGCTACGGTGTCAGAGCAGCCCCCACCGTTGCAGCTTGAACTGTGCGAGCTACAGTCAGATCCTTTTTTTCAAGCAAAGAGAAATTAGAGGGGAATTTCGTTTTGGAAACTGCTACCTGAGCCCCGCTTCCCACTCCTCAGGGACTTTGCCCTCTTTATGGCCAGTATGTTTGGGAGCACATACATACGTGAGAGCAATTTCTCAAACATGAAGTCAAAGGAGAGAAACAGGCTGTCGGATGAAACATTATTTCATCTGATACAGATTGCATGCACAAACATTGAAGTTGACATTCCTGCTATTGTGCGCCAAATGGAGAGACCACAAGTGTCTCATTAAAGACAGGGGGGGGAGGAGATGATGAAGAGGTGTAGAGGGGGGGAAGGAGATGATGAAGAGGTGTAGAGAGGGGGGGAGAGATGATGAAGTAGTGTAGAGAGGGGGGGGGGGAGATGATGGAGAGGTGTAGAGAGGGGACCATTATTATTATTATTATTATAACCATTATTGACCCACTGTGGGGCGAGGGTGAATGTCATGCCAGTTTGATAAAGGGTCAATGGGAGGCATGTAGTATTGCACTTTACTTTACTTGCACTTTACTTGTTTACTTTTGTAGTGTTCAGATAACACTAATAACACAAACACAAATTACTTACTTACTTACAAAGCAGCATTCCTGCTGCATTTCACTACAACAGTAAATCAAAAGTGCAATAATAAATGATTTTGTTAAATGTTTAAACTCGTATCCTGCTACTAAACAAAACATTCCTGAGTGCTTCCTATCCATAACATGCATTTCAGTGTTATAATGTTTTGTTTAGTAGCAGGATAAAAGTTTATACATTTAACAAAATCATTTATTATTGCACTTTTGATTTACTGTTGTAGTGAAATGCAGCAGGAATGCTGCTTTGTGTTTGTTGAGCAGTGGGCTTTAAGTTCATACATTTATTTTATTAGAAGCCTTAATTATAATTGATCATTTTTGTATATATTTGGGGTCACAGCAATACTTTTAAATTCAGCTGTTTATAAATTCATAAAGTTGAAATTGCATTACTAAATGCATTTGAAATGGAATAAAAACAAAGTTACAACAAATTATAATTGTTTATATACCTTATTTATCACATCTGTGACTATTATGGGCTATTTGAGTGATGGGGTACTACTGGCGGGACTGCCGATAAACAATGCGGCCCCCCAGATTGATTGTGGACATTTTGTGGCCCTCACCATATACAAAGTTGCCCACCCCTGCAGTAGACCATGATTTACTGTGTCAAAGGCTTTTTGAAGATCATGTAAGACCATTCCACACAGTTTCCCTTCATCCATCTCCTTTCTAATAAAATCAGTTAGATAAAGGAGGCATTAGTGTGTAGAATATGACTTCCTAACCCCTGATTGGAATTCATATAGAAGATTTTGCCTTGCTCCAGGTAGAGGTTAATAATATGTGAAACACAAGGAGCTATTTCCTGTGCCCCATCTCTTAAAAACGTGTCCAAGCCAGTGGCTTTTGCTTAATCCTAATGGTCACATTTGTGATACTTTTCTTTTTTTTACTTCTAGAAGCTCTAGAAGCATGGTAGTTTGCTCTGGATACAAAAATAAACGTTCACAAGAAACAACATGTTGGGAGCTCCAGTAGCTCACCGCATATCTCGGCGCTATTTCTGCGTCGGGGAAAACCGTGCTGCGTCACGGATCTGGTGGACTCCGAGTTCGATTCCCGGACCCGCCGTCAATTTGCCAGAATGTCTTCCCCTGCTCTACATCCCGTTTCATCCTGTATCTGTCGGTCATGCTTGACCAGAAAAGCGATAAACGCTAAAAAATAAAGTAAAAAAAAAAAAAAAAAACATGTTGTTTCAAATTGTATAAAGGTCATGTGACTAGCTTGAATCATCACATGACCAGGCCAGTCTACTTATTGTTTGTCCATGCAGCACAAAATGGCTGCCAGAACACCCCACAAAAAGAAGTACAACATCTTACTTTACAGATTAAACTATAGTATGTTGTATATACTAATTAAATTGTCTTCTACTGATATGTAATGACAATGATATGCTTGCATGCATATTTTAACCTCAAGAGGTGGAAATGTAACCATGGTCACAAAAGTGACCATTGGGATAAAACATAGTCAGAAATGGGCGATTTTGACGATTTCTCTTATTCATCCATGTTTTTTGATGACCACCCAGACTACACATGATGACCACCCAGACTACACATAATGACCACCCAGACTACACATAATGACCACCCAGACTACATAATGACCACCCAGACTACACATAATGACCACCCAGACTACATAATGACCACCCACACTACACATAATGACCACCCAGACTACACATAATGACCACCCAGACTACATAATGACCACCCAGACTACACAATGACCACCCAGACTACACAATGACCACCCAGACTACACATAATGACCACCCAAACTACATAATGACCACCCAGACTACACATAATGACCACCCAGACTACATAATGACCACCCAGACTACATGATGACCACCCAGACTACACGATGAACACCCAGACTACATAATGACCACCCAGACTACACATAATGACCACCCAGACTACATAATGACCACCCAGACTACATGATGACCACCCAGACTACATGATGACCACCCAGACTACATAATGACCACCCAGACTACATAATGACCACCCAGACTACATGATGACCACCCAGACTACATGATGACCACCCAGACTACATAATGACCACCCTCACAATAGGGATGGGAATTGATAGGATTTTATCGATACGATTCCATTATCGATTCTGCTTATCGATTCGATTCTTTATCAATTCCCTTATCGATACCTGATCAATTTATAATTTAAATAGATAGACAGAACTAAGCTGGTTAGAATAACAACATGCAACTTGACATTTCTGATTGTCATTTATTGTTGAGCCCCCATGTCAGGGGCGACAGTGGCTCGGGAGGTAGAGCAGTCGTCTGGCAATCCGGAGGTTCCCGGTTCGATTCCCACTCCTCCCGGGCAGCGTGTCGATGTGTCCTTGAGCAAGACACTTAACCCCTAACTGCTCCCGATGAGCAGGTTGGCACATTGCATGGTTGCCTCCGCCGTCGTTGTGTGAATGTGTGAGTGATTGGGTAAAATGTAAGGAACAAATTGTAAAGCGCTTTGGATAAAAGCGCTATATAAAAAAGCAGCCATTTACCATGTCAGAAAAATACAAAAACTGTAAAAAATAAAACATTAACTATAGCCTACACTTAAATAAAATAATGTATTTGAGATTCTTAAACTAATTTAATCTATTGAATAACAGGTCGTTATTCCTCTGACTTCTGTCTCACACACACACACACACACAGAGCTCCCTCCCCGGGCCCCTGTCCTGTAAGGTATTGGCTTGTGTTGCTACACGGACACATTTGTATGTTGCACCACGTAACTTCCTGTTCCTGTCTTACAGATTACAGACTTGTAAACAAACACTCCTGTCTCTTATTATATGTGAACTAAAGAGTACAAGGTTTACACAACAGCCCCCACCCGCTGTTTTATTGTATTTGTACCTGTACTATCCGCTGTCAGCTGTTTATCTCTCTATGAGAGCTTGATTAAATAGCGTTAGCTCACGTTAGCTACCGTTAGCTCCGCGGCTAATTTTAGCTCACCCTCAACTAAATCAATGACTAGGTTCTAAAGCATTCAAGTAGTTTTCACTACACATAGAAGTAGCCAAACAGCGGGAGCATTTCGGGAGCATATTACCAAAACCCAGGCAATTTCGAGCCCTTAATGAATCAAATAGTCTGCCATGGCTACATGCTAACGTCATTGCGCAACTGTAGGAAAAACCTGGCAGCGATAATGGAATCGAAAGTCACGGGAGCCACACAGTTCCAGGCATCGGCCAATTAGGAACCGGTTCCCAACCGGTTTTCGATTCCCATCCCTACCTGTCACAACGCTTCTTCACTCTGCTGCCCTCCGGGAGGAGAATGAGGAGCCTCCGAGCTGCAGGACCAGCAGACTAAGGCCCCGTTTAGACGGAAACGCTAGCAGGTGAATCCGCAAAAATATTTTTACGGATGTGCCTTTCGTTTATACGGAAACGGCGTTTTTACGGGGTGAAACCGCAAAAAAGTGACTACCTTCCAGGGTGGAATTCCTAGAAACGCAAAACCTTTGCGCTCTCGTCTAAACTATCAAACCGTATAAATCTGTTAAAACGATGACGAAAGGGTTGTCACGGCTCTGGTCGCGCGTACTGCTTACGTCACAGGTAGCAGGTAAGCGCCAGTAGCCGAGACGTAAACAAAGCAAGTATGTCTGACAATATCAACGGAGATCACTTGAAGGCTACATTGGCAGTACTTTTAAAGACACAAGAATCAGTCCAGTTTTAAGATACGCTATTGGAGCTGGAATTACCGCGGCTGCTGGCACCAGACTTGCCCTCCAATGGATCCTCGTTAAAGAATTTAAAGTGTACTCATTCCAATTACAGGGCCAGCAGGTGCCTCGACTGGCCCGCGCCGTTCTGTGTTCTGAACGTAGCGTTATAGCAGTACTTTTAACCCTTTCACTGTCACACGACAGAAGGTTAACCCTTTACTATCACACAACCGGCTGTCGTGTGGCAGTGAAAGGGTTAAATACACAAGAATCTGTCCCGCGGCGTGAGTGGACCCACTGTCTGTGAGTGACTCTGCTTTGGTCCAATCACATTCCCCATCCACAGTCTGCGAATCAGAGGCAGAGTAGGGCGGGTCTTCACAGCACGTCATGTGACATATGCGCCAATCGTGTGACAGCGGTGCTCCGTCGTTACAGCCTCGTCTGCACAGAGAATTCCACCCCAAAACGCTCGTCTAAACGCAAAATTAAAAGTGAAACCGCAAGACGACTTTTGCGGTTTCTGTTCACAAAACGCTCGTCTAAACGTAGCCTAAGAGACAGCTTCATACACCAGGCTGTCAGGAAGCTGAACTCTCTCCCAGCCCCCAGCCCCCCCCCCCACACACACACACACCCAGCTCCCCCCCCCCCCCCCTCTCTCTTACCTGCCTCCACAGAACCTGGACTAACCCCCCCCCCCACACACACACACACACCCAGCTCCCCCCCCTCTCTTACCTGCCTCCACATAACCTGGACTAACCCCCCCCCCACACACACACACCCAGCCCCCCCCCCCCTCTTACCTGCCTCCACAGAACCTGGATTAACCCCCCCCCCGCACACACACACAGCTCGCAACAATAGATCGCTAAAGCTGTGGCGTCCTTGACGAAGACGGACAGGAGCACTTGGATTGGTCCCCTGGCGCGGCTCATGTTGACGCCTGTCTGCTCCCGGCTGCCCTTGGGGGGGAAGGACGACGGGATGGGTTAATCGCAGATACGAATTGCATGCATGCATCGCATGTGTGCCGATTGATGACCTCTCTCTCTCTCTCCCCCCCTCTCATACCTGCCTCCACATAACCTGGACTAACCCCCCCCCCCCCCACACACACACCCAGCCCCCCCCCTCTCTTACCTGCCTCCACAGAATCTGGACTAAACCCACCCCCCCCCCCCCCCCCCCACTAACACACACACCCAGCTCCCCCCCCCCCCCTCTCTTACCTGCCACCACAGAACCTGGACTAAACCCCCCCACACACACACCCAGCTCCCCCCCCTCTTTTACCTGCCTCCACAGAAATCTGGACTCCTCTCTTACTCTGCCCCCCCCCACAGACTCTGGACTAACCCCCCCTGACACACGCACTGCCACTTTACTTTACTGCCATTATTTAGTTTATTTATTAAAATTTTGACTATGTTAGATCCCAATGGTCACTATTGTGACCAAGCATAAAACAAATGTTCACCAACTTAACCATCATAAAATTAAAAAATAAATACAGATAATCTGTTAGGGAGGTCTAAGGAACAAAATGCAAGCACTTACATTGCAAGAAAAATATGATCCACAGGCAGGGCACTAACCAGTTGAGCTAAACAAGCCACCATGAATTGCTACAGACTAATCCATCATTTACACTTTTCAAGTGCCAATTGCGGTCGTCGTCCAGTATTGGCATTAATAAATCAGATATCATGCTATTATGTCATGTTCTACAGTAGGACTTACTACTATATGATACCCATTAAAACAAGTAATTCGAATAATAGAAGCATACTTTGCTGGAACGATTCATTTCAAACGTATACAGCGTGTGTGCTTTTGTGTGTGCGCTCTCGCGCTGACTCGCTAAGCCTTTCCCTACACATATTCATTTCTGGAGCATTTCTTTATCCACTTATTATCCACTTTATCCACATGGTGTATTGTACTCGCAAATCACTTCCTGTTGAATGAATCGGTTGAGTGCAATGCCGACTCTCTACTTTCCCCGTCTTCACAGCCTAGAATATGACACGGCCACTGTTGACGTCACGGTTCGCGAGGAAAAAACAACTATTTTCCGGTGCCAGCTGAGCACCGATTTGTCACGTTCTGAACCAATTAATCCCGGTCTGAACGCGCCAGCCGGTGTGAGATTACGTTCGGGAACCGGCTCCAGCACGGATCCTGGCCGGTGTAAAAGGGCTATGAGAGAAACTGGTCTGAGGCTGGATAACATGCCTGTATGCCTCTCATAAATTGTTCTCCAACTCATGAGAACCTGCTCTCAAGCTCTTGCAGCATTCTGTCGAGGACTGGATAGAACAGTCTCTGTCTCAGCTGATCTCCTGATCTGAGGTCTGAGCTTGTGCCACAAGATGACTCAACTACATACTCGTCCATCCTTTTCTGCTTCCTCCTTTGGCTGGTAGTATGTTCCTCAATCCCAAGGCCATTACATATGGCCTTTGTCCTGTCATACATGTCCACTGCCATCTCTGAGGTGCGATAACCTTTGAGTGTGTCCTGCACTGTGCTTTTAAATAGTACAGAGCTAGGTGGTCTGTAGGTACTGTATATTTATTTCATAAATATTGTTATTTATTTCCTGACTTTTTTTTCTGTGAAGTTCCCAGAAAGGGTTATTAATATTTCGTTATGTGTGGCTTTCTGGAAAACAATACATGTTTACGTTTAGGCACCCCTGTGATCGTCACACTTTTTCTGTTACAAACTGACCCCGGCCCCCACCAGAGAAGGGAAAAGTTATGTGGCCCTCACAGGAAAAAGTTTGGGGACCCCTGAGTGTACACCATCGGTGACTCCTGCCTGGGCCGAGATGGGGCCGGGGCATTGATGGATATCTCCCGATAGCAGCAGGCATAGTGTAATAATAAGACTGCATGCATCTATTTGCCTTTTATAGCTTGATTTGTGGTTTCTTCTGTTCCTTAGCAAACTGGAATAGATGAACGTACTGAGGATCATATATTTACCCCACCCAAGGGTTTTATCACTGACTCCTCAAATTGCAACTGAATTGTCAAACAGTTTGATTTGTGGTTGGATGTTTGATCTAATTCCTAAGTTTACAAACATGACAAATGTTAGGAGCACTGCTTGCAATCCAGAACTACCTCGTGCCATGACTGTCATATGCTGCAGGGCTGGGGCTAGCTGCTGCAGGGCTGGGGCTAGCTGCTGGTAGCTAGCTGCTGCAGGGCTGGTGGGTAGCTGCTGCAGGGCTGGGGCTAGCTGCTGGTAGCTAGCTGCTGCAGGGCTGGGGTTAGCTGCTGGCAGCTAGCCACTGCAGGGCTGGTGGGTAGCTGCTGGTAGCTAGCTGCTGCAGGGGTCATCCCTATGTTCCCCGGGCTCTATGTTCCCCGGGTTCTATGTTCCCCGATTGATTGATTGATTGAAATTGGTTAGAGTTTGGAATTAGGGCTGGTGGTCTATCGCCCTGCTCTAAAGATAAACTAAGCATAACCGACTATCTATCGCTACCAGGGAACATAGGATCCAGGGAACATAGACATGCTCCCCTGCTGCAGGGCTGGTGGGTAGCTGCTGGTAGCTAGCTGCTGCAGGGCTGGTGGGTAGCTGCTGCAGGGCTGGTGGGAGCTGCTGGTAGCTAGCTGCTGCATGGCTGGTGGGAAGCTGCTGGTAGCTAGCTGCTGGTACCTAGCTGCTGCAGGGCTGGTAGCTAGCTGCTGCAGGGCTGGTGGGTAGCTGCTGCAGGGCTGGGGATAGCCGCTGCACGGCTGGTGGATGGCTGGTGGGTAGCTGCTGGTAGCTAGCTGCAGCAGGGCTGGTGGGTAGCTGTTGCAGGGCTGGTGGGTAGCTGCTGGTAGCTAGCTGCTGCAGGGCTGGTGGGTAGCTGCTGGTAGCTAGCTGCTGCAGGGCTGGTGGATAGCTGCTGCAGGGCTGATGGGTAGCTTCGGGTAGCTAGCTGCTGCAGGGCTGGTGGCTAACTGCTGCTAGCTAGCTGTTGCAGGGCTGTTGGTCCACCAATCCACAATGAAAAATCCTTACTCTGGGTTGAAAGAATGGCAGGGTGAATGATAAAATACTTGTTCTAAAAAGAGTGCAAAATATCTTAAAAGCTAATAAAAACACAAAAAAACAAACAATATGAACAAACAGGACCGAGACAATTCCCTTAGTTGCCAACCTCAGCTGCACCTATTTGCTCCATGTTGTCAGAAACTGCTGTGGTGTTACAGTGCATCCACAACACTCCCAGTAGCCAGGGATTTATTCATGCTTCTCAATGAAAGGAATAAAATATTTATTGCAAGCAAGAACATGCCTTGAGCAAAGCTGGCCCCAACTTTTTTAAATAAATGTTTCTGGGGGTGTTTAAGGAGCAGTCAAGGCCAAAGATGTAATGGACCTGTCAAAACCCCCCAGAGAGGCGTCTTGGGAGTGGGGGGTTACACATGGAGGGAGAGAGGGAGATTAGAAGTGGGGATAAAGGAAGACAGAGAGGCTGGTGCCGTTGGCCATTCAGGACACTCCAGCTGGTGGTCATACGTTTTAATTAAATGAGGCGTCGGCTCAATACCCTTCTGCACTATGGATCCTTCCAGACTGCACTATGGATCATTCCCCTACTATGGATTATTCCAGACTGGCCTTGTCTATTTCTATTGATCCTCTTAATTTTCTATTTTATTTATTTCTGATTTTAACTGCAACGACTTCTTGGCCAGGAACTTGAAATTAAATGAAAATGTATAAAAAAATAACCTGAATGGAAACATTCAGTATTGGGGATAACCTGAGTCTGTTTTAGTCTATTGAATCCTCTTCAGGTTTTGGCCTTCAGTTCACATTTACATCTTACATCTGTCTTGTTACTTTTTGGATATACTTGCTACCAAAACTGTAACCTAAATAGTTGTAACTTCAAACACAGATCAAGTCTAGGGCTGACCCCTATTAGTCGAATAGTCGACTAATCGATCGAAAGGAGCCGTAGTCGACTGCCAACCTCTTAGTCGAATGCAAA
Organism: Notolepis coatsorum; assembly: GCF_963971535.1. Classification (NCBI taxonomy): domain Eukaryota; kingdom Metazoa; phylum Chordata; class Actinopteri; order Aulopiformes; family Paralepididae; genus Notolepis; species Notolepis coatsorum. The sequence continues at coordinate 47,705,622 of NC_140183.1, read as the reverse complement.
AATATATATATATATTATAAACAAATTTTATTTATTTATTTTAATCATTCTTTCCAAAAGAAAAGAAGCATGGCTAACGCTAATGGCATGCATACCAGAGGCTAACTGCCTAAGAAAACAGGCACAGAGGCACTGAAAGAGGATTTCACCCATCTAATGAACACAATAGACTAGACAAATATCAAGATGTATCCATCAGTGGACCAATTGCATGCTTTTGCAGAGGACAAGAAGCCTTCCGTCGACTCATTCAGACATTAAGCACCCCCACAGCCCAAATGGAATGATAAAAAAAAAACATTTTCTAATAGTCGACTATCGGCTTATTTCGGCCAATCAAAGTCGATTATCCAAATCCTTAGTCGGGAACAGCCCTAGTAAAGTCCTTATATTGAGAAACTTTATCATGTTGTGTGGTGTTTTGAGTTGTGTAGCCCTTCTTCAGGCATTGACAAAGAACATTTTTGTTAAGGATTAGTGTTGTCTGAGGACCCAATCGCGGAACAGAACGAGGAGAGAACAGGCAGACGAGTGGAAACGAGACGTGAAGCCAGGGGTGAAGTGTAAAAATTGTCTTTACTTCAAAAAGGGTAGCAACCAAAACAAAGAATCTCATAAACGAGAGCAGGTACAAAAACAAACCACAGCAGAGCTGGTAGGGGAAGGCACAACTAATCTACAAAATAAACACTGTTGAATCTAGAGGGTGTATGTATGGTTGTAACTAACTAACTGTCCTCTACTGCTCCCATGACTGCATATATATCTGTGTCCACTGGAGGGCACTATAGGCGGAGCTTCTACAGTCTACGCCAGGTTGGGAGTATATAAGACTCGGCTCCCTCCTACTTTTTCTTCTTCCCACAAATGCCTCTCCCGGAGAGGAGCACACATGAGCTGTTGTGGTATGAGTCAATGTGAATAAAACGCTGCCAGCAGAGCAAGGCCACATACGGAAACCATGCCTCATGTACAGATTATTGTCGCCCCATAGCCATTTCTGTTAACAAACACTAATAAAACGAGGCTGTAAAAACGAAAACAAAGATGATAATACAAACTGAAAAACTAGACTTACTGAAAAAGGGAGACAAGGAACGAATGACAGCGCAAGGACGAGGGTAACAGCAAGGACAGGATACTCAGGAAACATCAAGACAGGGATCTCCAACAATGAACCGACAATGGAGGACAGGAAACACACAGCATATATAGACAGACTAATTAAGACATGGGACACAGGAGGGCTAATTACCAACAAGGCACACATGGGGAGAAACACAAGACCAAACACTCTGGGGAAATAAACAGGGAAACAAACAAAACTAACCACACAAGAAAAGACTGAACACTAGACAGAGTAAACAACCACCATACAAGGGACAAATTAAACAATTAGCAAGGGAACAAGACTAAAGCTAACACAAGGTTAAAACACATGGGAGACAACACAAAGGCCAGGAATAAAAGTCTGTACAAAGGTGGGGGCTGTTGAGGAGGAGAGGAACGTCTGTGCAAGGGTGGGGGCTGTTGAGGAGTAGTGGTAAGTCTGTGCAAGGGTGGGGCTGTTGAGAGGAGAAGGTCCCAGGGACAGGCGAACCCTCACAATTTTAATACAAGTGTTAGGCCACCCGGTTGGTTATTATTTTAATGTTTTATATATGAACTTCTTCTGAGAAAGAGCTGCTGGATTTTCACGTTTTTATCAACACTAATACACTTATTTGTTTTAATTTTTAATTTTTTTTTTTGTACATGGATTGGGTACCAGTCTTTATCAGAGTGCAGGCAGGAACTCTCTTTTCCATCCCACAGTCTCTCAATCGTCCAATTCAATCGCATATATTGATTGCTGCAAATCCGCAGCTCTGATGAGGACTTCATTATGCATTCAATCAAGTCAAATACCTCTCTCTGGCAGAATGTCTGACCAAAGATAAAATACCCATGGTTAACTGTATTATTCCATTGTCAAGAAACACTGGTACCACACAAAGCTGTCTCTATGTCACCAGCTCTGACCAAGAGGGCCAAAATCTGTACCAAATCCGAACATCCATGAACAAATTAGTTTGAAATAAAATGTGAATATAACATTGAATTGGGTGTATACAGAGTTATGCAGTGATAAAAATAAAAGTAAAAAATAAATTTTTTCATAAGGAAACCATACCTTTATGGCTGCGTTCCATTTCCCCCCTCATATAGACACAGTGAATAAACAAGGCTACACAGACGCTGTGAATTTCAATTATTTAATTTTTTATTTATTTTTTATCCACTTTTTCTCCTTATTTTCAATTTTTCTCCCATCCCAATTTCGTATTGCCAATTCTCCCTTTCAATTCTCCCCTCCCCTGTCTTGAACGTTGCTAGACTATGCCTCCCACTGGTCGGCTGTAGTGAGGATAGAAGCCTTGCATCACGTGTCCCCTCCGGTACACGAGGAGGCAGCCTGTCGCATCTTTTCACCAGACAGCGCGGACTCTCAGTGGCGAGGAGTAACGCGTGGGAGGCTCACGCTGCCCCCGATACTTCCTGTTTCTGCTGTACAGGCGTCACCCAACTGACCTGTAGTCGCTGTCCACAACGTCCAATCCCCACCCATCGACTTTCCACCCGCTACCTCTGCCAATTGAGATAGTATGACGAGTGGCCCAAGCCGCAGGCAATGCTGACTCGGGGAGTCGAGACCGGAGTCTCTTGCATTGGTGACGAGCGCAATCTCCGCTACGCCACCCAGCCGCCAATTATTTAACAAATGTTCTGTTCTAAATATAGTGTCACGGCAGATATCTACGGCAGATATATCCAAAACTTAAAGGTATTCTTTTGTTAAATAGCATACATTTTCACCTGCAATAAAGAAAGTTATAAAAAAAAAAAAAAAAGCATACATTTTCTGATATCCCTTCCCACTTTATCCAATCAGGAGGGAGAACCCTATATGTTTGACTTATTTCAAGAATAAAGAAAGAAGCCAAATTAGCTTACTGCACTAGTCAATTATTTTACTTGTTTCAAGGACACATTTGCCAAAACTATTTCTTATTTTTGCAATCTCCTGATTGGATAAAGTGGGGACTGGAGACCAGAACATTCATTTTCTGTTTACTGCAGAGCGGAGGGACTGGGAGACTCATGTTACTGACCACACACTCTATATCAGAGTGTAGAGCTATTATTTGAACATGTAGAGCACTTATTTTTACAAACATTAAACAAGTCAAATGTCCTAGCCCTGGTGACATTAACTCTCTTTCATATGGGAAGCTTTTGGGATCAATACGATGGACACCTTGCTGCCAAAAGGCCTAACGAAGACTTCTATGAATAAGAGCTATATACACAGAATATGTATCCATATATAATTCCATAAATAACATAAAATATGTTACTATGTCTTTACCCAGAAATATGTCTTTACCCAGAAATTACTCCGCTCTTCCATAGAAACAGTAGTCACTATACATTTTACAGGCCAAATGGGTAATTACTTTTTGGTTTTGTAATTACATTTTTTATTTAATTTTTTTCAATACAAAACAGATGAACAGAACCAACACTCATAAAACAGAAAAGAGACAAAAAATAAAAGAAGAGGACTTCCGGTTTAGCATGGCGACGGGATAGGCGTGTTTAGAGTGGCTCCCGCGCAACTTGCAAACTATTTATTTATTTGACAAGCGACATGCTACAATGCACCATCTAAACTTTAAGATTAAAAGACTAAAAGAATACTGCACTACGTTTCACAACATGACGGGAAGAGCAAAGAGAATTGATAAAAGAGAAATGTCGAAGGAAACTGCTGCTAGCCTCGAAGCTATTGAACTTGCTAGTGGGGCTATTGAACTTGCTAGTGGGGCTAAAGACATGCCTGTTTCCCCAGCCAAAGCGACGCCAGCCTTGCCCAGCGACTTGGAGAACCTCCGTACTGCCAGACTCGCCGACACGACGGCAGTGGTCACCTTGCTGCTAAACTCAGCTCTCACACCGGTGAATAGGACCCTGGAGGCAATAAAATCCACGCTGGATATACACGGACAACGGATCACCTCCGTCGAATCGGGCTTATCTGACTACAGCGACAGAGTCGTCGAGATGGAGGGCGCATATGCTCAACTCAAAACGGAGAACGCTCGGCTGGCCAATGATAGTTTTAGTTCATTGATCTAGTAATATTCGATGTCAATATCCTATGTATCTGTGCACCTATTGTCTCCCCCATGATGCAAGCTGTAGCCTGGGCGTCTCTCAGTCTGACCTGCTGACCTCTGGCTGTAGGCTCCTTCCACACACACCCACACACACAGGGCTCCCTGTACATCTTGATCACTCGCCTCACGCACACTCCTCTTCCGACGCCCCCACGCACACACACTCACGTACACACACACACACATCGCTCACCCACACTTACAAACACATACACACAGTTACACACCAACTCTTATGAGAACTGTCAGGAATATCACGAACCATTAGATGGATGTTAACCAGATGGCCCCCTTAGACAACATCCATTAACAGACACACACACAACACAGACTAGCACACACACACCACACACCCATACATACACACACGAATACATACACACACACACCCCTCCCCTTCTCCCTCCGTCCAAGAGGGTATATATGTCATGTAATGTGGATATTCTGCCCTTTTTCTACTGGTGGTGCGAGGAGCTGAGCCCGTGCGGGGTGACTGTTCTTCTTCTCTGTGTGATGAAATAAAAGCTCCGTTTGAAATACTCGGTGTTCCGCAAATCTTTTGGTCGACTGGTCCACTACCATATCAATTAAGAATTCACGAGGGACTGGTTATCCCTTTCACCAACTTGAGAGTGATCGGCATCCCTGAAAAAATTGAAGGCTCGGATCCAATCCAATTCATGACCGAATTGTTTTCGGAGATTTGTGGTGCTAATTTTTTCCCCATGCCGCTCATACTGTCTCGCGCCCACAGGCTGGGGAAAGAAAATAAAGCTGGAGGAAACAACCCCAGACTCAGAGCGGTCATCGTACTTTTCCACAACTACCAGGACAAGGAGCGTGTTTTTGGGAAGAGAAGGGAGGATCTGCGGTACCATGGCCACAAGATCTCACTCTACCCTGACTTCAGCGTCGAACTGTCCCGCAAGCGCGCGGCTTACAACGACGTGAAAGCCCGACTGTACAAGAAAGACATTCGTTTTGGAATTCTGTACCCAGCTCGCCTCCGCGTGGACTTCGAAGACCAAACGTTGTACTTTGACTCTCCCGCAGCTGCTCAGACATTCTACAACGCTCATTGGCATGACTGAGGTAATTACACAACGGTCAGGGTTTGTTTACACACCAGATTTAACTGAATGACGTTAACACACCACCCTACTGGTTGGTGTTCACCCTACTCTTTTCTTTGCTCGACAAATCTCGAGTTGTTATTCAAGTTCAGTATCTTTCAGTTATTTCTATTTCTATAATGTAATTCTACAACGCTCATTGGCATGACTGAGGTAATTACACAACGGTCGGGGTTTGTTTACACACCAGCTTTAACGTAGGCTGGCTAGCAGCTGGCTTGGACTGTATGACGTTAACACACCAGCCTACTGGTTGGTGTTCCCCCCACTCTTTTCTTTGCTCGACAAATCTTGAGTTGTTATTCAAGTTCAGTATCTTTCAGTTATCTCTATTTCTATAATGTGTCGCTTGTCACAGCTAAATGCTCTTTGATATATACTTTTTTTTTTCTCTACACTCTTAGTAAATTGGGAGCTCACGCTCTAGGTTAGGTTCTAGCTTCTAGGCTAGGTTCTAGCTTCTAGGTTAGGTTCTAGGTTAGGTTAGGTTTTAGCTTCTAGGTTAGGTTTTAGCTTCTAGGTTAGGTTTTAGCTTCTAGGTTAGGTTAGGTTCTAGCTTCTAGGTTAGGTTCTAGCTGCTAGGCTAGGTTCTAGCTTCTAGGTTAGGTTAGATTCTAGGTTAGGTTAAGGTCTGTGGATGCACTGGAAGCTTAGTAGCGATTACCTGCGGTTCTCTAGATGTGGGAAGAAGAGAAGGGAACCTAGGATGGGAATGGGGAGGGGATTATTTTGGGGGTTACTTACACCGGATGCGGTCCGGGAAAGGTCTGTATTTTCTGTTGTTATTGTTGTTTTTGCAGATGGTGTGGTTACACATACATATGTTTATAGTTACTTATTTGTTATTTGTTTTTTTCTTTATCACTTTATCACTTTGTGGAGTCTACAATACCCCTGTACAGGGGGCCTGTATATGGGACAATCAGACCACTCAAATCTTGAACTGAATCATGGCTTCATCTAATAATGGGAGGGACAACTCTGTTAGACTGATCACGTGGAATGTCAAATCTATGAACGGGCCAGTCAAACGTTCAAGGGTTTTTGCTCACCTAAGAAACTTGAAGGCAGATATCATGTTTTTGCAAGAAACTCACTTATTGAAAGCAGATCAAATTAGACTACACAAGCCTTGGATCAGCCAGGTATTTCACTCCAATTTTAATATTCGGGCAAGAGGTGTTGCGATACTGGTAAACAAAAAAGTTCAATTCACATCCTCTAACATTATCTCTGACCCGGATGGCAGATATATAATAGTAACGGGCACTCTATTCCAAACCCCAGTGCTCTTAGTCAATATTTACGCTCCCAACTGGGATGATGTTGGTTTTATGAACAAGATCCTCTCCTCCCTCCCAAACTTAAACACACACCAACTTATTTTGGGGGGCGATTTGAACTGTGTTGTGGACCTGGTTTTGGATCGCTCTTCTCTAAGACCCTCAACACTCTCTAAAATGTCCAGGTCCTTATCAGCCTTTATGAGGGAAAATGGATGTGTGGACCCATGGAGATCTGCTAACCCACTATTAAAGGCATTCTCTTTTTTTTCACATGTACACCACTCTTATACCAGGATAGATTATTTTTTTATTGATAAAACCCTGTTAGACTCTGTCCGCTCAGTTGACTATTTAGCCATTGTAATTTCAGACCATGCGCCTATACAAATGGACATCTCCCTTACTCTGAATAGAAAAGATCACCCTCCCTGGAGATTCGATACCTTGCTACTTTCCGACAAGGGGTTTTGCGACAAAATTTCAAAGTCAATTGATGACTTCTTACTCACCAATAGATCGGATTCAATATCTCACTCACTGTTGTGGGAGACTTTAAAAGTGGTTCTGCGTGGTGAAATTATTTCCCATGTAGCCCATGCGAACAAAACCCAGAGAAAGTGGCTGCAGGACCTTACAGATTCTATTCTCCAGCTTGATGGTGAGTACGCCGCAGACCCTTCACCTGAATTGTATAAAAAGAAGCTGGATTTGCAGTCTGAATCAAATCAAATCAAATCAAATCAAATTTATTTATAGGGCCCGACAACACACGTTAATGTCCCCATGGGCCGTACAGGTCTTCTTTAAACAAGTCAAGAAGACAACATAACAATAAGTCAAGAACAGAACAAGAACACCATAGGGTCCAAACATTTTTTAGATGAATGCAAATAAATGAAAGAATGCAAGCACTCCCAGACATACCCCACGCGAAGGTAAGGAAAAACTCACTAAAACCTAACAATAGGGAAAAAAGCTCCACAGGCAATGTGGAGGAGAGAAACCTTAGAAGGGCCGTTCAAGGGGGGATCTCCCTTCTTAGATGTCGGTGATAGTAGTGTTGCAGACGGACAGTTGGTAAGCATGCACTCATGTGTGAATTCGATCTATTATCCACAAAGAAAGCTGAAGGTCTGCTGCTCCACTCCCGCGGCCTGTCGTATGAATATGGAGACAAGAACAGTCGGCTGCTTGCACATCAGCTCAAGCGCAGAGCAGCCTTCAGGCTGATCTCACAGATAAGGGATCGCTCTAATAACATGGTCTCGAAACCCCAAGACATTAACAAGGCCTTTGAAGTGTTTTACTCCACTCTCTACACATCCGAACCCCCTCCTGACAGAATATCAATGGATACTTTTTTAAATTACCTAGAATTCCCGTCTATAGAGCTGGCTAAGGATTTAGACAGACCATTGAACATTGAGGAGATCAAGGAGGCTATCAATGCTATGCAGAGTGGCAAGGCACTGGGTCCAGATGGCTATGAGGCAGGTTTTTATAAAAAGTTTTGTGACAAACTTGCCCCGCTTCTGATGGAAATGTTTAACGAGTCCCTGAAAAATGGGACACTGCCACATACACTCACCCAAGCAACCATCTCCCTTCTACTTAAAAAGGACAAAGACCCCACAGATTGTGGATCGTATCGCCCAATTTCGCTGATTAACAACGATGGAAAGGTCATTGCCAAGGTGATGGCTAGGCGTCTGGAGAACATCTTACCTCTGATTATTTCTGAGGACCAGACTGGCTTCATTAAGGGTCGCCACTCCTTTTCTAACATTCGCAGACTCTTGAATATTATACACACTTCAGGTCCTTCTCTCCCTCCTGAGGTAATTATATCTCTGGACGCGGAGAAGGCCTTTGACCGCGTGGAGTGGGAATACTTGTTCACGACTCTGCAGACATTTGGGTTCGGGGACACATTTATTTCATGGGTCCGGCTACTCTACTCCACCCCCTTGGCCTGTGTCACTACCAACTCTATAAATTCCCCTTATTTCCCACTTTCCAGACGGACACGCCAGGGTTGTCCTTTGTCTCCGTTATTGTTTGCCGTCGCCGCTGAACCTCTATCCATTGCACTCAAGTCCTCGCCCCACTTCCGTGGTATCACCCGTCACGGAGTCGAACACAGGGTCTCCCTTTACGCTGACGACCTTCTGCTCTATTTGACGCATCCTATTACCTCCATCCCTCACATAAAATCTATGTTAAGACAGTTTGGCTCTTTCTCAGGCTATAAGCAAAATTTTCATAAAAGTGAATGTTTCCCCATTAACAACTCAGCCTTACAAATTACACAATCTTCAATTCCCTTTCGGCTGTCACAATCAGGCTTTAAATATCTGGGCATAAAGATCACCCACACCTTAAACTCTATTTTTGAAGCTAACTTCCCCCCATTAATCACTAACATGAAAGCTGACTTTCAACGTCAGGTGGACTTGCGCTCCCTAATTTCATGCACTATTACTGGTCTGTCAACATCCATAAAATTATTCTTTGGTTGAAAGCCCCAGAAACTGACTGGTGTAGCTTAGAAGCGCAATCGTGCCGTTCATCCTCCCTGACAGCTCTGGTCTACTCTTCTTTCCCTCTCTCTCCTTCCCGGCACTCTTCAAACCCTGTTGTTCTGTCCACTTTAAAGATTTGGATACAGTTTCGTCGCCACTTTAAACTCTGTTCAGCATCAGTCTTGGGGCCTATCAGTAATAACCACCTGTTTGTTCCCTCCACTCTGGACTCGTCTTTTACACGCTGGAACAGACTCAGAATAAATAGTTTCAAGGATCTATATGACGGTGACACTTTCTCCAGTTTTAGCTCCTTGTGTCTCCAATTTGGTCTTCCACGCTCCGATTTATTTCGTTATCTTCAGATATGTCATTTTGTACGTTCACAATTTGACTCATTTCCTAGCCCCCCTCAACGATCAAATTGGGAGAGACTCTTGGGTCTATCACCAAACCAAAAAGGGCTTATATCTGAAATGTATCAAAATACTATGTGCTTGACCAAAGACAAAAGCGCTAAGACGAGATCCAGGTGGGAGGAGGAGCTGGGGGTGGAACTGACAGAGGGGTGGTGGGGGGAGCACTGGATAGGGTGAATTCCTCCTCCACTTGTGCCAGACTCAGCCTAATACAACTAAAGGTGGTACACAGAGTACACTACAGCAAAGCAAGACTAGCTGAAATCTACCCAGACTCCAATCCCAATTGTGACCGCTGTAATAGCCCACAAGCTGATCTCTCTCACATGTTTTGGTCCTGCCCGGGGCTTAGACCATTATGGTCCTCGATATTCAATGTGCTCTCGATAGTACTAGATACCACAATACAGCCCTGTCCACTGTTGGCCATTTTCGGCGTACCGGCTGAGCCTCTCCCTATTAAGCCAAACGATACTGACATGTTGGCCTTTGCCACGCTCTTGGCCAGACGGAGAATACTCCTAGCCTGGAAACTGTCTACACCTCCCCCCTTCTCCGCCTGGCTAAAAGATATGGTCTCGTTTCTAAAACTAGAGAAGATTAAGTATGCACTTAGAGGAGTTAATGAAAAATTCTTTAAGAAGTGGCAGCCCTTCATTTCTTAACAGCCTATCTGTTCTCCCTCCTGACTGAGTGTCTTCCTTCTTTGAGTGATCCTCCCATCTAACCAGGCCCAATAGTACTATGTAATACCACCAGATAACTATGTAGATACTCTATAATTGACTAATGTACCATATCTGACTCAGACTATTTTCCTTTTGTTTATTATTATTATTATTATTATTATTATTATTATTATTATTATTATTATTATTATTATTATTATTATTATTATTATTATTATTATTATTATTATTATTATTATTACTATTATTTTTTTTTTTTTTTTTTTTTTTTTTTTTATTATTATATTATTTAATTTGTCTTTGTTATTTTTGTATTATTTAATTTAATTTAATTTAATTGTATCATTTTAAGTAGCAATTGTTATTATTGTCTGTAATTTAACCTTTTCCCTTGTTGCATGTTTCAAGTTTCAAGTTCAAGTTTCTTTAATAGTTGTCATACAGAAGTACAGAATACTTTTATACAAAATGCTTCTTACTGTTACGCTCCAGAGACTGTGCAAGACAAGATAAGTATGAAATAAAATAACATAGTATAGCATGTAAATTAGAAGTAAAAAAATTAGGTCACAGTGTTCAGTATAGACATATGTACAATGTTCGATGCAGAGTAGACGTAACTGAGTTACCATATAATATACAATACTGTGTAGTGTACTAATATACAATACTATATAGTGCAAGGCAGAAATAGGATGAGGTGCAATTTAGGTACAATTTACAGTAGGTGTACGAGTTGTAGTGCAAATTCGGCTGAACGTGTCACTCTTTGTAGTCTGCTACGGTCTTGTGCAGTGCTATGTTATGTATGTAACCCTACCTGTTGATCCGTGGGGTGGGTTTGGGGGTGGGATGGGTGGGGTAGATTATACAAAAAAAAAGGAAAAAAGGGTGAATGAATAATTCTGACTTTGTAATTGTACAAACTTGCTTCACCAATAAAAACTTTTGCTTTAAAAAAATTTATAAATAAAAGAAGAAATAACAAACACAATTTATGAAAATAAGAAGGGTAATTTCTATAATGTTACCAGCCCTGGATTTGCATTAGCTGTGGTAATTAATAGGCCAACTTTGGTTAGTAGGAAGACATGTGATACCACCTTAGAAATGATCTTGTAATTACTCTACTATGGCCTGTAAAATGTAGTGGCCACTGTCTCCATGGAATAGCTGAGTAGTTTCTGGATAAAGAAATTAGATATAACTTATTCCTTACAATACAATTACTGACAAACTGCTTTAACTTTTACTGTACATTACCTATTAATTATTATACATTACAATACAATAATACATGCTAACAAGTGTTAATACAAATAATAATTACTTAGTAATTACCACAAATTACAACAGAAATATCTTACTGTAATACATTTTTCTTCAGATGAGCTAACATGCAGTGGCGGCTGGTGAAAATTATTCTAGGTGGGGCGGTGCCATATTCAATCAGTTTCAGTAACTACAGAACAGTATTGTTATAGACTCACTTGTTTTGCTGCCAGTAGAACGTCACGCTATGTACGAATTGCTGTCGAGCCATCGCCTGTCACGCTTAACCCTTCGAGAAGCTTTGTGGTCCGGGCTTGAACTTTCCATAAACGTGTCCATATAAATCCATTTAGTTAGATCCAACACTGTCTGAATGTACAGTATCTTGTATTTTTAATCAAATTTCTGAATGTACAGTATCTTGTGATTATTATCAATTTCCAACGACGACTTTGACAACAACTGTTAGCCGAGCGTATGGGATTTCCTGGTGGATGTGATCGACGTCACACAAATGCCAGCCAATAGAGTGAATAGACAATTTGACCATGACTCTACTTAGTTTGGGCGCTAGAGAAAAGCGCCCTCATGCATCATATTTGAAGACGCTGATTGGATTAAATTGAGTTGCTAGGTTAATTTATGTTGCCCTGTGAATTTTTCAATTGGCTGCGTTGCGCACTCTTCTCAGGCGCACATTTCTAGTGCCAGAGAAGAGAGAGGGGGCCAGGGGGGATGAACATGACACACAAAAAACAATTTATATTTGATATATTACACGTTATTGTGCATTTTAAACACAAACATACTTAAAATCAGTAATTATTATAATATTCTTTTTAAATATTTATTATATTTTTTGCGGTCGAAATCTCAAATCCGAAGCCACTTCTTTCTTATTTCTTCTTTCTTCTTCTCTCCACCAGGTAGGCACAGCGCCCTAGCACCCTCTATGGACCAGCCGCCACTGCTAACATGGGAGATTATAGCATTTTTTGCTTCAAGAACATTTAGTCTTTGTGAAAGGATTTTCAAGGATTTTCCATCGCATTTAAGTAAACCTACAGCAATAAAAGTATTGGTTTGCCCCTAGTTATCTGATCTGCTTACAGTGGCCAAGATGATGATGACTTGTGAGTAGTTTTAAATATAATTTAATATCAAAACAAAATGAGCTAACTAGAGCATGTGAAAGACACTGATGTTGCTTTCAGTCCCTGGACCCATGGTGTTTTCCAATTCACCTTGCAGTTTCCATTAGTCTTTTAATTATGGAGGGTGTATGCCTGATTGGAAGGTTGTCTGTGGTTTGAAGTGGTGTTGAACTGAATTGAACACTGTTTGTTGTTGGAAGATGTTGGGCTGACCAGGGCAAGAACCATTTTGACCATTTTTGAAGTTATTGCACCGGAGCAAGAATTATGCATTTCCTTTTAGGATTATTGTCCTTCTCTGGTGAGACTGGTGGGAATATTCAAACGCATGCTTTGTTCCATGGGGAGGGGGGCAGGCATTCTATCAGAATGTTAAAAACCTAAATTCTAAGACAAGGTTATCAATACTTGAGGCGTTGTTACAGAATATTGTCTATGCAAGACTCTTGAGTTTATCACCTTCCACAATCCAGCAACACTGGTCATACACTGGAGTGTCCAATGCAGTTAGCTATAGAGAATATATGAGCTGTTGTGAAGGGCCAGATTAAACCGAATATATATATTTATTTATATATATATATTTAATTGTATTTGTATATTCTCTAATATTCCCTGATATCCCTTGTATATTCCTTGTACAATATGCATTGAATATCCATTCTAGCCTACTGAACATCCCATAATAGTCTCCATTCTACTATTGGTCGAGACCTTGGTGCCAGGCTGCCATACCCCTCAGACCCAGTTCAAACGTACCGCTCCACATGTACGAACAAGTCCTAGTTCCGCGTAGGAATCTGACTACCGCACCACTGATGGGACTATTTGTTCATAGTGCGTATATATACTGCGCTACTAAAGTAGGACTTTCTTTTCAGTCCAGTTTCTTACCCTCCAATAGAGTCACAGACGTAAAGCCTCCCCGCGACGCCACGTGTGGGAGTAAGGCCAAGTTCGCCTACCATCGGTATTGAGACATCGTGTATATTAATATTTGAATAGTCATATTTGGCACTATATCGTCGAGTTGGACGTAGTCTATTAAGCTAATAATAGTCTGTTAATATATAGTGCTTCGTGCGGTGAGAATACTACCGTAGTCAGTACCCCATCGTTTCGGGCAGAGAACTGGCTGCTTATCCAGGGTGGTTGACCCCACGTGAAGCTGCACCTGAGAAGCCCCAGAGCCGACGAGCGAGTGGACCTGTATACCGGATTATTCTACCGACGACAGCCCGCCTTCCCAGGCACGGATTATGCTTTGTATACTTTGATTATTCCATGGATAAAGACCCCCGACACTGCCGTGTGTTGGAACCCCCCCCCCCCTGGAGACGACGCAAGGTGAGGAGACGCTCTGCAAGACGAGGTCGCTTCACGTCTCTCCTCCGTGGACCGGATGACGCCGGCCCACAAAGAGTCCACCTGCTTTCATCTGTGGTCCAAGGATCGCCGGCGCATTGAACGGCACTACAGTGGGTTCACCTGGGATACCCTTGGCCGGATGAGGCAGCCGGATTCTACCCCCCCCCCTTCCTACTCCTGTCGGCTTACAAGCGACCGGATTAACCCCCCCCTAGCGTATCCAGTATATAATCATTAAAGTATCATTGCTGTTATTCCTTAAACTATTCCAGGTCGTATATGTACCACCTGCGCCTTCAGAGATTGGACATTCTCTATTGATATACCGACGAATACTCTTGCCATAAAAGTGCATACTAATTTCCATTCATAAATGTGATTGATTTGATTAAGTGCTTGCTCTACACACCATCGCTGTGTAGAAATAAAGACCTATTTCTAATTCGTACATTTGTGTTGGATCCGTTTCATCTACGTGACAGTGTTCATCATAATATATTTATGCCGTGTACTGGGTGGCCGAATATTAAGTACAAAGGTAGTGGTAGTAAGTATCATATCTAGTAATACAGTCAGGGAATTGTACCCCTCAGTTACAATTGGTCCTTCGAGCCGGAGGGTAATTAGTGTAATATTAATATAGTGTTATTAATATTGAAATGGCCTATGATGAACACTCCACGAAACGATCCTCCTAACCAACGCCCGCAGCGCGAACGACGGCTCCCTCAGTACTTAGAGGCTTACGCTGTCAGTCAACAACCTAGTCTTCTACTAACAGTAAACGCGGTAAAACTAGAAAGTAAAAGTATGTCTAACCCCAACGCCCAGACTACCCCGACCATAGAGGCCCCTACGGGCTCTAATGTAACTGACCAAGTTCACGGTGGGGACCAGTGGGAACCAGACATGACTTCACACCCCGCCAGTACTGAAGAAGTAGTCCCCGATGAGTCCCGGGAGGAATACAACGCTACCGAGAGAGAACTCGGCACGGAAGAAGACGGGGAGAGCACCGTGGAGATAGAGCTCCAAGGCTCCGCAAGGAGTACCCCGAGGGAAGGCTCCCCTATACAACCGCCTTCTCCCAGCGAGGCAGAGAGGACCCTACAGCAGGCCTTCCTCATCAGCCTGAACGCCGCTGCTGAACGCGACCGACTGCAGATCCAGCAGCGGAGCGAAGAAGAGCATATACGTCTAGAACTAAGACGCATTCAGAGAGAAGAGAATGTGGCCCGAGACCGAGCAGACAGCCAGCGAGCAGCTGCTGGTGCTCTACGGGACGCAGAGCGCGACAGACAGCAAGCGCAACTAATAGAACAGCTGATCAGACGGACAACACCCTCTCCCTCCGCCAGAGGCTCCAGGAACTCGTCTAGACACACCTCCAGGGCGGCATCCCCTAGCCGAGTAAACAACCCTGAACTTGACCAACAGACGAGGTCTATACCCCCCACAGACCACCTCCCCCCACCGGTCCAAGCGAGACCTAGCAACCGGGAAGGAGCAGCATATCCTGTGGAGAGGCTAAACCAGAGACTACAAGCACTGGATGACCTAACTGAAGACGAAGAGGAAGAGGAGGAGAACCACGCCCGACGACAGCACAGTACTCTACCGGACCAGGAGGTCCGGTACAGCCCAGGCTATACTCCCGCGGAGCTGCGCTACAGACCCCCGACTCTATACACGGGTGAGCACGACGCACGACCCGCACCGAGGAACAGCACCTGGACAAGCGGGCCATGGTACACTGCCGGTACCAGCCCATACCAAGGAGCGGGAGGAGACTCGCCTAGGAGGCCTCTCCCCCAACGCTCGCCGATGTATCCACAGTCAGCGTCATACATTGGCACGCCTATGGTACCCGACTTCACCCAAGAGAACCGGGCCCAGTATACAGAACTCCGCATGTGTCTGGAGACCATGTTGGTGGATGTATTGGATGAACGCCACAAATACGCCATCCTACTGAAGCACTTAAAGGTGCCCCGCGCACATAATATAGCGCTCGCCTACGCGACTTCCACCACCCCATACACAGCAGCGCTGGTAGCATTGGACCAGAGGTATGGGCGCATATGGGATTACGTGATCCAGGAGATCCGACACATCGACCGCTTACCCCCAGCAATAGACAATCGAGCACTGGACGACCTGTCCATCAGAGTGCAGTCCCTGGTAGGGATGTTGGGAGCGCAGAGAGAGAAGGGGAGGCATGAACTTTACGCCAACTCAAATGTGGAAAGGATCTTGGAGAAGCTGCCGCCCGCTCGACAGGAGCGTTTTAGGCGACAGAGGGACCACCGAGACCCGAATGGCCCCGAACCGAACCTCCTCGATCTAGCAGACTTCCTGGCGAGAGAAGTCAGCAGCCTACGGCTAGATACATTCGGACGGAGCACCCCTGGCTCCAGAGAAGGAACCAGACGATTAAATGATGGAAGAAGATCGGTGACTGTGATGCACCAATCGGAGTCCGTACCGAGCAGCAGGAGCCACAGTACCCCCTCCAGAACGGAGAAGAGGAAGATAGTGTGCCCCTACTGTGAGAAAGAACACTGGCTAGCGCAATGTGACTCCTTCCCCAAGCTGAACGCGGAGGAAGCAAGTCAATGGATAAAGTCCAACAAGCGCTGTTTTCGCTGTGCGCGCTCACACATGGCAGCCGAATGCCGCTTAAAGAAAAGGTGCACCAAGTGCGATGGAGCCCATCTGGACATACTTCACGACAGTAACAGACGGCGCCCTTCACCCGCACCATCCAGCAGCAAAGCGAGCGTCATGTACATCGATCCCGCCAGCAGCAGTGGAGCCCGAGTACTCCTAAAAGTAGTGCGTGTGACACTAAGCTACCAGAATAAAGTCCTGGACACTTACGCCGTCCTCGATGACGGGTCCGAGAAGACCCTTCTGCTCGCCTCCGCTGCGGCCCAGCTAGGGCTGCGGGGAAGCGAAACCCAAATGACAATTCGGACAATAAGACGAGATTTGAAGACGATAAAGGGCGAGAATGTCTCATTCTCTATTGCAGCAAGCGGCCAGCCTGAGCGACGGTACCAGATTACAGACGCTTTCACCAGCCAAGAAATAGGACTGTCGCGGTACACATACCCCGTCGCCAAGCTGATGGAGAAATATGTACATCTGCGCAAGTTACCGATCCCGCTCATAGACAATGCTATGCCGACCCTGTTGATAGGCTCCGACCATGCAGACCTCATTGTCCCGATAGACCGGGTTCATACCGGACCCCGAGGCTGTCCTGCAGCAGTCGAGACCCGTTTGGGATGGACTCTCCAAGGCCCGCTCGCCAAATCTCTCAACCGAAGTACAGCCACTAGATGTCTCCACTCCCGAGTCACAGAGGGAGAAACCGCACTCCTGCAACACGTAGAGCGGCTATGGACCTTGGAACAAATGCCCTTTAAGAACGGAAAGAAAGACATTCGCTCTAAAGATGACATTTACGCCATTCACCTCCTCGAGACAGGGACCAAGAGAGTCCCGGTCAACGGCGTGTTGAGATACGCCACGCCACTCCTGCGGCGAGAAGGAATGCCTACTTTCCACGCCAAGACAGACGCCACAGAACGGTACCTGCTGAACACGGAGCGGCGCTTAGCCAAGAACCCCGCCCAAGAGAGTGTATACCGCGCTGAGATTGAGAAGCTCATCAC
This sequence comes from Notolepis coatsorum, assembly GCF_963971535.1. Taxonomy (NCBI): domain Eukaryota; kingdom Metazoa; phylum Chordata; class Actinopteri; order Aulopiformes; family Paralepididae; genus Notolepis; species Notolepis coatsorum. The sequence goes on along the minus strand of NC_140183.1, from coordinate 47,687,879 downwards.
AGCGGGACACGTCACAAAGATGGACATTAAAGAGGCTGACCAGACCACTGAATCGTGGTACGTGCCTCACCATAAGGTCCATCACAACGGTAAAGACCGCATAGTATTTAACTGCAGCTACCAGATCGGATCCCAAAATCTGAATAAAGAGTTACTGCCCGGTCCCACACTCGGCCCCTCCCTACTCGGCGTTCTACTCCGCTTCCGCCAGGAAAAGGTGGCCATCAGCGGGGACATTAAAGGAATGTTCCTGCAGGTGAGATTAGTAGAGGCGGACAAGCCCCTGTTACGGTTCCTATGGAGAGAGAAGCCAGGAGATGAGCACCCAGCCATCTACCAATGGGAAGTCCTCCCCTTCGGAACGACGTGCAGCCCCTGCTGTGCTACATTTGCACTACAGAAACATGTAGCAGAGGACCCAGCAGCGGACGAAGAGGTCCGACACAGCGTAAAGAACAGCTTCTACGTAGACAACTGTCTACAAAGCCTTTCAACCCAGGAAGAAGCCGAGGCTCTCCTGATTAAACTCCGCGCCTCATTGATCAAAGGCGGCTTTGATCTCAGGCAGTGGGCCAGCAGCGATCCGCAAGTACTGCGCAGCCTCTCCTCCGAGGACAAGGCAGCCAGCAGCGAGACCTGGATGGCTACAATCCCGGGAGAAGCCCAGGAGATGACCCTGGGATTGGTGTGGCGATTCAAAACAGATTCGCTTCACTACAGACACAAGCCCCTGACTACGGAGCAGGGAAGGCCGGCGGCGGCGCCGACCACCAGACGGAGTGTGTACACACTCGCCCGACAATATGACCCGCTAGGATGTATTCTACCGTACACCACCAGGGCAAAAATGATTGTACGAGCATTGTGGGACAAGGACCAGGGCTGGGACGACCCCATTCCCGCACAACTTGCATCCACCTGGAGAGAGTGGGAGATGGAGCTCCACTCACTCCCAGGCGTTAATATGCGCCGAAGCTACTTCCCACCCACGGTGAGGCCAGAGACATGTAAAATGGACTTACACGTCTTCAGTGACGCCTCAGAGGTCGCATACGGATCAGTAGCCTACTTGCGGGCCCAAGAGAAGGGGGGAGAGATCTACACAGCATTTGTCCTCGCCCGCTCGAGAATAGCCCCACGCAAGCAACAATCTATCCCACGTCTAGAGCTCTGCGCAGCCCTAGCCGGAGCGCACCTAGCCACGCTCATCCAACGTGAGCTCACCATACCGGTGTCTAGAACAATCCTGTGGTCAGATTCCACGACGGTACTCGCCTGGATCAAATCGGACTCATGCAAGTACAAAGTCTTCGTGGGAGTCAGAGTCACCGAGATTCAAGACTTAACCGAAGAGTTAACCGGAGAAACAGAGTGGCGCTACGTTGATACAAAACAGAACCCAGCTGACGTCATCACCCGGGGAATGCCCCTAGATGACCTCACCCGTCACAATGCTTACAGTGACGGCCCCGCATTCCTAAGACTCCCGGAAGGACAGTGGCCCATGCCTATCCCGAGGGAAGCAAGTCCAGAGGAGGTGGAAAATAAGAAGTCTGTGTTCTGTGGATTGAGCACCGTAGCCTCCACCGACCCTAACATAGACGATTGCACGTCCATAGAGAGTGCACAACAAAGAACATTCCTGCGGTACCACCCGGAGTGCAAGCCCCTCGGATATGTCTCCAGTGATGTGGCGGATATCGACCCAGTTACCCCCAACACACTCCCGATGGGGCGGCTAGATCCTGCATTACCCCAGACAATGTACCGGCCTGAAGAAGCGAACGGCCGACGAATGTGGAGGTACAGCCAAGTATTAGTTTTGGAGCAGTTTCCTACTGCACTACCTACCGTCTCTACAGACCCGCCAGAAGTGGGTAAAGGAGAGAGACAATTTGACAGAAGGAACAGTCGTCATGATTATTGATCAATCACTGCCCAGAGCTATGTGGCCGGCCGGCCGCGTAAGCAAAGTGATCACCGGTGCCGACGGCAAGGTCCGAGCAGCTGAAGTGCTCGTCCAGGGTCGCACTTACACCCGTCCCGTGGCGAGGCTCATAGAACTGCCCCGACTCGTAGACACAATCGATGATGACCATGACCCTATAACCCTATGACTTTGTGAAGTTGACTGACCCCTACAGCAAACCCTTATGTGTAAATAGACAACGCGATTAATCTGTCTCTGTTTAACTGATTAGGTCTGGGACCAATCAGGGGGTGGCTGTTGTGAAGGGCCAGATTAAACCGAATATATATATTTATTTATATATATATATTTAATTGTATTTGTATATTCTCTAATATTCCCTGATATCCCTTGTATATTCCTTGTACAATATGCATTGAATATCCATTCTAGCCTACTGAACATCCCATAATAGTCTCCATTCTACTATTGGTCGAGACCTTGGTGCCAGGCTGCCATACCCCTCAGACCCAGTTCAAACGTACCGCTCCACATGTACGAACAAGTCCTAGTTCCGCGTAGGAATCTGACTACCGCACCACTGATGGGACTATTTGTTCATAGTGCGTATATATACTGCGCTACTAAAGTAGGACTTTCTTTTCAGTCCAGTTTCTTACCCTCCAATAGAGTCACAGACGTAAAGCCTCCCCGCGACGCCACGTGTGGGAGTAAGGCCAAGTTCGCCTACCATCGGTATTGAGACATCGTGTATATTAATATTTGAATAGTCATATTTGGCACTATATCGTCGAGTTGGACGTAGTCTATTAAGCTAATAATAGTCTGTTAATATATAGTGCTTCGTGCGGTGAGAATACTACCGTAGTCAGTACCCCATCGTTTCGGGCAGAGAACTGGCTGCTTATCCAGGGTGGTTGACCCCACGTGAAGCTGCACCCGAGGAGCCCCAGAGCCGACGAGCGAGTGGACCTGTATACCGGATTATTCTACCGACGACAGCCCGCCTTCCCAGGCACGGATTATGCTTTGTATACTTTGATTATTCCATGGATAAAGACCCCCGACACTGCCGTGTGTTGGAACCCCCCCCCCCCCTGGAGAGGACGCAAGGTGAGGAGACGCTCTGCAAGACGAGGCCGCTTCACGTCTCTCCTCCGTGGACCGGATGACGCCGGCCCACAAAGAGTCCACCTGCTTTCATCTGTGGTCCAAGGATCGCCGGCGCATTGAACGGCACTACAGTGGGTTCACCTGGGATACCCTTGGCCGGATGAGGCAGCCGGATTCTACCCCCCCCCCTTCCTACTCCTGTCGGCTTACAAGCGACCGGATTACCCCCCCCCTAGCGTATCCAGTATATAATCATTAAAGTATCATTGCTGTTATTCCTTAAACTATTCCAGGTCGTATATGTACCACCTGCGCCTTCAGAGATTGGACATTCTCTATTGATATACCGACGAATACTCTTGCCATAAAAGTGCATACTAATTTCCATTCATAAATGTGATTGATTTGATTAAGTGCTTGCTCTACACACCATCGCTGTGTAGAAATAAAGACCTATTTCTAATTCGTACATTTGTGTTGGATCCGTTTCATCTACGTGACAGTGTTCATCATAATATATTTATGCCGTGTACTGGGTGGCCGAATATTAAGTACAAAGGTAGTGGTAGTAAGTATCATATCTAGTAATACAGTCAGGGAATTGTACCCCTCAGTTACATGAGCCATCTTACATGATGAAGTATCAATGAACAGTGTAAATAGAGAAAGAATCATTGAGTTCACCTATGCGACTTGTATTGACAAAAATAAATTAATAGTTTGTACCCCTGCCCACCCTTGACACTTTTACCTACTATACTCCCTGTAACATCATGCTATTATGTAGTGAAATAAAGGAATGGAATGACGTCTCTAACATCATTACCCCATACATTTTTTTAATGGACTCAAAAGCAATATTATCCACAGTGGAAATGTATATTGCATGCATAATGCTACTGTGAAGTACGTCATCACAAGTCAATCAATACAGTTTGTTGATTAACTATCGGAAGACATGCAGAAATTTGGTATTAGCTCCACGTAACAGTCTTGCATGGCGGATTGGCGGCCCTCACTGAGATTAGGTAAACACTATTGATTTACAGGAGGACTAATTAAGCAATGGTTTACAGTTGGTTTGTCTCCATTGATCCAGCCCCAAGGCCACCCTGAAACATGATGTATGTCCTTAGCCAGTACCTTCCCCCTGCTTTATTACTTGATTGACTCTGTCGGGGTCGATAGGCTTTGCCTGTAAAATGGGGCAAAAAATATCATGTCTACGTCTACACTCACCTAATGTTCTAGTATCTTGTCAATTCATTGCACAATTCATTCTACCATTCTTTAATATATAAGGCTTGAAATCTCAGACAATAGAGGCCTTTCATGGAATGTTTAGATTGCCCATGTTGGAAGAAAACATGATATGTGCAAAGCAACGGTTGCCATGTGGTATATCATATGAGAAATATAGCAACAAAAAATGTATAATTTGATGTCTTATATATAATTGTCCCATTGTACATTATGTTACTCTATAAACAGAAAGAAGTTCAACACACTACTGTGTTAGTAATCATTACTATGTAATGTTACAGTTAGTAAATTGGTATGCCCATCTGTTCTTTTTTTGTTGGGCTTTTATAAAAAATGTTCATGATTTCAGCATTTTGTTTTACAATGCAGTTTGCACCTCTTAGTTACTTGAAGATTCTGGACAGTATTTCTCATTTCTCATAAATAAAGATCAATTTTTCTTGCATAAAGCAAGCATTTGTCTACTCTCATATTGATAAGGGTATTAAAACTTGAAAAAGATCCAGTTATGGTAGATTTAGAACAGATACAAAATATGCGATTAATTTGTGATTAATCACGATTAAATATTTTAATAGATCGACAGCCTTACTTATTTTCCAAGCAGGCTAAAACAAACACCCAATACGTATTTGCAAATAATATTTCACCCAGGTCTGCTGTCTCCTTTATCCACTTGCAGACTGTTGCAGTCCACAGGAGTGAGACGATGCCTTTCCTCAACAAGACGGATGAGCGCTTCCCCTCCTCCCTCCCCTTCTCCTACCACCCCAATCTCTCTGTTTCCCTCGCCCATGTCCCTTCCCTCTCCTCGTCCTCACCCCTCTCCACCTCCTCATCCTCCCTCTCCTCATCCTCAACCCTCTCCTTCTCCACCTCCTCCTCCCTCTCCTCCAACTGCTCCAGCTCTCCGTCTCCCTCCTCCCCTCCCTACAACTTCTATGCGATGCTGCTGGTGCTGTTGATCTTCTGTGTGGTGTTCGGCAACGTGCTGGTGTGCGTGGCGGTGTCGCGGGAGCGTGCCCTGCAGACCACCACCAACTATCTGATCGTCTCGCTGGCCGTCGCCGACCTGCTGTTGGCCACGCTGGTCATGCCCTGGGGTGTTTACCTGGAGGTGTGTGTGTGTGTGTGTGTGTGTGTGTGTGTGTGTGTGTGTGTGTGTGTGTGTGTGTGTGTGTGTGTGTGTGTGTGTGTGTGTGTGTGTGTGTGTGTGTGTGTGTGTGTGTGTGTGTGTGTGTGTGTGTGTGTGTGTGTGTGTGTGTGTGTGTGTGTGTGTGTGTGTGTGTGTGTGTGTGTGTGTTGTGGCAATTCCAGGTGTAGGGGTGGCAGAATAAACAACACACAGACAGGTTGCAGTTCCCAAAATCATGCTCTTTATTTTCTAGTCAAATAATAACGGTTTGCTGGCGGTAATCTGTCGGCCGGGCGGCGTCTCCGCTCTGTGGCCTTTTGCCTTGCGCTGCTACGGGGGGACTGAGAGGAGGCTCCTCGGCTCCATTAAGTCCCCCCTCCCCAACAGGCGCACCGCGCCGTGATTCGCTAATCACGTAATCACTCTGATGGGTCTTTAGTGACAGGTGCGTCCGGAAGCGGACGCCCAAACATGGGCAGCGCCCAGCCATTGGGTCGCCACATAGCGCCCATCAATCACCAAGCCCAGGGGTGGCTTGGGGTTGCCACAGTACCCCCCCTCCAGCTCCGACCGTCGGGGAAGAGCGTCCGACGCCCAACAGGCATCCTTCCTGGAGAGGGCGTCTGCGTTGCCATGCGCCACCCCTGACCTGTGAATGACAGAAAAGTTAAATGATTGCAACTCCAGAAACCATCGAGTCACCCTGGCATTGGTCCCCTTTGTCTTGGCCATCCAGACGAGGGGGGCGTGATCCGTCACCAGCGTGAAACGCCTCCCCAGCAGATAATAACGGAGCGTCTCCAGTGCCCACTTAATTGCCAGACCTTCGCGCTCCACCGCAGAATAGTTGCGCTCGTGTGGCAGCAGCTTCCTGCTCACATATAAAATTGGATGTTCCTCACCCTCCAGTTGCTGGGAGAGGACCGCTCCCAGTCCCACCTCTGATGCATCTGTCTGTACCGTCATCTCCTTGTCGAAGTTCGGGGAGATCAGCACCGGTCCCGAACAGAGGGCAGTCTTGAGGTCCTCGAACGCCGCCTCCGCCTCCGGTGTCCACTTCACCGTGAACGGCCGCCGCGCCTGGGTCAGATCTGTGAGGGGAGCAGCGCGAGCAGCAAAGTTAGGGATAAACCTCCTATAATAGCTAGCTAGCCCATTAAATGTCCTGACCTGCTTCTTGGTTAAAGGGCGAGGCCACTCCCTTATCGCATCAATTTTCCTCTTCTGCGGTTTTACATTGCCCCGGCCTATTGTGAACCCCAGGTACTCTGCCTCTTCTAGTCCCAGCCTGCATTTCTTTGGGTTGGCGGTGAGACCCGCCTCCCGGAGGGCACCCAACACCGCTCTCACCTTTTGGAGGTGGGTGTCCCAATCTGACGAGTGGATGATAATGTCATCGAGATATGCGGCTGCATACTCCCGATGGGGCCGTAGTACTCTGTCCATCAGCCTCTGAAAGGTAGATGGCGCCCCATGCAGGCCAAACGGGAGAACTTTATAATGAAACAGCCCATCTGGGGTGGAGAAAGCCGTCTTCTCCCTCGAGGCGGGGGCCAGAGGGACTTGCCAATAACCCTTCGTTAGGTCTAGTGTCGTGATAAACCTGGCCAGGCCCAGTCTGTCAATGAGCTCATCCACTCTAGGCGTGGGATAGGCGTCAAACTTTGAAATGTCATTAAGCTTCCTGAAATCATTGCAGAACCTGGTTGTTGAGTCGGGTTTCGGCACTAAAACAATAGGACTGGACCACCCGCTATGAGACTCCTCAATCACTCCCATCTCCAGCATGACCCGCACTTCTCTTCTGACTGCCTCTCTTTTTGCCTCTGGGATACGATAGGGCTTCAGCTTTACCTTGTCTCCCGGGCTGGTAATGATGTGGTGCTGGGCCAATGTGGTGCGGCCCGGCGTGGCCGAAAACACGTCCCGGTTCTGTTGGACCAGCTCCCGAAGCTCCTGCCGTTGGGTCGGGGACAACTGTTCCCCGATGGGAACATCGGCCGCCTCTGCCACCTGCTGCGCAAAAGGGGGAAGAGGGAGGGGCAAGAGCAACACATCCCGGGCATGCCATTTCTTCAACAGGTTAACATGGTATAACTGTCGATGCTTCCTACGGTCGGGCTGGTGGACCTTGTAGTTGACGGGACCCACTTTCTCGATTATGTCGTAGGGTCCCTGCCATTTGGCTAGGAATTTGCACTCTGCTGTCGGTACCAGCACTAGGACCCGGTCCCCCACATTAAACTCCCGTGGCTGTGCGCCCCGGTCATAAATGCGCTTCTGTGCATCTTGGGCCTGTTGCATATGCTCTCTCACCACTGGCCAGAGCGCCTTCATCCTGTCTCTCATTACCTGCACATGCTCTATGAGAGACCGGTGGGGCGACGGCTGTTCCTCCCAAATCTCCTTTGCGATGTCCAGGAGACCCCGCGGCTTGCGGGCGTAGAGCAGCTCAAATGGCGAGAAGCCAGTGGAAGCCTGTGGGACCTCACGCACAGAGAACATCAGAAAGGGCAACAACTGATCCCAATTCTTCCCATCCTTCTCCATCACCTTCCTTAGCATGCTTTTTAGGGTCTTGTTGAAGCGCTCGCACAGCCCATCCGTCTGGGGATGGTATATGGAGGTTCGCAGCTGTTCCACTTTCATCAGTTTGCACATTTCTTTCATGACCCGCGACATAAAGCACGAGCCCTGATCAGTGAGAATAGAGTCGGCAATTCCCACCCGACTAAACAAATGAAAGAGCTCCCGTGCCACAATTTTGGCCGTCACCGTGCGTAACGGGATGGCTTTGGGGTAACGGGTAGCATAATCTATGATTACCAGTATATACTGGTGGCCTCGGGACGATTTAACTAGAGGGCCCACCACGTCGAGGGCAATTCTTGAGAATGGGGTCTCAATGATGGGCAGCGGGATCAGAGGATTTTTATATTGTACCTTTGGTGCTGCGCGTTGACACTCTGGGCAGCTCCTGCAGTAGTCCTCTACCGCTCTCTTCATGCCCGGCCAATGGAAACGCGCCCTTATGCGCTCCATGGTTTTGTCCACGCCCAGGTGCGCTCCGAGGATATGTGAATGCGCTAGCTGGAGTACAGTGGGAATAAAGAATTTCGGCACCAGCAATAGATCTCTAACCTCATCATTCTTTTTTATGACTTGGTACAGCAATTGTCTTTTTATTGCAAAGTGAGGATATGACAGGTTACTCACCCCCTCCACCGGATTTCCATCTATGGTTTTGATATTCGCCCGGGCCTGCGTTAGGTTTGGGTCTTCCAGCTGGGCCGTTCCGAACTGACCCGCCAGGTCCCTCCCCACCTCGTCCGCCTGGGGGAACTCCGCAAATGGGTCCTCGTCACTGCTATCCGTCTCGGGGCCCGCTTGGGGCGCCGGCGCGTCGTCACCCACACCTGATGCCGTCTCAGTCTCACTCCCCGGTATATTCAGGGGTTCCGGCGCGTCGTCACCTACATCTGATGCCGTCTCAGTCTCACTCCCCGTTACGTTCAGAGCACACACCTTCGGCTGACGTAACCCTTTCTTCTTCCTCGGTTTACCCGCAGAGGGTGGGGTGCGCGGGGAGATGACGGCTGAGCACAGCTGGCGATACAGGGGGCAGTCTCGACCAATCAGCAGCGCTACCGGCAGGTTAGGTATGACGCCGGCTGTCATCGAGCAGACCCCCTTGGTGGTTGTCAAGGTGATCTGCGCTGTAGGATACAACTTTGTGTCCCCGTGCACACAGGACACTGACACTTGCGGAGCCTCTGCGTCGCAGTGTGCCAAATGGGGCTGAACCAGCGTTATGACACTACCCGAGTCCAGGAGCGCTACGGCATCTTTGTCGTTGACGCGCACGGGTAAAAGTGTCGCCGATGTTTCCTTATGGGCCCAACAGGCTGCGCCATAATTGCACGTCTTTCCGCGGGGGTCTGAAGCTGCCGCCGACGGCATGGACACATCCCGGCCTGGGCAGTTCCACGAGAGATGCCCCGGCTCGCCGCAGTCATAGCAGCGTCTTTGGTCCTGGTCGAACAGCGGTCTTCTTCGGGGTAGTTCGGGATCACCTGCGTTCCCTACCCGGCCCCTTGGGCTGGGCTCGTCGGGACCCCTCCTTGTTCTCGGCCGCTCTGGCTTTTCCCCTCGCCCCCCTTTGAGTAACTCCCGCGTTACCTGGTGGGCCTCCACAATATTCACCAGCTGCTCCACGGAGCGGGGGTCCGCTTGACTCGCCTGCTTCTTCGTGTCATAGGGGAGGGCTCTGACAAAGCGGTCCATAACAATCCGTTCCAAGACCGTGGGCCCTCCGGGGTCAGTCATTAGCCAGGCTCGGCTTATGCGGACCAGGTCGTGCATCTGGGAGCGCGGGGAGGCCTGTGCGTCATACACCCAGTCATGGAACCGCTGCGCACGGGACTGCAGACTATGGCCGTAACGGGACAACATTTCCTGCTTTAGCCGAGTGTAGTTCTCGGCTTGCTCCGGTGGCAGGTCCTGGTAGGCCTTTTGCGCATTACCCGACAGGAAGGGGGCCAGCAGTCCCCCCCAGTCGTCTTCTGGCCAGCCCTCCCGGCCGGCGGTGCGCTCAAACGCTAGGAGATAGGCTTCTATATCCTCCTGCTCCGTCAGCTTGGGGATGAAGCGCCCGGGGTTAGGCCGCGTCCCGGCGGCCCCTTCCTCCCGCCGGTGAGAGGCCATCCGCTGGAGCTCCGCGTGGATCATCCCCGTCTGTTTCCTCTGTTCTTGCAGGGCCTCTTCGTGCCGGGTCTGTTGTTCCATGCTCGCCTGTACGAGCTGCTGCACCAGCGCGTCCATGCTTTTTCCGATATTAAATATATATATTTTTTTTTAATTTCTTTTATTCTACTTTGATAAAGTCTATTGTTGTTTATTCCGCACCCCTGATTGCCAGTAGACTATGCCCGCATTCTCCACCACTGTGGCAATTCCAGGTGTAGGGGTGGCAGAATAAACAACACACAGACAGGTTGCAGTTCCCAAAATCATGCTCTTTATTTTCTAGTCAAATAATAACGGTTTGCTGGCGGTAATCTGTCGGCCGGGCGGCGTCTCCGCTCTGTGGCCTTTTGCCTTGCGCTGCTACGGGGGGACTGAGAGGAGGCTCCTCGGCTCCATTAAGTCCCCCCTCCCCAACAGGCGCACCGCGCCGTGATTCGCTAATCACGTAATCACTCTGATGGGTCTTTAGTGACAGGTGCGTCCGGAAGCGGACGCCCAAACATGGGCAGCGCCCAGCCATTGGGTCGCCACATAGCGCCCATCAATCACCAAGCCCAGGGGTGGCTTGGGGTTGCCTGTGTGTGTGTGTGTGTGTGTGTGTGTGTGTGTGTGTGTGTGTGTGTGTGTGTGTGTGTGTGTGTGTGTGTGTGTGTGTGTGTGTGTGTGTGTGTGTGTGTGTGTGTGTGTGTGTGTGTGTGTGTGTGTGTGTGTGTGTGTGTGTGTGTGTGTGCGTTAATTTCCCCAAGGGGATCAATAAAGGAATATCTTATCGTATCTTAACATGCATATGACAAATGAAGAAATTGAACTTGAACTAATGCAATAACTGAGAGAAAATACACTTGGGTCCAAAGTAACTGTTCCCTAGCAACAGAATCCCAGTGAGTAAGTACCGTATTATAGAATTTATTTCTCAATGGCACAATGGCCACATTGTGCCAGAGAGGCATTGATGAATGCCTGTGGGCATTGAGCCCTTTACTGGGCTTACTGGCTTCGCTCTCACCGGGGTCAAGTGAAATGTCAATTCGATTTACATGTCTTTTCACATCTGCCTCAGCTCAGATTATGGGCATTTCCACCATAGCTGCATAATATTGTACACCTCATTCACTCTGTGTGTTTTTCAGGGATGGATTAAAGTCACTATAAATTGCACAAGAAGTGGATTGTCTTAAAAATCTGACAATTGAATTATAATTTTCTTTAATCGTATATCCAGTACAGCATATCAAGTTCAAGTTCAAGTTTCTTTATTAGTTGTCATACAGAAGTACAGAATACTTTTATACAAAATGCTTCTTTCTGTTTCGCTCCAGAGACTGTGCTAGGCAAAAATAGATAATAAAATAAGTATAGCAAGTATAAAATAGAAGTCAAGTCTATGTTCAGTATATACATATATACAATGCTCTATGTAGAGTAGAAGTAACTGAGTTACCATACAATATACTATACAGTGCAAAGCAGAAGTGGGATGAGGTACAATTTAGGTACAATATAATTTACAGTAAGGTGTAATGAGGTATGGGTTGTAGTGCAAATTCTTTACCGATAAATATAAAGTGTGCTTAGGTGTACTAAAGTGGTTAAAGTGGGTGCTGCAGTGAGTTGTATGTTTAAAGTGAGTGTGTGCGTGTGGATGTGTGTGCTGTGAGTGCATTTGATGGTTGTTACATAGTGTCTTCTGAGTCTTTCTGTGCTTGCCATGAGACTCCTGTATCGCTTGCCTGACCGCAGCAGTTCAAAGAGGCAGTTGTTTGGGTGGCTCGAGTCTTTGATCATTCTCTTAGCCTTGCCCATGCACCGCTTGTTGTAAATGCCCTGGAGAGTGGGAAGCCCCCCTCCAATTGTGCGTTCGGCTGAGCGGGCCACTCTCTGTAGTCTGCTACGGTCTTGTGCGGTGCTATTCCCAAACCAGGAGGTGATATTGCCAGTCAGTATGCTCTCTATTGTGCATGAGTAGAAGTTCTTAAGGATCTTCTGACTGACTTGGAACTTCCGTAGGCGTCTGAGGAAGTAGAGGCGTTGCCGTGCCTTCTTCACAACACTGTCAATGTGTGAGGTCCATGTCAAGTCCTCGGATATGTGGACTCCGAGGTACTTAAAACTGTTCACTCTCTCAACCGGTGCCCCGTTGATACTGAGGGGGCTGTAGTCCCTGACCCCCGACCTCCATAAATATAAATAAATTATTTAGAATGAATACATACTGTTAGCACTTGAAGTAAAATGTTGCTTTTGAATGGATTGAACGTGAAGTGTGCATTTCCTCCTGTTGAAGGTGGTGGGAGAGTGGCACTTCAGTCTCATCCACTGTGACATCCTGCTCACACTGGATGTCATGATGTGCACCGCTAGCATCCTCAACCTCTGTGCCATCAGCATCGACAGGTATGTATGGGCCTTTTGCTGTTTCCGTTTAGTTGGTTGGATTATTATTATTATTTCTTTTTTTTTTCTTTCTTTCTTTCTTTCTTTCTTTCTTTCTTTCTTTCTTTCTTTCTTTCTTTCTTTCTTTCTTTCTTTCTTTCTTTCTTTCTTTCTTTCTTTCTTTCTCTTTCTTTCTTTCTTTCTTTCTTTCTTTCTCTCTCTCATCACAAGATCGCCGCAGTGTGAGAGGTTGTGTCTCAATTGCTCGTCTGTTTGTCGCAGTTTGTAGCCGATAATACTACTATTTTGATCCACTTTAATTAGTTTGAGCAGTTTAACCATTTCAGTTTCATTGCGGTGGTTTTTTGCCTTGTTTGTTTGTGAAAATGTCAACTATTACACTGCAAAGTTTGATGGACGCCATCGAGAAGAGCAAGACTGAAACGCTTCAAATGCTGAGACACATTGATACAAAAGTGGATACAGTTCAGGCTGGCTTGACTAGTATTCAGAACTCCCTGGAGATGTTGGGAGGTCAAGTCGAGTTAATTGAGGAGAGAGTCGGCAAAAACGAGAGTAATGTCGATAATCTTCTTGCTCGGGTGAAAGTTCTAGAGGAACACAATGCTTACCTACGTGAGAAGACTGATGACCTGGAGAATCGGAGTCGTCAACTGAATCTTCGTGTCGTCGGAATCCCTGAGTCTGCTGAAGGCACCGATGTGATTGGGTTCATGTCCAAAATAATTCCATTGCTCCTGGGTCCGGATACCTTCCCCACCGCTCCAATCATCGAAAGAGCCCATCGCAGGCGGTTAGGTGGCCGAGCGGAGATTGCGTTCGTCACCAGCCCCGGAGCTGTGAGCTGGATTCGCCTGTTCGAATCCAGCTCACAGCTCCGGGGTTGTCACCAGCTTGGCTGGCCGTCTGCACTAATACAATTGGCTGTATTAGAGGGTGGGAGAAGCTGGCGGGGTGGGTCCGGGTCGTTGTAAACAGCGACTCCTACAGTTCGGTCGGGGCGCCTGCTAAGCGCGGATAGGACTCGAGGGGGATAGTGTGGTCCTCCCACACGCTACGCCCTCTCGATGAGAATCCGCGCTGCCAGGTGAAAAGAAGCGGTGATTGGCTGGACGTGTGTCGGAGGAAGCACGTGGTAGCCTCCACTCTCCCAGATGATCTGACTGTGGGGGGTCAGTGCGCAGCGACCAGGAAGGGACTGGGAATTGGCATACGACTAACATTGGGATGGGAGAAAATCGGAGGAAAATGGAGGGGGAAAAAGACAAAAAAAAAAATAAATAAAAAGAGCCCATCGCTCACCGACAAATTGTCAGAACGAGCGTCGCACTCCTAGGCCATCATCATAAAGTTGCTCTACTTCCAGGACAAGGTGAAAATCCTTCGACTTGCCAGAGAGAGTAAGAGAGTGGAATTCAACGGGTCTCGTGTCTACTTCAACCCAGACCTCAGCGCAGACTTGGCGAGGCGTCACAAGAGCTTCGCCACCATCAAACGCAAACTCCGCGAACGTAAGATCAAGTACTTTGTTCGCTATCCATGTACATTATGTGTCACCATTGATGGCAAAGAAGAAAGATTTAACTGTCCCAAGCTTGCTGAAAATGCCTTGATATCTTTACCGAACTCTCCAGAAGATATGCGGTACGAATTATGATGTTTATGACTGAGATAGTGCTCGGTAACTCTTCTTATGGTCCGAGCCGGCGTATTAATTAATTGGCCGTGCCCTCTCTTCTTCTTAATTCTCCTTTGTTCCTTCATATGAAGTGATGCCTCTGCATTATGAGTTTTGTTCTATTTGTGCCATGTTTATGATTTGGAAATATGTGCTCAATGTTAGCGTGAGCCTACTACATGGCTTCATTAATGTTACATGCTGTTGTGTTTACATTCTGAATGTCGTAGCGGAAATGTGTCACTTCCGGTAGCGCCTACGTGCGTACGTCACGTTAATACCGTGACTAATTCATAGTAGAGATTTATCAGAATTAAAGATTTTAAGTCTTTGATGCCGCCTGTAAATTTCAGGCTACAAACTTTCTTTTCTTTTTCTTTTTCTTTCTCTAAGAATACAGACAGAGCTTCGAGTTTATAGTGAATTCCCATAGACATGCCAGGTACTGCTGGGACATGCTGGGATTTAGTTTTGTGTTGTCATGTATTTATGTTATGTTGTGTGTGTGTACTTGAATGTATGTCGCTCTCCTGCTCCCTGCTCATTATCCATTGTTCCTCCTTGCACAAGACTATATATCCCGTTGTTTTCTTTTAATACAACTCTGGTATGATGAATACCTTTAAAGGTTTAAATGTTATTCACCTGAATATAAGGAGTCTGTACCCCAAAATCAATCTACTTCGAGCTTGGCTTGTCTACAATAATCCCAGTGTAATTACTGTGTCTGAGACATGGTTGCATAGTGCAATCTCTGACAATGAAGTTGAACTTGACAACTATGTTCTGTACAGAGCTGATAGGGGTACTAGAGGTGGAGGAGTGTCTTTTTATTAAAATTTCTTTTCATGAAAATAAACAGTTGACCATAGGAAATATTTATAGACCTCCTGATTCTCCCTCTGAATCTACAAATGATATATTATCCACCATTAACTCTTTAGATCGTCCAAATGAAATTATTATCTTGGGTGACTTTAACATCAACTGGCTAGATCGATCATCTAGTAATGCTCGAAACCTATTTGGCAGTGTTAATTTAACTCAACTCATAAGTGAGCCTACTAGAGTTGATACTAGATCCAAGTCCCTGCTAGATTGGATTCTCGTCTCACACCCGGACAGAATTTCAAACTCTGGTGTGTTACCTGATAGTTTCAGCGACCATCTTCTGCATTTGGAAGATAAAGTTACCACGTCTACCACCAAAATTTATCAGGATAAGACAATGTAGGAATTTGAATATTGAGCACTTTATTCAAGATATAACATCTATAAATTGGGACAGGTTTAAATTGATTCCATTTGTTGAAGATGCATGTAATTTCTTCTACACTGAGCTTACTAATGTTATTGACCATCATGCTCCCTGGAAGACGCTCAAAGTAAAGGGTAGACACTTGCCCTGGATTAATAGTGAACTTATAAATCTGTATAAACAAAGAGATAAGGCTTGGGAAAAGCATCGTCTGACAAAGGATTCTGCCGACTTCATTGCATATAAACAAATACGGAACTTATGTACAACTAAAACAAGAAATGCTAAATCCAACTATTTCAAAGATTGTTTAAGCAATGAATTTAGCAATCCAAAACAGTTTTGGAAGAGAATCAACAGTATTACTAAGAAGTCATCTATAAATCCCACTCATATTAGAATTAATAATGAAGTTGTCAATGATCCCTCCTCAATTGCATTTGCCTTTAATCAGCACTTTAATTCTGTCTGCAGACTCAAATTTAATGACCCCTCATATTCCGATGTGCCTCTTAATAACACCAGATGCAACAGCTCTTTTTCCTTTAGAAGTATCCGTCCGCTTGATGTTCAGAAGGTCATTGATGAATTAAGATTGGGTACTAGCTGTGGTTCAGATGGTATGGAGATCAAATTCATCAAACTTGCATCTCATGTATTATCATATCCTTTGTCTGATTTATTTCATTTATCTTTGACAACTAATGAAACTTCATTAAGCTGGAAATGTGCAAAAGTCATTCCATTGCATAAAGGTGGTGATCCTTCTGATCTCAATAATTATAGGCCAATTTCAATTATTAATAGTATAGCAAAAATATTTGAAAAACAAATGTTTAATCAATTATCCCATTATGTTAATGAATCTCATATTTTATCACCATGCCAATCTGGTTTCAGGCCAAACTACTCCACAACTACAGCCCTTCTGAAGTTGACCAATGATGTTCACTCAGCAATGAACAATAACATGGTTACTGGTGCAATATTTATAGATCTCACAAAGGCTTTTGATTTGGTTGATCATTATCTTCTTCTTGACAAACTGTGTGCTATTGGTGTCTCTAATAATTCTTTACTTTGGTTCAATTCATATCTCCATCAGAGACGTCAGTGTGTATCATATCAGGGTAAACAGTCTGATTTTTTTGATTATGGATAAAGGTGTTCCTCAAGGTTCATCTTTAGGACCATTATTATTTTCTATATTTGTTAATGATCTCACCCTGATACCATCTGACTGTCTTACTCAATTGTATGCTGATGATACAGTGATTTATTCCTCTAAGTCTGATATTCAACAAATTCAGTACTCTTTACAGACTCATTTTGATGCTGTCCAGAAATGGTTATCTATTAACAAACTTTTATTAAATAAGAAGAAGTCCTATAGTATGCTGTTTGGTACTAGATCAAATCTGGTGCAAATATCAAATCAGTTGTCGATTAAGTTTTTAGATGATGCTCCGCTTGAAAATGTCGATGAATATAAGTATCTGGGTCTTTGGCTTGATTCTCAACTCACCTTCAAGTCACATATTGATGCTGTGATGAAGAAAACAAATTGTAGCCTGAGAATATTGTATCGTTCTATTAACTGTTTTTCTCTTCAGGTTAGGAAAATAATCATTATACAGCTGGTACTTCCAATAATGGATTACGCAGACATAGTCTATCAAAACACCACACTAACAAATCTCCGTCCTTTAAATGTTACTTATAATAGTGTTTGCAGATTTATATTGAGGTGTCCTTATAGAACCCATCACTGTCTTATGTTTGAGTTGTTAAACTGGCTTTCTCCCCAATTCAGAAGACATTTTCATTGGTTGCTTTTTGTTTACAAATGTATTTACTTTAATTATCCCCCCTATCTAAAGCAGTTCTTAACACCATATAGTTCAACTTATAATTTAAGACACACGGATCTTCCTTTCTTTAGTATACCTCGAACCATCAAAGCTATCGGTCGACTTGCCTTTAAATATAAAGCACCAGCTGATTGATCATCTACAGACTACTTGCACCTGTTATTGATTTACTGTGTTAGGGCTTACATGTCGTTTTCAGATCAAATTATAATTTTGTATGTGTTTTATAAGGGAACATATATTGGTGATCCTCTTGGGAGGAATCAGTGTGGATTGTGGGGGTGAGCTTGGGAGAGCGTCTGTCAGTGTATAAGTGCATTTGTTGTCCTGTTTTTTGTTTTGTTATGTATTGTATTGTATTGTATGTTTTGTATCCTATGTTAAGGACCCCCTCGAAAATGAGATAGCATATCTCAAGGGGTTTATCCTTCTAATAAATTTCAAATTTCAAAATTTCTCTCTCTTATCTCCCGGGGGGAAACAACACCCAACTAGAGCGACACACAAAACCCCAGAACATTACAATAATTCACCCATGGAACGATGTGTTAGGTTGCGTTCCACACGGACAATTATGTTTGTTACTTTCCTGTCGGCAAACGAGTTCCTGTTAGCTAGCAAGTAGCAATTGAAGTTGAATAAACGTTTAGCAAGATTTTATTTTGCTAACTACATTTTGTGTTGTCGTTTTTAGTCAACAACATTGCATGAATAATTTTGTCACGTTAGTGTCACATGATCTCCATTAACGTGACGTATCGTCTAGTTTTCGTCAGGGGAAAAAGCTTCATTAACAACCATATAGTCATAATTTCCGTTGACTAAATACACTGAGATTCAGCCTGAAGGCTTCTGGTCCAGAGCAAAGCTTATAATAACTAAAATAAGAAATTATGGCTAATCAATATGTCATTTCTTTTTTTATTATTTAATTTATTCTGCTCCACTGGAAGTTGTACCCTTCTCTTACCGAGGTAATTACTGGTCTAGATTCCTACGACATGCTAGCTTGCACACACGCACGTGTGCATGCATACACACAAACGCACGCACTCCTCCTGTAGGCCTATGTGCTTTCAAGGTGACACAATGCATCCAGCATCCCAAGCCCAGGAGATCTTTTGGTTTACACAAAGTGGGAAATGGAGGTTTTGCACTATGACTTTCAATGCCCAGTGAAATCAATAGTGTTTCATTTTCAGCCTTTGTGGATCGAAGAGCCCATCTGTGTTAGGGCAGGAATGGCGGAGCCCAATAGCAGAACACAGGAGAGAGAGAATGGAGCGTTTTAGGTTGGTTTTAATGTTCACCCACAAGCAGACAGGTATAGGAATGTGCAAGTAGACACAAGCAGGTGCACTTCTCGTGCTGCACAGGAGCATCCAGGTGGGTGGTGTCTCGGGAGCGGTGGTCCTGGGCACAGGGAGAGCAAAGATTAGGACAAGGTACTGTATGTAACAAGGACAGAGTACCAAGGCTAGGGTGCGACGTCGTACCTAGGTAGTTAGGTTAACACTGCGACGAGGGTAGAGCAGGATCCGTGGGCTGAAGTAGGAGTTCGTTGATGAGGGAATCCCTCACAGCCGCGTTAATTGATGTTGATCCTGGGGTTGGATGCTGCCCATATAAGGGTGTGGAAGGATGAGGGGTGAGGAAGGCTTCCGCCGTGATGGTGTGGAAGGAGGAGGGGTGAGGAAGGCTCTCGCCGTGATTATGACAGGACCCCCCCCTCTACAGGCGCCTCCTGGCGACCCTCCAGGCTTGCCAGGGTTGGCCCGATGGAAATCCTGGATGAGGGCAGGATCCAGGACCATCTGGCGGGAGACCCAGCTGCGCTCCTCCGGGCCGTAGCCCTCCCAGTCCACCAGGTACTGGAAGCTGCGACCGCGACGACGCACGTCCAGTAACTGCCGGGCGGTGTAGGCTGGATGGTCGTCGATGATCAGCGGAGGGGGAGGTTCCAGTGCTGGGGGAGACAGGGGACTGGAGACCACCGGCTTCAGCTGGGAGACATGGAATGAGGGGTAAATGCGCATATGGGAGGGAAGCTGGAGTCTGACAACTGAGGGGTTAATGACAGACAGAATCTTGTAAGGGCCAACAAAACGGGGGGGTGAGTTTTCAGGAAACTGATTTGAGAGGCAGGTCCCGAGACGAGAGCCAAACCATCTGATCTGGTTGATAGTCGCTTTGGATAAAAGCGTCAGCTAAATGACTAAATGTAAATGTAAATGTAAATGTAGTCGGGGGCCGGATGCCGGTGGTGGTCGGCAAAGCGTAGATTCTGGTCAGCGGAGCAGCGCGGCCCTGGTGTCCTCCCATATCCTCCTGCAGCGGTGAAGGTGCACATGCACAGAGGGAACTGAGATCTCCTCCTCCTGGGTAGGGAACAGTGGAGGCTGGTAGCCCAGAGAAGACTCGAAGGGGGACTGACCTGTGGCAGCAGAGGACAAGGAGTTGTGGGCATACTCGATCCATGGCAGGAAGGCGCTCCAGCCAGAGGGGTCCCGGGTCGTGATGCAGTGGAGGGCGGACCCCAGGTCCTGGTTGGCCCGCTCCGACTGGCCGTTGTTTTGCGGGTGGTATCCGGAGGAGAGGCTGACCGTTGCCCCCAGGGCCCGACAGAAGGCCTTCCAGACCTGGGAGATTAATTGAGGCCCTCTGTCGGAGACGATGTCCACCGGGATCCCGTGGAGGCGGAAGCCGTGGAGCACCATCAGGTCTGCAGTCTCTGAAGCAGAGGGAAGTTTGGGGAGAGCAACAAAGTGAACAGCCTTCGAGAACCGATCGACAATGGTGAGAATGACTGTGTTACCGTGTGAGGGGGGCAGACCGGTGACAAAGTCCAGGGCGACGTGTGACCAGGGCCGGCCAGGAACAGGCAGCGGACGGAGGAGCCCGGCAGGTTGTTGGTGGGAAGCCTTCCCCACGAGCACAGACGGTGCAGGCAAGGACGAAGGCACGGGTGTCTTCCCTCATGGAGACCCACCAGAAGTGCCGCTTCAGTAGAGACAGGGTATGGTAGATCCCAGGATGACAGGCGAACCGGGAGGCGTGGATCCACTGGAGCACCTGGGAGCGGACAAGGTCGGTAACAAAAAGCCGGTTAGGTGGGCCGCTACCTGGATCAGGCTGGACGCGCTGAGCCTCTTGGACGACGGACTGGATCTCCCAGGTGGCGGAAGCCACCAAGCAGGAGGAAGGGAGGATGGTGTCAGGGTGTGAGAGGCCCCCTTCGGGGACAAACTGCCGGGAGAGGGCGTCCGGCTTAATGTTCTTGGAGCCTGGCCTGTAGGTCAGGGTGAAATTGAACCGGCCGAAGAACAGCGCCCAGCGGGCCTGGCGGGAGTTCAGGCGCTTGGCCGTCTGGACGTAGGCGAGGTTCTTATGGTCCGTCCAGACCAGGAAGGGGATCTCTGAGCCCTCCAGCTAGTGCCTCCATTCCTCCAGGGCCAGTTTGACTGCCAGGTCCAGGAGCTCCAGGTTTCCAATATCATAGTTGACCTCCGCCGGGGTCAGGCGGTGAGAGAAGAAGGCGCAGGGGTGTAGTCTCTGGTCGAGAGCAGAGCGCTGGGAGAGGACCGCCCCCACCCCGGTAGTCGAGGCATCCACCTCCACCACGAACTGGCGGGACGTGTCCGGCTGGACGAGGATGGGCGCGGAGGTGAAGCGACTACGCAGATCGGAGAAGGCGGAGTCCACTTTAGCAGACCAGATGAAGGGCACGGAGGGCGAAGTGAGTTGGGTAAGGGGTGCAGCGACCCGGCTGTAGTCCCTGATGAAACGCCGATAGAAGTTAGCAAATCCCAGGAAGCGTTGGAGCTGCTTGACGTTGGTGGGTCTGGGCCAGTCTGACACTGCCTTGATTTTCTCGGGGTCCGCCCGGATTAGGCCGCTCCCTATATTATGTAGCCGAGGAACCTGATGGAGAAGATGTGGAACTTGGCAGTGGTCTCTTCTAGTGAGCTGGTTTACCAGAATAGCATGTCCATTGATGATGGTCTGGAACTCCTTCTGGAACTCTCTCCATTCTCCGGAATCCTGTGATGCTGGACTCGACATCTGGTTGCAGTGTTCTGTTAGGGCAGGAGTGGCAGAGCCCAATAGCAGAACACAGGAGGGAGAGAATGGAGCGTTTTAGGTTGGTTTTACTGTTCACCCCCAAGCAGACAGGTATACAGGTACAGGAATGTGCAACAGGTATAGGAATGTGCAAGTAGACACGAGCAGGTGCACTCCTCATGCTGTGCAGGGGCATCCAGGTGGGTGGTGTCTCGGGAGCGGTGGTCCTGGGCACAGGGAGAGCAAAGATTAGGACATGGTATGTAACAAGGACAGAGTACCAAGGCTAGGGTGCGACGTCGTACCTAGGTAGTTAGGTTAACACTGCGACGAGGGTAGAGCAGGATCCGTGGGCTGAAGTAGGAGTTCATTGACGAGGGAATCCCTCACAGCCGCGTTAATTGATGTCCCTCTGGCAGCGTGGGAATCCTGGGGTTGGATGCTGCCCATATAAGGGTGTGGAAGGGTGAGGAAGGCTTCCGCCGTGATGGTGTGGAAGGAGGAGGGGTGAGGAAGGCTCTCGCCGTGATTATGACAATCTGAGATGTGTGACGTCTTTGAGATGTCTCCTTTTGCACTTTGCCAGGTCAGGTCCATCAGTTTGGGGAGGTGACCCAAATACCACATTGGCAGAGTTTAACTCTATAAATAATAATAATAATAATTTACTTTATTTGTATAGCACCTTTCATACAGAAACTGCAGCTCAAATTGCTTCACAACAGAAAAAAGACAGGCATAAAATTAGCACATAAAGTGCTGACATAAAATCACAGTTTTTCACATTAGGATCCTAACATCCCAACAGGCCACCTTGTTTATGGTTTGATTCAGTTTTAAATAGACAACAATAAAAAGAGTAAGATAAAATAGACAGAGTAAAATTGTGCAGTGCAATAAAATAGTAGAATAGATTAAGAAAAAGGTTTTACAGTGCAATACAATAGTTCTGGATTACTGTTCAACAGTTCAAAGTTTTCTTTACCTTCTCTGTTTGGTATCCACAGTTTAAAACTTGACAGTCTTCCCTCCTGTTTTATACCCACTTTGACCCTTTGAACCTCCCACTCAGGGCAAACCTCTCTCTCAGGGAGGCGAGTCAATCTATGAAAAAAAAGCACTTAACCCAAAAAAAATTTATACAAAAGGTTTTTCGATGGATTCCGATAGTATTGGGCGTGCTAAATAACATACTAAAAGTCGACCAAAATCGACCCCCCCCGAAAGCCGCCATTTCCAAGATGGCGTCCCAGATGGCGGTGGAGATATTAAAATGGCTATATCTCAAATTGAGAATATGGTGCAAAGGATTTCTCAACTGATTCCGGTACCTCTGGGCATGTTCACTAACATACTAAAAATCTAGGGAAATACACCTTCCAGAAAGGCTTAATTTTCAAGATGGCGTCCAAAATGGCGGCAGACCAAGCTTAAAATGGCTATATATCTCAATAGACAACCGTCTTATTTGCTGCAGACAATGTAGATCATAATATTCTAACAATTGATGGGAAAGGGACATTTCATGGGATGGGCATGATAGCTGCCTTGACACCAGGACAGAAGACAGACCAAAGGATTCCGAGGTTCAGAATTAATGAACTGAATCTTGTGCAGAGGTCAAAAGTTGTGATAATAGATTATCACTTTGCCAAACACTTTTGCAGAGACACCACATTTAAAGAACTTCCAAGACTCGCAGAATGTAACAAGATGGTTGATCTGCTTTGGGAGTTATCGTTCAATTTCAAACAGCCTGCACCTGGTTGGCAGGGGATGATGCACATTATTCATAAGGGAGATGAACATCCAGGGCAGTCTTCAGTGAGATACTTACCAATGATAGACATGTACTCCGGAGACAAAACATGCATTCTGTCAACACTGGAGTTCATTTGTGGTCTGGCATCCAAACACCACCTTGCCCCAGTAGTTACATTTGACCAACCCCTATATTGGAAAGCAGCAGAGATAATCCTAGATTCACCACAGTGCAGTCACCTCAAGTCCTTTGTCCTGCTCCTAGGAGGATTTCACACATTTATGAATTTTCTAGGAGCAATTGGTACACTGATGGACGGTACAGGACTTAAGGACATTCTAGGGGTAGTCTATGGGGAGAACTCAGTAGCCCATATGATGACAGGCAAATCAGTTCAGAGAGCATTCGGTGGCCATCTTCTGGTTGACAAATGTCTTAACCGCATGATAATATCAGAAATGGTAGATGATAGTCATGAATTTGCAGCAATGGTTGAACAGTCTGAAGCAATGTATACCTCAATAGTTAAGGGTGAAATGCCATTGGAAACAGTGTTCACATCAGAGACCCTCATTACAATAAATGAAGAGCTGGGAAAAAGGAAGATGGAACTGTGTGCTAGATCCAAAACTAGTCAGTTGTGGCTAAATTACCAACACGTGTTAGAAGTTGCTAGGTCACTGATAACAGCAGATCGCACAGGTTCCTGGCTTTTGCACCTATGCACTGTTTCTGAATGCATGCCGATATTCGCTGCGGCTGGGCATTACAATTACTTGAAATCGGCACACTTTTATGTCCAAGAGATGAGTCAGCTTCACATCAACCACCCAGATGTCTTCAGACAATTTGAAAAGGGTTTTCATGTTATCCGTCGCTGCAGCCAATCATGGGCAGGCCTCAGCTCAGATCTTGTAATCGAAACAACATTGATGAGGTCATTGAAGACTACAGGAGGGATGACACATGGAAGTGGAATGACCGACAATCAGAGATCCCTTTGGACAATGTCAAAGGGCATAACATCAGAGTATAACACCGCAATGCAGGAGTTCTCAAACCAGACATACACAACATCAGAACAGCACAAGCATTCAACAGAGGCAAGGATGAAAAGGGATGCTGCTGACCTGGAGAAGATCACTTCAAAACTTGCTATATGTTCACCTTTCTCTCCAGACTCTTCTTTAAGGAATGTTGTTACAGGTGTTGTCGCTGAGGATGGAGTGAACGTGCATGATTATGACTCTGTTGGACATGCACAAAATGATCGGACAGCCGGCATTCACATTTTCATTTAGTAGAAAGGATAAAGCCATAACCCTTGGACAAAAAGCGTCTATCAAGGTTGCTCCTGATCGAATCATTGATTCTGCACTTCTTTTTCAACGTTTCCTTATTGTCTCCAAAACTGGAGAGCTGTCATTGGAGGAGGTTATGCGTTACGAACTCAGTCCTTTCCCTCCTGCCCTCTTTGAAGCCGGAAACGTCTTCCGCAAAGCTGATAAACCACAACTAGCGCACGCGATCTGTGATCATGCAAGTGATGCAATCCTAGATTCTGTACCAGAAACGGAGCATTATGTTCTTGATGGTGGTTCACTCCTTCACCGAATACAATGGAAGCACGGACAAAGCTATGGTAAAATTGCACAGTCATATGCAGACTTCACCATCCAACATTATGGCTCAGCTACAACCATTGTGTTTGATGGCTATGAGGATGGGCCATCCATTAAAGACAACACACATCAAAGAAGAGGAAACAATATTCATCCCATTGTCAACTTCACTGCTGAGACAGAGTTCTCAGGTAAGAAGGAGGAGTTCCTGTCAAGAGATCTGAATAAACAGAAACTGATCCACATGATAAGTGATGAACTGAAAGAACGGGATTGCACTGTTCATCCATGCTGTGACTGGCTGTGACACAACTTCCCGGATCTTCGGAGTTGGCAAAAAGACAGCATTCCAAAAACTTGTAAAAGGGGATCCTGTCCTTCAGGCTTGTGCCAATGCATTCACTGTACCAAACCAGACAACAGATGTGATCGATGACCTTGGGTGCCAAGCAATGGCTGTCTTTTTTGGTGGAAAGTGCACAGATTCGCTTGCAAAAATTAGATATAACATTTTCAGCAAGAAGGTTGTCTCAGCTTCATCAACGGTAACGCCTGAACGTCTACCACCAACTGAATCTGCTACCAAATTCCACTGTCGTAGAGCATACTACCAGGTCATGGTCTGGATGGGAACAGATGATGGTATAGATGCTCTAGACTGGGGCTGGAACCTGCAGGACAATAGATTTGTCCCACTCATGTCAACAATGAATGCTGCTCCAGACAGTCTCTTGAAGGTCATTCATTGTAACTGTACCACTGCCTGCAAGACACTTCGCTGCTCATGCAGAAAATATGGACTACCTTGTACTACTGTCTGTGGACCATGTCAACTTCATGAATGTGACAATCCACATAACAAGTTTCTCCCAGAGGATCCTGAAGATGATGATGAGTAGGCCTAAAGACCACAATAAGTGGGTCATTTATTTTGTGTTCAACACCAAAGCCAGCTTTCTAGGTTGAATATAATAACCAATTTTAATTTTAGCCAAAATAAGCTACAGGCAGCCATTTTGATGATGCAAATGATGCATTCCTAGCAGATATATTTAGCTAGATATTTTGCTCGTTATTAATGTATAGAGGTGCCAGAATCAGTTTATAAATCCTTTAGAAATGTTTTCCCATTTGAGATACAGGCATTCTAAGCTCCCAGTCGTCATTTTGGACACCATTTTGAAAATGAAGCCTCTTCGGAAGGTGTATTTCCCTAAAACTTTAGTATGTTCCTAAGTATGTCTAGGGGTACTTGGGGTACCAGAATCAAATGACAAAATCATTTATATAATTTTTATATTGACATATATATAGCCATTTTAAGCTTGACCAGCCGCAATTTTGGACGCCATCTTGAAAATGAAGCCTTTCTGGAAGGTGTATTTTCCTAGATTTTTAGTATGTTAGTGAGCATGCCCAGAGGTACCAGAATCAGTTGAGAAATCCTTTGCACCATTTTCTTAATTTGAGATATAGCCATTTTAATCGCCCCGGCGCCATCTGGGACGCCATCTTGGAAATGACGGCTTTCGGAGGGGTCGATTTTGGTCGACTTTTAGTATGTTATTTAGCACGCCCAATACTACCAGAATCCATTGAAAAACCTTTTGTATCAATTT
Source organism: Notolepis coatsorum (assembly GCF_963971535.1). Taxonomy (NCBI): domain Eukaryota; kingdom Metazoa; phylum Chordata; class Actinopteri; order Aulopiformes; family Paralepididae; genus Notolepis; species Notolepis coatsorum. The sequence continues at coordinate 47,661,426 of NC_140183.1, read as the reverse complement.
TTTTGGGGTTAAACCATATATTGACTCGCCTACTCTCTCAGGGTGCAGTTCTAGGCCTGGGTCAGTTTTAAAGCCTGACAGTCTTTCTTGTTTGATACCCACACAGTTTAATACCTGACAGTTTTGAACCTGTAATAAAAAGTAATAGACAGAGTAAAATAATACAGTGCAATAAAATAGTAGAATAGAATAGATAGTAAAATTATGCAACAGTGCAATACAATAGAATGGACAGAGTAAAATAGTGCTACAGTACAATCAACAGCGGAGTGTATTAGAAGGCTATGGTGAAAATATTAAGAGCTTCCCTAATGTCCATAGGTAGTGTGTTCCATAACTTTGGTGCATAGTTTGCAAAGGCTGCATCCCCGATTTTCCTTGTGGCTTGGAACCCGAGAGAGATCAGTCATGTTATTGTACTGGTGGTTTACATCCCTCCAACTGCCAATGCGAAGCTTGCTACCGAGTCCCGAGTCACACATGACCTGCAGCGCGCCTCGCCTGATGCGCTCGTGATAATAAATGGAGATTTTAATAACTGTACATTGTCCTCCACTCTGCCGTCCTTCAAGCAGTTTATTAAGTGCCCTACGCGGGGTGACTGAACACTCGATTTGTTTTACACAAACGTTGAGAAGAGCTACATTACGAAGCGGCTCCCCCCTGTTGTGTATGTGTATCACAACGGTGTTCACTGGGCCTTTAAGATGGCACGGTAATGTTACGACAGTGCTGTGAAATACCGTAAAGTGTTGTGGTAACATGAGTTGGTATGGTGTGTTGTTGTGCACTGGTGGAGCATGTAATAAAACGTCTAAACGTTACGTCGCAGTCCAGTACGTTTTTGGATACATAATATTGGCGACGAGGATGGGATCATGGATTCCCTACTTTCACCTCTCTCTCCGTTCCTTGCCCTGCCTGGCGAGTGAATCCACCGGTTCCGTGGATTCACTGGCTGGAAGCGTTTAATACGTATAATAGCCGTCGGGCTCGCCGACTCTAATGCTGCTAGGAAGAGAGCCCTGCTCATCCACAACCTGGGAACCGAGGGACAACAGATCTTTAGGACTCTCGGAGCTGCACTGAATTATGCGGACTGTGTCAGGCTGCTGTCGGGACATTTCGCTGCTCCACAAAACGTCATGCTCCGGCTAATCGTCTTCCGTCAGCGACGTCAGCAGGCGGGTGAGTCGGTCCACCACTATGTAGCTGACCTACGGGAGCTGGCTAGCCTCTGTAAGTTTGGAGTGCTGGAAGATGAACTGATACAGGATCAGCTAGCTGAACATACTAATAACCCAAAGCTCAGAGATAAGCTATTAACACTTTGATCGCCATGGTTAAATTCATAATTTACCATCCCTCGCCATCTCTATTTGTCTATGGAGAAGTTCTCCTTCTTTGCAGGGCTATAACTTTTTTAATTGTATTGCTAAATTGACATTATTATGGCCCATTCAATGTCCTATATCTATTGTTCAGGGTGTAGCAACGTTATACTTTTTCATTCACATATTCATACTAAAATACGGTCTAAAGTATAAGTATGTTTTTATCGTTTTCTGCAGCTTTCTCCAGAACTTGATTTATAGCCCCAAATGCATTATATTGATGATCAAATACAGTTTGGTAGGAATCTGTGCGAGATAAAAAATTTCAACTGGACGTGGTTCTAGGAGTTACTACGTATGATCTGATGTTGACCGGATGGGCGGGGGGTCGTTTATAATTCCGTGGGCAACGCTATATCATTCATCTAGTGTGGGATCATCAGAGCAGTTAGTAAAGAACACGTTGGAAAATAACGCTGGATCTTACCGTATCTTCCTCGCGCCGTTGGGCGATGAGCGTGGAGCAGAGATATTCCTATTATGGGATGTATAAATACCCGATCCATTTCCAGGTTGTATAATAGTATATACGTCCAAATCATGTTGTTTGTCGAGTTATTTGCACCGATCGGTGTTCACTGTGTCAAGATGGAGTCCTGCTAATGATAGCGAGTGCCCGGACGAAATATGGGTGAGCACCACTTCATCCACATGACTTCCTGTTGGGCGATCTGCCGATCGGCCACCAGATGGCGCTCTTGAACCGTTAGAGAGTTGAGTGGAGCTCAGCAGTATATCTCAGGTCCCCGGGGGAGAAATATGATTTCGATCACAGATTTTTTAAATATTGATATCAAAGACGTGTTACGGCGTCTTCGGCAGAATGAGCATGGCGGGGAATGGCGAGTTTCGGCGTTTCCGGCGATTAAAGTGTTAATGATGCCAGATGAATTGACATTGACAAAGGCTGTTAATATTGCTTTCCATCTCGAGTCAGTGTAACCCAGGTTTCAGATTCATAACTATTTAGTTATAGGAACATAAATAGTTAATGTCATTGAATAAGAACATAAATAGTTAATGCTATTGTGTAAGAACATAAATAGTTAATGTTATTGGCTCATATGTATATTCATATGAGATTAGCAACGTTTGACCAAATCCTTGAATTGCCTAACTGCCCTTTAAATTACCTCATGACGCGAGATAGGTGTCACGACAGCCACGCCTTGCCTTACGGCAGGTGAGCCTTGCCATACAGCAGATGACATTACAGATTGAAACGAGACTGACACAGCTGAATGCTGCTGGATACTGAAATGAACTAGCACCACGAAATAGTTATCAAACAGCCATAAAAGATTCCCCCAGTTACAAAACCGAAGAAGTTGTTGCAGTTAAAGAGCATACCATTTCCGGAAGCAGTTTTGGTGAGTTTAATCAATATTGTGCTGTTCATTGTCGAATGTACAAAATAGCTACAGTAGCTCAAGGCTAATCAGCTAATAATGTAGCTTCATCCTGAGTCACGCTAGCGAAGCTCCAAGCTCAATTTGGTTAAATAAAAACTAGAAAGGAACCATTTCAGAAGTACTTATAATTGTATTGATATGCTGTATGATAAGAACATGGTCTATATACATTTTGACTGCTTTTGAGAATTTAATATGGAATGTGAGGAATGTTCCCATATGGTAGCGCACTTTAGCCTAATTTAGCATAAGACAGATGGATATTCCCACGTGCTGTGATAAGGTAACCTACTTTAGATTAGCATAGCTAAAAGTAGCCTGATTGATTATTCATTCTAAAAGCAATGAAAAGATGATGAAGCGATAAAAGATGGTAAATAGCTTTTATTTTCTGAATGCCTGTATAACGCAGGCCAGGTTTTTCTAGCACCCCGTTCCACCCCCGGGAAGAGGTTCCCAGGAGTCCCGGCCGACCACCATTCACCACGTGTGCCCACGCGGGACGAGGCAGTGTGCCGGACTGACACAAGATGGCGAGCCAACCCACTGAACCTCATTTCTAGATCAAGGCTATGCCGGCCTGGACTGATTACCCCTGTTGCCTCAACAACTGTTGCCTCAACAGCCTGGTAGGATTGTGAAATTGCCTTCCTCATTCCCAGTGAGGAGGTGGATCAGGAATTAATGAACTAATTGAACTTGAGTCACAAGAACTTCCAAGGACCATCATATCCTTTTCTATGACACGAACTGATTGAACGAGAACACAAGGACTTCCAAGGGCTTTGACCCCGTTTCACCTTTTGTATTTTGATATTGTATTTTGTATTTGATTGATGCACATTGTATATATAGCCACTGATATTTCTCCTATAAGAAGGGAGAGTTAAAGGGTAAATGCACCCAGTAAGATACTTGAACTACTGATATTTCTCCTATAAGAAGGGAGAGTTAAAGGGTAAATGCACCCAGTAGGATACTTGAACCACTGATATTTCTCCTATAAGAAGGGAGAGTTAAAGGGTAAATGCACCCAGTAGGATACTTGAACCACTGATATTTCTCCTATAAGAAGGGAGAGTTAAAGGGTAAATGCACAGAATAAGATACCTGAACTACTGATGTTCTCCTGTAAAGAGGATGAGTTAAAGGGTCAATGTACCCAGTAAGATACTTGAATCTCACTGATAACATATTGATTATAGTTGAATCACTGCTGGTTCTCCTGTAAAGAAAGTGTGAGGGTTTCGGTGTGGTATAGAAGAGTAGACCCCAAATGCAGGTAACACAAGCAGAGAGAGAAGAGGCTGAGGCGACGGAATGAAGTGAACAGGCTTTTACTGAGCAGTTGCAAACAAGGATACAAGTTGAAACTGTTACAAACAAAAGCGAACTGCAAAACCCGAAAACAATACACAGCAATGCTGGAAGAATAAGGACTAAATAGGAACGGACTCACGGGGAATACTAGTGACAAAAGGTGAGTACGTGACCGAAACCAACTATGAGAAACAATACACTGAAACAAGCCTTAAAGGGACACCAAGTAAAGTATTAACACTTAGAGAATACATATGTAAAAGAGATGAAGGAACATGAAAAGGATACCTTAAAGGAAACATATGAAAAGGTTAAACCTTTCAGGAACATATGTAAAGATAAACCTTTTAAAACACAAGCTAAAACGCACCACACAACATAAACAGAGAAAACACAGCATTAAAGTGATTCAGCAAACCTAGACTAACATGCCATAGAGTCCAGTATCTGGAGTTGCTGCGTTCGGCCACCAGAGGGCGGCAGAAAACCACTGTTCATATTTTTCTGGCATGATCCCTGGCTGGGACGCCTGTAGCTGTTCCGCAACCGTTCCTACTTCCGGGGTAGGCCTGATTGGCCCCGACAGGCACGTGACCCGCCGCGGCCACGCCCCGCGGCAGCCCCAGGAGCAAGCGCGCTACTGCTGGAGTTCGCTTCGCCTTTCACATCGCTGCCGTTGGCGAAAGCAGACAAATGAATGACTAATTCGGTCAGAAATAACGTAACTAATAACGTTAGTAAGCACTGCTTATATGCTTATTATGTCTGCGGGGTACAGTAAACGTTTCTCCCGGTACATTCTGAAGAGCACACCGCTGTATGTTGGAGAAGGAGTTCGCGGCGCCTTTCACTGTCATCAGTCATAATAATATCATCAGTCATCTCTAATAATATTAATCACTGTTCAATGTACTAATATACAATACGGCTCACTTTTCCCACTTCAATGACAGAGCCGCTGTTTAATAATATTGTCCCGGCGGAGCTCCGTCGCGGCAGCATTATGTAGCAGTAATCCCCCCTTCTTTACCATCAACAAACTAGCTCAATTGGTAACTCTGCTTAGCTGTGGATCCTATGGTCCTAAGTTTTATTCCCTTAAGTTTATTTTTATTATTTTTTTAACGTGCATTGCATAGCGTGTATGGTACAGTAACGGTCTCTGGAGCGCAACAGTAAGAAGCATTTGCACTGCAACGCATACACCTTACTGTAAATTGTACCATACAATATACAATATACAATACGATATGCACGTAAAAAGAAAAAAAAAAAACATAAGGGAATCGAACTTAGGACCATAGGATCCACAGCCAAGCAGAGTTACCAATTGAGCTAGTTTGTCGATGGTAAAGAAGGGGGGATTACTGCTACATAATGCTGCCGCGACGTAGCTCCGCCGCGACAATATTATTAAACAGCGGCTCTGTCATTGAAGTGAGAAAAGTGAGCCGTATTGTATATTAGTACATTGAACAGTGATTAATATTATTAGAGATGACTGATGATATTATTATGACTGATGACAGTGAAAGGCGCCGCGAACTCCTTCTCCAACATACAGCGGTGTGCTCTTCAGAATGTACCGGGAGAAACGTTTACTGTACCCCGCAGACATAATAAGCATATAAGCAGTGCTTACTAACGTTATTAGTTACATTATTTCTGACCGAATTAGTCATTCATTTGTCTGCTTTCGCCAACGGCAGCAATGTGAAAGGCGAAGCGAACTCCAGCAGTAGCGCGCTTGCTCCTGGGGCTGCCGCGGGGCGTGGCCGCGGCGGGTCACGTGCCTGTCGGGGCCAATCAGGCCTACCCCGGAAGTAGGAACGGTTGCGGAACAGCTACAGGCGGCTGGCCTCATGACAGAAAGATGGTTTAAAGGGTCATTTCACCTGATAAGGTATTTGCATTCCTATAACCTTGAATATTTCTATTGGTAATTTGTTCGTATTACACCTGCAGAGGAAGAGTTTAAAGGGTCATTTCACTTAATAAGGTACTTGCATTCCCTGCACACTTAAAGGTTTAAATGAATATGTTTAAACACTTACCTATTGAAATGATAAACTGATATAGAGTTTACTGATCTGCAATTGCAGAAGAAAGATAATGAGTTACTCACGAAAAAGGGATACATCTAATGTCCAACTTTAAACCTATAGCTTTTAGCTAGTGACAACCTCAGAGACGTCTGAACCAAACCTAACCTAATGTGTTGATCCAATCAACCTAGGACTTGATATCGAATTAACCTTCCTGAAAGAGGGAGTGGTTAAGAAAATAACCAAAAAGGGATACTTCACTTTACGTTTGTATGTATTGTAATTGTCTAGCTAGTGCTGTTGTGAATAAACTACCGGTCACTGTTATAACCCACCCACCCCCTCCTAATGTACAGTCCCCTCCCCATCATATGTATATACTCTGTCAGGATCTAGGGGTAACAGTACTGTATATTTGAATACCGTTTATGTCACAAATGTATCAGTACTAAATACCTATATGTCCCTATGCCATAAATGTCATGTATGTTGTGTATGTCATAAATGTCTATATGAATTGAAAATGGGGGACCCTGATGGAAACAAGACAAACGTCTTTCTCAGGTCTGCATCCCCTTAACAATTGTATGTATTGAGCCGTACTGTATTGTACCCATTCTGCAATCTGTTAAATAAAGTTTTCATTCATTCATTCAACCTTGTCTTTGGTTTACTACTCCTTTAACTGTGTATATTACTCCTCTCCTCATTCGAACCTAGAACTGGTCCGTGGCGAACAGCTGTTACTGTTAGTGACACAAGTGCTACATCAGCAGCAGGCTTGGCATCACAGCTAGCACCCTCCAGTAATGTTTTCCCCAAACCTCTGATGTTGACTCAAACAGTGGCGCCGTCCGGGGAGTTTCCCGAACCGGTTTTGCCGGAGGACAGCCTGGAGGTAAATTTCGCTGCACGCCGGGGTACGACCGCGACAACAGCACGCCGGGCCGTGTGTGGAAATTGTGGCTCCTCATCACACCCCAGCCGAGCTCCAGTTTGCCATGCAAGGGGACAGAGGTGTCAACGCTGTGGCAGGCAGAACCATTTTGCCCGGGTCTGCCGCTCTGCTCCCGGCGCTGATAGCACGCCGCCACGTCCACGCCAACGCAGAGGATATATATATATATATATATGGGTATGGACACTCTAAGATAGGAATGGCAGGCACAATCACCTTCACTGTGTGCTACGGGACCAAGGCCCTTCCCTCATTCACTTTCCAAGTGTCTCGTCAGGGAGCCAACCTCATGGGCTACGATTTGTTTTGTGGGCTCGGGTTCTCCCTTGTGGACAATACAGGGGCTGACATTCTGTCTGTGGGTTCACCCTGGCACCAGCGCTGGCCTGCTCTGTTTAGTGGGTTGGGCTGCCTCACTGCGTTTCACCACCAGCCTCTCCTCACCCCGGAGGTGCGTTCGGTGAACCAGCCGCTGCGCCGCCTGCCCCTCGTCCTACGCGACGACGTCGCCGCCGAGCTGCACAAGCTTTTGGATGCGGGCATCATCGAACACGTCAACGCTTCGCCATGGATTTCCAACCTGGTGGTGGTAAAAAAGAAATCAGGGCGACTGCGTCCGTGCATCAACCTCAGGCAGGCGAACAAAGCGGTGATTCCGGATAAGTACCCGCTGCCCACAGTGGAGGAGCCTGCGGCACAATTTTACGGCTCCTCAGTCTTCACCAAACTAGACCTTCGCCAGGGCTACCTGCAGGTTCCACTGCATCCTGACAGTCGCAACCTCACGCTGAATGGGGACATGTGCACCTTCGCTGTCCCAGTCATCGAGTTTGTGGGGTTCCGCCCAGTGTGCGAACCATAGCATGGTCTTTGGGTGAGCCAGATAATTGAATCCTGTCATATATTCAATCAGTTTCAGTAACTACAGAACACATAATACTAGACAACTCACTTGTTGAGGTCCGGCCGTCTGGACGGTCTGGGCTTCCACGGCACGGTCACCGGGCGTTGTAATACTAATATAATAGTCCCCACCGGAGCAGCACCAAGCAGGTGTAATTGTAACAGCGTCGCCTGTATGATCCCGCGGCCCGCCTCCTGCTGCTCTGTCAGCTTCACTGTCTTCGTGAAACCAAAATTGGTTAGGCTTACTTGTTTTCGTTTAGACATTATGCATTCCTGAGTGACCTTATTTACTGGCTGTCAAAACGATCACTGTGTCAACAAGTCACAGCACAGGTTACAAAGTGGGTCAAGTTTGATTTGTACCGTGCGTGCGTGCAGGCTGCAGCGCCGCCGCGCTCCGAATGGTAATTGCAAGAATAGCATGCATGTTGCCATATTACGTGTGAATTAGTGCGCAAATCATTAATCATACATCCAAAATAGCATCCGTTTATTATTATACACGGTGATGATACGGAAAATTACAGAAAAATTAGAAATGCATGGCAAAAGTAGCATTTATTTTCAGTAATTTAGAGACACCCAGGGGAGCTTTAGAGACCCCCAGGGGAGCTGATGTCTGATCTAGGGGAGCTATAGCGGACCGAGCTCCCCCCGTGGATCGCACCCTGAGTCTGCTGATGGTCTCAGCCCGCTCCATTCTAACGTGGAGGCCGTGCTGCGCCTGCCTGAGCCGTCCGGCCCAGCGCAACTCTCGTCGTTTCTAGGGATGACAGCCTACTACCTGCGCTTCCTTCCCCAATACTCTGCAAGCACCACCCCGCTTCGGAGGCTCCTGAAACAGGATGCGGTCTGGGAGTGGACCTCAGCCTGCTCTATCGCCGTTCGCCAACTTAAAACGCAGCTCACCTCACCACCTTGTGTTCTTTGATCTGGCGAGCCCGACGTTTGTCACCTGTGATGCGTCCAATACGGCGATCGGGGCTGCGCTGTCTCAGGTCCAGCGGGGCACGGAGCGCCCAGTGGCGTTTGCCTCCCGGTCTCTCTCCCCAGCTGAACAGAAGTACTCGGTGGGGGAGCGAGAGGCTCTGGCCTGTGTCTCGTCATGTGAACGGTGGCACATGTACGTGTACGGACGACATTTTACGCTGCGGACGGACTACCAGGCTCTCACCGCCCTGCTCGCTACATTGGGGTCAGGCCACAAGCCGCTGATGATTCACCGCTGGCCAATGGAACCGGAGCTTGTCCTTATGCTTCATGGCCCGCTCCAGGCCACAGTCTCCCTGGAGGACCTCCAGCTTGCATCGGAGGAGGACTCCACACTCGCCCAGCTCTGCACCTACATCAGGGGGGGGTGGCCCGTGAAGGTCCCGGAAGTGCTGGCGCCTTTTCATCGGGTCAAGGATGAGCTGTCCTGCTGGAGCAGTGTCTGTGTGGCTCGGGGGCTTCGTACAATCATCCTTAGTGACCTCAGAGCGTGCATACTGACCATGGCGCACGAGGGGCACCTGGGCATCGTGAGGGTGAAGCAGCGCTGCAGGGATCTGGTGTGGTGGCCGGGCATTGACAATGGTGAGGGACTGCTCAGCCTGCCTTCTCAGCGGTAAGATGGGGCCGCCGACCCCAGCACCTCTGCAGCCTTTGCCATGGCCACCCGCACCTTGGAAGCACATCCAGCTGGACATCTGTGGGGAGCTCCATGGTGTCCCACACCACCAGGGTTTCCTCCTGGTTGCCTATGACCTCCATTCCAAGTGGCCAGAGGTGGCCGCCTCGGGGTCTGTGACTACCCGTGTGGTCACGGATTTTCTCTCTGCCCTGTTCGCCCGGTGGGCCATTCCAGACACCCTCACTACGGACAATGGGCCGCAGTTTGTCTCTGCTTACTTCGCCACCTTCATGGAGGCCAGGGGAATTAACCAGGTTCGTACGGCTTTCTACCACCCAGAGGCAAACGGGGGGGTGGAGAGATTTAATCAGACATTAAAATTACTCCGCACTCTGCTTCATTACAGGGCGACGCCACACACAACTACGGGCAGTTCCCCAGCCCTCCTGATGATAGGACGTGAGTTGCAGCTTCCCCTTGATCGGCTGAGGGTCCCGGCAAGCATCACGCCGGCAGTGGTACCCTGCCAGGGCACCAGGGTCGCAGATGCTCAGCGTCGGATCTAGCAGCGGTTCGACAGGAGGCGGAGGGTGAAAGCGCCTTCCTTCACAGAAGGAGACTGGGTCCGGATTCGTCGTCCCAACCGGGACCACAAGGGAGCTTTGAATGTACTGACTGGTCTATATTTTTAGACGACGATGATCTCGACCTGGACAGTAAAGCTGACAGAGTCACCGCCTACATACATTTCTGTGTTGATGGCGCCATCCCCTGTAAAACAATTAAAACTTTCTCCAATGATAAACCTTGGATGTCCAGGGAGGTGAAAGCTGCAATTAACCAAAAGAAGAGGGCATTCTTCAAGGGTGATAGAGATATGATTAAACATGCTCAAAAGGAGCCGAAAGCTCAAATAAAACAAGCAAAACTTAAATATAAAGATAGGGTAGAAAGACAAATGTCCAATACCAATACCAGGGGCCTTTGGAAAGGCATTAAATCAATCACTGATTGGACCAACAATTCCAGTTGTCTGGGCCCTGAGATTGATGTTAATCATGCAAACCAGTTCTTTGCTAGGTTTGATAAATTTGATTTCTCTGCTGAGCAGGAGAGTATCCTCTCCTCTCTGGCTCAGGCTAGTCCTGTGGACAGTTGTCCCCCTATTGTCATCTTTATTGAAGAGGTTCGTCAGGAGTTTAAGCGCATAAAGGTAAACAAGGGCCCCGGGCCTGATGGTGTTTATCCATGCACCCTCAAGGTCTGTGCTGACCAGTTGTGCCATGTTTTTCATTCTCTTTTTTCTCTATCTTTGTCTTTATCTGCTCTTCCTGTAATGTGGTTAACATCTTGTCTATTCCTAAAAAGAACAATGTGCGTAATAGCCTCACTAATCTGAGACCTATTGCTCTGACATGTCACATCATGAAATGTTTTGAAAGGGTTGTGCTGGGCCACCTCAGGGAGCAGGTGGCACCTTATTTGCATATAGGAAGAGTGTAGGAGTCGACGATGCACTGATTTTTATGTTGCAAATGTATAGCCACCTTGAATCGCCTGCCAGCTCTGTTAGGGTAATGTTCTTTGATTTTTCTAGTGCCTTCAATACAATCCAGCCACATATCCTAGCAAACAAAATGATTCAGCTTAAACTGCACAACTCACTATCTCTTGGTGCACGAAATATCTTGTTCCTCGACCTCAGTTTGTCAGGCTGGATGACATAGTATCGGATGTCATGGCGCCCTTCCTCTTTGTTCTTTATACTGCGGACTGCAGACATAGCGAGGCCATGTGCCATATGCAAAAATTGTCTGACGACACAGCGCTGATCGGTCTAATCAACAAAGGCGATGACCAAGCCTATAAAAAGGAGATTGACTCATTTGTCCACTGGTGCGATACCAACTTCTTGGAATTAAACATCGAAAAAACCAAGGAGTTGGTCATCAACTTCAGTAGGAAGAAGGTGAATGTCTCTCCTGTCATCATTAAGGGGCAGGAGGTTGAAATAGTCCAGTACTATAGATACCTTGGCGTTCACCTGGACGGTAAGCTGGACTGGAAGCAGAACACAGATGCTGTGTTTAAAAAAGCCCAGTCTCTGCTCTTTCATCTGAGAAAACTTCGTTCTTTTGACATCAGCAGGTCACTTCTCTATGTATTTTACCAAGGTATCCTGCCTAGTGTCCTGTTCAATGCTGTTCTCTGCTGGGGGGGCAGTATCACTGTTTCGGACAAAAACCGTATAAATAAAATCATCAAAAAGGCTGGCTCAGTGATTCAGCACATTAGTTGTGGTGAAATTCCTGTATTGAAAACCAGGTTGCATAAGCATGGAGCCTTGGGTCCCTCCAGCTCTCTGACTATGACCCTGACCTGCAGCCCACTTTTGGGATTACAGCTGCTCACCACAGTATGCCGTTCACACCTGCCTTCAGCAAAACAAGTGCATGTGTGTGTGTTTGTGCATGCGTGTGTGTGTGTGTGTGTGTGTGTGTGTGTGTGTGTGTGTACTGTATATGATGCAGGGATGGCTGGTTTAAGCAGCCACAGCTGTCCTGGGTCAAGCTAATTAGACCTGGGAGCAGGTGTGACTGGCACAACTGTTCTACATTGAGGTAATTAATGTGAACAGGTTATGGTAATAGTCCACTACTGGATTTCATTTAAACCAGGGTTTTTCCTCCTTTGTTTAAAAAAAAGAATCCCGTCCACACCAACAGTGTTTTAGAAAACCTCCCAGCCCTCACAATAATGCAAAAAACGCTCACATGAAATTACCTGGATGGGAGACTACAGGGAACTCTATCTCTATTGGGTCCAATATCCGTGTACATGTGGACATTTATAGGCATTTACAGTACAAGACACGCAAAATGTCCAGTTGATCGTGATTTATAATGGGGAACTGGTGTGGGACACGTCACTATAAATCGGAATATCGCTGTGTGTACCTTTTTAGAACTTGTGGACGTCTGCAACCACTGGCACGTGTCGTGGGAAATATTATCATGTCATTATAGATCTGTGTGGAGATATCATTTTATCTTTGTACAGCTTGACTCGTTCAATATGGCCAGCTAGTATACTCAGACACTGGCAGACACTACTGTCCCTTTAATGTGGGGAGAGGATGACTTTTGCCCTAATCTTTTCCTCTCCTAGCAAGGTTATCTTCCCAGCCAGCCAAAGTAAGCTGGTGTTATTATTTCCCCTACTGAGAATCCAGTTTGTTTATACTTTCATCATCATATCTGATGTATAATGTTACGTCTATTTCTGTGTATAATATACGTTCTGCCCAGACCTCTTGGTCACTTTATGGCCAGACGCTAGTGTGTGAACATGATGTATCTGTCTGTAAACTGTCCTTTTATTGTGGCCACAGTGAAATACATTTTATTTCTATTTTTTAATAACGACTCAGAATGATTACAAAACGGCTCATCTTTTGTCCTTTAACATTTTCCATAACCCGCAAATCCTAAGCAAGGTTTATAAACGAACCCCTGGAATCATATCACCAGAGATGTCCCCCGAAAGTCGCATGTCAGTGTGTGAGAGGAACATTGACTGTTTCCGCCACCATCATTAAACGCCAGCTCAGACGGACTTGCCATGTAGTTAGAACGTCTGACTCACCTCTTTCAAAGCAGATCCTATACTCCAACGGCCACCTGGAGGTCAAAAGCTTAAAAAGTGGGAGGGAGGACCTTGCTCAGGTCAGAACCACATGGAGGAACAGAGTTCATGAAGGAGCCACATTCCATGAAGAAGAGAAGAGACTGGCTGCAAAAGACAAGCTGCAGCGAAGGACCCCATGCACCCAAACCCACACTGCCTCTTCAGCCATAGCAAGACCCCAAGTGATTGCAGATGATAGTGTCTCTGTCTGTCTGTCTGTCTTTCTGTGTGTTTGTGTTGCATATAAAATAGATTACACACATCATATTTCAATGATCACATTCCATTTGAATAATTTCATATTTTACTATTTTACAATAATAATGCTATGCAAATCAATGATTATTGACAAGTAGTTGTAAATGATGACAAGATCATTATTGTATGGGAGAGACTGAATTAATCTATGCCCTATTCATTGCCCTCATAGCGATGGTCCAGGTACCAAGATGTCATTGATTGAAATTCCTTTCTCATAGTGTAAAGAACGAGCTCGTCTCTGGTCTCAAGTCTCTGACCACAGCTGTTATCTCAGAAATACAACCCTTTATTGCCTTCCCCTCTAGAATATCTTACCCATAATCAAATATGGTTCAAGATTATATAATTGTATGGTAAATTCTGTGTGCATTTATTCACAGATACACAGCAGTAGCCATGCCCATGCTGTATAACACCAGATACAGCTCCCGGAGGAGAGTGGTGGTGATGATTGCTGTGGTGTGGTTCCTCTCCTTCGCTATCTCCTGCCCTCTGTTGTTTGGACTCAATAACACCGGTAACAGAACGCCATCTCCTCTACAGTATACTCTCTCCATACTCTTCATTTTAGCACAATGCATCTGGGGGTCATATTCACACATTCTGAGAATACTTACTGATACATAGGCAGCAAGAACACTAACGGCGTGTGTAGTATCGGATAAAGATACTATGTACTCTCGTTGTTGTCAAACCAAATGTAGTATTCTTTTGTTAAGAATGTGATGTCCAGACAGGCTCTTCCGATGTTACTTGCAAGTTTTATTACCAGAAGCAAACAATGGCTGCTTCTTAAAAACACTTGTTGTATCTTAAAAAACACTGGTTGTTTACAATAGTTCAAGGTCTGAATCTGCATTCAAACTAGTCTAACAAAATGTCCGCTGGTCTTATCAACAAGAGTCTTCTGTGTCCACGTCTTTGGCAACATGAATATAACTTGTTCTTCATCGACGAGGCAGTCCTGTTCTACATCTTCTTCGTCTTCATCATCTTCTCTTTCATCCCTCCTCCTAGTGTCTGATGGCCCTGTATTTATAGCAGGCCTGGGTCCAGTTTGATGACCTCACAGCTAGTGACATCATAACAGGTTTTCCTCCAATCCTCAAAGTTCGTTTTCAGTTTGAAAATGTAGGCGTGGCTTATTGCTAACTGCCCTGCTGAAGACAGTATTTCTTTCCAACTCATTTTAAGGCTAAATCCTTGTTACTATTACATTTACTACACATGATATATGAATATTAAGGTACTTCTCTCAAGGACACATATTTCAACATAACACATTACTTGTTTGTCCCAGAGTAAACCACAAAGCTGACATTCACATGAGTTATTTCCAGTTCAGTGTATCAAGATTTATATTACCTCATTTGATTTATTCATTAAACTTATTTACCTAGATTTCTTTAAAACAGATCTTTTCTAAATAATTATCTTAAATTATACTAATTCAACCAGTTGCAATTGATACTCAAACTTAATTATTTTACACAATAGTTTGTAATCCTGTACATTTGGCTATAAACCACTCCAAGTTTACTATCAAAATGTTTCCCTGGTTGAACACATCATTTCAGTGATAATTGTAGTTTAATCAGATTTAAATTGAATATAGAAAAAAAATTCTAATGTCCTGATTACTAAACATTGTCTCCTTCCTCCTCCTGTCTATCTTTGTACCCCAGCAGAAGTTTGAGCTTTTCACACCTCTGAGAGAAACAGCTGTGGGCCTGCTTGTATGCAAATGCTTTGGTCTCCCTTTCCAGTTACTCACAGCATTTTCTGATTACTTGAATTTCTTAGTTACAGAATGAGCACAAGCTTCGAACATAAAAAAAAAAATCGAAGTTAAAAAAAAATATATATATATATAAAAAATTTCAAAAAAAGAATTTCAGATTTTATTTTTATTTTAATTTTTACTTCGGTGTGTGTGTGTGTGTGTGTGTGTGTGTGTGTGTGTGTGTGTGTGTGTGTGTGTGTGTGTGTGTGTGTGTGTGTGTGTGTGTGTGTGTGTGTGTGTGTGTGTGTGTGTGTGTGTGTGTGTGTGTGTGTGTGTGTGTGTGTGTGTGTGTGTGTGTGTGTGTGTGTGTGTGTGTGTGTGTGTGTGTGTGTGTGTGTGCGCGCATGGGGCCATTGGGTGGGGCCGGGGGACAAATACACTGAAGGAACGTAACCCAGCTCAGCACTGCCCAAATTATATCATCACTATTGCCTGTTTGAAGGATATCATCCTCAAACACATATACACCACCTACACGCCTATTCTCAGTCCTTGCCCCACAATGGTGGAATGAACTACCCACCCCAGTTAGGACAGCCAAATCCTGTCCAATCTTTCGCCGTCGACTAAAGACGCACTTCTTCAACCATTATCTGAAATAAAATTAAAAAAATAAAATAAAAAAAATCTAACCCTAACTAACCTTACTGTCATGCACTTGTCCTAATAAACTAACCTACACTGTAACACGCAACACTTTGATGAATATTGTTACTCAGCTGATAGAGTTGTATCCTTCCTGATGACCTGTGGTACAGAACTTGTAAGTCGCTTTGGATAAAAGCGTCAGCTAAAAATAGAACATTTAGATAAGGTGCTACTGAGATGTTTTGGTGAGTTCTTTGTTTTTTTTGTGGAAGTAGCCCTTCTTAAAAATGCATGAACATTCACTGATAATTGGTCTGTAGTGGAGTCTACAAGGTCTACATTGCCGGACCTTGTAGACTGACATAATTCTGTGCATAGTTTAGTCTACACAGGCCATATTTCAAATAATCAAAATCTTACTTCATTCATCTTAAACATTCTTGATTTGGGGGATTGGTAGTTCCCATGAAATCTGAAGTTGTTCAAACGACAACAGCGATCCACCTTGAATTAAATCACACAGCCGTGTTGGCTGTGTCACAGTCACGAAAGGGGCTACTTAATTCATTAATCCAATCCACTTTATTTATAGAGCACATTTAAAAACAACAAAGTTTACCAAAGTGCTGTACAAGTCCCACAACATAAGATAAAAAAAAGAAAAAAAATTATATAAAAATGATATATAAAATAATAAAAATTTATTAATTAATAAAAAAAATTTTAATTCGAAGCTTCGAATTAAAATCGAAGCTCGGCCCCGAAGCTTCGATTGCCAAAAAAAAATTCGAAGGTCAGCCCTAGTCGCTACACAGCTTTGCATGTCCTCCTTTATCGCTTTTAAATCATTTCTGATAAGGTCGAACTTTTTGGAAAGTGCACCTTTCAATTCCGATTGTATTATCTCTGCGATTTCGGATTTCAGCGCAAGGAGAATCTCCGTCTTTAAGGCTGTGGTATCCACGCCGGCCATCTTTGACGGTGTGGTCGGTGGTGGCCCAGAGGCGGAACCCGAGGCTTTCTCAGGCCTACTTGTAGTCGGGACGTATCCGTATTTGCGAAGGTTTGATGCCATCTGTCCGTGTAAAAGATGACCAACGGTTTGAACAAATGTACCCTGAGTAAGATTCACTAAGTTATGTAAATCCATAAGCTTATTAAATTAAGATAAAACAACTAAAAGTAGAGACTCGACGGGAGCGAGAACAAAAAAGCGTACTACTCCATTGCTTGCCTAGCCACGCCTTACTGTTCATATTTTAATGGGGAAGCCTGGCTTCCCTTGGCTTCCAGTAGGATTCGCCACTGCAGCACACTACCTACGGAGACATCAGCCCCAACCCTGACCATCACTAACAGCCAGGTCAGGAGGCAGCTCTCCAAGATTAGTGTGAATAAGGCCAGAGGACCAGACAACACCAATCCCAGGGTGCTCAAAGCATGTGCGGAGCAGCTGGCAGCACCGCTCCAACATCTCTTCAACCTCTCCCTGAGGCTGGAGAGGGTGCCCCAGCTCTGGAAGACCTCCTGCATTGTCCCGGTGCCCAAGAAGGGACGACCCAGCACCCTCAACGACTACAGGCCAGTCGCTCTGATGTCACACGTCATGAAGACGCTTGATAGACTGGTCCTGCAACACCTCAAGCCCCTGGTGCAAGACTCCCTCGACCCCCTGCAGTTTGCATACCAGGCAAACATCGGGGTGGAGGACGCCATCATCTATATGCTCCACAGAGCACGCACCTGGAGAAGCCGTGCAGCTCAGTGAGGATTATATTCTTTGATTTCTCCAGTGCCTTCAACACCATCCAGCCATTACTGCTAGTGGAGAAGCTCTCTGTGATGCAGCTGGAGCACGGCTTGGTGGCCTGGATCAAGTACTACCTCACTGAGAGACTGCAGTACGTCAGACTAAAGGACAGTCAGTCTGACGTACTGGTGAGCAACACCGGTGCCCCCCAAGGAACTGTGCTGTCACCCTTCCTCTTCACCCTCTATACCTCAGACTTCTGCCGCAACTCAAGCAGGTGCCACCTGCAGAAGTTCTCTGACGACTCCTCCATCGTAAGCTACATCACCGACGATGATGAGGAGGAGTATAGAGCCCTGGTGGAGAGCTTTGTGGGGTGTAGCGACAGCAACCACCTCCAACTCAACACCAGTAAGACCAAGGAGCTGGTGGTGGACTTCCGGAGGGGCAAAAAGAGGCCCCCCCCGATTCCCATCACCATCCGAGGGGAGGAGGTTGAGGTGGTGGAGTCATATAAGTTCCTTGGGGTACACCTGAACAATAAACTGGACTGGTCGGACAACACAGAGGCCCTCTACAGGAAGGGACAGAGCAGGCTCTTCTTCCTGAGGAGACTCAGGTCCTTCAACGTGTGCAATAGACTGCTGCAGTCATTTTACCAGTATGTAGTGGCCAGCGTCCTCCTCTATGCTGTGGCATGCTGGGGGGGCTACATCAACTCGAGGGACACCAACAAACTGAACAAGCTGGTGAGGAAGGCTAGCTCCGTGGTGGGAGTCGAGCTGGTCAGACTAGAGGTGATGGCAGAGAGGGGGATGAGAAGGAAGCTGGCTGCTATTGTCGTATCAGTGAATGATCCGCTGATCGTATCACGTCCTTGGCAACATGGATATAACTTGTTCTTAATCAATGAGGCAGTCCTTTCTCCGTCTTATTCAGCTATTCTCTTTCATCTCTCCTCCTAGTGTCTGATGGCCCTATATTTATAGCAGGCCTGGGTCCAGGTGATGACCTCACAGCTAGTGACATCATAACAGGTTTTCCTCCAATCCCCAAACAGTTAGTTTTCAGTTTGAAAGTGTAGGCGTGTCTTACCACTAACTGCCCAGCTGAAGAGAGTATTTCTTTCCAACTCATTTTAGGGCTAAATCATTGTCACTATTACATTTAATACACATGATATATGAATATTCAGGTACTTCTCTCAAGGACACACATTTCAACATAACACAGTACTTGTTTGTGCCAGAGTAAACCACATTTTGTAATTTAGGTCCAAATCCACTTGAATTCATCTTTAGTTTACTACAATATACAAATATTATTCTCGGTTTAGTTCTACAGAACATCCCAGTGTGATTAAAAACCTTTTACCCAAGTCTGTTAAAGTCCTTTGTTCTGATTTATTCAATTCACTCTAGGTCATTCTCAAAAACAGGTTTCAAGTAAAGTCAAGTCAAGAGTTTTAATTGTCACGGCATACAAGTATACAATGAAATGCGGGTGGTCTTGCCCGCAACGATGTGCAATACAGTGGTACAACATATAATAGAATCCAATAAAAAAACAACATTGTGCAATAAACAGGTAACAGGTAACATGGTGTGACATCTCGGTATCTGTACATAGTTATTTACAGAGCATATAGGACATGCTAGGTAGCTTTGGTAGTGCAATACACTGTTCCTGTTATTCTAATTTAAAGTGGCCTTTCCTTTTGGCCATAAGTGTGCGGCATGAGTGTGTGCCCGCTCATGTTAAAGTGTTAAGTGGCTGCTAGTGTGTGAGCGTGCACAGCGTGCGTGTCGTGTGTGTGTTCATGTGTGCTTGTGTGTGGATAGTTCAGTGTTCTGTGGCACTCAATGTTCATTGTTCAGGGCTCTGATGGCCTGGGGGAAGAAGCTGAGCCTAAGCCGCTCTGTCCTAGTAGCTGGGGTTCGCAGGCGTCTGCCTGACCTCAGCAGCTGGAACAGGCTGTTATTGAGGTGGTGAGGGTCTTTCATTATCCTGCAGGCTCTGGATTTGCACCTCTTGTTGTATAGAACCTGCAGGGGAGGTAGTGCAATACCCGTGGTACGCTCGGCTGAGCGCACCACTCTCTGTAGGGCCTTCTTGTCTTGTGCCGTGCTGTTTCCATACCAGGCAGTGATGTTTCCGGTCAAGATGCTCTCTACAGCTCCTGAGTAGAAGGACTGGAGTATCTTCCCCGATACTCTGAACTTCCTTAACTGTCTCAGGTGGTAGAGGCGCTGTTTCGCCTTCTTTACTACTGTGTCTGTGTGTTGACCATGTCAGATCCTCTGAGATGTGGACCCCCAGGTACTTAAAGCTGCTCAACCTGTCCACGGTAGCCCCGTTAATCATCAGTGGTGTGTGTGTCTCCTGCTGTCCTCTCCTATAATCCACGATCAGCTCCTTGGTTTTACCAATGTTCAGGAGCAGGCTGTTGTCCTGGCACCAGCGTTCCAGTACCTCAACCTCCTCCCGGTAGGCCTTCTCGTCGTTGTCCGAGATCAGCCCCACCACCACCGTGTCGTCTGCGAACTTCACTATGGAGTTGGAGCTGAACTTGGCCACACAGTCGTGTGTGTAGAGTGAGTACAGCAGGGGGCTTAGAACACAGCCCTGGGGGGACCCGATGCTCAGGGTGATGGTGTTGGAGGTCTGACCCCCCACCCTGACCGCCTGGGGTCTTTCACTCAGAAAGTCCAGTACCCAGGCGCTCAGGGCGGAGCTCAGACCCAGCTCGATCAGCTTGTCCACCAGTCTGGTGCGGACTATGGTGTTGAACGCTGAGCTGTAGTCAATGAACAACAGTCTCACATAGCCCCCCTTCTGACGGTCAAGGTGGGAGAGGGTGCTGTGCAGTACCTGGGAGACCGCGTCGTCAGTGGACCTGTTTGTCCTGTATCTGGGCCAGCAGCCTTCCTGGTGTTCACCTGCATAAATTCTCTTCTCACACTGTGTACCGTCAAGGAGAGAGCGTCCCCGCCCCCCGCGGATGCCCCCCCCCCTCCACAACAGCCGGCGCACCAGTGACGTCACTAGCCGTTGGGCTAGCAGTGCCACTGTTTGCACCAAACCGCGCGTAGACGGTGTTGAGCTGGTCCGCAAGGGAGGTGTCGTCGCTCCCCATTGAGGGGGCGCTGACTTTGTAGTCAGTTATATCCCTCAGTCCCTGCCATAAGCCTCATAAGGTTTACTTTCAAACAGTGGTTTCCTAATTATCTACTAAACTTATATCTGTAATAACACCTTTTTAGAACATCTTTCCATCACAGAATATGCATTCTAGTAATAACACTTGGTTTCCTTTGTATAAACAGTTTCTACACCAGATTTACTTTTAACACATTAATTTGAAGATGTAATGTTTTAATGTTATTTCTTGAAGACTTTCTTTACTCAAAACCTTAAATTATATATCATTTGGTCTGTCTTCACACAGCTGGGACCATCTGGGTCTCAGAGCCCCAGTATACCTTAATTTCACATCCTAGCATAAGACTACTCACTGACATGACCAAACTGGTCTCTTTGTTCCAAAGTCTTTGAAGCTCCGGTATGTGTGAACTTTAATCAAGAAATTCAAATAGCCTACTGTTCTCTGATTTTTGTTGCTAGGTGACCAGGCTCTTGGCAAACTGTGAGCCCCGGCTACATCTTTACACTATTGTTCTCTAAGGGGTCAGCAGGTCTGTATGCACAGTTGGTTTCTGTTGAGACATCCTTGCTTGCATGACCACAGACAAAATAATGGTCCCTATAATAATTTCCTAGTTAAAATCCCCAGAGGATTTAATCTAAAACATTCCTCCTGAATTCCAAAATTGGGAGTTAATATGTATAATTTAACAGCCAAATTATACTACACTATCCTGGAGAATCCCTCCCACCCCCTCTACGATGAGCTAGTCAAGATGAGAAGCACGTTCAGCCACAGACTCATACCCCCCTGACACTCAAGTTTCAAGTTTTCAAGTTTCTTTAATAGTTGTCATACAGAAGTACAGAATACTTTTGTACAAAATGCTTCTTACTGTTGCGCTCCAGAGACTGTGCATGACAAGATAAGTATGAAATAAAAACATAGTAAAAATTAGAAGAAAAAAAAAGAGGTCACAGTGTTCAGTTTAGACATATGTACAATGTTCGTAGACGTAGTTACCATACAATATACAATACTGTGCAGTGTACTAATATACAATACTATATAGTGCAAGGCATAAATGGACGAGGTGCAGTTTAGGTACAATTCACAGTAGGTGTACGAGTTGTAGTGCAAATCCTTTATCAATAAATATAAAGTGTAAGTGTGTTTGTGTGATCTAAGTGTGGAGAGTGGGTGCTGCAGTGTGTTGTTTGTTTGAGTGAGTGTGTGTGTGCGTGTGGGTGTGTGTGCTGTGTGCATTTGATGGTTGTTGCATAGTGATTATTGTTCGTTTAGCGATTATTGTTCGTTTAGCAGCCTGATGGCCTGGGGATAGAAGCTCCTTCTGAGTCTTTCTGTGCTCGCCATAAGACTCCGGTATCGCTTGCCTGACGGCAGCAGTTCAAAGAGGCAGTTGTTCGGGTGGCTCGAGTCCTTAATAATTCTCTTAGCCTTCCCCTTGCACCGCTTGTTGTAAATGTTCTGGAGGGTGGGAAGCCCCCCTCTAATTGTGCGTTCGGCTGAACGTGTCACTCTTTGTAGTCTGCTACGGTCTTGTGCAGTGCTATTCCCAAACCAGGAGGTGATGTTGCCGGTCAGGATGCTCTCTATTGTACATGAGTAGAAGTTCCTAAGGATCTTCTGGCTGACTTGGAACTTCCTTAGGCGCCTGAGGAAGTAGAGGCGTTGTCGTGCCTTCTTCACAACACTGTCAATGTGTGTGGTCCATGACAAGTCCTCGGATATGTGGGCTCCGAGGTACTTGAAACTGTTCACTCTCTCAACTGGTGCCCCGTCGATGCTGAGGGGGCTGTAGTCCTTGACCCCCGACCTCCTGAAGTCCACAATCATCTCTTTTGTTTTGCTGACGTTCAGGGAGAGGCAGTTCTCCTGACACCACTGTGACAGGTTCTCTACCTCTTCCAGGTAGGCCCTTTCGTCGTTGGCAGAGATCAGGCCCACCACTACTGTGTCATCAGCAAATTTGATGATGGTGTTGTTGTTCCGCTGTGCTACGCAGTCATGTGTGTACAGGGAGTAGAGGAGGGGGCTCAGAACACAGCCCTGGGGGGCCCCTATGTTGAGCGTGATGGATGAGGAGGTGCAGTTGCCGGCTCTTACCACCTGGGGTCTGCCCGTCAGGAAGTCCAGGACCCACTGGCACAGGTCATACACTCAACCAACCGCCTCAGACAGTCCTTCATACCAGCGGCCATCAGGCTCCACAACAGTGGGCAGGGACTGCTGCCAGACATCCAACTAGAACTAATAGGAACCCAAGGAGGACAATAACACTACCTTATGCATACTTATGTGCAGTGATGAGAATAACGGTTACTGTGCTGAAGGGTCTGCAATTAGGTAAAATTAGACCTAAAATAATCCCCCTTTAAGTTAATATGTGGGAGTTAAGTTATTATTTACCACATAATGTTACACTGCTGCCTATTGATTGCATCTCAGGTTATATGACGGTGCTGCCATCTAGTGGGCCAGAGGTGGTTTAGTGTCCCCTCGTATCTGCGTCACTTCCTCTCTATGAGCTTATTGACGTTCAACTTGACCGGACCAACGGAAGAGAGCGGACGTACACAAGGCGTTGCTCTCGTTAACGTTATAGTTTGACGGTGACCAAGTATGTAAAGTGGCTTACCAAGCGGACATTATACCACCAAGAGAGAGTGAGTTTAGTACCCAGCTAATTTGATGTTTAGTAAACGTCTGGGATTAGCATATTACAGCAGACTATAGTATTCCCCATCTATCGTTACCAGTTAGCCGAAGCTAGCTAGCTCGGCTCTAATACCTAAAGTAGCTTCGGCTCATGCTTCGATAGCTGCTCTGTACTGGACATATCAGTCGATATATAACACAGACCAGAGAACATTTAGATAAGGTCTGTGTCGCTGTAAAGGGACACAACTAGTCCTACGAAGTAGCCATAGCAGTAACCTGTGGTACAGAGGGGACCAGCGTGTCTGCAGCAGCTGTCGGCGTGCGCCGTGCAGCACCACGGAGCGGAGCGAGACACTCGGACCACCACAGCGGAGCATCTGGTCTGCAGGAGCAGACTAGTGGCGCCTATTGGACCGGGCAGCGTCTTCCCGCCCTCATCAACACGCAGCGGTCTACTACTCCTCATCACCTCCATCTCTCTCATCCTGCAGAGGGAATTGTTCCTCTGTCACAGTGGTAACCGCGGCAACGTTTGGCCAGAACACTTTATTATAACTATTTGGGCGCCCATCTAAATTTAGTAATAGTATTTAATCAGGCTTTGTGTAATGTGATAACAATATTTTGTATGTATCTTTTTCCCCTTTTTTGCTTATATAAAAGCATTATGTTTCAAACAGTTTCCTCGCTCTTTCTAGTTTAGGTGACTCCATTTTAAGTTATTCACTCAGTTGTGTATTTGGTACAATTAGTTTAAGAGTTAAGGCATCCTACCACACCCCCTAAGGTGATAATTATATACAGTCCTCTAAGCTCCCGCACAATTTGGTCACTTCGAGCCGGAGTTAAACCAGATAGGATGTCACAAAAGAGCGAGGTAGGTTCAAAGGGCCCCCCCCCCCCCTTCCCTGAAGGGAAGACACGTGCTCCTAGGGAGCGTAGATTACCCTCCCGACTAGATGACTGTGTCCTGGGTACACCCAGTAGCCCTAGTTCGGAGAGCAATCAGCATATGCTAAACACATCAGCTGACCGGACAGTAGGGGACTTTACAACCCAGACGGCAGGCACACCCCAGTTAGTAGAGGGTGCTGCTGCCACACCACAGTTAGATCAGACGGCAGGCACACCCCAGCTAGTAGAGGGTGCTGCTGCCACACCGCAGTTAGATCAGACTCTGAGAACAGAGTCAGACCCGACTGACACCCCCCAGCGGCCTGAAGAGAAGAAGAGACACCAGGTGGCAGTCTTGTGTAGTAAAGACATAACTACCTTCTCGCCACTGGATACCGCCAACCAAGATGAGTATGATGAGCAAGATGAGTCTGAAGAAGAAGAGGAGAGTGACTCAGCTGAAAACGACTCGCAACCTGGAGAGGATATCAATCCCCCAGACAGAGTGGAGCTACGCGGCAGGCAGGACTTCAATCACTTCCAACCGGGAGAGTTCTTCCTAGACACTCGCAGAACTAGTAGGCCCCCCAGCAGAGCACAAAGCAGAGGGAGCGTTACAAGCCAAACAGAATTCATGTTCCAATGCATGCAACAACAACGCGAAGATGCGCTCGCAAGAGAGGCTCAACGACGCCAAGATGCGCTCGACAGAGAGAGAAGAGCCGCGGAAGCACTGGAGCGGGAGCGCGATAGAGCGGCAGCCCAGGCCTTGGAGTACACCCGGCTCGCTACCGCCCAACTGCAATCGGCCTCTGCCTCCAGGCAATCATCAAGAGCATCCACTAGGAATAACTCACCCCAGCGCCGCCAGCCTGAAAGGGAGGAGCACCCGGCTACGTATCCCCGACCCCGAAGAAGGGACAAGGCCGACTCCGAAGACCTGGAAAGGCGACTGGCTCGTCTGCAGGAGGAATATACGGCACCAGGAGAGGTGCCACCCCGCTCTCAATGTGAGCGGCTACCCGCCACACACAGAGCAACCTCCAGATCCCATCAACATTGGCCCGTAACTGCACCGGCCCCTAGGTACGACCCGCTCCCACAGCGCCCACCAGGGAGCGCCATCCCATTCTTCAAAGACAATTCTAGAAGTCAGTACCATGACATGAGGATGTGTCTGGAGTTCCTCCTGGGCGCCGCCAACCACAGCGAGCAACAGAAGTTCCTCGAGCTGTCTATGCACTGTACGCTGCCTGCGGCCAAGCTCATATGCACTGCCAACGCATACTCCCCCACCCCCTATACTTCGTCTCTCCAGGCCCTGGACGAGCGCTGGGGACGCCCGTGGGACCACATAGTGGAGGAGATCCACGAGCTGGGAGAAATGGCAGACATAAAGGACGACCACGCCCTGGACGCATACTCCTTGAAGGTACAGGCTCTGGTGAGCCTCCTGACGTTCCAAGGAGCCGCCGGCCGCACTGAGCTCTATGCAGGCTCCAACGTAGAACGCTTCGTCAGGAAGCTTCCAAAGGAAAGGGAAGAGAGGTTCCGACGGGAACACGAGCGTCTCCACCCCCAACAGCCACTGTCTACCCTGATGGAGCTCTCAGAGTTCCTGAAGTCGGAGATGAGGCACATCCGCCTCCCCAAGCGGGAAGAGCCGAGAGGCAATGGACGCAGTGGACGAGACAAGTCAGACCGAACAGGGCGGCCCGTTAGGGTGCTGACCACCGTACATGAAACCACATCAAAGGAGCACCAAGGGCCCCCGAAAGGCCAACGAGGCTTCTCCTCCCAGAAGAAAGGAGAGAAGAAGACTCCGCCGCCATGCCAGTGCTGCACAGAGGTCCACTGGCTAGACAACTGTCCCGTGTTCAAGGAGAAGACTACAGAGGAAAAGAAACAGTGGATAATAGAGAATAAGCGGTGCTGGAAGTGCGCCCGTGAGCACCGAGCAAAGGACTGCACCCTCAAGGGACCCTGCAGACAGAGCGGGTGCGGGAAGATCCACCTCACGGCCCTCCACGACCTCAACAATAGAGACGACAAGGCTAAGCCTTATGTGGCGGAAGTCCGTGATGAGCCCTCTAGAGAGCTACGCAACTACTACGTGGGCCCCGTGAGAGGCAGCACTCCCCGCGTGCTGTTGAAGATTGTGCCGGTGGTCCTGCGGAACCGCGACAAGACTCTGGAGACCTACGCGGTTATTGACGATGGCTCGGAGCGCACGCTGCTGATGCGTGAGGCTGCCATCGCCCTTGGACTCGTGGGCGACGCAGAGGAGCTGGATCTCCTCACCATCCAACCAGGGCGCACCACTATTCGAGGAGAAAGTGTGGCCCTCACCCTCACACCGGCCGGACGGCCGAAGGAAGTCTTCAAAGTGAGCCGCGTATTCACAGCTGCCGGGTTGTGCCTCTCCAGTTACGGCTACCCGATGGAGTCCCTCATGAAGAGGTACCCACATCTCCGTAATCTGGGGATCAACGCTGCAATGGAGGTGAAGCCCACCCTCCTGCTCGGCTCCGATAATGTGAACCTCACTTTACCCAAGCACATCATCCCGGGTCCACCCGGATGTCCCGTCGCCCTGGAGACTCCGCTAGGCTGGACCCTGCAGGGCCCCATCAGTCTAAGAAATCTGAACGCCCGTCAGACCCACTGCCTCTTCATTGGAGCGGGGCATGAAGACGAGGCATTGCTGGAGAATGTTCAGAGGTTATGGCAGCTGGACATTGCTCCATACAAAAACGAGAAGATACACACTCGCTCCAAAGAAGATAAGGCGGCGATGGATCTTCTCCAAGCCAAGACCAAGCGTGTCTGCGTGCGCGGTGTCCTCAGATACGCCACACCGCTCTTGAGAAGAGAGCCCATGCCGACCTTCAAGGTTCCCCCAGGAGTAGCGAAGCCGTGTCTGCTTAGCACTGAAAGAAGACTCAGCAGAGACCCCGAGACGGCTGCCGCCTACGCCACAGAAATGAGCAAGCTCATAGAGTCTGGACTAGTCAGGAGGCTGAAGCCTGAGGAGGCGGAAAGGAGTACCGAGTCATGGTACCTTCCACACCATAACGTTAAGCACAACGGAAAGAACAGAGTGGTCTTTAATTGCAGCTTTCAAGTGCGCCAGCAGAACCTCAACCGCTATCTCCTGCCCGGTCCGACTCTGACCCCTCCTCTCCTCGGAGTCATGGTGCGCTTCCGACGACAGAAGACCGCCATCAGTGGCGACATCAAACGCATGTTCCATCAGGTGTGTTTGCTCGACGAAGATAAGCCACTCATGAGGTTCTTGTGGAGAGAAAACCCAGACGACCCGGAACCGTCCATCTATCAGTGGGAGGTGCTGCCCTTCGGGACGACCTGCAGCCCGTGTTGCGCCACCTACGCCCTGCAGCTTCATGTCGACGACGGCGCCGCACCCCCCGGAGTCTCCGATGCTGTCCACCACAGTTTCTATGTGGACAACTGCCTCCACAGCGTGGAGACCGCGGAAGAGGCCTACAAGCTGGTGCATGACATACGCACCTTCCTGGCCACCGCTGGCTTTGAGGTCCGCCAGTGGGCCACCAACAACCCTGAGGTCGTCCGAGACCTCCCAGACGAAGCGAAGGCTGACAGCAGCGAGACCTGGCTCTCCCAGTCAAGTGAGGACGCCCATGAAATGACTCTGGGTCTCCTCTGGCGTTTCAAGTCTGACACCCTGTGTTACCGGCAAAAGAAAATCGAGACTCGCCATTACGTAACCAGGAGGTCGATCTACAGTACTCTGGCGAGTCAATATGACCCGTTGGGTTACATCAACCCCTACACGACTCGTGCCAAGGCTCTGGTCAGCGAGCTGTGGACTGAGGCGAAGGGATGGGATGACCCCCTACCAGAGACACTCGGGGCGAAGTGGAAGAAGTGGGAAGAAGAGCTCCCCACCCTCCAACAGATCGAGTTTCCCAGGAGCTACTTTCCCTCGAGCGTCAGTCTGACCGGCAGCCAGCTCTCCCTTCATGTATTCTGTGACGCGTCTGAGAAGGCATATGGTGCAGTAGCGTACCTGCGCGCGGTGGAGCCCGACGACACAGTCCACGTCTCCTTCATTCTTGCACGCTCAAGAGTTGCACCCAAGAAGCAGCAATCCATTCCCCGGCTGGAGCTCTGCGCAGCTCTAAGTGGAGCCCAGTTGGGAAAGATGCTGAAGGAAGAGCTGCACCTCCCCCTTCACGCGGTGTCGATGTGGTCTGACTCCACAACAGTCATCCAGTGGATCCAGTCGACTTCGTGCAGATATAAAGTATTCGTAGGAACAAGGGTGACAGAGATCCAAGAGCTTGTGGGGATCAGCTGCTGGCGATACGTTTCGACAGATGTTAACCCGGCGGACGTGATCACCAGAGGTGCGACCCTCGAGGAATTGGCACGTCCCAACCTCTACCACCGTGGACCCGACTACCTACGCAAGCCAGAAGAAGACTGGCCTTCTCCTCCGAACTTGGAGAACGCAGAGGTGGAGGTGGAACTTAAGAAGTCCATCTTCTGCGGCCTCACTGGACTCCAAGACCCTTCAAATACTGACGGTCCCAAGGTTGAGGATTGCCAGACCCTAGAAGAGCTCCAAGTACGTACCTTCCACCACCGGAACCCCGGTCCCGGAGACCCGACCCCTCTCAGCGCCGACGACTACGCCGCAGCTGAGATCATGTTGCTGCAGAGGGTGCAGCGGGAGGTCTTCCAGATCGAGATGGCGTGCTTGGGACGGAAGATGGAGCTACCAAGAGACAGCAAGCTGAGGCTACTGGCCCCCGAACTGGACGAGAAAGACCTCATACGTGTCGGAGGCCGCCTACGACGGGCTCAGGGCCTCACTGAGGACAGCAAACACCCCATCCTACTCCCCTCGAAGCATCCGGTGACTAACTTGGTGATTCGTCACTATGACACCAAATTGTATCACCCTGGAGCGGAGCGGCTCTTCGCGGAGCTCAGGAGAAGGTTCTGGATACTTCG
Source organism: Notolepis coatsorum (assembly GCF_963971535.1). Lineage (NCBI taxonomy): Eukaryota > Metazoa > Chordata > Actinopteri > Aulopiformes > Paralepididae > Notolepis > Notolepis coatsorum. Next base: position 47,631,988 of record NC_140183.1, on the reverse strand, counting down.
CGGCCGGGAGGCTGTGCGGCGTTACCAACGGTCATGCACAGACTGCCAGAAGCTCAGAGCCCAACCCATCATGCCACGAATGGCTGACCTCCCATCCTGCCGCCTCCGTCTCCAAGAAGCGCCCTTCCACAACACGGGCATGGACTGCTTCGGGCCCTTCACCATCAAGGCGGAGATCGGGAGAGCAACTGCTAAGAGATGGGGAATCATCTTCAAGTGCCTCACCACGAGAGCCGTCCATCTCGAGGTGCTGGCTGAAATGACAACAGACAGCTTCCTCCAGTCATTCCGTCGATTTACTGGAAGGAGAGGGCGACCCCATACCTTATGGTCTGATCACGGGACGAATTTCAAGGGAGGAGAAGCTGAACTCATCAAGAGTTACCACCAGATGAGTGAGGAGTTGAGGGACGAGCTGGCCTCCCAACAGGTCACCTTCTCCTACAACCCTCCAAATGCACCCCACTTCGGTGGAACGTGGGAGAGAGAGGTCAAGTCAGTAAAGGCTGCTCTAGCAGCCGCGCTCAGAGGACAGGTTCCGAAGGCAGAGGTCTTCAACACCGTGCTGGTGGAGATTGAAGCCATTCTGAATTCCAAGCCACTGGGGTACGTCAGTAGCGACGCGGCCGATCTCGACCCCATAACACCCAACAGCCTTTTGATGGGGCGGCGAGACGCGGCCCTTCCCTTTGCGGTCTACGCCTCCACCGAGATCATCGGCAGAAGACAATGGAGGTATAGTCAGGCTTTAGCCGACCAATTCTGGAAGAGGTTCACCACCGAATATCTCCCATCGCTGCAAGGCCGCCGCAAGTGGATCACTGAAAGAGGCAACCTAGAACCAGGAACCCCAGTCATGATCGTGGATCAGGCGCTTCCCCGAGCCCGCTGGCTCACCGGAGGGGTGAAGAGTGTGGTAAAAGGGCAAGACGGAAGAGTCCGCTCTGCTATCGTGGAGGTCGGAGGAAGAACATACCACAGACCAGTGGCTCGACTGATCCGACTACCCCCGTACTCTGACTCTGACCAGCCTGAGTGACTACTAGACATTCAGCAGACCTCAGTACTGATTAGCGCCGCAAATCAGGGGGCGGCTGTGCTGAAGGGTCTGCAATTAGGTAAAATTAGACCTAAAATAATCCCCCTTTAAGTTAATATGTGGGAGTTAAGTTATTATTTACCACATAATGTTACACTGCTGCCTATTGATTGCATCTCAGGTTATATGACGGTGCTGCCATCTAGTGGGCCAGAGGTGGTTTAGTGTCCCCTCGTATCTGCGTCACTTCCTCTCTATGAGCTTATTGACGTTAAACTTGACCGGACCAACGGAAGAGAGCGGACGTACACACGGCGTTGCTCTCGTTAACGTTATAGTTTGACGGTGACCAAGTATGTAAAGTGGCTTACCAAGCGGACATTATACCACCAAGAGAGAGTGAGTTTTAGTACCCAGCTAATTTGATGTTTAGTAAACGTCTGGGATTAGCATATTACAGCAGACTATAGTATTCCCCATCTATCGTTACCAGTTAGCCGAAGCTAGCTAGCTCGGCTCTAATACCTAAAGTAGCTTCGGCTCATGCTTCGATAGCTGCTCTGTACTGGACATATCAGTCGATATATAACACAGACCAGAGAACATTTAGATAAGGTCTGTGTCGCTGTAAAGGGACACAACTAGTCCTACGAAGTAGCCATAGCAGTAACCTGTGGTACAGAGGGGACCAGCGTGTCTGCAGCAGTGTCGGCGTGCGCCGTGCAGCACCACGGAGCGGAGCGAGACACTCGGACCACCACAGCGGAGCATCTGGTCTGCAGGAGCAGACTAGTGGCGCCTATTGGACCGGGCAGCGTCTTCCCGCCCACATCAACACGCAGCGGTCTACTACTCCTCATCACCTCCATCTCTCTCATCCTGCAGAGGGAATTGTTCCTCTGTCACAGTGGTAACCGCGGCAACGTTTGGCCAGAACACTTTATTATAACTATTTGGGCGCCCATCTAAATTTAGTAATAGTATTTAATCAGGCTTTGTGTAATGTGATAACAATATTTTGTATGTATCTTTTTCCCCTTTTTTGCTTATATAAAAGCATTATGTTTCAAACAGTTTCCTCGCTCTTTCTAGTTTAGGTGACTCCATTTTAAGTTATTCACTCAGTTGTGTATTTGGTACAATTAGTTTAAGAGTTAAGGCATCCTACCACACCCCCTAAGGTGATAATTATATACAGTCCTCTAAGCTCCCGCACAATTATGTTTGTAGCCAATGTGGCAAAGGTGTGTAATCTTTGAATTATCTTATTATTTTGACTCTCTCTTTCATAAATTGTTTATTCAACTTCAGCCCCAATCATAACCACCACATATTGTTTTTTGTAATGTCAGATTTAACAACTCCTTTTGGGAGTGTGCCATCTGCCATTCCATTCGCCGCCTCCACGGTCAATCAGTTGTATTGCCTGGTCCCGCCTCCACCAATCACAAGCGGCAGCACGGCTCCATTGTGTGTGTGTGTGTCCGCGTGAGGGAGAGAGAGTCAGATAGTTCTCCAACTCTGTAGCAGACAGTGAAATCCTGGTTGTTCCCCACCCACCTGGTTATCTAAAAACTATCGCGCCGCGCCGCCGCCACAACTAGAAACAATGGCCTGGCAAAAAAATAAAAAATAAAATTATAATAAAAAAAATATATAAATTTTTTTTATCTGTGCAGGCCAGGCCACCGGGACAACTCCCTCTGCTCCCGATGGCCAGTCCGGGCCTGGTAACATAGTACATAGTAGTAAGGTACTAGTAAAAGACAGTTATTTATATATATATTATATTGTAGAAATCATCGGAATAGAGAAACGCACAATTTCTATCAGTTGACAACACAAAGCCGTGTGTCATTTATTTCGCAGTAGCACAAGTGACAGCTGTCAGAACTATGCCGGGCTAGCTTCTGACAGCTCGTAGTAATCAAACATTTATCAATGAAACCCCACACAGGGCGTCTCCTCTCAGCCCAACCCAAAACCAACCTCCTTAAAGTGACAGTGCCCCATCAACACATCAAAACAATACCATGGGGAATTATGTCTCTATAGAACCCACTACAATATAAATATTATATTTATTAAGAAGGTTATTTATTAGGGCGGTCAGGTGGCGTAACGGAGATTGCGTTCATCACCAAACCCCGGAGCGGCTAGATTCGCCTGTTCGAATCCAGCTCACAGCTCCGGGGTTGTCACTAGCTTGGCTGGCCGTTCACACTAATACAATTGGCAGTATTAGAGGGTGGGAGAAGCTGGCGGGGTGGGTCCGGGTCGTTGTAAACAGCGACTCCTACAGTTCGGTCGGGGCGCCTGCTAAGCGCGTATAGGACTTGAGTGGGATAGTGTGATCCTTCCACACGCTACGCCCTCTCAATGAGAATCCGCGCTGCCAGGTGAAAAGAAGCGGTTGATTGGCTGGACGTGTGTCGGAGGAAGCACGTGATAGCCTCCACTCTCCCAGACCGACTGTGGGGGGTAAGTGCGCAGCGACCAGGAAGGGGATAGGGAATTGGCATAACGACTAACATTGGGATGGGAGAAAATCGGAGGAAAATGGAGGAAAAAAAAAAAAATGAAAAAAAAAGAAGGTTATTTATTTATTTGCATCTCAGATATTGATTGAAGAGGTGTGTTTCTATATGGGTGACATGTCCCATGCATACACAGGGCATACGAGGGCATTTGCATGCAGTCACCAGCTCTCCACCCAATCCAATGCCTATATGGGAGATTTCCCACAACCTATTAAGACGGCACTCTCTTACGTTAAGACAGCACTCTCTTACGCCACCATCGCCAAAACACCAAAAGAGCATCAAATCACTGACCTCTAGGACCATCATTCAGGTCATAGTACCAGTTAGATTAGATTACATTGAAATGTATTGTCATCATACAGCATAAGTACATTACAATGAAAATAAGGGTGGCATCCAACCCCAGTGCAAATGTAACAGTAAAGTGCAATAGTAATATTAATATAGTGATAAAGCTGGGTATAAGATATATACATTTGTTCTACTGAGTATAATCCTAATCACATGTATGTACAGAGTTGTAATATATTTAAATATTTCAAAAATGTTCTTATGTACCCCAGTTGCTATTGCATGCACATATTTGTGTTTTAATACACGTATATGTACATACATACCAACTATTCGCCTGTTTTATTGTCCACCCATCCATAGCAACACTATTATCACCGACATCTAAGAAGGGGGATCCCCCCTTGAACGGCCCTTCTAAGGTTTCTCTCCTCCACATCGCCTGTGGTGCTTTTTTCCTATTGCTATAGGTTTTTCCTTACCTTCGCTGGGGTATGTCTGGGAGTGTTGCATTTATTTATTTATTTTACATTTATTTTGGATTTCATGGTGGGTTTTTTGTTCTTGATTTATTGGGAAGTTTCTTCTTGAATAGTTTGAAGAAGACTTGTCCGGCCCATGGGGACATTAACTTGTGATTTTGGGCTTTACAAATCAATTTGATTTGATTTAATATGCATTTATATGTCCAGTGATACAGGTATAAAGACACTATGGTCAGGCACTCTACTACTGGCCCCTGAGCAGCTAACACTGGAGCGGTTAAAGCTGAGGTGCCTTGCTCAAGGGCACAGCTAGCAGGCACGTGCACACATAGAGCCCAACGGGTGCACAGGCACCTGCCCTTTTGTCCCTCGTAAAAAGTGCCCTTTTTATGCCAATTATTTTTACCATATTTTCTTTTTTACCTCCATATAGAGAGAGTGATCTGCAATCTGCTTGGGTTGGGGGTGCAATTCCTAACAGGCTCAACCATATGTGTAACTGAGGGGTACAATTCCCTGACTGTATTGATAAGTATGGTATCATTAAACCACTACCGCTTTATGTACTTTAATTACTGGCCATACAGTACATGATATATAAATATGATGAACACTTCCCACAATGAATCGGTTCCACACAAAGGTGTAATCAAGTATTTATTGCAGCAAAAGGTACATAATATACTTCTCTGTATTTTACTTTGGATGCGCTTATAAGGCAAAGGAATGTGCATAGGCAAATCAATAATGAATGTCCATTCTCTGGTTACGCAGGAGGTAATTATACAACCTGAATCTTAGGGAATTATATCTATGGTACACTAGTAATATATAGCGGGAGATACTGGAAGGGTCCCCCCGGTTGTAAGCCAGCAGGGGTAGAGGATCTGTCGGTAGTAGAGAGTCTGGTCAACGATGACTAAGGAGACTCCAAGTACAGGAGACGGTGCAATAGTCTCTTGATCCACAGACGAATACAGCTGTTCTCCGTAGACTGTAGCTCCACAGTGAAGAAAGCTAGCCGGCCTCAGGCTCTCTGAGGCGCAGACTCGACTGGTCTCCTCACAGGGTAAATCCAACACGTGTAGGCGTCGGCGATTCTCCGCTCCATAAATCACAGGACCAAAACAAATATAATCCAGCCGCAAAGGGCTATGTAGTCGTCGGGTAGATTAATCCAGTGTACATGTCCACATGGTTCTCGTCTAGGTCTCCTCGGGTGAAAGCGCCATGAAAGCAGCCCAGCCTGGATAAGCACTCTAGCTGATACGAGGAAGTGTTGGTGATGCTGGTCACTGTAGAACTTTAGCCGCACGATACACTATACACAAATAGACTATTACTGACTTAATAGAAATATGTCGCACTCGACGGTATAGCGCCAAACTCTGACAATTCAGTTATTAATTCGCACGCGGTCTCAATGCTCTATTTTGGGGCCAAACAGGCCATACTTCACCGCACGGAGTATCGTGGGTGAGGCTTCAACTTATTGGGTAACTCTACTTCTGTATTCACCTGCGCCATATTTATATGCACGGCGAACAATCTAGTGCCAACTTCATTTCTGTCTCGTATCCCTGGGCAAGGCCGGGCATGTACAGACATGTCCTGACGGTGGCTTTGAACCTGACTCTGGAGGCACGGCCCCGGCGCCTGTGGACCGCTGTCCAATAGGAGAATGAAATATTATGGTCTGTAATAGGCTAAAGGGATATTCCGTGTACATGTACAAGGAATATACAAGGGATATCAAACGATATACAAATACTATGCAATATATATCAATCAATAAATATATATATTCGGTTTAATCTGATCCTTTGTAACAACCGCCTCCTAATTAGTCCCACCTAATTAGCTAAGCAGAGACAGATTAACCGCACTGTCCACTACTCAATGTCTGTTGTGAGGGGTCGGGCAGTTCACAAAGTCATGGGGTCATGGTCGTCATCGATAGTATCGGGGAGCCTTGGCAGTTCTATTAGCCTCGCCACGGGTCGGGTGTAGATCCATCCTTGGACGAGCACTTCGGCTGCTCGGACCTTTCCGTCGGCACCGGTGATCACTTTGCTTACGCGGCCAGCCGGCCACATAGCTCGGGGTAGTGACTGGTCGATAATCATGACGACTGTTCCTTCTGTCAAATTGTCTCTCTCTTTCACCCATTTCTGGCGGGTCTGTAGAGACGGTAGATAGTGGAGTAGGAAGCTGTTCCAAAACTTGTCAGCCAATACTTGACTGTACCTCCACATTCTTCGGCCGTTCGCTTCTTCAGGCCTGTACATTGTCTGTGGTAGCACGGGGTCCAGCCACCCCATCAAGAGTGTGTTGGGGGTGACTGGGTCGACATCTGCTACATCACTTGAGACGTAACCGAGGGGCTTTGAGTTCAATACTCCCTCGATCTCCGTGAGGACTGTCATTAGGACTTCTTCCGCCACGGTCTGGGCCCCAAGCACGGCGTACAGGGCTGTCTTTATTGAACGTACTTCTCGTTCCCAAGTTCCACCGAAGTGAGGTGCGTTCGGGGGATTAAACTGGAAGTCAATCTGGGATGGAGCGAGGTGGGTCTTAAGTTCTGGGCCCATAGCTTGGAAGCTCTCTCTCAGCTCTCTTTCTCCGCCTTTGAAGTTTGTCCCGTGATCAGACAATAATATAGACGGTTTGCCTTTCCGCGATGTGAATCTTCGGAAGGCCATAAGGAATGAGTCTGTGCTCATGGTTGGAAGGAGTTCTATATGCATCGCTCGGGTGGTCATGCATTTGAATACAATACCCCACCGCTTCTCGGTTCCTTTTCCTTTCTTTATATACAGCGGGCCGAAACAGTCCATACCGGTGGAGTGAAAAGGCTTGTCGCCGAGTCGGAGGCGACAGGGAGGTAGGTCAGCCATCCGGGGTATACTGGGCTGCGCTCGCCACTTACGACAGTCTAGACAGGTTCGCTGGAAGCGCCGCACTGCTTCTCTCCCTTGCAGTATCCAATAACGACGTCTGATCTCCGCGAAGACTCTCTCTGCCCCGGCGTGATGCACATCCTCGTCGTATTTCTTTATGATCAGCTCTGTGACCTTGTGTCGGCTGTTTAAGACTATCGGGTACTTGACGTCATCCGGTAAGTCTGGAGCTCTCCGCAGACGACCACCCACTCTGACGAGACCATGGGCGTCGCTCTCGGGGGCTAGGTGGAGCAGTCTGCTGTCTGATGGGACGGGCTTTGCTCCCTGTAGACAGTCTAGCTCATCGGGGAACGAGTCTCTCTGGGCTCGTTGTAGTAGAAGAAGTTCTGCTTCTTCGTAGTCAGCTGCTGTAATGTCAGTAGTGAGCTGAACCTCTGGGTGGTGCCACAGGAATGTCTTTAGCTGCGCACTCTCTAGGGTGAGGCAATCGTCTATGTCGGGGTCTGTGGAGACGAGTGTGTTCAATCCACAGAACATAGATTTCTTGTTTTCGGCCTCCTCTTTACTCGCTTCCCGTGGGGTGGGTGTAGGCCACTCTTCTTCCGGGAGCTTGAGGAACTCTGGCCCGTCACTGTATAGGTTGTGACGGGTGAGGTCATCCAGGGACATTCCCCGGGTGATGACATCAGCTGGGTTGTGTTTTGTGTCCACATACCTCCAGCTTGCTACTTCTGTTAAATCTTGAATCTCTGTGACTCTGACTCCCACGAAGACCTTGTATCTGCACGAATCAGACCGGATCCATGTGAGTACTGTCGTGGAGTCTGACCACAAGATTGTTCTTTGCACCGGAATGGTGAGTTCACGTTGGATTAACGTGGCGAGTTGCGCTCCTGCTAGGGCTGCGCAGAGCTCTAGACGCGGGATAGATTGTTGCTTTCGTGGGGCTATTCTTGAGCGAGCCAGGATGAAAGCAGTATGTATTTCTCCTCCCTCCTCTCGGGCACGCAAGTAGGCCACCGAACCGTAGGCTACTTCGGAGGCGTCGCTGAAGACGTGCAGGTCCATCTGGCACGTCTCCGGCCTCACTGTGGGTGGGAAGTAGCTGCGGCGTATGTTGACACCTGGGAGTGAGCTGAGTTCCGTCTCCCACTCTCTCCATGTGGATGCAAGGTGTTCGGGTATGGGGTCGTCCCAGCCCTGGTCCTTGTCCCATAACGCTCTTACAATCATCTTTGCCCTGGTGGTGTAAGGTAGAATACATCCCAACGGGTCATATTGTCTGGCGAGTGTTCTGTATACACTCCGTCTGGTGGTCGGTAGTGCAGTGGACCTTCCCTGCTCCTTGGTCAGGGGTGTGTGTTTATAATGGAGCGAGTCTGTTTTGAAGCGCCAGACTAGTCCTAATGTCATTTCTTGGGCTTCTCCTGGGATGGTCGCCATCCAGGTCTCGCTGCTTGCTGCCTTGTCCTCGGGGGAGAGGCTGCGCAATACTTGCGGGTCGCTGCTGGCCCACTGCCTGAGATCAAAGCCGCCTTTGATCAGGGAGGCGCGGAGCTTGAGTAGAAGGGCCTCGGCTTCTTCTGGCGTCGAGACGCTTTGCAGACAGTTGTCCACGTAGAAACTATTTCCTACACTTTGTCGGACCTCTTCATCAGCTGCTGGGTCCTCTGCGACGTGTTTTTGCAGTGCAAACGTAGCACAGCATGGGCTGCATGTGGTTCCGAAAGGGAGGACTTCCCATTGATAGATGGCTGGTTGCTCATCCCCGATCCTCTCTCTCCATAGGAACCGCAGCAGGGGCTTGTCCTCCTCCACTAGTCTCACCTGCAGGAACATCCCTTTGATGTCGCCGCTGATGGCCACCTTGTCTTGGCGGAAACGTAGTAACACGCCTAGTAGAGAGGGGCCGAGTGTTGGGCCGGGCAAGAGCTCTTTATTCAGATTTTGTGATCCGATCTGGTAGCTGCAGTTGAACACAATACGATCCTTGCCGTTGTGGTGGACTTTGTGGTGCGGCACGTACCATGATTCGGTCGTCTGATCGGCCTCTTTAATGTCAATTTTCTTTATGTGTCCCGCTGTGATTAGCTTGTTAATCTCAGCGCGGTACACCGTCTCTTGAGCGGGGTCTCTGGCTAGGCGCCGCTCTGTGTTCAATAGATACCGCTCCGTCGCTTCTTTTGGGGCGTGGAAGGTAGGCATACCCTCTCGCCTCAGGAGTGGAGTTGCGTATCTCATCACTCCGTTGACTTTGACTCTCTTTGTCCCCTGCTCGAGGAGGGCTATAGCGTAAATGTCTTCCTTGGAACAATGTCTTTCTTTTCGTTCTTAAAGGGCATTGTCTCTAGTGTCCATAGCCTCTCGACATGCTGTAGGAGGGTGGTGTCTTCTTCTGTCACTCTGGAGTGGAGGCAGTTAGTGGCTGCTGTTCGGTTAAGAGACTTAGCGAGGGGGCCTTGTAATGTCCATCCTAGGCGGGTCTCGACTGCTGCAGGACAGCCTCTGGGCCCTGTGTGGACCCGGTCAATCGGGACGATGAGGTCTGCATGGTCGGAGCCTATCAGCAGGGTCGGGGTGGCACCGTCTATGAGCGGTATAGGTAGTTGACGCAGGTGCACATATTTATCCATCAGCTAGGCGATGGGGTAGGTGTACTGCGACAGGCCTATTTCTTGGCTGGTGAAAGCATTAGTAATCCTATACCGTCTCTCTGGCTGCCCGCTTGCTGCGATAGTGAAGGAGACATTCTCGCCCTTTATCGTCTTTAGATCTCTTCTTATTGTCCGAATCGTCATCTGGTTTTCGCTCCCCCGCAGCCCCAGCTGGGCCGCAGCGGACGCGAGGAGAAGGGTCTTCTCTGACCCGTCGTCAAGGACGGCGTAAGTGTCCATGACCTTATCTTGGTAACTCAGTGTTACGCGGACCACCTTTAAGAGCACCCGGGCGCCCCCGCTGCTGGCGGGGTCAATGTACATAACACTTGCCTTTGTGCTGCTTGAGGGTGCAGGCTTTCTTCTGTTACTGTCGTGTAGGACATCTAGGTGGGCTCCATCACACCGACTACACCTCTTCTTTAAGCGGCAATCGGCTGCCATGTGACTGCGCGCACATCGGTAACAGCGTCGGTTGGACTTTATCCATTGACTCACCTCGTCGGCGGTCATCTTCTTGAACGTGTCACATTGTGACAACCAGTGTTCCTTTTCGCAGTACGGGCACACCATCTTCCACTTCTCTTTCATCGAGGGGGTACTGTGGTTCTTGCTGCTCGGTACTGATTCTGATTGGTGCATGACGGTCACCAATCTTCGGCCATCGTTTGCTCTCCTAGGTCCCTCTCTGGAGCTTGGGGTGCTCCGCATGAACGTATCCAACCGTAGGCTGTTGACTTCTCTCGCCAGGAAGTCGGCTAGGTCTAGGAGGGATGGCTCGGGACCGTTAGGATCACGGTGGTCTCTTTGCCGCCTGAAGCGCTCTTGTCGGGCGGGCGGAAGCTTCTCTAAAATCCTCTCGACATTAGAGTTCGCGTACAGTTCGTGCATACCCTTTTCTCTTTGCGCCCCCAGCATCCCTACCAGGGATTGTACCTTGATAGACAGTTCATCTAGTGAGCGATTGTCTGTGGCTGGGGGTAGGCGGTCAATATGCCTTATCTCTTGTATTACGTAGTCCCATATGCGTCCATATCTTTGGTCGAGTGCTGCTAGAGCCGCTGTGTATGGGGTAGTAGAGGTGGCATAGGCCAGCGCTATATTGTGCGCTCGGGGCACCTTGAGGTGCTTCAGTAGGATAGCATACTTGTACGGTTCATCAGCTACATCGGACATCATTGTCTCTAAGCACATTCGTAGCTCCGTGTACTGTGCTCTGTTCTCGTGGGTGAAGTCCGGAAATGTCGGTGTGACAATGTATGATGCCATGGATGGCTGGCACATCGGTGAGCGTTGGAAGAGAGGCCTCCTAGGCGAGTCTCCTCTTACGCCTCTTGGTGGGCTGGTACCTGCTGGGTACCATGGCCCGCGTATCCAGGTGCTGTTCCTCGGGGCTGGTCGTGCGTCAAGCTCACCCGTGAATTGAGTCGGGGGTCTGTAGCGCAGAGCCGCGGGGGTAGAGCCTGGGCTGTACTGGACCTCCTGGTCCTGTGGAGTACTGTGCTGCTGTCGGGCTTGACTCTCCTCCTCTCCCTCTTCTTCTTCCTCTGGCAGGTCCTCTAGATCCTGTAGTCGTCTATTTAGCCTCTCCGCGGTGTAGACCGTTTCTTCCTTGTAGCTAGGTCTCACTTGGACCGGTCGGGGAAGGGGTTCGGAGGGGGGTATAGGCTCTCTCTGGTGGTCGGGCTCAGGGTTGCTTGATCGGGTAGGGGAGGGTGCCCTTGACCCTTGTCTTGACGAGGCCCTGGAACCCCGTGCGGAGGGAGGGGGTGTTGCCCTGGTGATCAGCTGCTCCATTATCTGCGCTTGTAATCGGTCGCGCTCGGCTTCGCGCTTGGTGAGAGCGAGGTCGCGCTCTGCTTCTCTTTGGGCACCGGCAGCGGCGCGCTGGGCTTCGGCGGCGGCGCGCTGGGCTTCGGCCCGGTCCCTTACCATATTCTCTTCCGTCTGAAGGCGTCTAATCTCTAGACGTATACGATCTTCGTCGCTCCGTTGCTGCGCTTGAAGGCGTTCTCTTTCCATGGAAGAATGTTCGCGCTCACTAAGCGTCTGTGCTTGGAGTCGATCGCGCTCTGTTGAGGCTGCTAGGCTGGCGAGGAATGCCTGTGCCAGCATCTTGTCCGCCTCGCTGGGGGAAGACGCTGGTTGAGGTGATCCGCTCCTGGCAGTACTCGTTGGAGATCTGTTCTCCTGTGGCGAGTCCTGGAGATCCATCTCCGGGGTGCTCTCCTCTTCTTGTAGCGGGTAGAGTTCCATCCCTGGAGAGCTGTCTTTATCCTGGAGCTCTCCGGGGACTACTTCTTCGGTCTTGGCGGGGGGTAAAGTCATGTCGGGTCCCTCCTGGTCCCTACCGTGAGCTTGGTCAGTTACGTTAGAACCCACTAGGGCCTCTATTGGCGGGGTAGCCTGGTCGATAGGGTCGGACATAATTTTACTATCTACTTTTTCCGCGTTTACCGTCTGTAGAAAGCTAGGTAGTATATTGGCAACGTAATCCTCTAAGTACTGAGATGTCTGCCGTCTACGCTGCGGGCGATCTACTTTAGGAGAACCGTTTTGTGGAGTGTTCATCATAGGCCATGTCAATATTAATACCACTATATTAATATTACGCTAGTTACCCTCTGGCTCGAAGGACCAATTGTAACTGAGGGGTACAATTCCCTGACTGTATTGATAAGTATGGTATCATTAAACCACTACCGCTTTATGTACTTTAATTACTGGCCATACAGTACATGATATATAAATATGATGAACACTTCCCACAATTAATCGGTTCCACACAAAGGTGTAATCAAGTATTTATTGCAGCAAAAGGTACATAATATACTTCTCTGTATTTTACTTTGGATGCGCTTATAAGGCAAAGGAATGTGCGTAGGCAAATCAATAATGAATGTCCATTCTCTGGTTACGCAGGAGGTAATTATACAACCTGAATCTTAGGGAATTATATCTATGGTACACTAGTAATATATAGCGGGAGATACTGGAAGGGTCCCCCCGGTTGTAAGCCAGCAGGGGTAGAGGATCTGTCGGTAGTAGAGAGTCTGGTCAACGATGACTAAGGAGACTCCAAGTACAGGAGACGGTGCAATAGTCTCTTGATCCATAGACGAATACAGCTGTTCTCCGTAGACTGTAGCTCCACAGTGAAGAAAGCTAGCCGGCCTCAGGCTCTCTGAGGCGCAGACTCGACTGGTCTTCTCACAGGGTAAATCCCACACGTGTAGGCGTCGGCGATTCTCCGCTCCATAAATCACAGGACCAAAACAAATATAATCCAGCCGCAAAGGGCTATGTAGTCGTCGGGTAGATTAATCCAGTGTACATGTCCACACGGTTCTCGTCTAGGTCTCCTCGGGTGAAAGCGCCATGAAAGCAGCCCAGCCTGGATAAGCACTCTAACTGATACGAGGAAGCGTTGGTGATGCTGGTCACTGTAGAACTTTAGCCGCACGATACACTATACACAAATAGACTATTACTGACTTAATAGAAATATGTCGCACTCGACGGTATAGCGCCAATCTCTGACAATTCAGTTATTAATTCGCACGCGGTCTCAATGCTCTATTTTGGGGCCAAACAGGCCATACTTCACCGCACGGAGTATCGTGGGTGAGGCTTCAACTTATTGGGTAACTCTACTTCTGTATTCACCTGCGCCATATTTATATGCACGGCGAACAATCTAGTGCCAGCCTCATTTCTGTCTCGTATCCCTGGGCAAGGCCGGGCATGTACAGACATGTCCAGACGGTGGCTTTGAACCTGACTCTGGAGGCACGGCCCCGGCGCCTGTGGACCGCTGTCCAATAGGAGAATGAAATATTATGGTCTGTAATAGGCTAAAGGGATATTCCGTGTATATGTACAAGGAATATACAAGGGATATCAAACGATATACAAATACTATGCAATATATATCAATCAATAAATATATATATTCGGTTTAATCTGATCCTTTGTAACAATATGGATAAAAGTTCCCATATCATGTGCATTACACAAACTAAAAACAGATATTACATTACATTACACAAACTAAAAACAGATATTACATTACATTACACAAACTAAAAACAGATATTACATTACACAAACTAAAAACAGATATTACATTACATTACACAAACTAAAAAACGATATTGTCTGAATTACTAGAAGAAAGAAATGCACCACCTTTGGCTGATAGTAATTTATTAATTTCTTAGGATTTCTTTTGGTCTAATAAATGTTTAAGGTTCTTAGATGGATCCCCTGCTGCCTCCTCCTCCTCCTCCTCCTCCTCCTCCTCCTCCTCCTCCTCCTCCTCCTCCTCCTAATCATGCTCTCCCTCCCCCTCCTCCTCCTACTCTTCCTCATCTTCCTCCTTCTCTTCCTCCTCCTGCTCCTGCTCCTCCTCTTCCTCCTCCTCCTGCTCCTCCTCTTCCTCCTCCTAATCCTCCTCTTCCTCCTCCTGCTCCTGCTCCTGCTCCTCCTCTTCCTCTTCCTGCTCCTCCTCTTCCTGCTCCTAATCCTCTTCTTCCTAATCCTCCATTTCCTCCTAATCCTCCTCCTCCTGCTCCTCCTCCTTCTGCTACTCCTCCTCCTACTCTTCCTCCTCCTCCTCCTGCTCCTCCTCCTCCTCCTCCTGCTCCTCCTCTTCCTCTTCCTCTTCCTCTTCCTCTTCCTCCTCCTCCTCCTCCTCCTCCTCCACGGGGAGCAGCGTACTGGCTCATGTAAAATGGCAGGCCATGCATTATGCAGCAGCTTAGGTCACTGTGCAGGATCTTTATGTCCTCGGCTACAGTCCACCTGTCGCTGCTCTGGTCGTAGTGCTCCACCTTGAAGATGGAGATGGAGGTGAAGCTATTGTAGTTGTAGTCCTTGTTGCCTCCGACCACAAAGAGCAGGTCGGCCAGCACCGCGATGCCAAAGTGGCTGCGGGGGGTGAGCATGTTGGGCAGGGCGCTCCAGGAGTCAGTCAAGGGGCTGTAGGCCTCCGCGCTACGCAGGGCGTTTCCACGGTCCCACCCTCCCACCTGAGGACAGGACACATGAGAGGAATGTTTTAGTGTGTGGCTCAGGCAGGCAGACACTGTATTAATCCATTTAGGGAAATTAGGGCATCACAGCAGCATTGAAAGTCAAATGATACATATCTACAAATATCTAGTATAAAGCATTTGTCTCCGTGTGCACCTACCGCATAGACTCTTCCTCCGTACGCAGCGACTCCCACTGCGCTACGCCTGCTGCTCATGGGGGCGATCAGAGTCCACTGGTTAGTGTCTGGGCTGTAGCACTCAGCTGTGAACTGTAGCCAGCCACCACAGATGTAAACCTGTAATAAGAAAGAATATTCTAATTTAGTTTATATATTCCATTTGATTTCATTCTACTTTAATTGTCTGTTAATGTTGATGCACCAAAGGACCCAGACACATCTTTTGTATGTGCAAGCTTACTTGGCAATAAAGACATTTATGATTTCTGATCTAACGTTCCTTGTGTTCATCTAGCACCCTGTGTCCCTCAGTTCCACCCACCTTGCCCTGGAGGGCTGCTGCCCCGGCGCCTCTCCTGTGCTCCAGCATGGGTGAGATCACTGTCCACTGGTTGGTTTCAGGCTTGTATCGCTCGGCGGTGTTCAAATCCCCGTGTCTGCCTCTCCCTCCCATGGCGTAGATACAGCCGTCCAACGCAACCACGCTGAGGCTACTGCGGCATGAGTGCATGGGAGCCGCCTGCAGCCAGCTGCGAGTGACGGGGTTGAACCTGTGCACACTGCTGAGATGCTGTACGGTGTAGTCCCAGCCACCGACGCAGTAGACCAGACCGTGGAGATAAGCGGTGCCGTGGCCCCACCGGGGACTCTCCCCCTCAACGCTCACGTCCATCCATCCACCGGCTCGGTTATCGTATGCCTTCATGGTCAGGATGCTGTCACCCAGGCCTCCGATGGCCAATAGGACCTCCTGGGGCAGGCGTGGACGCATCAGGGGGTTTGGGAGCCTGTCGGAGCCAGGGGGGTTCAGGACGCTGAGGATGAGGGGCCTGCAGTCGTGGCTCTCCCTCACCACAGGGTTGTTCTGGACGTTTTTCAGAAAGTAGTCAGGCCTCATCAAGCCCATGCGAACCTGGGAAGAGACAAGCAGACAACGGGTACAACTTAGACATCGGTTGTAGACGGTTTCTGTTGCTAGGGAACAGTTTGGACCCAAATGTTTGAGAACCACTGTACTAGGGAACCTAGTGTTGTTTTAATGTAATGCACAGTAATACAATTAGTTACCTTGGGCAGCAGCAAATGGATGTGTGTTTTACGCTCCTCAGGGGAGTGGTCGATCCAACGGAGGATGGCCTCGAACACCGTCTCCTCGCTCTTCACGTTCAGATCATCCATCTCGATGATGTCCACCAGATGCTGCAGGGACAGCTCCACAAACTCCTGTGAGACGTGCAACATCTCCTCAAAGTGGCACACGACGAAGAGATGGGCCTTGAGCCTCAGGTCAGGGCAGAAGTAGATGTCCGCCAACCTCCAGATGCCGACACAGTTTTCCAGAGACAGCTGGCCTTCTAAGAAGTCAGAGCTCGCTCCTACTATGCCAGTGACGCGAAGCTGGTCTGCAGCCACCAGAAGCTCTTCCACGTTCTCTGCTGTCACCAGCACAAAGCGTGTGTAGGAGTACTCTATGATGAGCTGCATCATACCCGGGGACACCCCAGGGATAGTGTAGACTGCTTTATCTGAGTCGCTCCAGCGAGTGAAGAGGGCTCTGTGGGACGCAGAGTATAGAGAAATCTGATGAGTAAACAGTAAGCAACATTCTGTCCTATGTAGTAATATATTTTCACTGTAGAAGTATAGGGTCTTAGCACAGTAGAAGTATAGTATCTTTTTACAGTAGAAGTACAGTATAGTATCTGTTTACAGTAGAAGTACAGTATAGTATCTGTTTACAGTATAAGTACAGTATAGTATCTGTTTACAGTAAAAGTACAGTATATTATCTGTTTACAGTAGAAGTACAGTATAGTATCTGTTTACAGTAGAAGTACAGTATATTATCTGTTTACAGTAGAAGTATAGTATCTGTTTACAGTAGAAGTACAGTATAGTATGGTATCTGTTTACTAACCAAGCTAACCTGAACCAAGCTACCCTGAACCAAGCTAAACTTACCTGAAATAGTCACTGCAGTCACACAGGAGGGCCTTGTGGGCATTCAACTCAGTGCTGTTGACTTTAATAACCACATCACAGAACCTTCCCTCCAGACGCATCTCATTAAGGATTGTACAGGACATTGTTTCCTTTTCCATGTGGGGATTTTAAATTGTATCTACAGAATATATTCAAGCTTACAGACAAATAGCCGGAAACAACAAGTGATATCTTCACTTGTCTTCTGAGATCTGAGATATTCTTCTTCTTCTTCTTCTTATTTGAATTTCCGGCAGAGTAGACGCATCGTGGCGTATTACTGCCCTCCGCAATTCTTTTTATGGGCTCTTCTTCTTCTCCTTCTTCTCCTTCTTCACCTTCTTTTTCTTCTTCTACTGGACCCCGTCATCAACTACATTGTCCATTGGAGTGCAGCTACTGCTGCTACTTCCTGCCTGAGCCCCCCTCCGCGGGACCCTCCTTGCCCCCTGCTATCTTATCCTGGGCTGCTTTGTCCCTCGCAGCCTTGTCCCTCGCAGCCCCCTCAGCCAATTCTTTACACACCTCCTTCCAGTCCAGACCTTCCAATCCCAGATGTTGAACCGCTATCCTAACAATCATCTTCACCATCTCTGTTCTACCCGTAACCTCTGCCATACCAGTAACTACCCCTGCCACGAAGGCCACAATACCTAATTTCTCCTCCCTTCCCCTCTCTCTTTCCACCTGCTCTACCCTCACTGCCAAATGCCCTCCTTCAACCCCCTGCACCCTTTCTTGGCTACCCTGTCCTGCCCTGCTAACCGCCCCAGCATACGTCAACTTACCCTCCCTTCTCTCTCTCCGATCCGCGACCTGCTTCATCATCACCTCGCACCCCCGAAACGCTACACTATGCTCCCCACCACAACTACAGCACTTCGGCTTCACTCCCTCTCCACATTTCCCATATTCATGTTCCCCGCCACACCTAGCGCACCTCATCCCCTTCATACACGTGGTAGCTATATGGCCAAACCCCTGGCACCTATAGCACCTAAGAGGATTATGAACAAATTCCCTAACCCTATACATCCTACGCCCTACTAACACCTCCCTAGGAACAACCCCACCCTCAAACGTAATCACTACCGTCCCCGTCACTGCCCTCTCCGCTCCCCTCTTCATCCTTGCTGCACTCTTAACTATGCCATTACGCCCGTCCTCCTTTAGCTCTTCCACCAGCTGCTCTACTGTAACCTCGACCGGTACCCCAACTATCACCCCCTTACATCCCCCCCCCCTCTTCTCCCCTACTCTCGCCACCTTACTTATACCCACCCCCCCAATGCTCTGCATCTTCCTAGCCACCTCCACCTGCCCCTCACTACCACACCCTACGGCCAGATTCCCATCCCACAAAACGTTCACGTACTTTACCTCTCCTAATCGCTCGGCAATGAGTTTGGGCCACTCGAGCCTACCTACTTTCCTCTCATCCCTCTCCCCCTCAAGCCTGACCACTATATGGATCACTTCCGCTTTTGCCACATCTTTTCCTGCACCCTCGTCTCCCGGCCCACTTGAGCTATCGTCCCCCCCTTTCTTCCTCTTCCCCCCTTCTCCCCCCCTCTCCTCCCCCCTACTCTCACTATCCCCATCGCTGTCGTTCCTCTCCGTCCGCTTCTTCCTCTTCTTCCTCACCGTATCCCACCCCTCCTCCTCCCTCTCTTCTTTCTCCCTCTCCTCCCCACTGTACTCCGACTGATCGCGAATATCGGTCGTTAGCTCCATTTGCCGTTCTTCCTCTTCCTTCTTCTTCTTCTTTACACCATCCGACTCCTTCCCTTTGTCTTCCACCATCTCCGAGGCCTCCTTCTCACTTCCCTCTCCGTTATCGGTCGTTAGCTCCATTTGCCGTTCTTCCTCTTCCTTCTTCTTCTTCTTTACACCATCCGACTCCTTCCCTTTGTCTTCCACCATCTCCGAGACCTCCTTCTCACTTCCCTCTCCACACGTCACACCCCGAGGGGACACTGGGCTTGCACCCGGTGACTCGCGTCCCTCCTGACGCAAGCCCTCATTCCACTCGCTCCCATCTCGATTCACCCAAAACCCTGGACATTCTTGCAACGGCCGGGGCCATTTACGAGGAATCCACTCTCCCCGCTCTCCATAAGCTGCATGGCTCGCCTTCCACCACCGCTCACTCCCCCTCAGCTTCTTAGGCATCTTTCCACAGCAAAACGGTCGGCAAGCATCTGAGATATTCTTCTTCTTCTTCTTATTTGAATTTCCGGCAGAGTAGACGCATCGAGGCGTATTACTGCCCTCCGCAATTCTTTTTATGGGCTCTTCTTCTTCTCCTTCTTATCCTTCTTCACCTTCTTTTTCTTCTTCTACTGGACCCCGTCATCAACTACATTGTCCATTGGAGTGCATCTACTGCTGCTACTTCCTGTCTGAGCCCCCCTCCGCGGGACCCTCCTTGCCCCCTGCTATCTTATCCTGGGCTGCTTTGTCCCTCGCAGCCTTGTCCCTTGCAGCCCCCTCAGCCAATTCTTTACACACCTCCTTCCAGTCCAGACCTTCCAATCCCAGATGTTGAACCGCTATCCTAACAATCATCTTCACCATCTCTGTTCTACCCGTAACCTCTGCCATACCAGTAACTACCCCTGCCACGAAGGCCACAATACCTAATTTCTCCTCCCTTCCCCTGTCTCTTTCCACCTGCTCTACCCTCACTGCCAAATGCCCTCCTTCAACCCCCTGCACCCTTTCTTGGCTCCCCTGTCCTGCCCTGCTAACCGCCCCAGCATACGTCAACTTACCCTCCCTTCTCTCTCTCCGATCCGCGACCTGCTTCATCATCACCTCGCACCCCCGAAACGCTACACTGTGCTCCCCACCACTACAGCACCTCGGCTTCACTCCCTCTCCACATTTCCCATATTCCTGTTCCCCGCCACACCTAGCGCACCTCATCCCCTTCATACACGTGGTAGCTATATGGCCAAACCCCTGGCACCTATAGCACCTAAGAGGATTATGAACAAATTCCCTAACCCTATACATCCTACGCCCTACTAATACCTCCGTAGGAACAACCCCACCCTCAAACGTAATCACTACCGTCCCCGTCACTGCCCTCTCCGCTCCCCTCTTCATCCTTGCTGCAGAGAATTGTTGAATATATACTGTACACAAATGTTCTAGAATGTTCTATTATGACATCATACTGTGACATCACAAATGTTCTAGAATGTTCTATTATGACATCATACGGTGCCATCACGAATGTTCTAGAATGTTTGATTATGACATCATACTGTGACATCACAAATGTTCTAGAATGTACTATTATGACATCATACTGTGACATCACAAGTGTTCTAGAATGTCCTATTATGACATCATACTGTGACATAACAAATGTTCTAGAATGTACTATTATGACATCATACTGTGACATCACAAATGTTCTAGAATGTTTGATTATGACATCATACTGTGACATCCAGTGATGGGAATAACGGCGTTATAAATAACGGCATTACTAACGGCGTTAGTTTTTTCAGTAACAAGTAATCTAACGGATTACTCTTCCAATCTTAACGCTGTTACCGTTACTGCCAAAAAATGCGGCGCGTTACTATGATTGAAGCTGTTTTTTTCATCAGACAGATCTCTGCACCGAGAAGCAATACTTTTCTTCTTTGGTTAGTGGGCAGTGCGCGATTGGCTGAGGTTGAGTAAAATGTCATGGTAAGCCAATCAGAGGTAGAGGTGGGTGGGTGTTCGAAAGAATCCAGAGTCTGACACACAGCACAACACACTCAGTCAACGACAGACTGCGGGTCCGTGTACGTTTTGATAGTTTGTTTGACGAGCCCAAAAATCCAAAACTAATCCAACAAACACAAGCGAGCAGTCAACGACATGAGCGTTTTTTGTTCACTCTTGTGTGAGTTGTGTTGCAGCGCAGGTCACTACAGTAGTGGAGGCTACAGCCTTATCAACAGTGCTGCACTTCCTGGTTTAAGAAGTACTGTATAGTATCTGTTTACAGTAAAAGTACAGTATGGTATCTGTTTACTAACCAAGCTAACCTGAACCAAGCTAACCTAATCCAAGCTAAGCTGGACCAAGCTAAGCTGAACCAAGCTAACCTGAACCAAGCTAAACTTACCTGAAATAGTCACTGCAGTCACACAGGAGGGCCTTGTGGGCATTCAACTCAGTGCTGTTGACTTTAATAACCACATCACAGAACCTTCCCTCCAGACGCAGCTCATTAAGGATTGTACAGGACATTGTTTCCTTTTCCATGTCGGGATTTTAAATTGTATCTACAGAATATATTCAAGCTTACAGACAAATAGCCGGAAACAACAAGTGAGATGTTCACTTGTCTTCTGAGATCTGAGATATTCTTCTTCTTCTTCTTATTTGAATTTCCGGCAGAGTAGACGCATCGTGGCGTATTACTGCCCTCCGCAATTCTTTTTATGGGCTCTTCTTCTTCTCCTTCTTCTCCTTCTTCACCTTCTTTTTCTTCTTCTACTGGACCCCGTCATCAACTACATTGTCCATTGGAGTGCAGCTACTGCTGCTACTTCCTGCCTGAGCCCCCCTCCGCGGGACCCTCCTTGCCCCCTGCTATCTTATCCTGGGCTGCTTTGTCCCTCGCAGCCTTGTCCCTCGCAGCCCCCTCAGCCAATTCATTACACACCTCCTTCCAGTCCAGACCTTCCAATCCCAGATGTTGAACCGCTATCCTAACAATCATCTTCACCATCTCTGTTCTACCCTTAGCCTCTGCCATACCAGTAACTACCCCTGCCACGAAGGCCACAATACCTAATTTCTCGTCCCTTCCCCTCTCTCTTTCCACCTGCTCTACCCTCACTGCCAAATGCCCTCCTTCAACCCCCTGCACCCTTTCTTGGCTACCCTGTCCTGCCCTGCTAACCGCCCCAGCATACGTCAACTTACCCTCCCTTCTCTCTCTCCGATCCGCGACCTCCTTCATCATCACCTCGCACCCCCGAAACGCTACACTATGCTCCCCACCACAACTACAGCACTTCGGCTTCACTCCCTCTCCACAATTCCCATATTCATGTTCCCCGCCACACCTAGCGCACCTCATCCCCTTCCTACACGTGGTAGCTATATGGCCAAACCCCTGGCACCTATAGCACCTGTGGGATGGGAATCTGGCCGTAGGGTGTGGTAGTGAGGGGCAGGTGGAGGTGGCTAGGAAGATGCAGAGCATTGGGGGGGTGGGGTATAAGTAAGGTGGCGAGAGTAGGGGAGAAGAGGGGGGGGGATGTAAGGGGGTGATAGCTGGGGTACCGGTCGAGGTTATAGTAGAGCAGCTGGTGGAAGAGCTAAGGGAGAACGGGCGTAATGGCATAGTTAAGAGTGCAGAAAGGATGAAGAGGGGAGCAGAGAGGGCAGTGACGGGGACGGTAGTGATTACGTTTGAGGGTGGGGTTGTTCCTAGGGAGGTGTTTGTAGGGCGTAGGATGTATAGGGTTAGGGAATTTGTTCATAATCCTCTTAGGTGCTATAGGTGCCAGGGGTTTGGCCATATAGCTACCACGTGTATGAAGGGGATGAGGTGCGCTAGGTGTGGCGCGGAACATGAATATGGGAAATGTGGAGAGGGAGTGAAGCCGAAGTGCTGTAGTTGTGGTGGGGAGCATAGTGTAGCGTTTCGGGGGTGCGAGGTGATGATGAAAAAAAAAATTTTCTTTGGTTAGTGGGCAGTGCGCGATTGGCTGAGGTTGAGTAAAATGTCATGGTAAGCCAATCAGAGGTAGAGGTGGGTGGGTGTTCAAAAGAATCCAGAGTCTGACACACAGCACAACACACTCAGTCAACGACAGACCGTGGGTCCGTGTACGTTTTGATAGTTTGTTTGGCGAGCCCAAAAATCCAAAACTAATCCAACAAACAACACAAGCGAGCAGTCAACGACATGAGCGTTTTTTGTTCACTCTTGTGTGAGTTGTGTTGCAGCGCAGGTCACTACAGTAGTGGAGGCTACAGCCTTATCAACAGTGCTGTACTTCCTGGTTTAATAGCACAGTCTTCAGGTGCTCAGAGATATATATCTGTATGTCATGCATGTCTTAAATGTCATGATTAGATTAGTTTAGATGATTAGATTAGATTCTTATATCTGTATGTTGTGTATGTCATAAATGTCATGAATTGAAAATGGGGGACCCTGATGTAAACAAGACGAACGTCTCTCTGGTCTGCATCCCCTTTGTGTGTGTATTGAGCTGTACTGTACTGTACCCATTCTGCAATCTGTTCATTAACACTTTGAGAGCCCACCACGACATAACACGTGTTATCAGCCCGCCCCCTGAATGCCCACCGCGACAATTAGCGTGTTATTTTTTTATTAGCGATCTGAATTCATATTTCATCAACCGAGTCTCTCGTTGGGAAACCAGCCCCATCAGGAGCTCAGATGTGAACAAAGCGCCCCCTATCATCTCCCAGATGGTAATGCACCCTTTTGGAATGGACTCAAAAGGGTCCCTCAGACCAGCATGGAATATGTGTTTCGAGCACCCAGCGTTGGATCAATAAAATCAATCGATTTTGGAATGGCGATCAGGAATTGGAATGATCTTTTTGGAGAACATCTGATCTGAGGTAAGGAATCTATTTTACAAGTCTTGGGATAATCAGAGTTGTATTCGCTGAGCTCTCAGCGTTCGCCCTATGTGTGTGCGTGTGTGTGTGTGTGTGTGTGTGTGTGTGTGTGTGTGTGTGTGTGTGTGATGTTGAGGAAATGAGGTAATCGATTTTCAGCTCGCGGCCCCAGCGTGCATACGTACACATATACTATCGATAATCTAGCGTTTATTGGAAAACGATTCATAAATAGGCTGAAAAATTACAAAGTTTTTGTGTGTTCTAGAATATTCCAGTACAGGGCGTTTATTATGGAATCTTTTTATTTTCCTTGAAAACGAGGGCTTTTCAAAATGCTATAAAATGTAAATGAACCGATAAAAAAACAATCCGCTTTGACAATGTTGACTAGAAAGTGAGTCATTGATAAGCGACGGGCAGATTAGACACATAGCCATAATTTAAAACATAGATTAGGCGTTATTAACGCTAACATAGAAGTGAATGATGGGCATTCAAGCACTAAATCGTGCGCCCCCTGCTGGCACTGAAAGTGTTAAAATGTTCAATCAATCAGTATATATTTGTTATTTATTTTTGGTATAGTGCTTAACAAGCATCATTTAATGTTGCCCAGTTGTGGCCTGTTGAGGGGAAATACATATCAAAAGTTCCAAAACATCTATTCTGTTTGTATTTGTATGATCCACTATATAAACATAGTAATTATAATATCTACATACATGGCATTTGATTGGAGTCTAGTCTCAATTTGTCCCACAGCAACATTAAAATAGTTTAGATTTGTGTATGTTGTTTATGTAACAAATGTACTTGAAAGTAACACAATAGTTACTTTCTGAAGTAACTAGTTACTTTTATCATTTGTAACTGAGTAAGTAATTTAGAAATAACTAGTAACTGTAACTAGTTACTTTTTAAAAGTAACTTGCCCAACATCACAACGGAACATGTTTGAGTTCCATTTGAATAATTTAAATAATATGTTGACATTAAAAAAGAACAAATACAATTATAAAAAAACGACATAAAACAATGATACAAATTATAATAAAATATTTAAGTAACATTTATAGAAATAAAGAAAAATAAGACAATGAAATAAATATAATAATTCATTTAAAAGCTATTTTAAAAAGATAAGTTTTGAGCAGTGCCAACCGAGTCTGCTGTCCTAACAGACTTGGGGTCTGTAGGGTAAGCACTTATTCCCTCCGCCCTGAACATTTATGGAGATGTATGGGCCTTTTAAGTCAGTGATAAAAGTGTCTTTCAAGGATAAGTGAGCTCCTGCACTGATTATTATAGTTCAATATTCAATATTTGATCACCAAAACCCCCCAAAAAGCATAAAAAGGCCCATCCACGCCCAAAAAGGGCCCCCAAAAATAGCATAGGCCCAGTGCCCTTTTCAGCCTTTGAGCACCTGCCCCTCTAAAGTCCTGTGCACATCCCTGGCCAGCAGCATCTTTTCACCTGCCAGCGCGGACTCTCATTGGCGAGGTGTAACGTGTGGGAGGCTCACACTACCCTCACCATCTCCCTCCCTCGCTGTGCAGGCGCCCTGACCGACCTGTAGGAGTCGCTGTTTACAACGACCAGAATGCGTCTCTACTTTCCGCAAGTGGCTTGTCCTTCCGCGTTCCCGTTTTGCGCTCTGATTGGCCACGCACGTTTCTGGTCATGTGACATGTGCGCCAATCGTGGGACGGCAAGTTCTGCGCCTATTTCCGGGTCTAACAGCCTGCAAACTACCTAACGCCTAGTTTATCACTGGTTAAGCTTAGGCGACTCTTTCGCAGTTGGTTAAGGTTAGAGTTTGGAATCAGGGCAGGCGTTCTATCGCCATGCTCTAAGACAAACTCTAACCTTAACCAACTTCGAAAGAGCGCCTAAGCTTAACCGTCCAAAAACTTGCCGTCCCACGATTGGGCGCACGCGTCACATGACCAGAAACATGCGTGGCCAATCAGAGCGCAAAACGGGAATGCGGAAGGACAAGCCACTTGCGGAAAGTATAGAGGCGACCAGAATACCACCCCACCGGCTTCCCTCCCGCTGACTCTGCCAATTGAGCCAGTATGACGGCCGGCCAAGCCGGAGGCACCGCTCACAGCCGGATTCAATACCAGTGTCTCTCTCGCGTTGGTGACGAGCGCTTAGTAGTTATATTTTGAGCTGCACTTGTGTCGTTATCAAGTCTTTGTGTTCAAGGTCCCAGACCTTTACTTATTACGCTTAGTAATTCTATTATAACTCTATTATAACTTTAAAATATACTTGTCAGTATAAGTCCAGGTTTCTTGACTTTCACAAAAATGATGGTTAAAATCGTGAACAGGGCTGATATAGTGTGAATTTGTATCTGCCAAGATCACAACTATACGACATAAAATAGCAGCATAAACATCAACGCAATGGCTCTCATTTACGATCCAATAATCACAGTGTGGATGTAATGAGTGTAACGTGTACAGCTTCGCACATAAAACATAAATACTTTTATATAGAGCTTTACTGGGCTTCTGAACATTCAATGTGATTTAACCTTTTGCGTCACTTAAACACACACAGGTGCCAACCTGCTTATCAGAAGCAGTCAGGAGTTTCAGTGTCTTGCTCACTTCGACACTCTGCCTGTGATCCTTCAGATTACTACCGCTCTACCTCCTGAGCCACTGACACCCGGTCTAGTGAGGAGATTTAGAAGGATGTAGAGAGTGACTTGTACATTGAGAGTGATGTAGAGAGTGACTTGTACATTGAGAGTGATGTAGTGAGTGACACTAGTACATTGAGAGTGATGTGCATATGCATATGGCTCGCTGATAACAAACTATCATTACACATGGGCAAAACAGAGTCCATTCTCTTCGGTTCAAATAACAAACTCAGCAAGACCGACGGCTTCTCTGTTACAGTGGGTGACAATATTGTCACAAGGAAAGATGAAATTACCTACCTGGGTTCCATCCTAGAGGCTAATCTTTCCTGTGACAAAATGGCATCCAATGTAATAAAAAAAAGTCAACCAACGAACTCGATTCTTGTACCGGATCTCCTCTCTGGTAAACAAGAATACCCTGAAGACTCTGGCAGGAGCACTCATTCAAGGGTACTACGACTATGCTTGCACCTCATGGTACCAAAGCACCTCAAAGGCGCTAAAAACTAAATTACAAACATCTCAAAACTAACTGGTCAGACTACTGCTTGACCTTACTCCTAGAACCCACCTCACCCCTGCCCACTTTGGCATAGGATGGCTTAGAGTAGACGACAGAGTACAGCAACTTGCAATGGGCCTGGTCTACAAGATACACTACACGACCAAGGTACCCATGTACATGTCAAAATACTTCCCAAAGGTCAGTGAATACCACGACCACAACACCAGAGGGAGCTCCACAAATCATGTTAAACCCATATTCGGCTCAAACAAGGGACTAAACACGTTTCGCAATTATGCCACATCAATGTGGAATGCCCTACCCAAAGCTGTAAAGGAATGTGAATCACTACCCACTTTCAAAACCACTCTCAAAGAACACCTACGGGAGACTGCAATTCGAAACTGGCCCCTGTAAATGTCCTAACCCAACCACCTCCAATGTACAGTAAATTACCAAGTATGGTTTTGTCAATATTCCAATGTACAGTTTTGCTTGTACAGTTGTACAGTGTTCCCCACCCACCCACCCTTACCTACGTGAGAGTGATGTAGTGAGTGACTAGTACATTTAGAGTGATGTAGTGAGTGACTAGTACATTTAGAGTGATGTAGTGAGTGACTAGTACATTTAGAGTGATGTAGTGAGAGACTAGTACATTTAGAGTGATGTAGTGAGAGACTAGTACATTTAGAGTGATGTAGAGAGAGACTAGTACATTTAGAGTGATGTAGTGAGAGACTAGTACATTTAGAGTGATGTAGTGAGAGACTAGTACATTTAGAGTGATGTAGTGAGAGACTAGTACATTTAGAGTGATGTAGTGAGAGACTAGTACATTTAGAGTGATGTAGTGAGAGACTAGTACATTTAGAGTGATGTAGTGAGAGACTAGTACATTTAGAGTGATGTAGTGAGAGACTAGTACATTGAGAGTGATGTAGTGAGAGACTAGTACATTTAGAGTGATGTAGAGAGTGATGTAGAGAGAGACTAGTACATTTAGAGTGATGTAGAGAGAGACTAGTACATTTAGAGTGATGTAGTGAGTGACTAGTACATAGAGAGTGATGTAGTGAGAGACTAGTACATTGAGAGTGATGTAGTGAGAGACTAGTACATTTAGAGTGATGTAGTGAGAGACTAGTACATTTAGAGTGATGTAGTGAGAGACTAGTACATTTAGAGTGATGTAGTGAGAGACTAGTACATTGAGAGTGATGTAGTGAGAGACTAGTACATTTAGAGTGATGTAGTGAGAGACTAGTACATTTAGAGTGATGTAGAGAGTGACTAGTACATTTAGAGTGATGTAGAGAGAGACTAGTACATTTAGAGTGATGTAGAGAGTGACTAGTACATTGAGAGTGATGTAGTGAGAGACTAGTACATTTAGAGTGATGTAGTGAGAGACTAGTACATTTAGAGTGATGTAGAGAGAGACTAGTACATAGAGAGTGATGTAGTGAGAGACTAGTACATTTAGAGTGATGTAGTGAGTGACTTGTACATTGAGAGTGATGTAGTGAGAGACTAGTACATTGAGAGTGATGTAGTGAGAGTGTAACTGAGGGGTACAATTCCCTGACTGTATTAATCAAGTACTGATATCATTAAATCACTACCGTCTATGTACTCCTGGCCAATACTGTACATAAGTATTATTAGATTAGAACACTCCCACAATAACACGGTTTTCCACACAAAATACTCGGTTAGAATATTTATTACATAAAGGATTATATTACATGACTTAGTTGCGCTTATAAGGCAAATAGAATGTGCATAGGCGAGTCAATAGTAAATATTAAGGATGATCTCTAGGGATATGGGGGTACTACCGGTTGTAAGCCAGCAGAGGGGGCCAAAGCTCTATGCAAGTCCAGGGTCCACGGAGCTGTAGCAATGCACCTGGAGACGGTGTATTTACTCCCTGCGTCAGCGGAGAAAGCAGCCTGGTAATCCCAGGGTGCGCTCCGCGCAGATGAAGGTGGAAGCCGTGGGGTCTCCGGTACGACGGAGACGGGCTTGAGTGATGTCTCCACGGGCACGTGGGTCCCACAGCAGTAGGTGTAGACGGTTCTCTGCTTCCAGCAGCGTAGTGAAGAATGAAGAATAATAATCCTTGCCCGGAGAGTGGCACCGCTGGCGGGGTGTAAGTCCTCCGTGGTGCTGCTGCTCCGGTGTAAATCCTCCGGTGCGGTAATGCACGGTTAAACTTGATGTTACTCTACTATTAGCACAGGCAATAAGTGCTCTATGTCGACGCACAATTACTCACTCCACGTGGTCTTTGACTCGTAATGAAGGCTTACTAATAAATAGAGAACGATACGACAAACAGACGTATTAGGATAACACGAGACTATATTGGGGCGATGCGAGCCCTGCTCTGCCCACGTTGCGTAGTGGGTGAGACGTTGCTTGGATAACTGAACCAGACTGAACTGAAGGCGAACTGGAAAGGAACTGCAAGGGAAGTTCTGTATTCGCCGCGCTATATTTATATGTGCGGGGGGTAAACGATGGTGCCAGCCTGCTCACTGTCTCGTAGCCTTGGGCGAAAGCGGGCATGTTTGGGCAAGTCCTGGCGGTAGCTTTCAAGTCAGCTCGAGGGGGTATGGCGCTGGCGCCTAGGGGTCGCTTCCAATAGGAGAACGAATATTATGGTCTGTCCTGCTACCAGGTAAAGGGATATTCCGTATATATTGTACAAGGAATATACAGGGGATATCAAACGATATGCAGATATTATACATGGGATCTCAGGCAATAAATATATATATTCGGTTTAATCTGACCCTTTGTAACAGCCGCCCCCTAATTAGTCCCACCTAATTAGCTAAGCAGGGACAGATTAACCGCACTGTCCACTACTCAATGTCCGTTGTGAGGGGTCGGGCAGTTCACAAAGTCAGGGGTCATGGTCGTCATTAAGCAAGTCGGGGAGCCTTGGCGACTCGATCAGCCTTGCCACGGGTCGGTTGTAGATCCGCCCTTGGCCGAGCACTTCTGCCACTCTGACCTTTCCGTCGGTACCAGTAGTCACTTTGCTTACGCGGCCGGCCGGCCACGCAGCTCGGGGTAGTGACTGGGCTATGGTCTTGACGACTGGATGGGATGAAGGGGGGCTTAGGAGGAAGCGGGCCTGAGACTGCTTTGATCTGGGCTTGGCTGTGCTTTCTTCTCCTCCTCTGTCTGTTCCGTTTGTTCGCTCTGTACCCCATCTGAGGAGGGGCCGGTCCCGGCCGCCCCGTCAAGGAGTCGCTTGGGGTGCTGGGTTCGAGGTCAGCTACGTCTGAAGCGCAGCTGAGGGGAGTGGAGTTCCGAACTCCCTCGGGTACCCACGGTTCTCTTACGGGCCCCTCGCTTAATGTCAATAGCCTCTGCTGTACGGGGGAGAGGCCGGTGTCTTCTTCTGTCGCTCTGGAGTGGAGGCAGCTAGTGGCTGCTGTTCGGTTGAGAGATTTAGCGAGGGGGCCTTGCAATGTCCATCCTAGGCGGGTCTCGACTGCTGCAGGACAGCCTTGGGTTCCGGTATGGACCCGGTCTATCGGGACGATGAGGTCTGCATGGTCGGAGCCTATCAGCAGGGTCGGGGTCGCGCCGTCTATGAGCGGGATAGGTAGTTGACGCAGGTGCACGTATTTATCCATCAGCTGTGGGATGGGGTAGGTGTACTGTGATAGTCCTATTTCTTGGCTGGTGAAAGCATTTGTGATCTTGTACCGTCGCTCTGGCTGCCCGCTTGCTGCGATAGTGAAGGAGACATTCTCGCCCTTTATCGTCTTTAAATCTCTTCTTATTGTCCGAATCGTCATTTGGTTCTCGCTCCCCCGCAGTTCCAGCTGGGCCGCAGCGGACGCGAGCAGAAGGGTCTTCTCTGACCCGTCATCAAGGACGGCGTAAGTGTCCATGACTTTGTCCCCGTGGCTCAGGAGCACTCTGACCACTTTGAGGAGCACACGGGGCGTCCCGCTATGCTGGGGGTCTATGTGGAGCACTCCTGTCTTGGGTGGTGACGTAGACTCTATATGGTACGAGTCGCACCTTGTCCGCCAGTGTCTGCCGTGGCAGTCGGGACAATAGGGAGCGGTCTGGTGGCTCTTCGGTGCTGGTGCCACCGCCTCGGCATGGTACAGTACCGCGACGGGCCCACTCTGTTGTCCTGGGTGACGCTTGTTGATGTCGTGCAGGACCTCCAGGTGGGTGCCACCGCACCTGCTGCACTTTTTCTTCAGGCGGCACTCAGCTGCTAGGTGGCTGCGCGCGCAGCGGAAGCAGCGGCGGTGGTCCTTGACCCACTGGCTCACATCATCCGTGGTCAGCTTCTTGAAATCTTCGCACTGATGGAGCCGATGTTCTCCCTCACAGTACTGGCACTCAATCTTCCACTGGTCCTCTTTTGTCGAGGGGGTGTTGTGGTTGGAGTGCTGCGGTACTGACTCTGATTGGTGCATGACAGTCACCGATCTTCTTCCATCATTTATTCTCCTGGGTCCCTCTCTGGAGCTTGGCGTGCTCCGCCCAAATGTATCTAGTCGTAAGCTGCTGACTTCTCTCGCCAGGAAGTCGGCCAGATCAAGGAGGGATGGCTCGGGGCCGTCGGGATCTCGGTAGTCCCTCTGCCGCCTAAAGCGCTCCTGTCTTGCGGGTGGCAGCTTCTCCAAAATCCTCTCAACGTTAGAGTTGGCGTATAGCTCATGCCTGCCCTTCTCCCGTTGAGCTCCCAGCATCCCCACCAGGGACTGCACTTTGATTGACAGGTCGTCTAGTGAGCGATTGTCTGTGGCTGGGGGTAAGCGGTCAATATGCCTTATCTCTTCTATTACGTAATCCCATATACGCCCATATCTCTGGTCCAGCGCCGCTAGGGCCGCTGTGTATGGTGTCGAAGAGGTGGCATAGGCCAGCGCTATATTGTGCGCTCGCGGTACTTTCAGGTGCTTCAGTAATATTGCATACTTGTGGCGTTCACCAGCGACATCCACCATCATTGTCTCTAGGCACATCCGGAGCTCTGTGTACTGTGCTCGACTCTCATAGGCGAAGTCGGGAATCGACGGCGTGGCGATGTATGATGTCATGGATGACTGGCACATCGGTGAGCGTTGGGGGAGAGGCCTCCTAGGCGAGTCTCCTCTTGCATGTCGTCTTGGGCTGGTACTTGGTGGGTACCGAAGGTCGGGTGCCCAGGTGCTGTTCCTCGGGGCTGGCGGTGAGTCAAACTCACCCGTGAGTTGAGTCGGGGGTTTGTAACGCAGGGCCTCGGGGCTGACTTCTGGGCTGTACTGGACCTCCTGGTCCTGAGTACGTCGCTGCGGGTCGGGGCTGTACTGGGCCTCCTGGGCCAGAGCGCGTTGCTGCTGGTCGGCTTGACACTCCTCTTCCTCCTCCTCCTCTTCCTCTGCTAGGACCTGGAGTCTTTTGTTCAGTCTCTCGGCGTGGTCCGGTTCCGTTACCCGGTTGCTAGGTCTCGTATGGACCGGCTGGGGAGGGGGTTCGGAGACGTGGACAGGATCCTCCTGTAGGCGGGGTCCCGGGTCGCTTCGTCGGGTAGGGGAATGTGTCCTAGACCCATGTCTTGACGACCTCTGAGAGCTCCGTGCGGAGTGAGGGGGTGTCGCCATGGCAACCAGTTTGTCCATCAGCTCCGCCTGCAGCCGGTCGCGCTCTGCCTCGCGCCGGGCATGGGCTGCGTCGCGCGCTGCTTCGCGCTGGGCATTGGCGGCGTCGCGCTGCGCATTGGCGCTGGCCTGGGCAGCGTCGCGCTGTGCGTTGGCGACGTCGCGCTGGGCATTGGCGCTGGCATGGGCGGCGTCGGCGCGGCTTCTCTCGACGTCGCGCTGGGCATTGGCGCTGGCATGGGCGGCGTGGAGCTGTGCATTTGCGACGTCGGCGCGGCTTCTCTCGATGTTCTCTTCTGTCTGGAGGCGTCTGGTCTCCAGTCTTATTCGGTCGTCCTCGCTCCTTTGTTGCGCCTGGAAGCGCTCTCGCTCACCTGCGTAATGTTCGCGCTCGCACGTCTGTTGCGCTTGAAGTCGATCGCGTTCGGTGGAGGCTGCCAGGGTGGCGATGAGTGCTTGCGCCAGCATCTTGTCCGCCTCGCTGGGGGAAGACGCCGTTCGGGGCGATCGGCTCCCGGCAGTACTTGTTGGAGATCCGTTCTCCTGTTGCGTACCGAGGAGATCCGTCTCCTGGGTGCGCGTCTCTCTAGGGTTGTCTTCCTCCCGGGGGTGATCGGGGGCTATGTCTGGGGGTAAAGTCGTGTCAGTTCCCTCCTGGTCCCCACCGTGAGCTTGGTCAGTTACATTAGCACCCACTAGGGCCTATGTGGTCGGGGTAACCTGGTTGTTAAGGTCAGACATAATTTTACTTTCTACTTTTTCCGCGTTTAACTTCCCTTTAAAGCTAGGTATTGGACTGACAGAGTATGCCTCTAGGTAGGGAGGTGGCTGTCGTCTGCGCTGCGGGCGATCTAGCTTAGGAGAACCGTTTGTGGAGTGTTCGTCATCGGCCATGTCAATATTAATATTATATTAATATTACGCTAATTATTATCTCGGCTATCGAAGGACCAATTGTAACTGAGGGGTACAATTCCCTGACTGTATTAATCAAGTACTGATATCATTAAATCACTACCGTCTATGTACTCCTGGCCAATACTGTACATAAGTATTATTAGATTAGAACACTCCCACAATAACACGGTTTTCCACACAAAATACTCGGTTAGAATATTTATTACATAAAGGATTATATTACATGACTTAGTTGCGCTTATAAGGCAAATAGAATGTGCATAGGCGAGTCAATAGTAAATATTAAGGATGATCTCTAGGGATATGGGGGTACTACCGGTTGTAAGCCAGCAGAGGGGGCCAAAGCTCTATGCAAGTCCAGGGTCCACGGAGCTGTAGCAATGCACCTGGAGACGGTGTATTTACTCCCTGCGTCAGCGGAGAAAGCAGCCTGGTAATCCCAGGGTGCGCTCCGCGCAGATGAAGGTGGAAGCCGTGGGGTCTCCGGTACGACGGAGACGGGCTTGAGTGATGTCTCCACGGGCACGTGGGTCCCACAGCAGTAGGTGTAGACGGTTCTCTGCTTCCAGCAGCGTAGTGAAGAATGAAGAATAATAATCCTTGCCCGGAGAGTGGCACCGCTGGCGGGGTGTAAGTCCTCCGTGGTGCTGCTGCTCCGGTGTAAATCCTCCGGTGCGGTAATGCACGGTTAAACTTGACGTTACTCTACTATTAGCACGGGCAATAAGTGCTCTATGTCGACGCACAATTACTCACTCCACGTGGTCTTTGACTCGTAATGAAGGCTTACTAATAAATAGAGAACGATACGACAAACAGACGTATTAGGATAACACGAGACTATATTGGGGCGATGCGAGCCCTGCTCTGCCCACGTTGCGTAGTGGGTGAGACGTTGCTTGGATAACTGAACCAGACTGAACTGAAGGCGAACTGGAAAGGAACTGCAAGGGAAGTTCTGTATTCGCCGCGCTATATTTATATGTGCGGGGGGTAAACGATGGTGCCAGCCTGCTCACTGTCTCATAGCCTTGGGCGAAAGCGGGCATGTTTGGGCAAGTCCTGGCGGTAGCTTTCAAGTCAGCTCGAGGGGGTATGGCGCTGGCGCCTAGGGGTCGCTTCCAATAGGAGAACGAATATTATGGTCTGTCCTGCTACCAGGTAAAGGGATATTCCGTATATATTGTACAAGGCATATACAGGGGATATCAAACGATATGCAGATATTATACATGGGATCTCAGGCAATAAATATATATATTCGGTTTAATCTGACCCTTTGTAACAGAGAGACTAGTACATTGAGAGTGATGTAGTGAGAGACTAGTACATTTAGAGTGATGTAGTGAGAGACTAGTACATTGAGAGTGATGTAGTGAGAGACTAGTACATTGAGAGTGATGTAGTGAGAGACTAGTACATTGAGAGTGATGTAGTGAGAGACTAGTACATTGAGAGTGATGTAGTGAGAGACTAGTACATAGAGAGTGATGTAGTGAGAGACTAGTACATAGAGAGTGATGTAGTGATGACTAGTACATTTAGAGTGATGTAGTGAGAGACTAGTACATTTAGAGTGATGTAGTGAGTGACTAGTACATTTAGAGTGATGTAGTGAGTGACTAGTACATTTAGAGTGATGTAGTGAGTGACTAGTACATAGAGAGTGATGTAGAGAGAGACTAGTACATTTAGAGTGATGTAGTGAGAGACTAGTACATTAGAGTGATGTAGTGAGTGACTTGTACATTGAGATGGATGAGTCTGTGTGTATGTGCATGCATGTGTGTGTTTGTTGTGGCAGGGCAGGTGAGGAGAAATCTGAGCATTCTTTGCGTATATGTCTGAGTCTGTATGTGTGTGTCTGCATGTGCGTGTGTGTGTGTGTGTGTGTCTGCGTCTGCATGTGCATGTGTGTGCCTGCGCGCGCGCGTGTGTGTGGCGTGTGTGTGTGTGTGTGTGTGTGTGTGTGTGCGTGTGTGTGTGTGTGTGTGTGTGTGGGTGTGTTTTGCGGAGGAAGGTA